>NC_134700.1:101450999-102050999 GCF_043290135.1 Rhipicephalus microplus | reverse complement strand
GTGTCACCTATACATGGCTAATTTAGTTGCATTGATATGAGTCAGTTTAATCTGTTGAATCTTGTTACTGAGTCCTTTTGACCCTTCGTTCTGGTTATTTATGTTTTACAATATGTTGCCATAGGGCTTGTGATCAGTACAGAGTATTGTGGCTGTGGAGACAATTTCCGGCAAGGTAGAAACTGCTAGTTTGCGTCTGGCTCTTTTTTTGTCATCATTAACAATGTGCTGTTCATTTTTGCCATGAAGCAATAACAAGTAAACCAATCAGAGGCCAGAACAGAGAAGCTTGGGTTGTTCAATAGGTTTGTGTTTCACATGTTTCATTACAGAGAGCATATTTGTTGGTGTTTAACGTCAGAAAACCTTCATATGGCCATCAGTGATACTGTAGTAGAGCTGTGCGCCACCACGCCACGCCGCCACCGCCACCCGTTCTCGCTCACGCCGTTCGCGCCGCCACCTAAGTTCCGAGAAAGGCTACACTGCCGCCGCCGCCGCCACACAACAACTTGCGGCGCGTCAACGTTTATGCTATTTTCACCGGAGCGGGCAATCTGGGCATAAAATACATTACTTCATTTTGTTTCCTACAGCTTTACATTTCTGATAATGGAATTCGTGGTGTCGTGATTGCTCTCATCTTTCAATGCTTACATGCGCTGTTCATGTAAGAGTCCTGAAACAGCTTCTGAAGAGACATAGTCCAGCGTACTGTTTTCTCTTGGCGATTGCACTTTTTTTGGCACCCTTCGTGACGCCAGAACAGTTATTCACGTGACATGATTACGTTACATGCTCTAGAAGGGTCCATGTACGAGAAATATGAGTGTTAAATTGTTTTCTACCCTGCTTTGCCGTGAATTTTTCCCCGCCACACCTGTTCTTCCTCGCGTCTCGCAGGATTAGTATGAGCGATGAACTTAAGGTTTTGTTACATTTTGTGAGTTGCCGATTGAGAAAGGGTAAACCAGAAGAGTGTAGCCAAGAGGTTCAAAGTTTTCATAGAATCAACGCTTAGCGCTCTCTTTGCACCCATGCTTTATAATGACATAAATGCAGAAACGTCTGTAGAAATTGTAGTAAATAGAGTGTAGGGCACTGTAATTGAGAAAAAAACCAAACTAAACGCATCTGAATCGTTTCATTCCCCCAACTAATGAATTCTCACAGCGAAGATAACGCAGCTCTTCATAACAAAGGCCAGCACATTTCCATGGTTTTTGCCTATTTCCTATACAATTAAGTGAGAAGCATTTCTTAGCAAACTTCAGTGACTCTGAGCGTATCTATCTATCTATCTATCTATCTATCTATCTATCTATCTATCTATCTATCTATCTATCTATCTATCTATCTATCTATCTATCTATCTATCTATCTATCTATCTATCTATCTATCTATCTATCTATCTATCATCTAACCGCCTTTGACATTTAGTTCTCCTTGCCGTTTTGATAATGTTATGAATACAAAACTTGGTATGACATAACATCTCTGTATGGATAACATATTTGACTAGTCGTAACATGGAAGTTAAGACATGTTTGTCATGAATGCCATGATATACATTTCATAGTACTGCAGCTCTTGCGGTGGTTTCGTTCAGACGGCATGTTTTAAAACTGGTATGGCATGACACGATTGCATAGCGGAGACAAGCAACAGACCCAGACATAAAAGTAATGAAATGCTTGTGATGTAACAACATGACTACATGCCACGCTCATGATGCGTTCGCGGTCGTTTCGCCAGCGTCGAATATACCAAATTTGGTATTATGGTACATGAACGAATGACGAAAGTATGTGACTACTGCAATCATAATAATCATGAGATGCGTGTCACGTAATAACACGACTACATGCCACGCTCATGATGTGCTGGCGGCAGTTTTGCTAGCTTCACTTATACCAAATTTGGTATGGCGGAACGTGAATGAATGACAAAGGTATGATACTTGTGCAAACATGATAAACATAAGATTTGTGTCATTTAACAACATGACTACATGCTATCCTCATGCGCTCGTGGCCGTTTCGCGAGCTTCACTTCTACCAAATTCGTTATTACGCGATGCGAATGAACGACATAGGCAAATGACACATGCAAACATGATAATCATGAGATGCGTGTCATATGAAAACAAGACTACGTGTCACAATCAAGGTACGAATACACTTCGACGTGACGCGGCGCGCGTGGTCACCGGCGTTCATTTTTTCGCATCACGCCGGCGTTGCGACGCAAGGCACCGGTCCCGCCACATACTCGCAGGCACGCGTCGCGCCGCGTTGCTTTGACGCATGCTAGTTTCAGCGCGTCCGCCGTCTCTCCGTCACGAACAGAGGCGCGAAGTGCAGTATGTCGCATATCGCACCAGTTTTCCATCGGGCCGCGCCAACGGGCGCTGATCGTGCTGGTCTCGCCGGGCGTTAGACTATATATATAGTGTTCGCGTTTCGCTAACGTAGCGTCGCTGTGCCCAGCATGCGCGCGTCAACGCTACGTTGGAGTATATTGGGCCCCTCAGGATGTGGTCACTGCCGTTTTGCTACCTCCACATACCAAATTTGGTTTTACGGTGCGTCAATGGTTGATTAAATATACGACTGGTGCAAACATGATAATCCTCACACGCATGTCATGTAAGAACATCACAACGTGCCACGCTCTTAGCGTGCTCACAGCCGTTTCGCTTGCTCCATATATACTAAATTTGGTATCACATTACCTGAATAAATGACTAAGGTAAACGACGCATCAAAACATGATAACCATGACAAGGAAGTCAAGTAAGGCATCATATACCTCCACCTCGTTGAATTGTGCTGATTTTAATGTGACATATCAACGTTTCTCATTCCATGATGATTTGATTTGTGGGGTTTAAAATCCCAAAACCACGATATAATTATGAGAGACGCCGTAGTGGAGGGCTCCAGAAATTTTGACCACCTGGTGTTTTTTAACGTGCACCCAAGCCGGAGCACACGGGCCTACAACATTTCCGCCTCCATCGGAAATGCAGCCGCCGCAGCCGAGATTCGATCCCACGCCCTACGGGTCAGCAGCCGAGTACCTTAGCCACTAGACCACCGCGGTGGGGCAACCTTTTTCATTCGGGCTTCGCATATCACCCATTCCTTCTGTACGTGGGATCTGCCTTTTTTTTTATTCCGAAAAGAATATAAACATTCTCTACAGGCTTCCATCATCCCTGTCATTTTGCGTGTAAAGTCCAAATAAATTGCTTTTGTGTGTATGCACACTGTATGATGTTCCCGTGGATAACCTTTATTGAGAAAATTTCGCCATGACGCAAACATTGATTAAGGTACAAAAGAAAAAAAAGGCAGATCCCACGTAAAGTGTCAGTCGAGGATATGCGAAGCGTGAATGAGAAAGGTTGATATGTCACTTTAAATTCAGCACAGCGTTATGAGGTGGATGTAAATGATGCCCAACTTGACTTTCCTGTCATGATTATCATCTCTGGATGTGCCGTTTACCTTCGTCATCTATACACGTCTTGTGATTTTCATTTACTACATGGGGAGCTATTGAAACGGCCGCGAGCACGATTTGAGCGTGGTATGTTGCCAAATTCTTACATGAAACGCATGTCAGGATTATAAGGCTTGCAGAAGTCGTATATTTCATCATCCATCGACGTAAAGTAACACCAAATTTTGTATGTGGAGCTAGCAAAACAGCAGCCACCACATCCTGAAGGGCCCATCATACTCCAACGCAGCGTTGACGCGCGCGCAAGCTGGGCACAGTGACGCTATGTTAGCAAAACGCGAGCACTATATATAGTCTGACGCCAAGCGCGACCAGCGTCGATCGTCGCGGCCCAACGGCAACCAGCGCGAAATGCGACAAGCTGCATTTCGCACCGTTGCGTTATTCAGAACACTCCGTCTCCCTCTTTTCGAGACAGAGGGACGCCGAACGCGCTTAAACGCGCAAGTGTCAAAGCAACGCAGCGCGGCGCACGCCTGCGAGTATATGGCAGGACCGGCTTCTGGCGTGGCAACGCCCGCGTGACGAGACGAAATGAACGCCGGCAAGCACGTGCACCGCTTCACGTCAGACTGTATTGGCACCCTCACGGTGGCATCTAGTCATGTTCTCACATGACACGCATCTCATGACTAATATGCTTGTACCAGTCACATACCTTCGTCATTCGTTAGAGTCACGTAATACCAAATTTGGCGTATGTGAAGCTCGCGAAAAGACCGCGAGTGCATCACTAGATGGTATGTAGTCTTGTTCTTACATGACACGTATGTTGTGATTGTCATGTTTCGATTTGTCATTTAGCTATGTCATCCGTTCGCTTCGCGTAATACCGAATTTGGTACATTTGAAGCCAGCGAAATTGCCTCGAGAGCATCATTAGCGTAGCATATAGTCATGTTGTTACGTGACACGCATTTCATAAATATCATAATTAGATCTGTATCGTACCTTCGCCATCCATTCACATCCCGTACTCCCAAATTTGGTATAAGTCAGGCAAGCGAAACGGCCGCCAGTGCATCATGAGCCCGGCATGTATTTATGTTGTTACATGACACGTACCTCATGGTTATTATGTTTGCACCAGTCACATACTTTTGTTATCCATTCACGTACCGAAACACCGAAGTTGGTACATGTTACGCTAGCGGAACGGCCGCGAGCACATTATGAGCGTGGCATGTAGTGATGTTGTAACATGACACGCATGTCGTGAATTTCATGTTAGGTTTTGCCACTTGTGTTCACCATGCAAGCATGTCATATCACACCAATTTTGCAGCATTCCATGTGAACGAAACCACCACATGAGCTGCAGGACCATGAAATGTGAATCTTGACATTCATGGCATGTATACATGCCCCAATTTTCATGTTATGACTAGTCAAATATGTTATTCATACAGTCAGGTTATGCCATACCAAGTTTTGTATTGACACCTTTGGGCGCGTTACTTTTCTCAGCTCTAGCGTGCTCTAGCCAACGGAGTGTGCTCCTGCAAACTTAACGGTTAAAAAGCAACTTCCGGTGCATAATAACGGAGCGCGCTCTGTGCGCTCCGGCTTTGAGACGGTACACAAAAGCGTGCACCTATTGTGACTACCGAAAAAACCACAATAACGTGCTTCTGGCTTTTTCCCTACTCGTTCCTACTGCCGCCGCCGCACTGTCGGGCCCCCAAAGGCAGTCGGCTGATATCGCGGTTAAGCCCTGAAGCACACCGCTCCAGGTGTCGCACCCAATCGCACTCGGTTGTGCTTCTTCAGAGTTCGGAGCGCGTTAACTTAACTAGCCCATTATCGAAACGGCCAGGACAGCTAAATGTCGTAGGTGGCTAGATAAACAGTTAGATACGCTCAAAAGCGGCGAAGTTCGCTAAGAAGTTCTTCGCAGTTAAAACACATAAGAATGACCCTGTTGTCCTTCCGTATGTGCACAGAGTGGCTCATTCGTTGCAGAACGTCACGTCTCGTTTTCCGGTCCCTGTAGTATTCTCGCTACCTCGTAGGCTTTCACGTATTTATACCGGTTCGCGTGGTGCACTTAGTGCTGATTGTGAAAAGAAGCACAAAAGAATGTTTTTGAATTGTGTGGTAGGTGTTGTCTACTTGTTCCGGCACAGCTGTGGGAAGGTGTACGTTGGCCAGTCGGGCCGATGTGTAAATGATCGCTTAAGGGAGCATGCGCTGTCAATGAGAAGCGCCACAGGCTTGCATTTGCTGCATATTTGTAAAGATTGCTCTTTGCACCGCTTCTCCACTGCAGAAGAATTTTGCGAAGAAGCAAATACAAAGTGGCACGTGAATTGGCAGGGCGATGTTTATTAGGCAATTTGGCGAAAAATCTATCAGCGTTCCGTTCCTGTGATCCTATGATCATGAATTCGCTTTTATATCTGATAGGTTTGATGATAATTGTGCTTTCTGTGTGCTTGCACGCATGCGTGAGGGTTTCCCAAAATGAACTTCGGTTTATTAAAAGTCAGTTGCGAGTTCGCGCTTTTCCGTGTCTTTTTTTTCCACCTTCTTTGAAGGTTTGCGCCAACGTTGTTTTACTCAGATACACACCAACTACTATCATACGTTACTTCACTACCTTGACTTCAGGAAGGGCACCCCCTTAACATGTCCATATCTTTACTCTCTATGTTATGGCGAAACAAAGTAGTTGGATGCGGGGCACGTTCTCGGTTTGCCACCCCCTGGCTTCGCGCCCGACGCGAAGTCATCTGACGTACAGAACACGTCAGGGGCTCCGGAGGCTCAGAGATTTCGCCGCTTTTGTTTAATATTTGTATAGGTGACGTAGCCGAGATCATTAGTAACGCCCAAATAAACTTGAAATACTGGCTTACGACCGCGTTGTCTGTAAAATTATCTCAGATACAATCAAGATGCACTCATTACTGTTTATTTTGTTGTTTTGCAATAAGAGTGAAACATGACAATTGTCTAGCACCTGAAAAAATATCGTACTCATAACATTTTCAAATAATAAATGGACCCTTTATTTAGTATATACTAATGAGAATGTAAGTCTAGTACTTGTCCTGCAATTGAATAAATTGGTGTAACTTCCCCAACAAATTTAAAATGACAGTGTTTCGGAACAGTACAATATCTTCGAAAACATCGGTATATCGAACACACGGTAAGCAACTAGACAAGAAAACCCAGACAGTCGACGCATGAGATTTCGGGCAAAATTGAATATCCGTTTTTTGTTGGGTGACCTGACCACAGACATGACATATTTGAAAATCTGTCGAAAAAAAGCAGTGCTGCTTGTATTTCATCTTTTTGACCAGTGGCTCTCGTTACTGTGCATGCGCATGTTTTATCGTTGCAGCACCATCGGCGCAATTACAATTGTGTCACAATCTCGTATAGATAAGATGGTCCACACTGGTTTCAGTGTGCACCATCTTATAAACATCAAGGAAGGATACGGGTGTTCCAGTGTACACCCATATCCTTCCTTGCATTTTCTGCTCACCATACCCGGTGGTTTGATTCTCGAAATATTGTTCCTGTTACATCAATGACTTGATTCTGTTTCTTTTGTTTGTTGTTTGCTTTTCTATGAAGCGTGCATCTTTGAAATGAGCTTAACGGGTGACTGCGCACACTTAGTTCTGAGCAATGGTAAAACATAATTGCGTAATATCATCATCATCAGCCTGACTACGCCCACTGCAGGGCAGAGCCCACTCTCATGACCTATTATTCAACCCGGTCCTTTGCTTGCTGCTGCCAATTTATACCCGGAAACTTCTGAATCTCATCTGCCCACCTAACCTTCTGTCTCCCCCCAACCCGCTTCCCTTCTCTGGGATCCAATCAGTTGCCCTCAATGAGCAGCAGTTTCGTGCCTACGTGCTTCATTCCCGGCTCATGTCCGTTTCTTGTTGATTTCAACTATGATATCCTTAACCCTGGTTTGTTCCCTGACCCACTATGCTCTCTTCTTCTCTGTGAAGATTACACCTATCATTTTTCTTTCCATCGTTCACTGCATCGTCCTCAGTTTAAGCTGAACCCTCTTTGTAAGCCTCCAGGTTTCTGCTCCGTAGGTAACTACCGCCAAGATTAGGCTTGTATATATACCTTTCTCTAGGAGTTCGTGGTTGATTAACACGTACCACTTATTTACGATTTAACATGTATATTGTAGAATAGTTTATTTTTTGGTGGTGAACATTTGTGTTTACACCTGGTATGTTTCGAAAACTGAAAGATCAGTATTTGTAAATAAATAAAATTAAGCCATGCCGATGGTACTTCAAGTGCTTCACCCTTTTGTGGAAACGAATTTTTTTTGAAAATTCAAGGAACACGTTACTATACCCACCAACTCTTGAATCGCAATCATATCCCCCTTTCCCCTCCTACCCGCGCCACGCTGCCCGCGATTCGATGGAACCCACGCCGTTGACACGCCGTGGCCCATGATGGGAACACCGGTGCGCCGCCACCAACAGTTTTGGTACCGGCGCACAGGTCTGCACTGTAGTAAGTAGGTGCAGAATTTTTGGCCACCTGAAGCTCCATAATCTACTCATAAATCGAAGGACATGAGCCTCAAGCATTTTTTCGTTATCGAGAACGGGTTTATTAAAACATCATACTAGCATTTGCATCAATTTACACTACGATGCTTACTACACTGAGATAAAAAGCTGTCGGTGTGCTAGCGAAGAGGACAAGAGTTCACTTATGATGTTTCAAATTTTTTCACCATCATGTATTTTTCGTCCTGTGTTTTTTAAGTGAAAATTTTACAAAGAACTACTTAAGAGCATCTCAATTTTTTAATTGTTTCATGTTTTGTTAGAAAGTCTGCGAGTGAGTGTTAAGACATCCCTTTTTATGCATACGAAAAGATTAATCGACTTCCCTGTATCTTTTTTAGGAAGACATTCTTGGGAAAGCAGCAGGAGTTGCTCACCCACCTGTATGTGTACAAGACAACGGATTGTGGAAACGCTCTCCTGTGGCTCACTGTACGCCAACTCGAACATTTTATACATCTTACATTCTTTGAGATAATACTGTCACGGTGTCTTGTCAAAGACACAAAGTGTTGCGCACGGCACTGCATGGAACTTGGCCGATAGCGTGCCCATTTGAAAATTTCGCATTTTTAGAAACGACACTGAGTTGAACCATCTTTATACAGCAAACTTATTCCTACTAGGTGGGCAGCTTAGTGAGTTGTTGAGTAATGATAGTTGAATAACGAGCGGAAAAGAGGCTCACATACTAGTAGAATGAGACTGAAACACACAGGACAATGCTCTACTTGAAAGGGAAGTGTAAAGCCTACCACAAACATACACACACATAGTACGAAAGAATTACAAGCTTAAAGTATCATGCAGGCGCAGAATGAGTACGAACGTGACAAAAATAACCATACATGCGGTAAACTTCAGCTTTAGTTCTGCGTTGCCCTGTTCTCTTCATTTTTATTTCTATGTTGGTTTTTTATTGCACTTTTTTCTGCTGTGGACTGAAGTCCTAACTGCTTTACACTCTGTATACATCTCTTGTAAAACTAGTTTCAACCTTGTGCCATACCAAGCTCTAGGACACGATATGCTAACCACCACCTGTCAAATATGAAAGTTCTGAATTTTAGGGCTGTGAATGCTTAACTTCAAGTTCACTATCCAGCCCAGGCACCTGGATTATTTTATAGTGCTAATTATGCACAAGCTATCAAGTGAGGTATTAAAGATGAAGAACATCTTAGATTGCAGTTGACATTGACTAGCATGGAAGTATTGTAAACTGATCTGTACTGTAAACTGATCGCATGTACAAATAAAGCATTGGTGTATTATAGCTGTGTGATAATGCCAAAAAGTTCCTAAGCATAAGTAATTTCACCAAATTACATTATTTTTCAGATATTTGTAAGTACACATGTGAAGCAATACATGAATGCAATGTTGTTATTTTGTTGGCAGGACTGAACACTTTTACAAATTTCGCTAAGTGAATGTGCAATGCACTCCACAGGCCTCATTTAGACTTTTATGCAAAAAACTGAATTTATAATCATATCATACAAGTGTTGATGCCTTTAAAGGTAATGCAATGAAAACTACAACATGCCTTCTTGGATGGTTGCATATTTCCTAAATGTAATGCCAGCCTTATTGTACTAATTTGCTAACCTTCATGTGTAGACTGATTCCAAGTTTCTTGTATATCCAATTTTTCGGATTGTGCTTAAATTCTTTGGATTGTGCCCTGCGAAGTGCACAAGTTGACTTGTGTTATGATGAGATTTTGGCTCTTGTTTTATATTGGTATACTGTAGTGAATATATGTTGCTTGGGCCGTGTAGTGTATGTTTCTAGTGTTTTGTATTAAGTATAGGTGCTGTATGCAAATATGTAAATATATATAAGCTTCCATTGATATAACAACTGATGCTGTTATAGTTTCAATAAAATATTTCCAACATTGTATGTTCACTGATTTAAGGCATGCACTAGGAATTGCTTAAATGCTGCTGCCTCAATGTTATGGCTTGTGCTTTTATTACCAAGCAAGTCGAACAGATGTTTCACTCTTCCAAACTGTTGTGGAAGATAAGTAGGTGACAGGCAAACAGGGAGAAAGTTTTTGCTCTGTTCAAGCCTACAGTACTGGGTGCTCCATCAATCGTAGCATATTTGAAGTGGCGTTTGATTGATTGATACGTGGGGTTTAACGTTTCAAAACCACCATATGATTATGAGAGACGCAGTAGTGCAGGGCTACGGAAATTTCGACCACCTGGGGTTCTTTAACGTGCGCCCAAATCTGAACACACGGGCCTACAACATTTCCGCCTCCATCGGAAATGCAGCCACCGCAGCCGGGATCCGATCCCGCGACCTGCGGGTCAGCAGCCGAGTACCTTAGTCACTAGACCACCACGGTGGGGCTTGAAGTGGCGTGTTGAATCGATAAAGTTTTATTAACATGCAGGTGACGACACAGTGCTACGATGAGTAAGATTTTCAGTATTCTGTCTATTTGATACACTCTTCGGGGTGTCTTTGTTATGTCTGCAAAATTCAGAATAGCAAAAAGCCAACCTGTCTTCTTCTGTGCGTATGGTATACTAGGAGTTAAAAACAATTTTTTAATGAAGAACAGCTGTTTCGTAGAAGAAGCCTGTAATGCTGCACTTGTTTTTAATTCGTGCTAAAATCTGCCCAGCAAGAGTGGCAAGTACAAATGGCCATTCTTTACACATGGCCATTCATAAGAGCAAAGTCCTTGTAAATTAGCTTCATTTTTAGTGGAAGACCTGTAGACGGCTAATTTGTGGTGGTTGAACTTGACATTAGGGCCTGTTTTAGGCATTTTTATTGCATTTTTATATTATTCAACAGTAAAGGCTGATTATTAAGATTTTGGTGAGTCAACGAGTGCTAAATGAACTAAGTATTGAGTTTGTGTGTGCTGCACTAAAATACAACATTCGAATAAGTGGTAATCAAGGATACTAATTATAGTTCAGCTGCACAGAAGGCAGGTGCTGCTGCCCCTGCGTTTGGCTCATGACAGTACGCGTGCAGTAAAGCGATTTAGTGTAGGCGCTTTAGTATCCTTGTATCACCTAGGGGGAGGGTCTGCGAAGTCCGCTCCGTGCATTGACCTAATAGGGAGGGTAGGCGCTGCGACAAACCTTCGCCCATTTCCTTTCCCGCTGCATAAAAATTATGCGCACGCTTATGAGTGAGCATTTTTGTGTGCAAATTTTATCTTTAATTTATTGTATGCTATGGGAAACGGCGGCGGTGGTGAACGTGCCGGTGGCAGAGAACAAATCAGGATGGCACGCTCGCTCTGGCCGCTCATAGTCAGTCGCGGCACAGTCTTGAAATAATGCAGATGTGTTGCTCATTGTTTCGTCCTCGTCTTCGAAGATTCTGCGTTGCGGCAGTCTCAGACATCCATTTACAATGGAAACAAAGGTGGTCTCTAACAGCTGAAAACATGCCACTGCCATAGGACGCGCGCAGTCCGAGGTAGAAATACCGAAAAGATCTCCACAGCATACGCCATTGGAATGCACATATGTTCGGCCATCTGAATATACCTTTTGTCCCACTGGTTTTCATGAGTTTCCGGCGAGTGAAGCACTGTCGACGTATGGAGAAGTGCCCAAGTAGGCACACGTTTAACATTTGTCTAGCGGCACCACACGGCAAGCCGAATAGTTCAAAGCCTAAGGTGTTTACCGTGGCCTGCATGACACCCTTCAGTTTATAGAGTGGCTTTGTACAAGCAATGACACATACTGCTGCAACTAGAACAAAAGTTTGAAGTATCGCCGACGTGCTAGTAGCCCTTTGTACATATTGGTACATGCATGCAAATTGAGATTCTAGAGGGCCACGCACGTGTGTGCCTGAAGTGAAGAACGAAGTGTGGTTTCCGCTCGGTGTCTGGTCTACCGGTCACGCCGCTGCTGCTGCTGGTTTGAAATATGATTCATCCACAGCCTCGTAGATACGGCGTCTCTCTTCCGTAACATATTTGGTTGAGGTGGAACGTTGCCCGTACTCACCACGAAGCTTCGCAGTGGCCGCACCGACCAGCCTCCAGCCATGGCTTCTAATGATAACCCCCCTCATCGCCATCACCTGGAGCGCCAGCTACTGCGTACCTTGCGATGTCCCACCCCCGTGATCCCAGTACGTTCTCCACCCTGCCTGCCCTCGACGTCGACTATTGGCTCCGCATGTACGAGCGTGTTAGCCAGTCTCACCGATGGGATCCAACCCTGGTGCTCGCCAACGTAATTTTTTACTTGGATGGCACCCCACGTGTATGGTTCGACGCTCATGAGGCCGAGCTCTCCAGCTGGAACATCTTTAAGGACCGACTACGTGACATCTTTTGGGACCCGTCCAGTCGACAAACGGCCGCACGACAAGAACTCGCCACCCGATTACAGTCATTAACCGAGTCGTATGTCTCGTACATACAGGACGTGCTCGCGTTGTGCCGCTAAGTGAACGAGCAAATGACCGAAAGCGACAAGGTGGGCCACATACTCAAGGGCATCGCGGACGACGCTTTCAACTTGCTCGTGCACAACAACGTTACGACCGTCGATATCATATTTAAGGAATGCCGCTGCTTCGGAATGGCCAAAAACCGCCGAGTTCGGGCTCAATTTTCACGGCTCCTAAACATGGCTGTCACGTCAACGTGTACCGGTCTCAGTGCCGCACTAGCCTTGCACGAGAATGTCACACGAATAGTTCGGCGCGAGCTTCAGGCAGCCCATTCGGAGCCATTTCATGCACTTCAACTCGACCAGGACATTATGCAAACACCTCCAGTGGTGTCAGTTATTCAGGCAGTTGTGCGGCAAGAAATTTCTAACCTTGGTTTTCCTATCACCTGCTCCGTTTCCCGACCGGACTACAGATCAATGCCAATAAATGCCCTACGACACAATTCATACACTCTGCCCAGATTTCACAATCCGACAGAGAGGAGGACAGCAGACGACAAGCCAATCTGCTTCCGCTGTCACCGAGTTGGCCATGTCTCCGCTGCTGCCGCAGCACTTAAACGCCCTCCCCCACCCCCCCCACCTTCGTTGGAGCCAATTTTCTTCTCCTCGGCCATACACGGACCCTTGTCGGTATTCGCCCAGCCGTGAGTATCCGGCTTCCGACGCCCCTAACAGCCAGTCTATCGCGCGTTCACCACCACCGCAACGCAGCCGTTCTCCGTCGCCCCAACCTCGCCGCTATCCATCGCTGACTACCTATGGAGCTTCCCGGATGGACAACTAGATTATGCAGCTCCTGGAACTGCATCAAGTGCGACTGACCCAAATCCTCTGTTGATGGTACCTACTAATAAGAACTTGCTGGAAGTGCATGTGAACAGTCTTTCTTTGAAGGCTTTAGTTGACACTGGAGCTCAAGTGTAATTAGTGCTCGTCTGTGTCGCCACCTCAACAAAAGTACTCACGCCTGCCGCAACACAAGCTGTCCGTGTCGCCGATGGTGGAACTGTAGCCCTCATTTGAATGTGTACCGCTCGTAGTAGCCTTGCCGGCCACCATGTTCCTGTTTTATTTACCGTGCTCGACAATTGCCCTCATGACGTCATCTTTACGATGGACTTCTTATCGACGCATTCTGGCCTGAATGACTGTTCCACCGGCACTCTCTGTTTAGAACTTCCTCTTCTCCTGAATTCTCACCCTGAACTCCCGAACAGCCTGTGCACCAGTGACTTCTTCCAGATACCACCTAAAGCTCTCACATTTGTTGAATTGGCAAAACCCTCTCCTGTGCCTGACGGTGATTATATCGTGACGCCTATTCCTGATGTTCTCCTGGCGCGTGACATTACTGTCCTACACTCCGTCATAACCATGGCCTTTAACCGAAAATATTCACTTGTTATTGATTTCGGTTTTATAAAACAAGTGCTACCACAAGGAATATCCGTCGCCACGCTAAGATCCTTAATTGACGACCACGTCACCTGTTTTGTGGCAGACTTATGTCCCGATCTCCCACGTCACTCGCAGGATGCCACGTTTTTGGATGCAACCTTACGCTCCATGATTGCCCCGGACCACTAATCTGAGAAGTCAGCCGCGCTCTGCCATCTTCTGGCTTCATACCACGACATATTCGGAATTGACTGCCGTCAACTCGGACAGACTTCACTCGTCAAGCACCGCCTTAACACAGGTGATTTTCATCCCATTATTCGGCGACCATAACGGGTGGCTGCCACCGAGCGTAAAGTAATTCAACAAAAAGTCACCAAGATGTTAGTCAAGGCAATCATTGAACCCTCTTCGAGCCCTTGGGCGTCCCCCGTTGTGCTCGTTAAAAAGAAAGATGGCACGTAGCCCTTCTGCATGGATTACGGCCGTCTGAATAGAATAACGAAAAATGACGTTTGCCCTTTACCCCGCATCGATGACGCTCTCGATTGTCTCCACGGCGCTCGATACTTTTCTTCATTAGACCTACATTCCGGCTACTGGCAGATTGCTGTCGACGAAAAAGACCTAGAGAAGACTGCATTTGTAACTCCAGACGGCCTAGGCATATCAGTTCAAGGTTATGCCGTTTGGGCTATGCAACGCCCCAGCCACGTTAGAGCGCATGATGGGCTCTCTGCTACAAGGGTTCAAATGGTCAACTTGTATTTGTTATCTTGACGATGTGGTTGTATATTCCCCAACATTTGAAACCAACCTTCAGCATTTGTGAGCTATTCTCGACATATTCACCACTGCAGGCCTACAAATAAACTTGTCGAAGTGCCACTTCGGACGCCGGCAAGTTACAGTGTTGGGTAACCTTGTCCACGCATCTGATGTGCAGCCGGACCCGGAGAAAATTTGTGCAGTCACCAGGTTTCTTGTACCCCGGTCAGTTAAAGAAGTCCGGAGTTTTGTAGGACTTTGTTATTATATTAGAAGGTTTGTGAAAGGTTTCGCAACCACCGCTTGACCTCTCACTGAGCATCTGAAGAAAGACGTCGTGTTTACGTGGGGTACCGATCAAGCTGCTGCTTTTTCTTATCTAATCACGCTTCTGACGACTCCACCTATGTTGGCTCACTTTGACCCATCCGCTGCGAGAGAAGTCCGAACCAATGCTAGTGGTCATATGATTGGAGCCGTCCTAGCCCAACGCCAACGGAAAAACGACCGGCTTGTCGCCTACGCTAGCCGCCTCCTCACAGCTGCTGAGCACAATTATTTCATTACAGACCGTGAGTGTCTCGCTCTTGTTTGGGCAGTCTCGAAGTTCCAATCATTATCATATGGCACAAATTTCTCTGTAGTAACTGACCATCATGCGCTATGTTGGCTTATGTCACTGAAGGATCTTATTGGCCGGTTCGGGCGCTGGGCTCTGTGACTGCAAGAGTGTACCTACACGGTGACGTATAAGTCTGGACGCCTACTTCAGGACGCAGACTGTCTGTCTCGCTACCCGGTTGCTGACTCGAACACTATACTTGACACCGACACCAGCCTTTGCGTTTTCTCCTTTTCACAAATGACATGTATCGGTGATGAACAGCGCCGTGATGCGTCCTTGCGTGTTATCATTGAGTGCCTTGAATCACCATCTTCCAATCAGTCCCATCGCTCATTTGTGCTTCACGATGGTGTATTATACCGCCGAAATTTCGAGCCGGATGAGCCGGCCCTGCTGCTTGTCATTCCGAAACACCTTCGCTCGGAAGTTCTAAATGAACTTCATGACCTTCCGACTGCCGGTAACCTTGGTGTCTCACGCACTTACGACCGAATACGCTGACGCTTTTTCTGGCTAGTGCTTGCACGCTCAGTCAGAAGATACGTTGCTGTCTCTGAGAAATGTCAGTGTCGCAAAACGCCATTGACACTTGCCACCGGACGCCTTAAACCACTTGACATTTCGTCAGAACTGTTCTTCCAAATTGGCTTGGACATATCTGGCCCTTTACCCTTGTCTTCATCGGGTAACAAGTGGATAGCTGTGGCCACCGACTACGCCACGCGTTATGCCATCACACGAGCTCTTTCAATAAGCTGCGCTACAGACGTCACCAACTTCCTCCTCAAGGACGTGATTTTGCAACACGGAGCCCCACGGCAGCTACTTACAGACCATGGCTGCACCTTTTTGTCGAAGGTGATAGCCGACATCTTGCAGTCCTGTCAAACGAGACACAAGCTCACTACGTCATACCATCTGCAAACCAATGGACTCACGGAGCGTCTAAATCGTTCGCTTACAGACATACTCGCTAAGTATGTTTCTACTAACCACACCGACTAGGATCTTGCGTTGCCATACGTCACATTTGCCTATAATTGTTCGCGCCATGTTACTGCTGGTTACTCTTCATTTTTTCTGCTGTTTGGCTGAAAACCAACATTGCCTCTAGACACCGCCATACCGTCCCCTGCAGGACCAACCAGTGAATATGCTATGGACGCTGTCACTCGGGCCGCTCACGCAACGCGAAATCCCCCGTACTCACCTTCTGACCTCTCAAGACAAGCAACGACGTTTGTGTGACCAACG
The DNA here is from genome assembly GCF_043290135.1 of Rhipicephalus microplus. Lineage (NCBI taxonomy): Eukaryota > Metazoa > Arthropoda > Arachnida > Ixodida > Ixodidae > Rhipicephalus > Rhipicephalus microplus. The sequence continues at coordinate 102,034,388 of NC_134700.1, read as the reverse complement.
ACACGCGACGTACACTTTCCGCCCGGTTCTTCAGTCCTGCTCTGGTCTCCGACCTGTCAAGTTGGCTTGCCATAAAAACTGCTTACTCGCTACACAGGTCTATACTGAGTTCTTCGTGTGGTACTCCTGTGACATTTGAAATCAGTCCTGTCGCCCCATCGCCTTCATGTGCCCAAGAGGCTACCGATATTGTAGATGTTGCGCGCTTGAAGCCCTACCACTCTCTTAGTGACGTTTACAATTAGATGCGCCGAGATGGCGCTTATGCCACCGGGGATTGTGCTACATACATGCAAATTGAGATTTCAGGGGGCGCAACGCATGTGCGCCTGACGAGGAAGACGAACAGTGGTTTCCACTCACTGTCTGGTCTACCGGTCACGCCGCTGCTGCTGCTGGTTTGAAATATATTTCATCCATGGCCTCGTAGATACGGCGTCTTTCTTCCGTAACAATATAAATGCCCTTGATAAACCTGGGAAGATAGTAGTGGCGCTGTGGTGCATGGTTACCGTGTTTGCTTTCAGTGCGTTTAGTCCAGAGCTTGATTCCTGTGCTGTGCACACTTGTATGCAAACGTCTTGTTTATGCACGAATGCATAACATGTTTTTGCGATGATTAATAGCGCTAAATGTCTCCGAAACAGTAACTTCGTGCCAGAACTACATTTTTTCGAGCACGTACAAAAGGGTGTCTTGAGGCTTTCAAGAAAAGCAGAAAAACTTCCGAAGCACTTCTTAAACGCATCAAATTGAATTGAGGTAAATAACAACACCAACGTTTTCTCCTGAATTCCTTTTTTTATCCTATTTACTTTGTAAGCAAACGTTTTTAAGCCTTCTGCCAACACAAACCGGCCGTCTATATGAAAAACAAAGCTAGTTTATCAGAAATAAACAACTAGCGAAGCTTCAATACTGAATTTTAAACCAAATACGAGCAAGTGTGATCAATGAATGAGTTTAATAAAGCAGGCGAACCACTAGAAACATTCGAAGTGCATGGCTCTCGCTTTAGCGTGGTGTTCAAACGAGGAAAACAAAACTACCCATAAACACTAAATTGTACTTCATAGTGCTGGTGGCCAAACGAAAAAACAAAACTCCCCAGAGACACTACAAAAACACCGCAAACAAGGGTCTTAGTGAAACTTCAATTTAGAAAGTGTTTCCCTTACCTTTGGGATGCACGCTAGAACACAATCCAAAAAGTCCCTATAAGGCTCAAACGTTTTTACAGTGTACGCCGCTGCTGTGTTTTATTGGGGAAAGAACAGCTCGAAAGCCTTTTCGCGGTTAATAATACGCTGCAGTTTAGAAGAAACAGGTTGTCCCGAAAGCTACTCTCATAAAAAAAATGACCCGCACTTCCCCGATGAGGGTTTGATTAAATGCGGCGCATTAGGGTTGTGTAGCGCGTTAACGTTGGGTAATTGGGGTAGATAGGTTGTTGTGTAATTATTTATTTGCGTAATTATTTGAGAACTCGAGAACTAGGCGATGGAACGACATATTATTCTTTTTTGGTTGCTGTTGTTGTATTGGATGGCGAGAACGACTGCTTTATGGTCTCTAAAGTGCATCGTTAGTGCATCCTTATATGCAGCGATTGATTCTTAAGCAGCGGTCGGATCCTTAAGCAGCTTCACGTTTCCCGAGTGAAAGATCTGCAGCACGACGTTCACGAACGGACGATACTTGTCATGCGAAAAATTCCGGATCCAAAGCTCAGCCTTGACGCTTGGCAGCAGCTTCTCGAGCATGAAGTTTCGGGTGCGCAATTCGTTTCAAACGCTTGCGTTCATCATGGTATGCTCTTCGTTTCGCAGCCTTGTCTTCCGCCGTTGCAGATGACGTTGATGGTACAGAGGTAACGTTCTCTTCAACGAGCGGTATGATGCTCCTGTTGCATTGTATCATACCTCTTGTTGATTCTAATTCATCGGGAACCCGAGCAACGTGCCACCGACCAAGGAGCGCAGCGTCTGACCCCGAGCGCTCAATCCGCCACTTATATACACAGCGCGCAGTAGAGGGAGAGGATTATTGGGGAGAGCTGCGCATGTGCGCACAGATGCGTTTTCCCACACCGCTGCAGCTGTTGTTGAGAGCGACGGGGCGCGTGCAAACGCGCGCTTGCCGCTGCTGTTGGTGTAAGCGAGGAGGGGAGGAGGGAGAGACGCACACCTGCGACTCGACTGCAAGAGCACGTGGACGCCATCAACGATGCAGGACTAGGCCCGACTAAGAAATGCGGCGCATTTAAAAGCACTAAAAAGGAAAATTGCGTCAAAGCAAACGGCGTCTATGCATATGGCATAAAAGGGACAGTGCGGAGCCGCGATGGTGAGTCCTTCATCCTTATTTTCTAGTTGTGTGCTCGGTTTTGTGCTAGGAAAGTGTTGGCTGACATGCCACCATAGATAAGTCTAAGCTGCGACGATACCACGCAGGTGACATCTGTAAGTAAAACAAAAAAGGAACGTGGTAGCTGCGTATATTTCTTTTTCTGTGGCCGTATTTGTGCCTGTTCGGGGTAGGTACACACGGACGGGTAATCAAGCAAACCACCATGGCAGCATAGCATATCTGGCGTTGCACTGTTGTCACAGAGTTGTTTGCACCCTTCCCTATTGAAACGATCCGTGTGCGATGTCCGATAATTTCGTATGTTTCCGTAAGAATACATATGTTTGCTATATATTTTTCCTATATTTCCGTAAGAATCTTACGGAAACATACGCAATTATTGAACATCGAAACACATCGTTTCAATAAATTTATGGGTGTAAAAAGGGTGTTTTCAAACATTACACGCTTTTTGAAATAGTGTAACACTCTTTTCGTTGCTGGTAGACCCTGAGAGAAATGTGTAAGTTGCATAAGGGTATTATTACGCCGTTCAAGATGGTGTTTAAGAGCTGAAGGGTGTACAATAATATTTGCTATAAAAAGTGTTCGGGTAACGTCCTAAAGTTGTCATATAATCATGAGAGACGTCATACTGAAGTGTTCCGAAAATTCAAACCATCGGCGGTTCCTTAAGATGCACCTAAGTGTAACTACACCAGTTTCGAACCATTTCACCTCTACAGAAATCGTTGCCGCCGTGAACTGCCGGGATTTGATCCTGCAACTTGCGGGTCAACAGTTGAGCACCATAAGCACCAGACCACCGGCGCGGGTGGTGCACGTGCAGGAATCGAGCTGCAGGCACGCTTGCAGTTAAAATACTACGCATAGCCAACGTGCCTGTTGTACTGCCTTTTCTAAAATGACAGTGTCTTAGGGGTGACAAAATCAAAATGATTGAGACATTCCCATATTTTACATTGTACTCGAAGAATAATCGAGAAAATGTAAAAGATAACTTTTTGCACTGTATCGTTCGACGTGCTTTACCACTTTACATCGTCCACAATAAGTGTGAATAAATGAATGGGCTGCTGTCACAATTCACGGACAGCACATACTCATGTCTAGAAGCAATAGAGAAAAAAACTTGAATTTATTACCAAACCCTTGCTTGGACAAAAGCCCTTCGAGCGCAAGTCGTTCTCAGAAGTTTCTCGAAGACGAGACGTGGTTGGTCAAAAAGGAAAACAAGACCCTACCTTCTGCAACCATGCGGAAGCACGGAAATTGATTCTTTAGGTCGAGAAATAAAGGTCACAGTATGACAATGTCGATTGTTAAGAGACTTATTCAAAATCCTTCTTGTTCCTTTAGTTGATTGAATTCTATTGTTTTCTTTACTCTGTTGGCAATTACCTTTGTAAATAGCTTGTATACTACAGAGATCAAGCTGATCGGCCTGTAATTCTTCAAACCCTTGTCATCTCTTTTCTTATGTATTAAGATGATGTTAGCGTTCTTCCAAGACTCTGATACTCTTTCCGTCAGGAGACATCTCGTAAACAGGGTGGCTAGTTTTTCTAACACAAGCGTTCCTCCATCTTTCAGCAGATCTGATGTTACCTGATCCTCACAAGCAGCTTTGCCTGCTTGCATGCTCTCCAAATCTTTTATGAATCTTTTTATCAATCAAGTGATAGAGAAATCCTCAGAATATAACCAACCACTATACATAGCCTTCATAGATTAGGAGAAAACGTTTGATTCGGTATGAAATATCAGCCGTCATGCAGACACCACGGAAACAGGGCGTCGATGAAGTGTATATAAACATCCTGAAAGAAACCTACAGGCATCAATTGCTACCATAGTGCTTCATAAAGAAAGCAACAGAATAATAATCAACAAGGATGTTAGGCAGGGAGACACTATCTGCCCAATGCTATTTACCGCGTGCTTACAGGAGGTTTTCAGAAGCCTAGAATTGGAACAGTTAAGAATAAGAGTTAATGGAGAGTACCTTAGTAACCTGCGCTTCGCCGATGACACTGCATTTCTGGGTAACTCAGGGGACGAATTGCAACTCATGATTACGGAGTTAGACAGGGAGAGCAGAAAGGTGGGCCTTAAAATTAATCTGCAGAAAAAGAAAGTAATGTACAACAACCTCGGAAAAGAGCAGCACTTCGAGATAGGTAATAGTGCACTTCAAATTGTAAAAGAGTATGTCTACTTAGGGTAGGTAATAACCACAGAGCCAAACCACGAGATTGAAGTATCTAGAAGAATAAGAATGGGGTGGAGCACATTTGGCAAGCACTCTCAAAATATGAGTTACATTGCCACTATCCCTCAAGAGGAAGGTATATAACAGCTGTATCTTGCCGGTACTTAGCTACGAAGCAGAAACCTGGAGACTTACAAAGAGGGTTCAGCTTAAATTGAGGACGACGCAGCGAGCAATGGAAAGAAAAATGGTAGGTGTAACCTTAAGAGACAAGAAGACAGCAGAGTGGATTAGGGGACAAACGGGGGTTAAGGATATCATAGCTGAAATCAAGAAGAGGAAATGGAGATGGAATGGGCATGTACCACGTAGACAGGATAACCGCTGGTCATTAGGAGAACTGACTGGATTCCCAGAGAAGGCACGCGTGTTCGGGGGAGACAGAAGGTTAGGTGGGCAGACGACATTAGGAAGCTTGCGGGTATAAATTGGCAGCAGTAAGCACAGGACCGATTTAACTGGCGGAACATGGGAGAGGCCTTCGTCCTGCGGTGGGCGTAGTCAGGCTGATGATGATGATAATGATGATGGTGTTGATGAGGATGATGCTGCTGCTGCTGATGATGATGATGGCAACGCCAGCGCACGAAGCGCCTTCGCGAAGATAAGGGGGAAAGGGCACGATAGGAGGGAGAGACACACGCCTCTCACCTCTCGGCCCCACAGACACATACAGTGACACACAAACACACACACACACACAGATATGTATATATATATATATATATATATATATATATATATCTTGTTACGGTGCTTTGCCTTTATTTACAGGAGATGATGAATGCGAGAGTCCAGGGATCTGGCCGATCACCGCTCGTGCCAACCTCGTTCTCCTCTTCTTCCACGCGCGCCCTTAGTATCGTAGCAATTCCCCCTTTGCAGACGATGCCCACCGGGCGAGTTAGGCTTCGTTGCGATGATGATAGCGTTTTAGACGGGCAACATGAACGACGTTGGTCTTGCTTGAGCGGCGGCCAGTTGACAACAGCTGAGATATCACGTACGTGACATCGCTGAGACGTTCCAGGGGAACAAACGGACCGGTGTAGCTGGCCAGAAACTTTTGGCAGAGGCCGCGCTTGCGAAGCGGCGTCCAAAGCCACACCAAATCCCCTTTCTCAAACCATACGTGCCGGTGACTTCTGTCGTAACGGTTCTTGGAGCATTTCTGTGAGACGAAAGTTCGAAGACAGGCGATGCGCCGGGCCTCTTCTGCGCGGCAAATGGTTTCGGTGAGAGTAGGTTGATCAGTCTCAGAAAAAGGAAAGATAGTGTCGAGAGCTGTGCTGGGTTGGCGTGTGTAGAGCAGATAAAATGGACTGTATCTCGTTGTTTCGTGCTGTGCAGTATTGTAGGCGAAAGTTATAAATGGCAAAATCGCGTCCCATGTTTTGTGTCCAGAATAAACATACATAGAAGTTATGTTGACGAGAGTCCTATTTGTTCGTTCCTTAAAACCATTAGCCTGCGGGTGATGCGGGGTAGTGTGACGAAAATGGCACGAAGCAAGACGAAGAAGGTCTTCAACTACATCGGCAACAAATTGCCGCCCGCGATCACTGATGATGACACGGGGGAATCTATGGCGTAATATAACGTGTGACAGCTTGAACTGTGAAACTTGAGTGGCCGTTGCCGCAGGAATCGCCGCAGTTTCGGCATAACGTGTGAGGTGGTCAACGCCCACAATAATCCATCGGTTGCCGTTCGTTGATCGCGGAAAAGGGCCGAGCAGGTCGACACCTACGACGTCAAATGGTGAACTTGGGGGTGCTATGGGTGAAGTAGTCTGGCTGGTGGAGTTGTAGGACGCTTGTGGCGTTGACATTGGTCACAGCTCGCTACGTATGCAGTCACACTTTTACGCATCTTCGGCCAGAAGAAGCGTTCTTGCGTGCGATAAAATGTCCTAGAAAATCCCATATGGCCAGATGTTGGGTCGTCGTGCATTGCTCGAAGTACGTGTTGTCGAAGACTTGTAGGCACAACTAGATGTAGGCGAGGGCCTACGCTGGAATAATTCTTTTTGTAAAGAACGCCATCCTTTACGACGAAACCACGTTGACCATTCGTTCCGGAAGTAAAGAAAGAAGCGAGACTGTTGTCATTGCGTTGCTCTGCTCGAAAAGTTGTTAGGTCAGGAAACGGAGTATCTACTACAGCCAAATATTCATCAAAGTTGTCAGCGTCACACTATGTTGTCGGAAGGGGAAGTCGTGAAAGGCAATCGGCGTTGGCATGACGACGACCGCTCTTGTAACAGACTTCAAAGTCGTGTTCTTGCAATCGTAACGCCCCACGAGCAAGACGACCTGATGGGTCCCGTAGTCCAGTGAGCCAACATAAATAATGGTGGTCCGTGACAATCGAGAATCGGCGTCCATAGATATAAGGGCGAAACTTGTGCACGGCGAATATGACCGCGAGACATTCCTGCTCTGTGACAGTATAGTTTCGCTCCGGTTCACTAAAACAGCGACTGGCATAGGCAACAACGTGTTCAGCAGCTCCATGGCGTTGGACCAAGACGGCGCCAATACCTACACCACTGGCGTCGGTATGAACTTCAGTGGCAGCATATAGGTCATAAGGCGAAGTACAGGCCCTGACGTAAGAACAAACTTGAGTTGCGAAAAAGACGGCTCGCATTCCGCTGACCACCGAAAAGGTGCGTTCTTGTTGAGTAGGGACGTCAAAGGGTAAGCGAGATCGGCGAACCTGGGCACGAAGCGACGGAAGTATGAGCATAGGCCCAAAAAGCTTCGCAGCTCTCGTACCGACTGAGGTTGTTTGAAGCTGCTGACTGCGGCGACTTTCTGGGGGTCGGGTCAAACGCCATGCTTGTGCACCAGGTGACCGAGAACGAGAGTCTCACGGCTGCCAAAGTGACACTTCTTAGAGTTCAGGGTGAGCTTAGCTCTCTCAAGGCAAGTGAGAACAATGTCTAGACGATGTTTGTGTTCATCGAATGTACAGCCAAAAATTATAGTGTCATCCAGGTAGCAAAGACAAACTTCCCACTTTAGTCCACGTAACCCAGAGTCCATGAAGTGCTCAAACGTAGCTGGAGCGCTGCATAGGCCAAACGGCATTACATTGAATTCAAATAGACCATCTGGGGTTATGAAGGCCGTTTTCTCTTTGTCATTTGGGTGCACGGGGATTTGCCAATAACCAGATCTCAAATCCACGGAGAAGTACGATGCCGAATGTAAACAATCGATGACATCATCAATCCTGGAAAGCGGGTAGACATCCTTTTAAGTAACAGAGTTGAGCCGTCTGTAATCCACGCAGAATCGCCATGTACCATCCTTCTTTCCGACAAGAATCACAGGGGCAGCCCAAGGGCTACACGACTCTTAGATGACCCTTTTCTTTAACATCTCTTCTACCTGTTGAGTAATGACCTTGCGCTCCGCAGATAATACACGGTATGGTTTCTGTCAGATAGGGTGAGCGGATCCTGTGTCAATCCCATGGCGAGTACGCGAATCGGGTGCACTTATTTGCTCTTCTTTCTGCGCAAAGTCAAATATAGTAGCGTGCTTCACAAGGACTTCGACCAAAGCTTCACGTTTTTCTGATGATAGCGACTTGTTTACCATACTCAGAAAGTTGGCTTCTGTATGGTACGTTGCACGAATAGGATCTACTCTCTCGTGACTTAAAGATGCAATAAAACTGGTCGCGTTTTGTTCGAAGCGGGCGAGTCGCAATCCGCAGGGTAGCATAATAGGTTCATTTGAATAGTTCGACTCTCATAAGGCCGATCGCCTATCACTGATCGACAGAACACAATGTGGAACAAGCACATTTTTCTTGGCGCAATTGAGACGAATGGGCTCCACAAGAATATCAAACTTTCCGGCGTGCGAGGCAGGGGCGTCAACGCGTATGGTCTTCATCGAGTTGGGCGGCAAGACAACATCCTCAATGACGGTGATAGATCCTTGACAGCACCTAGGATCGTCAGCAAATGCCGATAGCATAATCTCGCCAGCACCTGAATCTACAGTAGCCCCGCACTCGCGTTGAAAATCGATGCCGAAGATGATGCTATGGGTGGAGCTGGTCAGGACGGCGAATTCAACCTCGAAGATCTGTCACCCAAAGTGACACTAACAACGCACACACCGATCGGGCACAATGTCTCCCCACTCACTGCACGAAATGATGCACAACTGTCCTAGCGAAACATCACTTTATGTCCTAGCCGCAATATGCAGTGAAGACTCATCACTGAAACAGCTGCTCCCGTATCTATCAAAGCCACTGTAGGAAGTCCATCAATAAGCACGGGGACCCTATTTTGCGTCATAAAAACGGGTGGAAGCATAGGCGGATGTAGTGACAAATGTTCGGCGACCTCACCTCCATTGTCTGCACCACCTAGTTTCCCGGAGGCGGGGAGGTGACGCTTCGACCAGGAGATGGGGAACGGAGCCGCCGTGTTGTGGGGGGCGTCAAGCTTCGCACGGAGGAAGGCGAGTCGTTGCGTGAATTCCGGTGGAAATTGCGTCCTACGTGTGTATCACTGTGAGTCGTTTGCTGGAAGCCATCCCCAACGTACGCGTCCCGCACTGAACGCATACCACCGCGCCAGCGGTTTTGTCGAGAAGAAGCTCATGATCCCTCGTAGTAGCGCTGCTGGGGGCGACGCCTTTGACCACAGAATCGAGCCACATGTCCACGGTAACCGCAGTTATAGCACACAGGGGCCTCACGCACGTCGCCAAACCTTCCACGAGGCACCATGTGCCCATGATCGTCCCACGAAGACACCATTGTGGGTGGTTGGTGGGAGGCGTTCTGGAAACCACGGCGATTATGTAAGTGGTCGGTTGGGGGCTCTGGTGCTCTTGATTGGGGCACATCATATAGCGTGGCAACAACGGCAGCACACATTGTGTTGTATGGCGGGGAGGTGTTGATAGCAGGTGCTCTCGGCGGGTTGACAGCATCACGTCGTCCAAGTTCTTCGCGCACGATTTGCCTGATCATTGAGGCAAGATCACAGGAGGATTTTGGAGGGACGTCGACACTTGCGACGGTGGTGACGTTGGCAAGTCTACCGAATTTGGGAGTGATGCGCCTAGCCTTCAGGGTCTCAAACGTGCGGCAGTGTTGTATTACGTCCGCTACCGACGCCAAGGTGTCCTTGCCGATGAGGAAATTGTAGACATCCTCAGCAACCCCTTTGAGAAGATGCCCTACCTTGTCATCTTCTTTCATGCGTGGGTCTAAAGACTTGCACAATTTCAGAATCTCTTCAATGTACGTTGTGCATGTTTCACCGGGGACTTGAGCACGCTGCATCGAAGTTTGCTCAGCGCGCTTCCTCTTCATCAATGGGTCCCCGAAGCTGCTCGCTATTTCTTTCTCCAACGCTTCCCAGGTCATTATTGTTTCTTCGTGGTTTTCAAACCACACCAACGCCGTCCCTTGAAGAAACAATCCGACGCTGGACAACCGGGAGGCCGCATCCCAGCAGTTGTACTTACTCACACGGTTGAAGTCTTTCAGCCATTCGTCGACGTCTTCTCCGACCCTCCCAGAGAAGCTTCGTGGTACCATGTGTCGGGGCCACGCAGCGCCAGACGAAGAGTGCGTGGTGTCGCCGTCAGCAATCGAATTCATAGAGAGCGGTGGTAGACCAGCCAGTCGGCGGCTTCGGCGTAGTTCTTGAGGTAGCGCTTCCGTGATCGTTCGCCTTGGATAGCTCCGCTGTACCCCGCACCTCCACCAATCTTGTTACGGTGCGATGCCTTTATTTACAGGAGATGATGAATGCTAGAGTCCAGGGATCTGGCCGATCACCCCTCGTGACAACCTCGTTCTCCTCTTCCTCCACGCGCCCCCTTAGTATCGTAGCAATATATATATATATATATATATATATATATATATATATTGTGAGAATTCATTGTACGTCATCTTCCTCATCTATCAATTATCATCATCAGTCTTCGGCACGTTCCTCTTCATGATCAGCGCCATTTTGCTGTTGCTTCAATAAAGCGTCAGCTGCACCGTTGTATTTCAAGTGGTGGAAGGTGCTTCCCGATCTCTTCGACCTCTCTCCATCCAAAGCCAGCTCCTGGAGCTCCGTTCGGGACGTCGCTTGCGCCAGCAGAGCACCATGGCCCAAGAGCAAGCCCAACCGAACCACCCGCCGGCGCAACCACCAGCCGCCAACCCTAGCCCGGTCAACAACCCCCCTCGGGAGCCTCCAACCTTCTCCGGTCTGCCTGGCGAAGATGTCGAAGACTGGCTCGACAACTATGACCGCGTAGGTGTCTACAACAACTGGAACGAGGCATCGAAATTAGCACGCGTCCAGTTCTACGTCTCTCAGGTTGCCAAGACGTGGTTCCTGAACCATGAGAGCGACTTCCGCGATTGGTCTTCCTTCAAAGACCAGCTCCGACGCATTTTCGGTACACCAACCGTCCGTTCAGAAGTTGCTCGCAAGAAACTGGCAGAACGCGTTCAACATTGCGGTGAGTCCTACACTTCCTACATTGAGGATGTGCTTGCACTTTGCCGCCGTATCGACGACACCATGCCAGAAGGTGATCGTGTCCGGCACCTTCTGAAGGGTATCGGACCTACCGCTTTCAACGCCCTCGTCGCACACAACCCTTCGACGGTTTCCGACGTCGTCTCGGTATGCCAGCGGCTTGATACCCTGCAGTCAACCCGCCTACGACCCGACTTCTCTGAGAACCCCCTGGCAAACAGTATGGAGCTCCGAACCATCATTCGAGACATTATTCGTGAGGAATTGCAAGCCTACACTTTACCTCCTTCTAACAACGTTCCCGCTCAACCCGCCTCTAGCGATCTGCGTGGAATTATTAGGGAAGAAATGTCAGCGTTCCAAAGCATTCACCGTGCTCCACCATGCGCCCAACCCCCCTCGTATGCACAGATCGCTGCAATGCAACCCTCGCCGTCTCAAGCACCACCACCTGTACCTGATCACGAACATCTCGCACCTCTAGTCGCCCGTCCACCGAACCCTACCTACCATTCTTCCTGGCGGGCCCCACGTCCTATTTGCTACTACTGTGGAATTCGAGGACACATTTCCCGGGTCTGTCGACGTCGGCAGCAAGATGAACGTCGTGGTTATGCCGCTTTTGAACGAGACGACACATATGCTCGAGGTTACTACCGTTATGCCGACAGTCCTTCCAACCACCGATCACCGTCTCCTGTGCGCATTTCAAACACGACCAACAATACACGTGCATCCCGACCACGCTCCCCTTCGCCACTCCGACGCTCTGTTTCACCACTTCGGCCTGTCTCTCAACTCGCTGCCCAGCGATCGGAAAACTAAACAGTGCAGTTTTTGGAGGGAAAACTGCATCGCGGCGAAATGACCCAAGTCCTCCTGAACGACCGTCAAACATGTTATTGGTAACTGTGGAAGGTGTGCGGGTGTTGGCTTTGGTGGACACGGGAGCAACTATTTCAGTTATGCGTGCCGACTTGTGTTCTCGATTGCGGAAAGTGAAGACACCCTACCTTGGATCATCTTTGATTGGGGCCAATGGAGCAATAATTAGACCATCGGCCCAATGTACAGCGCGTGTCTTCATTGATGGTATTCTTCATCACATCACCTTCGCTGTCTTAATTTCATGTGCTCATGAACTAATTTTAGGCTGGGATTTTCTCTCATCAGCATCTGCATTAATTTCTTGCCGTCAACGTGTAGTCGAAATGACTGAGACCGATCACTGCAGCGAACGCGTCGACGAAAGACCATTGCGTTTCTTCACAGCTTCCGAATCCATACTACTCCCGGGTCAAGAGCAACTCATCACCATCACTTCTCCGAATATTGCCAATGGTGACGTCCTCATCACCCCTTCCAGCAGCTGTCTAGTTCGCGGCGTAGTAGTCCCCTCCAGCCTGGTGCGGTTCAAAGACAGTGCAGCGATAATCATTGGCCTGAACCCTACCCCAGAGCCCGTCCTCCTACCCCAAGGTTCTGCAGTGTCATGTTATGTGGATACCCAACCAGTTTCTTTGGTCTCTCTTGACGCCTTGACGGCTCAGCCACAACAGGCCCAGTCTGTTACGTCCTCCTCCTTTGCTCCCGGGATAAATCCTGACCTTTCTGCTTCTCAGCGTGAGGCGTTGCTGAATTTGCTCAGGAAACACCAGGCCTCCTTCGACGCCAATGCTTCGGCACTAGGACAGACCACAGTTGCGCATCATCGCATCGACACTGAAGGTCAGACTGTTGTACGCTGTCGTCCCTACCGAGTCTCCGAGTCTCCTTGGCCGAGCGCAAAATCATCGAGGAGAACGTGACCGATATGCTAAACAGAAACATCATACGACCCTCTACCAGTTCTTGGTCATCACCCGTTGTGTTGGTACAAAAGAAGGATGGATCGGTACGATTTTGTGTTGATTACCGCGCGCTCAACAAGATTACCCGAAAGGATGTATATCCGATGCCCCGTATAGATGATGCACTTGACTCATTGCAAGGCGCCCAATACTTCTCCACCCTTGACCTTCGGTCCGGGTATTGGCAAATACCAATGGACGAAGCAGACAAAGAAAAGACCGGCTTTTCTACGCCGGACGGTCTTTACGAGTTTAACGTAATGCCATTCGGTCTATGTAATGCTCCCGCCACATTTGAAAGGATGATCGACACTGTTCTTCGTGGCCTCAAGTGGAAAACTTGTCTATGCTACCTCGATGATATTGTCGTGTTTTCTTCCACTTTTGATGATCATCTGCAACGCCTAGATCAAGTGCTTACATGTCTCTCCAACGCTGGACTTCAACTAAACACAAGGAAGTGCCATTTTGGCAACACAGCTATAAAAGTACTAGGACATCTCGTTACTAAAGATGGCATCCAGCCCGATCCGGACAAAATTTCCGCAGTCCTCAACTTTCCGCGACCCTTTCGCTCCAAAGAACTACGCAGTTTTCTTGGACTAGCATCGTACTTTCGCCGCTTCATTCGCAACTTTGCCACTATTGCCGCTCCTCTCCACAAGCTCCTTGCTAGTACCGGTTCCTTCGATTGGAATGATCAATGCGAAGCCTCATTCCAAGAACTCAAGCAGGCACTGACATCCCCACCGGTGCTTTGTTATTTCGATGACAAGGCACCTACGATATTACACACTGACGCGAGTGGACAAGGAATCGGCGCCGTACTGCTCCAGCGCGACCATGCCTTTCGCGAGAAAGTTGTCGCGTATGCAAGCCGCACTCTGACCACTGCAGAGAAGAGGTACTCGATAACCGAACAAGAGTGCTTGGCTGTTGTCTGGTCCATCCAAAAATTTCGTCCGTACCTACATGGTCGACATTTTACTGTTGTGACAGACCACCATGCTCTTTGCTGGTTGTCCACAATCAAAAACTTGTCGGGACGACTTGGCCGCTGGATTCTCCGATTACAATCTTATGACTTTGACGTCATCTACAAGACTGGAAGACAACATCAAGATGCCGACGCTTTGTCACGATGCCCTTTGCCGCAGTTTTCGGTGCACGTCACATCCCCTTGTCAAATTGGCTATACGGAGGACGCCTCGTCGATATCATCCATTTCTTCTCTACCTTCATCCACCCGTCCGTCAGCACTTGCTACTCACCAGCGAGCCGATTCTTATTGCACTGACATCATTGGTCGGCTTACCGGTGCTTCGTCTTCCCCTAATGCCAGGCTCCGGAAACAACTCCGACTATTCAAGTTGGAGGACGATGTGCTATATCGATACATTTTGCACCCGGAAGGCCACCGATGGGTTCCCGTCGTACCACGCGCACTACGCACTGAAGTTCTGCGCGCTTCCCACGACGACCCGACGTCAGGACACTTGGGTTACTACAAAACATACGAGCGCATCCGCAGTCGATTTTTCTGGCCAGGTCTTTCCACGACAGTAGCTAAATATATTGCCTCGTGCGCACTTTGCCAACACCGCAAGCGGCCCACTACTCCTCCAGTCGGGACCCTACAACCACTTCCTTGTCCATCGGAGCCGTTCTCTGTCGTCGGAATTGACCTCTTCGGGCCCCTCCCAACTACATCAGACGGCAAGAGGTGGATAGTCACCGCGGTTGATCACTTGACCCGGTACGCTGAGACGGCCTCAATCACTTCAGGAAGTGCTTCGGAAGTAGCAACTTTCTTCTTGAATGCTATTTATCTACGTCATGGAGCCCCTCGTGTCCTTTTGAGCGACCGGGGAAAGGCATTTCTTTCAAGCACGCTCAGTGAAGTTCTTCAAGCATCAAAAACAGTTCATAAAACAACATCTAGCTATCACCCGCAAACCAATGGCTTAACCGAAAGATTTCATCGCACGCTGTGTGACATGCTGTCCATGTATATCCGACCGGACCATCGCAATTGGGATGCCATACTACCCTTTGTCACGTATGCATATAATACGTCAGTTCAACGAACCACAGGCTATTCCCCTTTTTTCCTAGTATACGGACGCCAACCGACATCACCACTCGACGTTTCATTCTTTTCTGGCCCCGTCAACTCTTCACCATTCGTTTGGGACCAGTTTCTGTCCCGCGTTGCTCGATGCCGTCGTCTTGCCCGCGTAAACACCGAAGCTAGCCAAGAAGATCGCAAACATCGTTACGATGCCACTCACCGCGTCGTTCTCTACCGCCCTGGCGACAATGTACTTCTGTGGACTCCTGCGCGAACGCCTGGCTTATGCGAAAAGTTTGAGTCACGCTATCTTGGCCCTTACAAAGTTATCGAACAGACCTCACCGGTGAACTACCGTGTCACACCTGTTCATGTTCCCACTGACCAACGCTGCCGCGGGACAGAGATTGTGCATGTTTCGCGTCTCAAGCCCTATTGTATGCGTTCCACAGCGTAATTCGCGGCCAGGCTGGCCGCTTCCGTCGACGGGGGAAATTAGTGTGAGAATTCATTGTACGTCATCTTCCTCATCTATCAATTATCATCATCAGTCTTCGGCACGTTCCTCTTCATGATCAGCGCCATTTTGCTGTTGCTTCAATAAAGCGTCAGCTGCACCGTTGTATTTCAATATATATATATATATATTGTAGGCATTCATTAAGCACATCTACTATCTTTACACATATTCATCATCATGAGTGGTCGTCATCTTCATCTGCTGTGGGGACTTGGCTTGTCTGAGTTCTGCGCCTTGGGCGTGGTCGCTTCATCGTTTCTTCTGGGCCTAATAAAGGTTGCCTTCACCGTTACATCACAAGTGGTGGAGTGTGCTCTACTATCTTCTGTCCTCTCCCAGCCCGATCTCCCTCCTGGAGCTCCGCTCAGGTCATCGTTTGTGCCAGGTGTCCGGTAACATGCCTATAGGACGAGCCAACCAGCGCTTCTGCGTCTACCTCCACGGCCCCAGCTACCGCGGCCTATCCAACGTGGATTATCACCACGCACTAGCGTGAGCCGCCCACGTTCGCCGGACTTCGAGATGAAGATGTGGATGATTGGTCGGACCAGTTCCATCAAGCGTGTTCCACTAACAACTGGGATGATCCCACCGAGCTTCGCCATGTTTCTATCTGACAGGCGTAGCGAAAACATGGTTTTGAATCATAAAACGGACATTACGGACTGGACACGTTTCAAGCAACAAGTTCGCCAAATTTTCGGCACCCTGGTGATTCGTTTAGCTCTCGCGAAGAACACACTGGATGCTCGCAAGCAACAATGCGGTGAGTCCTACACATCCTATATAGAGGATGTGCTTCCTCTCTGTCACCGTTTCAGCACGTCCATGTCTGAATCAGAGAGAGTTCGTCATCTATTGAAAGGAATAGGCACGGTCGCGTTCAATGCCTTGGTCATTCAAAACCCGACTACAGTCGCTGACGTTGTTGCCACGTGCCAACGCCTAGAGGAACTTGAATCTCAACGGTTACCGCCGGACAGCACTGAAAACACCACCCCGACTGATGCCTCATTGCGTGCCATGATTCGGGCGATTATACGGAAAGAGCTGCGATATTTCGGCCTCTCAATGACACCGAGTCCACCTCCCCCCTCCAACACTGTTTTGCGCGACGTTATCAAAGAACAGTTGGCGTCCATGACCAGGCCAGCGTATGTATACTCTCCAGTACCTCGACTCCAGCCGACATACGCACAAGTCCTCGCTGGCTCACCACCCGTCGTACAACCGAAGCCCGCACACTCGACGCCTGTCCCGCAGGCTTCGTTGACTCCGAGTGCGCCTAGCCAGCCCTTTCACCCACCGTGGCGGCCGCCTCGTCCGATCTGTTATTACTGCGGCTATCGGGGCCACATTGCACGCGTCCGCCGGAAGCGTCGGCAGGACGAGCGTCGTGGATAAGACACCTACAGACGGTATGATGGGACAAGCTGGTACGCTCTCAAACGTCGTCCTCATGATCCACCGCTACGTCGCTCACCGTCTCCAACTGCGATATCTGAGCCAACCAGTTCTTACCGCTCTACTAGACGCCGCTCACCCTTACCCCTCCACCCTTCCACGTCTTCATTGAGACCTGTCTCGCAATTAACCAACCAACGCCCGGAAAACTAACCTCTACAGCTTTTGGAGGAAAAGCTGCATCGAGCGAAAAGACAGAAATTCCTCCAGTGCGTCCATATAATACAATATCTGTTTTAATAGAAGGTGTGTACCTGGACGCTTTAATAGAACCTGGTGCTCGTTTGTCTGTGATCGATCGTTCTTTGTGCTCACGTCTGCGAAAAGTCACCACCCCTTATGATGGAGCACACTGTACACTGCTCAAGGGGACGCCATTAGACCTACCGCTATGTGCACCGCTCGTGTTTTCATAGCTCTTCTTCTTCATTTTGTGCAATTTGCTGTGCTGAGTTCGTGGTTCCACAATGGCTCCGGACTTCTCTATGCTACAAACCAGACTTCTGAGAAAATTCTCATTCCTAAAGGCATCACAACGGCTTGCGTTTCTGAATCTCAACCTGTCTCTGTTGTCCCACTTATGCCAGCGTGTTCTGACATTCCTTCTATTGGACGTTCATCAAGCGTTTATGCTTTTGCTGCAACTATTAGTCCAGAACTGACCTCTTCACAGAGAGATCAGTTGCTTGCCTTGCTACAAAAGCATACAGGATTGTTTGATTCCCATTCCACATCTCTGGGACAGACGTTCAATAATAGGCATCGTATCCGGACCGATGGCACTTCCATCGTACGCCGTTGATAATATCGCGTGTCTTCGTCCGAGCGTGAGATCATTGAACAAAATGTAGCCGATATGCTGCAACGGGACATTATACGTCCCTCCACGAGTCCTTGGTCATCCCCTGTTGTTTTAGTAAGGAAAAAAGATGGCTCCGTGCAATTTTGCGTGGACTACAGAGCACTTAATAAGATTACCCACAAGGATGTCTACCCCATGCCGCGCATAGACGATGCCTTGGATTCACTGCAAGGTGCTGAGTACTTCTCAAGCCTAGACCTGCGTTCAAGTTCAGGTTACCCATGCACGACGATGACAAAAAAAGACAGCGTTTTCAACACCAGAAGGGCTGTATGAATTCAACGTCATGCCATTCGGCCTTTGCAATGCTCCAGCAACGTTAGAGCGGATGATCGACACAGTTTTACAAGGCTTGAAGTGGAAGACTTGCTTGTGCTATTTAGACGATATCGTTATTTTCTCGTCAACTTTCCTTCAGCACTTGCAACGACTGGACGAAGTTCTTGCGTGCCTTGCAAGCGCAGGCCTTCAGCTGAACACCAAGAAGTGCCGTTTTGCGAGCAATACGATTAAAGGGTTAGGCCACATCGTAAGCAAGGACGGTATTCGTCCCGATCCTGACAAGATTTCCGCTGTCCAACACTTCCCGCGTCCTGAAAAAGGCAAGAATTGCGCAGTTTCCTTGGCCTTGCTTCTTATTTTCGCCGATTCATTCGAGACTTCGCCTCAATAGCTTCACCATTGCACAAGTTGCTCGGATCAGGCGTCGCCTTTGTGTGGTCTCCTGAATGTGAAGCGGCGTTTGCCCAACTGAAGTGTGCACTCACATCCGAACCAGTCCTCTGCCATTTCCACAAAACTGCACCTACGCTCCTGCATACAGACGCGAGTGGTCGAGGCATCGGTGGAATTTTCCTACAGCGAGACAAATCTTCACGCGAGAAAGTCGTCGCATACGCGAGCCGTGCACTGACCCCCACCGAAAAGAATTATACCATCACCGAACAAGAGTGCCTAGCAGTCGTATGGTGGATACAAATGTTTCGATCTTATCTCCACGGCTGCCACTTTACTGTGGTTATGGACCATCATGCCTTGTGCTGGCTCTCGACAATCAAGAACTTGTCCGGCCGCCTTGGTCGCTAGATTATTTGCTTAGAAGAATACGTCTTCATGATCACATACAAGTCAGGAAACAAGCATCAAGACGCCGACGCACTTTCGCGTTGCCCGCTCTCTTCGGAGCAGCTTAACAAACCCGCCACTGCCGAACTCGAGAAGCTTTTGACCGTCTCTCCCCTACATGTTTCGTCATTAGCTACTGTGGACCCAACTTCTCCAAGCGAGTGCGGTTTCTTCTTATCTCAGCAACATGCTGACCCTTACTGTCGCCGCATCATGGACCGTTTTGACGGGACTTGCCGGCTCCCTAACGCCCGTCTTTGCCGACAGCTGACGCAATTAAAGCTCAACAACCACATCCTGTATCATCATATCTACCACCCTGATGGTCAACGCTGGGTGCCCGTTCTACCTCGCTCTCTTCGGGCTCAAGTCCTCAAGACATATTATGACGACATGCCTGCTGGACACATGGGCTTCCAGAAAACGTATGACCGCATAAGATGTCACTACTACTGGCCGGGCTTGTCCACCTGTGACGCGAAGTACGTTGCCTCATGCGCCCTTTGTCAGCGTCGCAAGCTACCTACATCGACTCGAAGTGGACAATTACAACCGCTCCCGTGTCCCCTGCAACCATCCTCTATGGTCCGCTTCCTATTACTGTCACGGGCAATCGTTGGATAGTTACAGCTGTCGACCACCTGACCCGCTACGCCGAAACAGCTCCAGTGGCTTCTGCATCAGCTTCGGAAGTGGCCGACTTCATCCTTCGAGCAATAATCTTTCGACACGGAGCTCCTCGTGTAATCCTGAGTGACCATGGAAGAGTATTTCTTTCAGAACTCGTCGAATAAGTGCTCAAGGCATCTGGCACTACACACAAAACAAGCTCCAGTTACCATCCTCAGACGAACGGCCTGACTGAGCGCTTTCATCGTACACTGTCAGATACGATAGCGATGTATATCGCACCCGACCACAGAAAGTGGGACACCATTTTGCCATTTGTCACTTTTGCGTATAATACCTCTGTACAGCGCACAACCGGTTACTCGCCGTTCTACCTCGTCCATGGTCGCTTCCCCTCTTTTTTCCTTGATGTTTAGTTCTTCTCTGCGCCTGTCAAACCATGTTCATCTTCAAGTGAAGAATACGTGTCTCGTCTACTTCATTGCCGCCAGCTGGCTCACGTCAACACTGAAGCCAACCAACAGGATCGCAAGCTTGAATATGATGCCTCTCATCGTGCCGTGTCTTTCAGCCCTGGTGATGAAGTCCTTCTTCTTACACCCATTCGCCTTCCCGGACTGTGCGAGAAGTTTCAATTACGTTTTATTGGCCCCTACACTGTCTTGGAGCAAACGTCTCCTGTGAATTATCGCGTGGCACCCGTTCTTCTTCCGAGGAACCGCCGCTACAGGGCAGCAGAAATAGTCCACGTATCCCGCATGAAGCCTACCATACAGCGTTCATCTTCGCTTTAAACTGCGGCCAAGAACTGCGGTCAGGATGCCCGCTTTCACGTTGGGTGGAAGTTAGTGTAGGCATTCATTAAGCACATATACTATCTTTACACATATTCATCATCATGAGTGGGCGTCATCTTCATCTGCTGTGGGGACTTGGTTTGTCTGAGTTCTGTGCCTTGGGCGTGGTCGCTTCATCGTGTCTTCTGGGCCTAATAAAGGTTGCCTTCACCGTTACATCACAGTATATATATATATATATATATATATATATATATATATATATATATATATATATATATATATATATATATATATATATATATGTATATATATATATATATACATATATATATATATATATATATGTATATATATATATATATATATATATTGCTACGTAGCTGACGTATATCAGCGGGGAAAAGACGACAACGAGGAAGTGGTCTGTGGGTTGCGCGTGCTGCTTCCATCTTAGTCGACGCCATACGCATCATTTTGAATATAGATTTTAAATAGACACACCTCGTGTCATTTTTACGTAACATCTTTGTGGTGGGCGTGCTGGGTACTTCTCCGTCTTCATCACGAAGCTCCGCAACGGCCGCATCATCATAGGTCCAACCATGTCACAGGTTGAACAACCATCGTCTTCGCCACCTGCCCCTACCGTGACTTCTACATACGTCGTTCTACTTCCTGCTCGGGATCCCGGTGTATTTTCCGGTCAGGATGGCGTTGACGTCGACAAATGGATCAACCGGTACGAACGGGTCAGCGCAAGCTATAGGTGGGACCCAACTCTTATGCTTGCCAATGTGCTTTTTTACCTCGATGGCCCACCGCGCGTGTGGTTCGAGACGCACGAAGCGGAAATTACGAGCTGGGACTCGTTTAAAGAAAATATCCGCGACCTTTTTGGCGACACCATTGGGCGGCAGATCGCAGCGCGGAATCAATTGGCGACCCGTGTAAGACGTCGACGGAGTCGTACGTCGCGTACATTCACGACGTCATCGCCCTATGCCGCCAGATTGACGAGCACATGAGTGAGTCGGAGAAAGTGGCCCATGTGCTGAAAGGCATAGCAGACGACGCTTTTAATCTACTAGTTTACAACAACGTTGCCACCGTCGACGCCATCATTAAAGAGTGCCGGTGGTTCGAAGAAGCCAAGAGCCGCCGTATTACTCAGCGATTCACCCGGCTGCCCAACACGGCCGCGACCTCATGGTGTGAAGCCGCCCGCCAGTCCCCCACGTATGACAACGTCACACGTATTGTTCGTCGGGAAATCGAAGCCGCCTGTCCGGCTCCTCTTCAGCCACCCGTTTTCGCAACGCTCGCCTCTGACCAACAACAGCCGTCAGTGGCGTTAATACAAGCTGTGGTGAGGCAGGAGTTTGCGAACCTCGGACTTCCCTCAGCATGTCCCCTGACTCGCCCTGATGTCCCGTCCTACTCCCGAGGACACGCTCGCTGTTCACCTCCAACAATGCCCTTCCGTAACCCTTCGGAATGGCGAACACCCGACGACCGACCTATTTGTTTTTCCTGCCACCAGCCTGGGCACGTTTCTCGCTATTGCCGCCGCCGTTGGTCAAACCAACCACGTCAGACTTTCTCTACCTCGGCGCTCATGCATCCGACGAGCCCTCGACGTTCAGACGCCACACCCTTCAATTTCTATTCGTCGTGATCTCACGAGCCTTCCACTGACGCCTTCTCTCAGCTAATCACCGCTCTAACGACACCTCCTATTCTTGCACATTTCGACCCCGATGCTCCCACAGAAGTGCGAAGAGACGCGAGTGGTCACGGAATTGGTGCAGTTTTGGCGCAAATTCAGCGGGGCAACGACCGTGTAATCGCGTACGCGAGCCGTCTGCTTTCTAAGTCTGAACGCAATTATTCTATAACAGAACGGGAATGTCTCGCTCTTGTTTGGGCGGTTTCGAAATTCCGTCCTTACTTGTATGGCCGCCTTTCCGTGTCATCACAGATCACCACGCGCTGTGTTGGCTTTCTTCTCTGAAGGACCCCACTGGATGACTTGGTCGTTGGGCATTACGCCTACGGGAGTATTCCTACTCGGTTGCTTATTTATTTTAATTTATTTATTTATTTATTATTTACAAGATACTGCAGGCATGGAGCCCAAGCAGGAATGGTACAGGCAGTAAGGCAATCAAGCCAAACATCACACAGCATACAATAATTCAATCATCACACACATACAACAACAATGCAACCAAACTTATCGTAACAGCGATGATTTAAGTGGGAATGTGTGAATCGCAAAGGGAATCAAAGGGAAACAACAAGGCACTGAAAGTAAGAGAAAGAAAACTGCAAAACATTTTTACATCCTCAGGAAAACATGTGCGTCAATAGAATCTGTCGATAGCAGGGCGGCAAACGGTAAATTGTTCCACTCACAGATTGTGCGCGGGAAAAACGAAAATTTGAAGAGATTAGTTTTGGAGAAATACGGAGTTAAGGCAAGGGAGTGTGAATGACGACCTCGCCATGTTTCCAGGCGACTAATGTAGGGGCTGTGAGCAAATAAGAGCTTCCGGTTAACCATTTGGTGCAGTAATTTTAGCCTAAATGATTTACGTCATGATTCTAATGTTGGGATACCATGTCTTTCCATCTGGGCAGAAACGGAGTCTGTTGGGCCGTACATACCATAAATAAAGCGGACGGCCCTTCTTTGAATTCTTTCGAGGCATTCGATATTGGTTTTAGTGTGAGGATCCCAAATAACGCAGGCATATTCAAGTTTAGGTTTAATTATAGAAGTATATGCTAAGTATTTTACCTCAGAGGGAGCGGTTTTGAGTTTGTGTCGTAATAAACAAAGTTTACGGAAAGCGGCAGCGTATATGTTAGTTATGTGAGAGTTCCAACTTAAGGTACTGGTTAATGTTACGCCAAGATATTTGTGTTCATCTACTTGCTTAAGCGGTTGGTCACAAGCACAATAAGAGAATTCAAGGGGGTGTTTCTTCCTAGTCATTCGGAGGTAAACTGTATTGTCATGGTTTAATTGCATGTTTGTAGTTTTACTCCAAAAAGCAACGTTTTCTAACGCCGAGTTTAACGCAAATTGGTCCTCGATGCTATTAATTTCATTAAAAAGTATACAGTCATCTGCAAAAAGACGTATTTGGACCGGACTGTTTATAACGTTAACAATGTCATTACAAAAAATAAGGAAAAGTAAAGGGCCTAGCACACTTCCCTGCGGTACGCCAGACGTAACAGGGAGAGCGTCAGAAGTGCTTCCATTAATGTCGACGTACTGTCTACGGTTACTTGAATAGGCAGTTAGCCAAGAGACGATGAACGCTGGAAGCCCGATTTGAACTAATTTATCGATTAATTTGTCGTGCGATACGCGATCGAAGGCCTTACTAAAATCTAAGGGTATGAGGTCAACCTGTCCCCCCTTATCAAGAACTGAAGAAGCGTGGTGAACAACTGTAAGTAGTTGAGTGACGGTCGAGAATCCCTTGCGAAACCCGTGTTGAAATGGAGAAAGGATTTGATGGGTATCTAAAAATTGTGTAATGAACGTAGAAACAACGTGTTCAAGTAACTTACAGGCGGATGATAACATAGATATGGGTCTGTAGCTGGGAATTAAGAGTGGGTCGCCTTTTTTGGGAATAGGTACGATACGGGCTATTTTAAAATCAGAAGGTAGCGTGGCCGTACGAAGAGAAGATTCAAAAATAAGTGCACGAAATTTCGTCAAAGTTTCAGCATAACGACGGAGAAATGCGTTCGGGATGCAATCGGGCCCTGGCGTCGATTTGTTTTTTAATCGGAGTAACATATTTAAGACACCATTGTGCGAAACAATATTGACATCAGGGTATGAAGCTATTGAAATACTCTGTTTCAACTGAGACTGCGAAAATACGCTATGGAGAAACAAATTGAAGTGATTCGCGATTGCTCGAGGATTAGTCAATTTAGATCCGTCGACTGAAATTTCAGTTATGTTTTCATTGCGCTGTCTAATAAAGTTCCAGAATTTATGTGGTTCCTCTCTTAGGAAGTTCGGTAAAGTAGTGTTAAAGTAGAAATTTTTGGCACGAGTAATAGCATTGAAAAGGGTAGCACGAATTTCGGCGAGTTGTTGAGGCGCTGTACGTTTTTTTTAGCAAGCGCTTGGCTTTGCGTTTAAGGTGAATTATAGATCTAGATATCCAGGGCGTATATTTAGCGGTCTTCTTGACTTTATCGGGTACGAAGTTTCGCAAACAGAATAAACACATATTTTTAAATTTATTCCAAAGGACTTCAACATCGTGATCATTGAAATTTGGCCAGGTATTTTCTAAATACTCAGTAATTGCAGTGTCATTAGCTTTCGCAAAGTCTTTCACTTTTTTGAGAGCTGGGCAACTTTTTGCATTTTTGTAATGAAGGGAAATGGATGCAAAAACAATTTTGTGATCTGAGAAACCGTGTTCCACAGACACGTGGTACTTTTCAAAAGATCTGGGCAGGAAAACAAGGTCAAGTAGAGAGGATGAATTGCCACAAACTCGGGTTGGTTGCTGAACTATTTGAACAAGGTTGTGTGAAAACATAATGTCGAGAATAACGTCACTGTGACAAGAATCGGGTCTTCTTTTCAAGCGGTCCCAATCAAAGTTGGGCAGATTAAAATCCCCTAGGATGAAAAGCTTATTTTTACTGGAAGAGGCCAAATGAGATCGCAAATTTACAAGAAAATTGGGCCCAGAATCAGGCGGTCTGTACACAGCGATGACAATGATTACTTTGTTTCTGAAAGAAACCCTTAAACATAGGCTTTCAGTATCTGGTGATTGCGCTAGAAGGGATGCTTTGATACTGGTTTTTAAAATCACTGCAACACCCCCACCTCTAGTTGGCCGGTCTCTTCGAAATATTTTGTAACCTGGCGGAACTAAGTTGTCATCAGGTATTTCACTGTGAAGCCATGTTTCCCTAATGACGGTCAATGTGGGCTATGACATAACAAAAGGGCTTCAAGCTGTGCCGTTTTGTTAACGAGACTGCGGGCATTTAAGTTAACGACCCTGATGGCAAGTTCAGATGACTGTCACAGAGCGGACGGGTTAGGATTGTTACTGTTACCATCGGAAGACGGGTCTACGACGTCAACCGGGAGAGTTTCAATGCTAATCACCCCACTGGATTGTGAAGGCGCGTGCCGTTGATCAGAATGAGTGGAGATTTTTTGCCGCTGATTAGACTTTGCGTTCCAGAAAAAAGTATCGCCGTCAACGTGCAGTTTATCATGTACGAGGTAAACTTTTTTACCAGCAGCTTTCTCACTTTTGGCACTTTCCCAGAGCATTTTTCGTTTTTTCAGGGTATGTGCTGAGTAGTCATTCTGTATGTAAATTTTAGAGCCCTTTAGTTTTTTTGCATTCTTGAGGACAGCAACTTTTTCATTAAAGTCCTGGAAAAACAAAATAACTGGCCTTTTGACTGGACCTTTGCCTAGCCTGTGGATTCGACCTACGGATTCGCACTTAACTCCCAGTTTTTGTTGAAATGTTTCCTTAATGACTTTTCGCTTAAGATCGTCCTCTGTTTCGTTACGGTCTTCAGTTATTCCAAAAACCACCAAATTCGACCGTCTGCTTCGGTCTTCAAGGTCGACAAGTTTGCGCTTCTGGGATTCCACCGAAGTAGAAAAGGATCTTATGGCGTTGTCGATGTGGTTTAATCTTGCAGTTTTAGATTTAAGCTCGTTAATGTGAATATCCAATTCTAAAAAAACGGCTCTTCAAGTCCCCTAAAAGGCTTTCAGTTTTCGCTTTCAGATCTGCCACCTCTCCTCGCAGAGCCTCTTGCCCTTCCAAAATTTGTACCAATAATTCTTGGGTTTTAGGACCTGGATTGGTTTCAACATTTCCACAAAGAAGTAATTCTAGAACAAGAAAGCATTCATAAGCACATTTGCAGCACTGATCGGGGCACGGCAGGGCCAGCAGAAAAGGATTGTTGCTTTTAAGACTGGTGTAAACTGAACCAACCTGCATGAGGTCGAAAAACGGCTTAACACGAGCCATGCTCCCGCAAGGTCCGCCGTGCCCATTGAAGACAAAGTGTTGGAGACGATCTTTTATAGGCACCGCATCAGTAGACGTCACGGCCCCGAGTTGCATAGGTTGCAGCAGGGAGACGATGACGTCACCCAGATGTGGCACGTGTGGGCGATGTGGCTCTTTGACGGATAGTCGCTGGTGCAAGGGCGGCGGGAAAGTGTCCGAGGGCGAGGAGAACTGTGCGGCCAACGGGTTGGCCAGCGCAGCAAAGCAGCTTAACAAGCCCTGCATGAGGTAGAAAAACGGCTTAAAACGAGCCATGCTCCCGCAAGGTCCGCCGTGCCCATATAAGTCTGGACGTCTCCATCTGGACGCAGATTGCTTATCCCGCTACCCTGTTGATCAGCCTGACGAACCAGACATCGAGCCTAGCCTCAGCGTCATGTCAATGTCCCAGTTGCTTCAGATTGCCGACGAACAACGTCGTGATGCTTCTCTGCGACAACTTATTGACCGTCTCGAATCTGCTCCGAACGACACGTCACTTCGCATGTACGTCCTCCTGAATGGCATGCTGTACCGTCGTAGCCTCCAGCCAGATGGCCCTGAGCTCCTTCTTGTCGTGCCGAAAAATTTGCGTTCAACCGTGCTGCACGAGCTTCATGATGAACCAACTGCTGGTCATCTGGGTGTATCTCAGACGTAGGACCGCGTGCGTCGCCGCTTCTTTTGGCGCGGTCTCGCCCGGTCC
The DNA here is from genome assembly GCF_043290135.1 of Rhipicephalus microplus. NCBI lineage: Eukaryota > Metazoa > Arthropoda > Arachnida > Ixodida > Ixodidae > Rhipicephalus > Rhipicephalus microplus. The sequence continues at coordinate 102,007,112 of NC_134700.1, read as the reverse complement.
GTTCGCCGTTACGTGTCCTCCTGCGATAAATGCCAACGTAGGAAGCGACCTACTGCGCCCCCGGCTGGACTTCTTCAAGCGATCTCCATCCCAACCGAACCTTTCTTCCGTGTTGGTATAGATCTTCTCGGTCCTTTTCCCGAGTCGAAATCGGGCAACAAGTGGGTTGCTGTTGCTATAGACTACGCGACTAGGTATGCCATCACTCGAGCGCTCCCCACCAGCACCGCTACTGACGTTGCGGACTTTTTGCTCCACGACGTCACCCTACAGCATGGCGCTCCTCGCCAATTACTCACAGATCATGGCCGCGCATTTTTGTCCCGTGTGATCGACGATCTTCTGCGCTCTTCCTCGACGCACCACAAGCTGACCACTTCCTACCATCCCCAAACAAATGGCCTTGCCGAACGGCTAAATCGGACCCTAACGGACATGCTCGCGATGTATGTGTCCTCCGACCACCATGACTGGGACCTGGCGCTACCTCACGTGACCTTCGCGTACAATTCTTCGCGCCACGACACCACTGGTTATTCACCCTTTTATTTGCTTTATGGCCGTGATCCGACGTTACCACTCGACACCTTACTTCCAACCACTACAACGCCGTCAACCGAATATGCACGCGACGCTATTGCTCGTGCCGACCACGCACGTCAGATAGCCCGCTCTAGACTTTCGGCTTCGCAAGCCACCCAGAAAGCCATCTACGACAGCCGGCATGCTGACGTTCACTTCTCTCCCGGTTCTCTTGTTCTCCTGTGGTGCCCTGTTCGTCGAGTTGGCTTATCAGAGAAGTTATTGTCTCGCTACATGGGTCCTTACCGTATCATCCGCCAGGTAACCGACGTCACCTATGAGATTATTCCCGCATCTGAGACCACAAGCCTGCCTGCAACCACACCCAGTGATGTTGTGCACGTCAGCAGGCTACAACCTTACCACCTGCCTACTGAAGACCGTAGTTAATGTGCACCGAGACGGCGCTTTTACCGCCGGGGGGTAATGCTACGTAGCTGACGTATATCAGCGGGGAAAAGACGACAACGAAAAAGTGGTCTGTGGGTTGCGCGTGCTGCTTCCATCTTAGTCGACGTCATACGCATCATTTTGAATATAGATTTTAAATAGACACACCTCGTGTCATTTTTACGTAACAATATATACGTACATATATACATATATATGTATATATAGCATGAGACGCTTCGGCGCACGCCGTAAAATTTATATTTGCTATCTATTCAGTTTAACATCTTTTCAGGGGGGTGTGATGTATGAGGTGATCAGTAGCGGGCACTGCAACCCTTGTTCGTGTTTCAGTGCCCCCTCTCTATTTCTCTATGCATCTATAGGGCTTTACATTGCCCCCTAAGTAACCAGGAGCCGCCCTCACCCCATGGTGGGCACGCCTATGCATAAGCACCATCAATCATTGCAATAAAACCTTGTTTGTAAAGGGGCGCGTCAACAGTGGAATTCAAAAGACATGAGTGTTTTTGGGTGACTATTACCACTGTTGTTCATTTGTTAAAACTTGTATTGTACCTACAAACTTTTTAAAATTTGCGCGCACAAATTTCACTTTTATATTTTTTGTTTGTAGAGATAAAACTAGTATGCGCTTCACGTATTTAGAGTGTATATATTTACGTATACTTTTTTATATTGAATGGATCGCCAAAGTTTTTTAGTGGCCAATGTGCGTCTGCTGGGCTGGAACCATGATAAGTGTTTGGGTGTGCTCGCAGCTGCTCGGTTCTGCATCGATTTTTCTCGTTTTTTTTGAGGTGTTCTTGCACTCTGCATTGGTGTTTTGAGTTCTGCCGGTGCTTCTTATTACGGAGATGAACTCTCCTGAAGCGAAGATGTGTGGCGTTGTATTTTGGAGCACTTTCCAGGTATGTACCACATTCCTGCTGTCAGCGTTTGAACTCCGAGAGTGTGAAAACGACGCCGTGCTACGTTTTTCGTTTCATCTGGACAATAAATGGCGTTTTTTAATGTAGAAAACTTTTCTGTGTGTGTCATTTCATCAGGTTGAAGGCATTTTTGTGGGAATTCAAGCGTGGGTGAGCTTTTTCTTCCGATTGAAGTATGCCTCGGTGTGTGAAGCACATGGCACGTGCGTGCGCAGTTGGAATTCGGTGGCTGATTTGAGCAGAGTTGTGACAGCGTACGCCTCTGTCGGCAGTGGTGTTGGTAGGAAGCCCTTCGCGCATTACACCAATATTTTAGATAAATAATTATTTGGCGAAGATGGCGTTAGTTAGCTTTAAGGAATGATCACGCCTAGGGCGCGAATGCTTGGATCTATTTATTCGGGGATTTTTTTGCATGCCTGTTCATATTGTGTGCTATAGGAGTCAACGTGTCTAGGACAGTTTGATATGTCGTACGTCCTTTTTTTTAAAAAACTGCCATAAGAAATTACTGCGGGTAGCCGGACCCATGCCGGTGTACGCATCCGCGCCGGCACGCATCTTTGAACTACTGTGTTACTCGAGTTCGCATACAGCAAGTTGCCCCGTCTTAGCTATTGCTCACTAGACCTTCACCTATGCTTAGGTGTTCATGGAGCCCGTTAATTCGTATCTGAGCTTACGTTATAAACCCGCAACAAAGGTTGCCTGATACGCCCGGAACCCATGAACTTTGAGCCGTTCATTAAACTTGAACTGTATTTTCCAACAAAATTTTGATGGCTTAGCATGGCCGAATCGCTCTTGCCTAAATGTGCGAGCCCTGATTCGGTCAGTAGTTCAGGTGGTAGAGCCCAGTTTATTTATCCAGCTCGTTTTTACTAGGCTTAGATTTCATTATTTAGTTGTGATTTACAAAATGCGCCTTGCCCAAACTTGGTTTTCAAACTTTGCTAAGCATTTCTACTGCTACGAGCAATAAGAACAATTAGACCACCAATTCGAATAGCATTTATTAATGAATGACAAGTTCATACCCGTCTGGTCACAAAAACACAAGAAAACATTAAGATCCATACTGGCTACAAATAAAATACAATCTTTGTCACTTATGAATAAAGGGCCACTTACGAGGCCCCACACCAAATTTTAGTTAGACATCGGAAGTTTTTAGGTGTCCGATAAGGAACAATTTGCCACAAAAATGTTTCGAATCGGTTCATTACGAGTGGAGATAACAGGTTTTTTTAATTGCGCGAATCAAGGGGGAGGGGAGGCGAGCTCTAAACCCTTGCCGCTCCTCCACGTTGCCTTCGCAAGCCAAATCTCTTCCCCAGCCTCTCCGGCATCCGACCAAAAGGTGACGTGTGCACGACGTTCACAAACATTTCCAACCCTCGAGCACACGAGTGACGTTGCTTTGTTGACGAGCGTTATTAAATGCGAAGCATTTCTTAGCGAACTTCGGCGACAATGAGCGTATCTATCTATCTATCTATCTATCTATCTATCTATCTATCTATCTATCTATCTATCTATCTATCTATCTATCTATCTATCTATCTATCTATCTATCTATCTATCTATCTATCTATCTATCTGGCCGTCTACGACATTTAGCTCTCCTTGCCGTTCGGTAACGGTATCAATACCAAACTTGGTACGGACAACATCACTGTATGAAGATTATATTTGGCTAGTCACAATATGAAAATCATGATATGTATGTCACGAATTTCATGATTTACATTCACTAATCCTGCAGCTATTGCGGTGGATTCGTTCACATGGCATGTTGCAAAACTGGTGTGGTATGATATGACTGCATAGCAAACGCAAGCGCCAGACCTCTACATGAAAATCAGGACATGTGTGTCATGTAACAATGTCACTACATGCCATGCTCATAATGCGCTCGCGGCCGTTTCGTTAGCGTCATGCATACTACATTTGGTATTACGGGACGTGAATTGATGACGAAGGTATGATACTGGAGCAAACTTGATAAAAGCGAGATGCGTCTCATGTAACAACATGACTACATGCTACTCTCATGATGCGCTTGCGGCCGTTTCGCTACCTTCACATGTACCAAACTTGGTATTACGCGACGTGAGCGAATCACATAGGTAAATTACACACACATCCAAACATGATATTCACGACATGCGTGTCGTGTAACAACATGACTACATGCCACACTGATGATGCGCTCGTGGCCGTTTCGCTAGCTTCACATTAGCCAAATTCGGTATTACGTGCGCCAATGGATGGCGATGGTATGTGACTGGTGCAAATATGATAATCATAAGGTGCGTGTCATATGAGAACATTACTACATGTCATAGTCAAGGCGCCAATACATTTCGACGTCACGCAGTGCGCGCGCTCGCTGGCGTTCATTTCGTCGCGTCACGCCGGCGTAGCCACGCCATGCGCCGGTCCTGCCTTATACTCGCAGGCACGCATCACGCTGCACTGCTTTGACGCGCGCGCGTTTCAGCGTGTCCGCCGTCCCTCCGTCCCGAAAAGTGGGGGACGTAGTATTGTCTGGGTAATGCATAGACGCGAAATCCAGAATGTGGCATTTTGTGCCGGTTGCCGTCAGACAGCGCCGGCGGACGCTGGTCGCGCCTGGCGTCAGACTATAGAGTGCTCGCGTTTTGCTAATGTAGCGTCACTGTGCCCAGCGCGCGCGCGCGTCAACGCTACGTTGGAGTATATTGGGCCCTTCATAATGCGCTCGCGACCGTTTTGCTAGCTCCAAATACTAAATTCGGTGTTAAGTGACGTCGATGGATGTCAAACTATACTACTGGTGTAAACATGATGATCCTGACACGCGTGTCATGTAAAAACATAACAGCATACAACGCTCATGGTGCGGTCATGGCCGTTTTGCTAGATCAACATATACTAAATTTGGTATCACGTGATGTGAATAGATGATGAAAGTAAACGACACATTCAAACATGATGATCATGACACGATAGTCATGTACGGCATCACTTACCTCGACCTCGTAACGTTGTGCTGATTTCAAAGGGAAATATAAACATCTTTTTATTCGCGCTTCGCATACCATCGATTCCCAGTGTACGTGGAATCTGCCAGTTTTTTTTTTGTGGTCTTCTGCCTGTTTCTGCGAGATGGTTTGGAACCACTGGCTTAGACGTGCTAGAATAGAAGAGCACAATGAGTGTGCGAACACGTAGGATCGTTTTACGCTGGTCGTCTGGTCGATGCGCTGACCGTGTGAGGGGGCACGAACGCATGCAAAACGCCGACACATTAGCCCTGCATCTCGTTGCAATTCATGGGAAAAAAATGGAAAAAAAAGACGCTCGCATTTTCTTATTGCATATCAATATTTATCTAGAGTTTTATTGATCTTTTCAAGCAACAAATTACATAAACTACGCATGCCGTGCTAAATAATTTTTGCCATATCCCGTACCTCTTTCTGCAACGTCAGCGCAGAGTCGTCTACGTAGAGGACTAACATTATTGCGTTGCCGTGTACGTAGGGCCATTCGTACACGCACGTCATGCCCTCATATTCTAGGCGCACGCCGGCAGAGGGGAGGGGAATCTGCGTTCATCTGGAAATTTGACTCATTTCCGCGACGCGTAGCGTTGCAAATTTGGGCAGACGTGATCATGAACGCCTCGTGTACGCATTACGCTTGTCAGCTCAAAATTTTCAAACCTGGTGAGTGGCCCTTTAGGGCTCCTTTTTGGGGGCCAAAACGTCAAGCTTTTTTTTGCTCTTAATCGTGGTCAGCATGTTTTAATTGTCTTTTCATCAGATTACAAGCTTAAGTATATTTTCTAGGCATATGCAACAGTTGTAGAAGGGATCTGTGGTGTTTGGAGAAACGAATATATTATTTATCGCTCAAACCTTGCAATAATGCTATACATCATAGTATGCATACTTAAGGCACGCACGTGTTGCTTTGAAAATTAAAAATTGTACAATATATTCATCTGACAATTACGAATAAAGACTGCATGTTTCCAAGCTGTTGGCATTGAAGGAAATATGCAACTTCAGAAATGAGTCTCATCAAATGTTTATTGCGAATTGCCAAATCGTGGCCAATGCCTTTCAGAATGTTTGTTACTATAGATTGTTGCAGAGCTTGCATGCTTTATTGGGATGGTATGTAGTTCAAGATGGGTGCTTTGTCTTAGCATTTCCACATTTTTTATTATTGAATACACAGCTTGTAAAGATGGGTATACGAGGAGTGAGTGAAAGGCACTGCTTTTTTAGCCACCTGGATTCATTGAACTATTAGCCATTATTTAGCAGTACACAATAGTAATTTAGTGAAACCAATTTTCGATGGTATATGTATAATCGTCCTAATGTAGGCAGCCGGAAGAAAGTTACAATTGTCGTGTTCAAAATAAATTTCGTAATTCATTTTATATGTTACCTTCAATGGATACTTGATGAAAGTGCATACCATCATGTATGTCCTGTCCTATCACTGAATTGGCATGTATACGCACTTTGCCAGAGCTCTATTCAAGTATTTTTTGACACATCTCTTATGTGAAAAATGCATATTCTTTCGTAAGATTGCAGCCATGTTCACCAAAAACGTTGAGGATATATACTGTTGTAACATGTCTTGTTTTTGTACATCCTGCTCTTTTAAAACACAATGTTCTTGATCATTCTAAAAAGAGTTCCGAATTCTGTTTCGCTAACAGACACGTCAGTAGATTGTTTTTTTTTGTTTTCCTCTCAGCCTATACATGCTCGTCATAGGAAGAGTGTGTGGACGACGTCTGGACTAGCCTATCACCTATGCTGACTTGTGGAAAACATGACTGCTGGTGCACAGCAGCTGCGCTTGGCTTGTTTCCTGTGGAAAGTGAGCTGCACAGAGTTACCTGGTAGCTGTATTCAAGGAGCAAATATGTTCTGGGTGTTCAAAAGTAACCCTTTTGTTTTTTTCTTAAAAAAGAAGTCAGCACTGTGTGTTATGTATGCAAAAGCCGCCTATGCTGATAGCTATGTATCCAAGAGGACGCGAGTTGAGACAATCATTATTACTGTCAGCAGTGCCCTTAAGTTTAATTATGGAACTTAATAGTGACCGCAGCAGGCGATCACATATGTGTTGAATATTTGAGGCAGTCACATTCTTACATAATATCACTTTTAAGAATTCTAGCATGCCTGTGCTCAGATATCCTGCTGGAAATCTAGTTGCGGCTTGCATTATTACTTGTGCAGGACAGCGAGCACTAGCACCGACTGATTTCATGCAGTTATTCTGATCATGAATTGAAGGCATGGACAAACATTAAAACGGTTACTCTTGCTATTCGCTGGCGATAGCAAGAACCGGCTGCTCGCTTCGCTAGGGAGTAATGTTCTGTTCCTCACTGTCTTGCATGCGTAATCATGAAAAGCAAAATTAAACTTTGGAACGGGATATCTAGGAGCATAAATATTGTTACGGAAAGGAGACTGACTCAGAGCGGAATTGACCGATGTATTTACAGCCGGTTAAGCGAGCAGCGCCAGCCCCACAGATTAGCTCGTGCCAGTCTATCTGCTTTCTCTTCTTCAGCTCCATGCACTGGCACGTAGCATGAACCCCGGCGGCGGAGGCGCCGTTCCGGTGCTTTAAAGGTCGTTATTTGACGCATTATTGTAGGGCTTGATCCGCGAGACGTGTACTATATCATTGGGCCGCATGGTAGATGATGATGGACAGATGGGGCTGATCTCGTAGGGGGCAGGTGTTACTTGATGCAATATACGGTAGGGTCCTGTGTAATGAGACAGAAGTTTTTCTGATAGGCCCAGCCGACGATGAGGGGACCAGAGTAAAACGAGGGTACCGGGAGCGAAATGTACGTCTCTATGTTCCGCATCGTACCGACGGCATTGGTTGGTTTGCGACGCCATCAGCCAAGCGCGAGCGAGCTGACGGGCATGATCGGCTCGCGCAATCGCGTCGCGGGCATACTCGCTGGTGGACGAGGTGTGAGCTGAGATGACTGTGTCCAGTGGTAAAGTCGGCTCTCTTCCGTACAATGGGTAGAACGGCAAGAAGCCCGCTGTGTCGTGACGGGATGAATCATGCGCGAAAGTTGCGTAGGGTAAGGGAAGGTCACAGTCTCGGTGGTCGAGCGACACATACATAGCGAGCATATTTGTTAAAGTGGGGGTAAATCGTTCCGTGAGGCCGTTTGTTTGAGGGTGGTAAGTGGTTGTCAGTGTTTGTTGCGTGGAACAAGAACGCAGAATGTCGGCGATGACTTAAGATAGAAATGTACGGCCACGGTCTGTGAGAAGCTGTCTCGGAGCACCGTGAATCAGCTCCATGCACTGGCACGTAGCAATATAATCGGAATTTTTCAAGTGAGACTGTGTAGAAACACGACTGCCTCCAACTTTTCAATGCTAACATACCTGCTTATTTCATAACATAACATAACTTTATTTTCCTTAGAGACCCCTAGAGGGTGTAGCACATAAGGGGTGGGTTAACATATAATTTTTTTTGTTGCCAAAAGTTTTTATCACAAAAATTGGACACATAGTCGATCAAAAAATGATGATGAGCATTCAGTGGGACGAGATCATGGGGAAGGTCCTTCCAGTCTTTTGCTGTCCGAGCAAAGAAGAACATACAAAAGGTGGTCGCCTTAATCCTCAGCCGGGCAACTTGAAGCGAATGACACGTGCGGTGAGATATGCGGGCCGGTGGGGCGATTTAGGGATGACGAAGGGTGTTGTAAAAAAACTCATGAAAAAGGCTGAGACTAGAGATGCGGCGAATGTCAAGGTTTAAAATAGCCATTAGTAAAATTTCAGTTAGTAAATTTCAGTTAGTAAGATTTCAATATTCTTGGTTGATTGTGCAGATGACATCATTATTTTTTTACTTTGTGTCCTCCTGGACACAATCTGCCAAGGTGTTTTTTCTGTTCTTAAGGCTAAATTTCAATTCAACTAGACAGCGCATTTATGAATGTGGCCATGCTACCTTCTAAGATCTTTATTGCCTATTTCGTTTTTTCAAGATCTACCGAGTGAGTTGCCCGCCAGACTCACATGTCATGTTTTAATTGATGCCTTATATGCCATTGGCCATTTCAAAACACTTTATGTGTTGTGATTAAAAGCAGCACATTAATGATTTTATCTTCTTTGTAACCTTCACTGAACATTCTATTGTAATGTTTTTGTTACCTTAGTAATTTCATTGCCTTTGGGAAGTTCGTTTCATAAGTGCATTAGAGTGATTTCCTACTGTCGAACTTCATCATACCTAACTTTGCGAATACCCAACCGTGTGGGATATTTTACAGTGATACATATTCATGTTTAACATTGTTAATAATAACTGATAGAAGGCATACTAGAATATTGTAACGTGAGTCCATGGATTGGGGGGGGGGGGTAAATGCATCCTTGCTTCATTTCATGTCAAGTGTAATTAGAATGCCCCACCGTGGTGATCTAGTGGCTAAGGTACCCGGCTGCTGACCCGCAGGTTGCGGGATCAAATCCCGGCGGCGACGGCTGTATTTCCTAAGGAGGCGGAAATGTTGTGGGCCCGTGTGCTCAGATTTGGGTGCACGTTGAAGAACCCCAGGTGGTCGAAATTTTCGGAGTCCTCCACTACGGCGTCTCTCATAATCAAATCGTAGTTTTGGGACGTTAAACCCCACAAATCAATCAAATCAATCAAGTGTATATAGAATAATACTTACTGATGTTATCGTGTAAGAACCACGATTTATTATCAGGAACACTGGATTGGAGGGCTTCTAAAATTTTGAAAACCTGGGGTTGTTCAAAATACATCCTCGTGAAAGTAGGCAGGTGTAAAGCATTTCCTTCTCAAATGAAATCGCGGTCACCACAGCCACGCTTTGATTTCGCGGCCTTCAGTTCACCATTCAAGGGTTACGTGAAGAATATATTTGTTGTGGGCTGTGGTCTTGCTTCCGTGATGCATGTTAAGCACAGAAGTTAGCTGCCAACCGGGCATCTCTACTAGTGCACTGATGTTGTGTATTTGCATTCCTAATATACTGCATTAATTGGGTATTTTGTCAAGACATGTTTTTGAGCAGCTCTCTTTAGTGTGTGTTGTTGTTTATCACATTCCTAATTTTTTGCTACAGTTAATGATTCTTGTATGTATTCTGAGTTAGGTGTGAATTTATGAGTGTTCCTTCTTTTATACTCTGTAAAAGCCTGTAAAGCCCAACAAGGCACTCAAATATACTTTGCTTATCGCACATCAGACGGCTATTTTGTGTGTGCAGAGCTTATATAAGCAGCACATAGTGTTTCGAATGCTTTGAAAACTGTCTTGGGATCAGAAAAACTGTTGTGAACAGTGGGATAGCCAGGAGAAAAAGTGGAAAGTCCTCAGGTAGGCTGGCTGACATTTTGATAAGAGACCCTATGTTCATCAAAGGTACCTTGCCTTCTCATTCTCGACATGTTAGTTTTAATGGGGTTAGTAGAGACGTCATCTCCTGGTGGTGGCGCATGTCCCTCTTGGCAATCACCGTGTGAAAAAAACTATAAAGCAAAGGAGTGCAGTCCTAGCTTAACTTGAAGTTATCAGGTAGATTTTCACAACGTATTTGCAGGGTATAAAAAAGGGAAAAAAACGAATAAAGAAACAAAGTAGGAGCAGTGGCCACTAGAGACACGAAAAAAGTAAAGCGCTAGAAAGTTGTAAGCCAGCAGATGGTCCCCGCGTCCAGCCATCACAAAGGGCTACCGACGATAACGACTTACGCCACTCCTCGAACACCCATGAAAGAGACTGATTACAAAAGAGCGCTAAAAAAGGGAGCGAGGGAGAAGCAGGTGAGGTACTTTTAAATGCTAAGATGTCAAAGGTAAGTGGCACCAGATGTAATTGGAAGAGCACGTGTTTAATTGGGAAGGTCATTGGTTAAAATGTGCTTACACTATGCCCGTAGGTGGTCCGCTCAACGGAATTGCCTCAAAAATTTGGCGGCATGTTGGCAAAAAATAGGGAAATCCAGAATTCAAAGCAAATGAGCCACACCGAGAGAAACAGAAAAATAAAGAAACAAGAATGGAAAAAGGCGGGTTGGGGGTAGGTAGCTAGCTTGCGCTAACAGACGAGGAAAAAAGGAGACAGAGAGAACTTTGTGGGTTGGCAATGACTTTAATGGGGCACAGTAGGAGTGTTTTTGAAGCGACAAAAGAGAAAAGAAAGCTGTAGTTGAAAGGTTTTAGAAAATAAAAACTTCGTAGTGGTGTGTATATAGACAGATGTATATCAATATACAAAATTTAAAAACTTAGAAATAATTTAGTGGTACAATGTGTAGGCTAGGAGTGATTCCATGCAATACCGGTTATGTCTATTTAAAGGTACAACCTTTCTCATCTCAAAATGCTGCCGCAATTATGCTATGGCTTTCAGCGATTCCAAATTGCCACGTGCTACATTGATTCGTGTTGGGTGTAGGGACTTTAATTTGTCTATCAAATATGAGTTCATGAGCTTCCTCTCTCATGGTGAGTGGAAATCAGTTTGTAGAACATAACAGAAATCAGTTTGCGCACAATATTAAGAAAGTGGCACAGCGAGGTAATGTGAACATGGTCGTTACGGCTTCTCGAAAATTGAGTCGCCTGTGCAAGCTGTCCGGTTCTCCGTCCACACCCGCCCTCGTTTCAGTGCAAAACATGCAAATAATGTTAGAGATTGCATCTGTATTGTGGTGTATTAGCTGCTGTTATCGTGTCGAAGGTAATACGTTGGTCAAACAGGTCATTGTATAAATGAGAGGCTGAGGGAACATATGTACAATGTGCATCACTATAAACAAGGATGGCTGTCCATTCACTGCAGCACGTGTGGCTGCCAGCCAATATTTTCAGAGTGTACTATTGTTGCTAGATGCAGGGATGGCACCACACGCGAGATCATAGAGGCAAAAAGAATTGCTCATTGAAAGATGCTTGTGTTAGCACCCTTTCTGTCACGCTCACCGATAAGGAAAAGTTGTTCCTTTGATTGTCGGTGTGATGTACTTATGCATTTTCATTGTGTTTCGCGCATGACTATTGCGACTGGTAACTGTATAAAAGCGAAGACCTTCGCACGAATTGAATTGTTGGTAGTTCAGCACTCTGTCTTGTCTGTCCTCCTGCCCTTCCTGTCCTGTCGTTTGCATTGGTAAGCACTCTTTATTATGTTATATACCAATACGTCCCATCTCACTGTTTAGAAAATGAAGCTTTGCTTGGTCACAGTTGTGGTTCTGTTGGTTGAAGTGACCGGCTACTGCTTTTGGTATTCGTGTGTCTACACAATCGTATGCTACACAATCGTATAATGTATTCGTGTGTCTACACAATCGTATGCATACCAAGCACTCCAGGTATTTCAGAACGTTGACTCAATGTGGACTTAATGTAACAAATGTCAGGCAACGTTTCATGGTAAAATATAACATTGCACCGACGTTTATAGTACTACATTCCCATAACACAGTGTATTTTAACGTTGCAGCCACATTCAAATAATGACGTTGTCGTAATGTGTTGTTTTTAACGAGGCAACAACATTCAAATTATCACGTTGCCATAACGTGATGGCATTAATGTGGCAACAACAATCAAATAATCACATTGCATCAACATTGTATATAGAAATAAAACCCATGTTTAACGGCGATTGTTGAGAAAACACGGAGAACATAATCGCTGAAACACTCAATAGCACGCGCAGCAACATTTTCAGCTTCGTGTACTCATCTCATTATTTGCTGACGAAGTCTAGTAAGTGTGGTTGAGTAGAGACAACAGACAACAGCTCAGCCTATATTCATCACACACTAATACTTCTATGAATATGATTTCTGCAAACATCTGCACTATATGTATTTATTTATTTATTTGACAATGCATGATTACCGAAGTGCAGGATACATTGAACACCACCGTGAGTCACCTGACTAGGCCTCAATAGCCCCGCACCACACGTTCTTCACACACAGTGACTGCATTCGCAAAAAAGACACACAACAACACAAACACGTGGTGGAGACCGTTGGTTTGCCTTATTATGTCTGTAGCTAGATACACTAAACACAGTGAATTTATATGACAAAAGATAAGTGCAAGGGCAAGCCTTTTAGGACGCCGATATTCCAGGCTACAAAAAGCCCGTTGTAGGCAGGCTTCATCTTAACATGTATGCATGCAGACTTGAAGAATAAATTACCTGTCTATTTTAAATATTACTGTATGGTTGTAAAATAACATAACCATTATACTAAGAAGTAACTGAGCAGTAGTTAAATCAAACTGTGCCTTCATTATGATGTATCACTACAATCATGGTTTAAAGAGTGCTTCAAATTAAACACATACGAAACAGGTCAACTAAAACGGAACCTGAATGCTTGCATGATGCAAGGCAAGAGCCACAACAAACCCTACGATTGGCAAAAATTATGGAAGTGGACCCAATGGGAACCATGGAGCTTGAAAAACAGCTGTTTCACAGAGCCCTTACTCTTGGGGAACACGAAAAGCATTGCAATGATTTGAGAAAAAATGCAAACAGGAAAATCTGTAATTGAATATTGTAATAAAGTAAAATCATGGTCAAAAAGAGAGAGATATGGTATGAAGAAGGGCAGGGAAGTTCACCGGAAAGCAAGTATCTGGTTTGCTACCTTTCACTTGGGAAGGAAGACGGAAAGGTAAGGAAAACAGAATGAGAGAGGAAAAGAGAGCGGGAGGAAGTGAAAACACACACACACACTAGAATATGACAAACGTTCGATGAGGCGGGTCGATCGCACAAATTTTAAAAGGATGCTTGAAGTCGAAATAAATTTATAGACATGCTTAACTTTCGGACAAAAAAGGATGCCCATTGTAATTCGAAACTGCCTTGACAGCTGTTTGCAGTACTCATGTATCTGGTAGTGTCTGTGACTGATGAAAATGCAGTAGAGCAGCTATTTCACGTGCTCTGCTCCTATAGCTTTGTTGGGAACTCGCATCGTCATGAAAGCATTTCTTGTGTTTTTATTAACTGCCTGTAAGTAAACATCAGCCAAAAATTAAGCAATCGTAAAAAAGCATGTTACGCTGTCACTGCCAAATCTATCATTCACGGAACACGCAGCAAACACCAGGCCTGCAGAACACACTGTCTGCAAGCAAATATAAACATCAAGTTGCACCATGCTGAAATGGCACACTAATAGAGAAGGCCGATCACTCACAATAAGCACAGTAGACACCAACAGAGAGAAAGTACACCTACTGAAAACACTGTGTTGGTAAGAAAACCTAAACTACAAATTGCAGTATCGTGAAAGGGCACAGTAATCTGCAAACAATATCATCAACAGCAAATCTGGGAGACGCCAACAAGGAGGTGCCAAGCCTTCACAGCACACTATGCAGCACACCGATAACACCAGATCACTGCAGTCCTCTTGTCATTTGTCCAAGGTCTGGCTTCAGCTTCGCTTTGACTGTGAGGCTTATGTCGGCTTGAACAAATGCACCTACCTATTGCGATTCTCTTGATCGAGAAGGTCCAGCGAGGAGACACACAACTCAGGCATAGTTTCTAATGAGATACCGTTTTATCTTCACATCACTTCACGCAGCTTTATATGCAGTAGTTGTAGAAGTAGCACCATGTTTATGCAGCTGTCTGGGCGACTGAGACATTTATACACCTGCATTGTTTTTATAGTAGGTCACAACACAAACGGCTGAGGCATATGTCACAGGTGTGCTTCTTTCTCCTTAACATGCTACCGTTCAGTTCAATGTTGTAGATTCTGGCCGTTACTTGTCCCATAACACCACCTTTTTCCTCTAGGGTTCAAGACATGAATGGTTGCAGTCTTAATGGAGTCTTCTTTCTTCAGTAAAGGAAGCTTCGATGCCTTCTCTCTGTAGTAGTTTTTTCCTAATTCCATTTTTTTTACTAAGTATGCTAGTGCAGGGTAGGTACTTTAAGTAGAATGTTTGTTGTCGACAGAGTAGGCTTAGTAACCTGTCAGCAGTTAAGCGAGCTTCCCTTTCTGTACCAGCGTGATGTGCATGCGAAAGTATCACATCGTTTATGCAGCTGTCTGGACGAATAATACATTTGGTCAACTGCAGTGTTTTTCTAGTTGGTCACAACACAAAAGGCTTAGCTGCATTTATCAAACAGTCAACTATTAAATTAGGTTGAGGCTGATTGGAGCTGGAAGTCGTGTGCGAGCTGCAACTGCTGGTGACCTTGGCGAGCTCTATAAATGACAATTATGGACAATTGTCTTTAGTTCGCACAAATGGTGATGCATACCTGGGGAAGTCTGTTGTCTGATCATCTTGTCGCACTGCTGCTCATTGTTACAATCATGCACTTCTAGGATTGAGGCTGTTGGAGAAGAGCCGAGACGTTATTTACCTTGCCACTTTAAGCAGCGAAGGGTGCAGCAGGTAAACCCTTTGTTGCGTGTCGGCGTAGAGGATGCATGACGTGTTCATTTCTGGTTGTGGAGTTTCTCAGTTGGAGGACCGAAATCTTAACCGTTGTAGATAAGGGCAACAAGCTCACCGGCTAGGGATAGTCGGAGTACCACCGTCCGTTCAATAGATGCAGTTTCTTGATTTGAAACGGTGAAATAAAGCTGAATTCGCTTTGTGAGCAGCATCAAGTTTGCTCAGAATTCACCGATCATGCACCTATGCGCTCACATGTCTCTGCTGTGAACGTTATTTTGTGTAGGAAGACCCGCATCAAGTGAGCTAACTGATGATCTTTAGCTGTTGCATGGGGGTACTGTACTGTACTAGAGGTTGTCGTTATCGGTCACACTTGAACAACTCCCCACGCTTGACTAAGCCACCCTAACTTGACGCCTTTGACCGAGAACGCAGGGAGAGAACACACAAAAATAAGATGCTCCATGCTACTTTGTTAGGATTTTGACGACGATGATAGTTAGTCCACAGAACACCTACCAGTTGTGAGTCGAAATCGAAATCGCACAAGTTTCGCTTTCAACTTCATTTTTAAAGTGATTTTTAACAGTAAAGAAAAAACAGGGAAAGCAGCATAAAAAAAGAGATACAAAAGGTTGTTTGCAAAGGACCTATTTACTGTATGCACTAAAATATCCATAGGACAACGCTATAACTTGTACAGCGCAACTGAAGTTTCAGTTACGCACTCACTTGCTTTTTTTCCCAACCTCACACTCTAAGGCAAAAGGGTGTTAAAAGGGCGCGTGATTCGCCCTTTTGGGGACTAATGGGGCTGTGACAAAAATAACTTCTTTAAATACTATTGGCACCGGATCTAACAGTTAGTCCCAACAGAAGAGCTTAAGGGGCTAACATTTATTCCTCACATTTACACCTTAGGGAGTAACCATTATACGCACAATTAACCTCTAAGGACTAACATTTAGTCCTCCCATTCGCACCTTATAGAGAAACTGTGAATCCCCACATTTGAACCTTACCAGGCAACCGTTATCCCTCACAATTGCACCCGGCCGGACGAACGGTTGACCCACTCAAATACTCCAATCGGATGAACTTTTTGTCCCAGTTCAAAAATTGTTTTTTTGTTTATTTTCCTCCAAGCCTAATACTTTATTTGCCTGTTTTTTTGCGCAGTGAGCGAAAAATTGCGCAGAAAAGAACGCGCTAAAATGTAGTTAGCCACCCCAGTGTAACTGCTTTAGCAGTTACGGCAACAACAAAAACAAAAGTGAGACATCGAAATCTTTTATTTTGCTACATACACATGAAGTTTCTCCATTCTTTTAAGTGAATTGATGAGAAAGAGTACAAGGCCAGTCTTGTTGTCTAAATAATGTCCACCCCTTGGGAAGCTCCTCCGACGGAAGCTATAGATGACATGCATTGGAGATGCCAGCGCACGCAGCCTTCTGTGTGTTTTGTTCCCACGGCTGCACGTACAATATTATAGTACAAATAGTTAGACACACGTGACAGAAGATAAAGATGAACGCATATGACAAGTACGTGCACGTTAATATAAAGCAAGCGTTAAAATATAACACACAAATAACTTTACCATCACATCTCGCACAGTCCTTCTGAAGCTGCTCTGACGAAATAGATGGATGACAGGCATCGCATACGGCAGCGCACACAGTCTTCAGCACGGTGTGTGCCCACGGCTGCGCAATAAATATGTAAAATAGTGAGTCACATGTGACATAGGATGAATACAAATGCATATGAGAAATGCGTGCAAGGTTGAATTAAAACATACGTGAGATGTGACATGGTAATAGTTTCACCGTGATGTCACCCATCGTCAAAGACTCATTTCGATCCCCGTAGCGCAACAGCTTAGGAGCAGCGGCCAAAGCCACATCTGCGCGAACCTCCATCCTGCTAACAAGTCGGGGAGTCCTAAGCGAGCGATGTCGTTCAGCTCAAGCAAGCGAGGTCAGCGCCAAAGATATTGATGTTGTTCACCGAGTGCCGACGAAGACAAACAATGTTCCAATAATTGTCGTTAAGTTCTTGTCTCGCTTCAAACGAGATTTATTAGTAAAGTCAGCAAGAAATAACAGGCTTAACTCGTCAACTCTTGGTTTCAGTACAGATCAACCTTTGTTCGTGAACGGACATCTGTGTCTTGAAAATAATGTTCTATTAGGTAAGGCTATACAGAAAAAGAAAGATAGGAACTGGAGATTCGTCTGGGTTTCTGAAGGAAAAATCCTTGCTAGGAAGTCTGAGAACTCGAAGGTAGTTCACGTTACATGCGAGGATGATCTCGCGAAACTAGTGTAGCTGCTCTTCTTGAATACTTGCCACAAGAATTTTCAGAGAAATGGCTGTCACGATAGCTCAAGTAGATCAGCTCATAGATAAGACATACACTAACATATTCCACTGCAACATCCGCAGTATAAAGAAAACTCTAAATTTGCTTCTTGCTTTCTTATCTAAAAATACAAGCCACTTTGATGTGCTAGCAACTACAGAAAAATGGTTGAAAAAAGGAGAGAACGTCAACCTTCCCGGATACGAAACCATATCACATTAGCGAGACTGATGTTCACGTGGTGGTGGAGTGGCGCTTTTTGTGAAAAAAAAAGGCTGCGCATATACAGTTATATCCTCCCTCAACCACAGCTCTCCCGATCTAGAAGCACTTTTTATCAGACACCACTGTTTTGGCATAATTGGCGTGGTTTACCGTCCACCAAATTCTAATGCAGCGCAGCGCATTTCCTCGATAGGATGGGAGAAATTCTTTTCTGTCTTTCAACTAAGTACCAGAACCGAGCAGTCATCGTTGGGGATATGAACATAGACACCGCAAACACTAGTTACACTCATTACACAAAATCGGTTAGTTCATTCAGTTTTCGTAATCTCATGCATACCCCTACGAGAGTAATTAGTATGTCGGCAACAACGATTGATCACATCTTAACTAACGTACCATCGAAAGTGAACGCTGGTGTTTATAATGAACCGATTGCAGATCACCTTTCTACCTTTGTTTCCATAAGCAAAACTCCAAACAAGAATGCACAATTTTTCAGCAATGCAAGCAAAATCAATTACAACTTATTACGGAATCACATTCTCTCCATCGATTTTGAAACATTTTATGATGATGACGCCAACATTGAATTAAAAAACATAACAAAAGCCCTTCGCCATGCCATTCAATGCAGTCGTTCAAACGTGTCCTCACGCTCATATAACACCCCGCCAACTCCTTGGATGACAACAGAGATCCTTGCATTGCTGAAGAAGAAAGACTTGTGGTACCACAAGTGGAGACAGCATAAAGAAAATAAATATTATTTAGGTCAATTCAAATTGTTAAGAAACCAATCCTTGAATCTAATGAGGCAACCAAAAAAGGTTTAATATTCTCGACTCATTTTCCAAGCACAAGGCGATTCAAAGCAAACATGGCAAATTGTAAAAGAAGTTGTCGGTAAAGAACCAACACAGCGTGTATCACATGATGTAGTCGATGCAGGTATACTTGATAAATTTAATCTATTCTTTACTGAAATCAGCTCTACCTTAGCCGCGAAATTCTCTAGTAGAGAAATGAAATGTTTTTCAACCACCTTAACAAATACGTTTGCTCTTCACTACATCAGTGAGGATGAAATTCATGCCACTGTTGCCAATATAAGCACGAACAAAGCCAGTGGAATGGATGGTATTACTGCTCGCTTAGTGAAAGATAACATTGATATTTTGAGTTCCATCTTGTGCCACGTATTCAACCATTGCTTGCGCACGTCGACGTATCCATCTTGTAAAAAAACGCCAAAGTTGTGCCGGTCGATAAAGAAGGCGATCGCT
Source organism: Rhipicephalus microplus (assembly GCF_043290135.1). Lineage (NCBI taxonomy): Eukaryota > Metazoa > Arthropoda > Arachnida > Ixodida > Ixodidae > Rhipicephalus > Rhipicephalus microplus. The sequence continues at coordinate 101,987,800 of NC_134700.1, read as the reverse complement.
CTGATCCTTCAAGCTATCAGCCCATATCTGTGTTAAGCATAATAAACACCATATTCGAAAAGATTCTTGGTAAACGAATGCGCCTATTCTTAAAAAATGTAATGCTTTTTGCCTGGAGCAGCATGTATTTAGATCACACCATTCCACATCAACAGCTGTGTTATGGTTATCACAGAAGATTAACAAGGCACTGCACAACAACCTTCTTGTGGCAGTTGTCTTCGTTGATTTAAAAAAGGCATTCGATACCGTCGACCATGATATTCTGCTTATGAAATTAAAACACTATGGATTCCGCGGCAAAGGTTTTAGCCTCCTTTCTAACTACATGGATGGACGTCATCAAATGGTCAACATGCAAGATCTTACGTCATCATTATTAAACATAACGACAGGAGTACCTCAGGGGTCGGTCCTGGGGCCACTGTTATTCTCACTATACGTAAATGATTTGCCATGCATACTCAAATCGGCAGAGATGCTAGTGTACGCTGATGACACAGCTTTATTAGTTACCGCCGGTAACATAGCCGATCTATAATGTAGAGCTAATGAAGAACTAGAAAATATTTTAAGTGGATTACAGTGAACAAATTAACACTCAATGCAAACAAAACCAAATACACCATTTTTCACTCCCGTTACCGAAATGTAAACTGTGAGTCATTTCGACTTACAATGAACAACTGCCAACTTGAGCATGTAAAAGAATTTATATATCTCGGTATAGTGTTCGACAGCCAATTACACTGGAAAAAACAAATTAACTCTTTTTGTGCTAAGCTAGCACCTGGATGCAGTATGCTACTGGCTGCTAGAAATTATTTTAGCAGAAATATTCTCAGAGTCCTTTATTTTTCGTTTGTTCATAGTAATCTATCATACTGCTTAGACTCATGGGGATGGACCTTTAAAACTTAACTTGATCCTATCCGATTATTACAAAAGCGTGCACTTAGAATAATAAATTATGCGGCATATAATGAACCCAGTGCGTCTGTGTTTCACAAGTTGGATATTCTACCTTTTGATTATTTACGGCAGCATAAAACCGCAGTCCCCATCAATAATGTTATTGCACACAGTGTACCTTTCGGTGTATCTATCTTTTCTTCCTCGTCCCGCGTCACTAGATGCATGACATTGCGGAATTTTCATGTTCCACCTACCAAAAACGTATATGGTGAGCGCTTACTACAGTTCGTAGGACCTAAAGTGTGGAATAATATACCACTGCAGATTAAAGATTCTAAGGCTTTCTCGAGCACACTAAAAATATTTACTACATGTAGATCAATAGTAATGACAATGTACCAAGCCTTACACATAGTTTAAAGTTTGTCTGTTCTTGATTATTTCGTTATTTATGAACAAGTGCAACAATGTGTTCTATATACACTTCTGAACATTTACTTCACCTGAAATTCCAATGATATCTTCTTGTATTTTTGTTCGTTTTTGGAAAATCAACGTTTTTTGCTGTTCTGATTTTTTTATATACAAATTGTATTCTGATTGTATACTTTCTCCCGTTAGACCCCGTACTAGACTATGGCTATGGGTCTAATCAGTGTTGTGAATTTCTAGAAATGTAGTCATAACAACCTCAATAAAATGAAAAAAAAATGAACGCGAGACCAAACACGGCGCTACACGCGGAGTGTCTGCCGCCAGCGAACTTCAAACAGGAGAGCCAGCGTACGCTTGGCCGCCGCCAAGAACAGCGCCGAGCTGGTTTTGAGCTAGCGCCGAAGAAATCCATGGTAATGCGGCCTTTTTTCACAAGCTCGAGCGAGTGCAGCGCGCGAACGCGAGTCTGTCGCCACGGCCAACGGACGGCGCTTAGCTGCTTCAGACCGACTGACGGGAAAGCCAACTATAATGGCGACCAATGTTCAATGAGTCCCGATGCTAGCAAAGGCCCCGCCAGCCCATGCTGGTGTACTTACAGCGCGCGAAATACTACAAGCAAGCTCTTTACGAGAACCCGCAACGTGTTTTCGACGACTCCCAATACAGCGACGAGGTCTCCACCCAATATCATCAGCCTGGTGCTCATCGCGGCGGCGATGAAAGGCGAGCACTCGATGAGCGAGCGTGCGGGAGGACGACGGCAATGGCGGCAGAATTCCAGGCGGTCGCAAAGCACAGGTGAACTGCAGACGCCGAAGCTGACCTTCACGATGCATTTCGTGCATGCGATATACAACACGACTGAGCCCGTTGCCGGCAAGCGCGATCCGTTTCGCACACGCGACAAGTAGAGTACAATAAAGAATGATAACATACTTGCCTTCAAATCCAGCTCTGTTTTCTGCCCTGAGTCCGACTGAAGTATATACCCGATAGGCCTGTTGTCTTGTTGGCCGCCATATTGGCCTTCCCAACTGTTGCTGTCGTGTGTTGATCTTGATTTGGCTCCCAAATGGCGGTTTGACTCTCGTTTAGGGCTAACTCGATCCAGATCAATTCGCACCGCTTGGAAACGATCATTGTTGATCACGATAGAGAAATAAGACCCGTCGTCATTCTGTTCTCGCGCTATAACTATCGTCATGTCATACCAACTAGCCCAAACTGCCGCACTTCGAAATCAACACTTCTGGCGAGCAAAAGTGCTCGTGTGACATGGATGCAATCTACTGTGTGCAAACAAAAATAATAAATGTGTCATTTTTTTGTAGATTCACTTCCAATATCTTGATTTATGTAGTGTATACAATGTATGCGCTAAATAAAGTAAAAATAGAAGTATTGTTAGGTTGCTATGTGTGATTAGGTCTTAAAAAATGGCAGTGGCTTAGCTCAGCTATGCCAGGATATACGTAGCGTTAGCAAAGGTTCAACTGATTATTCTTAGCTTTCGAGAGTGTCTAGGATTAGCTTGATGATCATGCTTACAGCTGTTTCATTGACACACACACGGTATACGTATTATGTGGCACATATATATTTATTGTGCCGGGCAACTACTTCGGGATTCGATGAGTTAAGCTTCTCCGCTCTACTGTACCGTTGAGCAGCATTTGCACTCTCCTTCTCTATGGCTATACCACCATGGTAAACGCCAGTCAAAGCGCTATCAAGCGGCTCCAGCGCAGTGTCAGATGGCGACTGCACAGGGAAGCCGCGCGCGTCGGCGTCCATATGTCTACCAAGGCTATGACGGCACTCCTCCTGAAAGCGCACACCACCGGCGGCGGCGAGTCGCGCACAGCCGCGGCCGAGTGCGAGGGAGGTGCCGGCTCCGGTGCGCGACACCACTGATCGTCTGCACAGCACATCGAATTGCGCGCACACTATCGGTGAGCCGCGTGCGGCGGTGGCAGAGTATCATTGCGCATGCGCAGACCAGTGCCACGCGAAATTGGCTCAGCGAGGCCAGTGTAGCTAACGCTACAAAAACTGGCGCTTTGAAAGAGTGGCTGCCCCTTGTTCGTTTAAACAACGGTTTCGCCATGTTTCCCCGGGCCACCAGTTTTGGCGTAAACTCTTCCGTCGCGTCTGTTATCATGGCCTTCTGCGTCTGGCTCAAGTCAGCATTACTATATTTGTACAGGTTTCTTAGTTTTATAGCAATAATGTAATTTTACTCTAATCAGTCTGGGAGGAGAAAAAGTATGAGTCTATTATGGCAGTTCATACAACCGCAGCCTGTAAAGCGTATCCCCATTAACGTGGTGACGTGCGGCCCAACTATTGATTTGCTTTAACCGCTTGCAAATAATTGAAAAGTGAATAAATTATTTCAACTCTGTGAATAATTGTGTAACCAATATCGACACTCGATTGCTAATCACTCAAATGTTGACCATAACCTGAATGACCTAATGTTTAAAAATTAACAGAGTGGAATAACCGCCTGATAAAGACTACTTGAAAGTATTACGCTTTCTTCAAAGACACCTACAATCCCGCCTATAGATTCGGAAATGCCTTGTCACTGTTGTTTGTATGCTATAAAGGTTTCACGGAGTCCATCCTTAATACAGCGTCCCATCGGACCCATGTAGCTCCTGCTGCATGTCAGTGATTGTGTACATCATGCCTTCAACACAGGTTACATGCTTTTGCCTGTGATGAGTGCGGCAGTGCTTCATCCTTTCATCTGATTGATGAATCTGCGTAGGTCAGAAAGTTTCGGTGGCCGTAAACACTACTTCTACTCCAGCACTTTCTCCCTATTTTTTAGTAGAGTTTGTGAAAAACACTGTGCATGCTAAGTGCAATAGCCGTTTTCGTTTCTTGCTGTCCTTCAGATGGTCTGTAGCTCCTTAATACGCCTAGGATACCTCGCATGCCTAAGCAAATCCTCGGCTAGATGCAACTCGTCTCGAGTTGAACCTGCAATATGAAGTCAGGACATTTACTTGGAAATCGCTTCTACCACCTTGTGGTAAAGTGATCCACACAGAGCACTCTGCAAAGTCATGTGCATGGCCGCCCTCCTGGCCCTTTTTGTGTGCCCCAATGAGAAAGGCAGCAATGGCTTCCATGGATGAGAGGGAGGAGGTAAGTTTATTTACAAAAAGGCAGAGAGGTCGGCCTGAGCGATAGCTTGCTCTAGCCTGCTACTCTACACTGGGGGAAGGAAAAGGGGAAAACAAAAATTAATGAATGATAATGGTGAGATAGAGAGGTGAGTATGTAGTGTTCTTTCTAGCTGAGACACATTTCATAGCCGCGCACATAGTCCAGTTGTTTCCAAAAAGGTTATAACTGCTCTTGTGACCGCAGTTGCACTGTTGGTGTCTGGCCAAGGGCCCAACATGGTCTCATCAGTTAATGACCTATTGCGATATAGTTCAATAGAAAAAAATCAGTGTTTGTCGTTCACGTGAGTATGCTGGGCAGACACAAAATATGTGCTCAAGTGTTTCTGGCACATCACAGTGTTCACAATTAGGACCGGTGTCACTGCGACCGATGATATGTGCGTATCGTCTGGTGTACGCTACACCAAGACGAATGCGGTGGATCATACTTGTGAGTTGCCGTTTCAATTTAGGGGGCATGCGGAACCTCATTTCCGGGCATGGATGAGACTTATACAGCCAACGTATGGACTATTTTGTAAAAAGCTGTGTTAAGTGCAGGGATTCGACTATGGAACATTCGGGAATCTCACGTGTCGCAACAAGATGCTGGAGCCTGTGCCGCGAAACCTTCATACTGGGCTTGACGACCTACTTGCAGTTCACAGATTCTACCAAAATAAACATTAAAAAGTTATCCCCATAGCAAGAGATTGTGCAGCACAGAAACCCAGCAATATGTTATAATTGTTCCTCTAAATACTGGTCAAGTGCAGGTCTCTAATAATTGATACAGTGCTCTATTCAATACTAGTACCCTGCTGTTACAAATATACTTTTATGATCGAGCCCGGAAAAGTAGACTCAATTAACAGCGTGAGAAACACTTCCAAACACCTGCCAGTGACGTTGAACACTTTTCAGGGAAGGATACTGCTCAAAGAAATTTTATAGCATCCTTGATGCAGAGCAGTAGATCCTTTGTGCTGACAGGCTGTTTGTATTTCATTAATCACTGCATTGATTTTAATAACTTGTACTTGACCTGTGCTGAAAGAAAAAAATAATATAGAAAGGGTGATGACTTCTAGTGCTGTAAGATCCTCCTGTTTGTGGATGATTTTTTTGTGTTTCACTAGGCAGAATCAATAGGCTGGGAGTAGACTGTCATGCCCACTTTGAAGCTTTCTTGGGATGTGGTCCAGCTTCCTGAAATAGCCTAGCTGCTTCTTGAATGAGCCGCGAATAAATTCTTGAACTTAAGGCGATTTCTCAGAGAATAACACTCATATTGGTGGTATGATCCTTATGCTTGGAAGCCAATGCTGCTTTTGTGTCATGGTATTCAAAAGTGTCTAAAAGGCAGAACATGCACTTGCCTTTGCAGAATGCTCTGTGGCAATCGACTCATCTCAAACAAGGTGGATGATGCATTCTCCGAGTAAGCATGCCATTTTAAAATTGCAGGTTTCACTCAAGATGTGTTGTTGTTGGTAGCTGTGAGTTTGCTTACGTATGTGATGGATCCTAGGAGGGAAGAGAAGTGACTGGCCACATCGAAGGCACAAGAAAGGAATAAGGCAACTGCGTCCAGCGCATGTACAGTGTCTCTCGCAGACTCAAGGAGGTCACGAGAAAGTGTTGAAGTACAGGCAGTGTACTTTCTTGCCTGTGCAGATCCACCTCTTGAATGAACTAAATAGGCTGCAGCTCTGATCACAGGGAGAAGTGTGTAACATATTTTAAACTCATGGTGAACACAAAATCATTAACAAAGAAAAATGAGCCCCTGAAGTTTCTTTTTGTTCATTCATAGCGAGGGTCTGGTTCCTGTAGACTTAATGCCTTTAGGTAGTGTAGGAGGGCTTACTGTCAGCTAATAACACGCAGAAAGATAACGTGCAACGAAGCGTGCCCCCTAACACTCCCAGTTTTACGTGCTCAGAAACACTCGCTAATATCTACAAGAGGACAGCCGCCGCTTTATCTAATTGGTAAGGGCACCTAAACCAATATCCGAAGGTTGTAGGTTCAGCCTTTGCCGTTGGAAAGTTGTGTTTGTCCACCTTTATTTCTGAACATTTTTATCGTAATTGCTGTAATATAGTCAAAAAGCTACTAATCACGTTTCCTATACTTTTCATGAGTTGATTGTGTGTTCTCATTAAAGTACAGTATATACATCTGCACTGCTTTGTAAAAGTTTCAGTTGTAAGATGGTGCTGCATCTTTGTATCTTTTGTCCCTCCAATTGCATTTGCCTCGAGCAGCCTTTGCAGTTGAGTTAACTTGTTGTATAGATATGCGGAGGCACGGTTGTTGTCTTCAAAATATCAAGTGATATATGCTACAGCACATTTAAAATCAACGTTACAGTGCTTGTCATACCAATACTGCCGAACACCCCGTTGGTTTCTGTCTAAACAACCCACTGCCTTCTACGTCGTAAGTTTGTGTTGGATTCCACTACACTTGCAAGTGCTCTCCTAGCAGACTTCTTCAAATGAAGAGGGAGCAAACTTGCATGTCAGCGCAAAGACTGATGTCTTTGCTTTGGCTGCGCATTTTGATGGGTCATGCATATTTACATGTCAGAGGCAATTATTGTTGCACCCAGGAAGGCTTCATTCAGGAAAGTTGTCTGTGCGGTTACCACCTCCACGTGGTTTTGTATTCGTGTAGCCAGGTATGTTCGCATGGAAACCACGTTACGTCCCATCTTACTTGTTTAGCGCCCTCTGACACCGAAATCGTGAGGGAGCACTGTAAAACATTTTTCTAGGTAACTGACTGTTCTATCCGCGATGAGTGTGTCATTAACTACTTATTGCAACAGAAAAATTGATATGCAAATATTTTGTGTGAGCGCTCAGGCTGTGTCTATAAAAGATAATTGAGCCCTTTAATGCTCCTTTTCTTCTGTGACATGCAAGAAGATCAGTGGCTTTGACAGGAACGTTATATTATGATACACTCTGTGAGCACCATTACACTCTATAACAAGCAGTTTAAAGGTTTCTTGGAATCCTTACGTGAGTTGATGGGTTAGGCCCATCTTCGAAGACAGTGCGTTTCCTGCACTCATTCCAGATCAAAAGGTCAGGGAGATAGTAGTTGGAGGTGGAGGAGATTGCAAAGTCAACTGACGCCTGTGTAACCATGCTATCGTTGCACTTTTGAAAAAAGAGCATTCTCTTTTGGTGAGATTTAGAGATGCGAGCAGTTAGGCAGCATCTTTTTCGTTTCGCTTATCCTAATATTTTCATTCTGGTGCATGGTTTGATGCTTTACTTTCTTGTATTTTTTCTGTATACAGCTTACCCTTGCTGTAACTAGATGGACAGGCAAACAGAAAAAATTCGGTGTTGCAAGAGTTTCGTTATTGACAAATAACAGTACTTACTAAAATATGCAAAGATGCATACCATCGGGAAACAAAATTGAGGACAAAACAGAAAAGGCGTCAATCGAAGCTAACTTTATTCTTGGAAAATCGGCGAAATACATAAGCGTAGCAACCATGCGCGCACACATTGCTTCAGATGCTAGTCAAAAAACATGCAATGAGATTGAGAACAAAAGATGACGACAAAAAAAGCCACTACACGAAAAAAGTTCCGAAAAACGAAAATTCCCCACCACGCAGAGCCACAGATATACCACTAACATGCATATCTTCCTTCTATTTATGTGGAATGCTTCCATAATTTGACGTGCCAAGGTATCATTAATCTTTCCAAGAACGGATACACTGAGAAACCTAGCCTCACATTTGCAGAAACCACAATTTGCTGGCAAATATGCCGAAAGTTTATTTTTCACAGGAAGTTTTTGCTCCCTGAATCTGTTCTTTGGGCACCGGCACATTGGCCGGCACAATTGCATTGTGGTTCGTGCAAGTGTGAGACTAGGATTTTTAGTGTATCCTTCCTTTGAAAGATTATAGACACCTTAGCACGCAAAGTATGGAATCATAATACATTAAAAAGAAGTGATACGTATGTTAGTATTACATCTGTGTCTCTGCTTGGTGGGGAATTTCATTCTTCATAGTCTTTTCTTGTTTAGTGGCTTTTTTGTCATAATTCTTTTGTTGTCGTTCTTATCGCGTGTTTTTTGACTAGCATGTCAAGCAATGTGCGTACGCAAGGTTGCTACGCTTATATATTTCACTGATTTTCAGAGAATAAAGTTAGCTGTTAGTGACGCCCTTTGTGTTCTGTCCTTAATTTTCTTTCCCGGTGGTATGCAGCTTTTTAGAATTAAGTAAGCACGAACCAACTAGCTCAACAAAATGAACAAAATGATTTAATTAGATGGCGGTCCCACTCTGGGAGCATCCGCTCTGCATTTTATTCACTCTTCGCTGACGCTCTACGCTCAGCCCATTGACGTGACTTGTATTGCATTAGAAAGCTTACATTATCCACTTGCTAATGACTGCTAGTATCGTCGCCTAGTCCGAAGTAGTTTTGCATAGCACTCAAAACAGTGCGAGCAAACACCTGTGCTTTTGCTGCAAAAGCTTCCAATGCACTGGAAGTGTGGCAAAACTGTTTAACATAACTAAATAAAATTTCCTGAGCCTTTTTATAAAGCGTTGTGCAAAGTTTCTATGAAAATTGTAGCCGGTAAAGCAATCAAAAGTTATGTAGGCTTCAATAAAAAAGAACAATGTAAGTTTATGAGTGCATATTTTTTTTCTTCTTTAGTGTAGAACCACTATATTGAAGTGTTTCTAGGCTACAATGTACCCAATGTCTATGCGAAGTTGTTTTACGTTCTGACGAAGAGCTCATGAATAATAACTGCTTGAATTAATAAAATTATGGATCAACTTGTTCAGGCATAACGGACAAGGTGAAAAAAATGTCCAAGATGGAAATCCGCAATTTTCAATATTGAAGCAGCAATCCTTTCATGCAGACAAAATTGTCATAAGTTAATTATAAAAATGTAAGACAGAGCGAAGTTCGCTCATGTTCTGCTTGCCAGGTTTGTACAAAGTTTCTTTTTTTATTTTATTGCCAATTCACATCTCTCGCACATTAGCAGGACTACATCATGTTTTGTATATACCAGTGCTCACTAACTTTGCGTAGCAACACTTGACTCAAAATATTTTGAACAAATAACATGTATCGCAAAAATAACATGTATCGCGTAACCTGTGAAAAGAACCATGAAGTTGTCTCGTGTCAGTTCTGACGTTTGTCAAAAGTGAGGCTGCTAAACATGACTGTGCCGCCGAAACACGTATGCTTTATTTGTCCAGATTTCAGACTTCAGTGCCTAGCCCAGTGGTTAAATGTAGTCGATACGTCTCCAATACACAATGTAACCCCAAGAGGCCGCTGAAAAAAAAAAAGAAAAGACGGGGCGGAGTGACAGAAAGACACAAGGGACAAAGCGTGCCACATTCCTGACCAAGTGGTTTAGTAAATGTGCCGAGGATTCTAGGACCTGCTTCGCTGCTCGCCTTTGTAGCCAGGGGACTGCAGAAGCGTTTCGGATGTACACAGAGAACTTGAGTTTGCCTTTTAGGGGCGAAGCTCCTTAAGGCGTGGGCTGTGCGTCCCCTGTATGTTGCCACCTCTCGTTTAGTTCTTGCAGTGTCACTAGGTGGCGGTACCGTCTCCTGTATGTCGCCTCCTTTCGTTTAGCTCTTGCAGTGTTCACTAGATGGCGGCACCGTCTCCTGCATGTAGCCACCTCTTGTTTAGTTCTTTCAGTGTTCACTAGATGGCGGGACTTGTAGCTGATGATGAAGAGATGCAAGATGTTATAAACTAGACGGCGGTACTTGTAGTTGATGATGAAAGATGCGAGATGTTATAAAACAGGAATAATGTCACAAAGGGCACGTGTCATCATTGGTGAAAGGCAATCGTTCGATTTAGTGCGGCGACGTACGCTAGGGGGAGCATTGTAATAAAATCGAGCTGGCAAAAGGTACGGAAGATTCATGGTTTACCAGGTTTTCCTCCAGAGCTTCGCCCACTCATCATCATTCACTTCGTGGATATGGCGGCACTTTTTTTCTATTTTTGAGACTCGTAGGACATTACATGGTGTCGCGGGTAGGTGAGGAATGTTTGACAGTGTGTGTTCCACGTGACACTGATTGAAGGGTAGTGTATAATGGACCTTTCTCGAGAGACTAATCTGCACATGTGAAGGGGTGGCGACATGACGCGCGTCACGTTTTTTTTTTTTTTGGGGGGGGGGAGGGGAGGTCACAAGGCCAAGAAGCCTCTATAAACATTGCACAGAGTGGTGACAGTTGCTGAGAGGTAGCTTGAATCGTCTGCAAATCATTCCTGAAAAATACTAAGCCCTCAGATTTTTTTAGCAGTGCGTGGCGGATACCTTCAGAGGCTACGGACCCCCAGTTTCGATTTTGGTGACCTTCATAGAGGCGCTTTCAGACTTGAAAAGGGCCTTAAGACAATTTAGTGGATAGTTTGCGGGCAAGTTGGTGGAAAACAAACTTGCATGTGCGCAGTAACTATATTATAAACTGTGAGTTATTGAGCCATGATTTCGTGACTGCAAGAAGAAGTGCGGATGGCTGCCAGAGCTCTACAGCGTTCAAGCCACGCGCAGCAAAACAAACGTTAAGGATCTTGACGCCTTCCGAAGTTTGGAAACAATATTTTCAGTATGCCAACTTCTTGATAAAAATTGTGTTTGCTAGCATAATACTTACTTTCAAATTATGGTAACGCAGGTATTGCAAATGATCATTGTGTCCTTGAAGATCATTGATGTGATGCCATTTGATTGTTTTAGCAAATCTGTTTTAGCTTTTCTAGCAGAGGTAGCAGGAATGAAGCTTGAAATGCACGAAACAGACAAGATGGTTATCATTTACCCCCAGCAAAGCTAAGCTTTGGCAATTTATCTGTTCGCTCATGTAGGCCACGTTATATCTTACTTTCTAGGCACGCGGCGTTCACTGACCATAGCGGGACATAACGCATTCACTTTCAGCATCGGCCTCCATAGACACCTAGAAAATGAGACGTTCGCAGAAAACGTAGACGTACTCAAGCGTAATTCTTCAATGAACTTCGTCGAGTGCTCACTGGGTGCAGCCGCAAATATGTGAGCCGCCTATTACCCTACACTTCCCAAATGACAAATGCAATACCCGGACTGGTTTTGCCGCTTCCACTCACTAAGCCAAGGGTCCCGATGAGCTAGCGTGCTGTCCAGATACTCAAGATGGTAAAAAAACGTGCTTATGGTGGTGAAAACGTATTGATCAAAATGGTAAAAGCACAAAGGGGGTTGGAGGGGGAGGCAATTTTAAGTTTGAAACAAAAGAATTGGAACCGTGAAAAAAAAGACTGTGCGTGAGTTTTCGCGATAACCATATCACATGCTTGCTACAAGGACTCAAATACGTGAGCACCAATGAAGCAATCGTTTTGTGCGATCACTTCGCATACCACATCACTGTCCCGCTGTTCTAAAACTGGAATGAAAATATCTGCAGCATTATGCGCACAAACTGATCAGATTCTGACAGGTCCACCATCACATTCATGAAAGCGCAGTTAGTGCGCAGGTGCGGTGTAAAAGTTCTGTCCTAAAAAGACTCCCAAGATCCCATATGCGTTTGTAATTGAGGATTTGGACGCCGAAGCAGCCATATTTTTCTGCTTCTCGGTCGACTGTATTCCCTGACCAAAAGCTTTCCGCACCTCATGCGGTTTGTCCGTTTCGCGGGGATCTGCCCAATTCAGACGAAGTGACGATGTCACTTGATGGCGTCATGATTTGAACAATTTTGGTGATCTATGATGTCAACCAATGTTTTCTTTAGCACTTGTGTAGACAGCGACAGGCATTTTTCTCGCTTGCTTAGTCCTTTAAACTTTCCCGACCATGTGTACTGTGCTGTGTATTTGTAGGAGTGCGCGAATATTAGTAACTTTTACACTGAATTGAATACTGCCTTAGGCATATCAAATTAAATTATCACTTTTTGGATTAGCAATCTGCGTGAATGTTATATCATTAGATTCATTGTTCAAAGTTGAGTGGGTGCAATTTGTATCAGTCTCACGAATTAATTGCGGTTCGAGTGGAACTCGTTTTACAGCTGAAAGAATAGACCCTCGTATGTTTTACTGAATCTGAGCACTGGATTCGTGTATGTAACTGTGAGACTGCCCTCTAAGTATCAATGTTGTGCTGCTTGGCCTCACCTTTCCCTCTGTCGGCTCACCATGCTCTTACCACATCATGACCGATGTCGCCGCGATCCCCATTCATCTCTTGAAGGTTTCAAGTGCCTATGTGAGAAAGAAAAAGAAAAAGGCAACCAATACATGTGTTAGCGATGCATGAGGCTAGTAATGTTTCGGCTGGCAAATTCCTTCCGCCATTCATGTCCATAAAATCACCATTTTTTCACTCACTTCAAGGCATGAAAAAGGGGATTTGTGTAATGATAGCCAAGACGTAATAAAAGACAGTTTTCGGGTAGCTTCTGTATGTAGCGACATAAGTATCAAGCGGACTATGCACAGCACCCGCAGTATATGTGCAGAGGGGTCCACTGTTAAAGAGAACGCCAGAGCACGTGTCACTTGTTCTGGCGTTGTTTATACAAACTGCCACATCTAGTAGCCACGTGATCAAGTAGAGGAGGTGACATTTTACATCCCCTTAAACAGGTTTTCGAACCTCGCCAGCTATCTCTCGTGTCTCTCAACTCACTACACTCCCCCTGCAGGGTTCCTAGAACGATTATGAATAGCACCAACAGTGAATATAGTTACCAGCTGGAGAGTAAAGCAACGAAAAGGGTGCCATTTTTGCGCTTCTGTTGAAGGAAGAGTGCACAGTGTAGATGTGCAGAAAGGCAACTAGCAGAACAAGAATCTTACATATGTCGCAGGGACATCTGACATCATGCCCATCAAGGTGCTGCCTCACAAAGACTGGTGTGCAGCTGCGGCTTGATAGCAATGTTTCAAGAATACAGGCAAATCTTCAGAAACACTGAAAGTAAATGGTTTATTGTAACAGAAGCTGCTTTCAAGTGGAATTTCGATGCTTTCTTTGTTTTTTCCCTATTTTGTTCAGTGTGCTTGAAGCTCCGACAGAGGCATTATTGAGTGATGCGTATTACAGTAATTTGAGTGTCAGCGAGATGAATTATTGTAAGCAAAATGTCGTAAAATGCAGCTATTCTGTTGCTTTGCACGAGAAAAAGTTTATAACATAGTTTATACCAGTATAATGAAGCATTGTACAAGAGTTAGCCATGATTTGTTCTGAATTTGCAGCTTAGCGTGATATTGAAGGGAATGCCTCTGCGAAGCCACTGATACATTGTCTTCATGACGAGGAAGTACATAAGTTTGTAATCTTATACGACAAAGTGCAGAGCGAAAAACTAAGCTTGTCCTAATCTACAAAAATTCAGAAATTTCACTCAAAGAGTACGCATGAAATCGGGTCCAGTTTGTTTTGATGCTTTAAGTTTGAAAGGAGCAATTTGGTAGGTTGAGCCGCAATCGTTGAACTAACTACTAACCAAAAATTTGGTATTCATCTGTTCCACTTCTTGAATAAACACAGGTGGTATAGTCAAAAAGAAGAGACGCATAGATAACAATTTCCAAGAAAACGGATCTCTGGCAATAGCATAACTATTGGATGGTAGATTATCGGTAGTCAACGCTAACATGAATGCCGAGTAGCGATGTTTATTGGCCACGGGAGGGAATTATGTAGGCAAAGATAGAAAGCAAGTCTATATATATTTGTTTTTTGTTTGAATAAACAATTTTTTCTCTTCAAACAGCTGAGCATATGCCAAATTCACAAGGAAATAAAACACGCCTACTTAGTGTTTATAATATGTACTCCGACTTTACAGAACCAATTATGACAAATCTACACAGATACTTCGACTCCTAATTGAGTGGCATACTCAGTGTGCACTGGCACCAAATGTGTGGAGGTGGCTGAATGAACTGATTTTCTCGTATCTGTCTACTCATGCGGATGAAGGCCGTGATTGATGTTGAACACTGGCTGGTAACGATGGTCTAACCACGACTCAAAAATCTTTTTCTTCCCTTTGTTTCGTTCCCGAGCCAGTGTCATCGAATTACTGAAGGTGAAGGCATGCCCCGTTTTCAAGCAGTGTTTGATGAGTTTTGTCCGGAAATGCGTAGTTTTGTGATGTCCCCTTTGCGTTCAATAAAACTCGTTCACCCCTTCCTACCAGTTTTGCGAATATAAGTGGTGTCGCAGCCACTGCACAGAAATTTGTAAACAACGCTGTTTTGATCATTCGCAGGGGTGCTGTCTTTGGGATTACAGAGCTTGCTTACCAAGGTACAATGAGGCTTGAAAATTGTTTTAATTCCCAGTAGACGGAGTGCTATTCGAACAGAGTCCGAAAAACCTTCAACGTAAGGTAGAGAAATAATGGGTGCGTTTTCTCGTGGTTCACTCCTTGTTCCCTTTTGCACGTGTTTCTGGGTATCGTTGATAAACCTGCTCAGATAATGGCTTCGTTACAATTCACCAACCACGTTTTCCATCTATATGACTGCAAGTGCTGATCAGTGATGTATGTGACACCAAGCGCATGAGTGAAATAGGTGGGAAGCGACCAACAATACTCAAAGAGCACAATGGAGACATTGCAAAAGCAACCCATGCCGTGCATCATAAGACCAAAACTCGTCGAACACTGCTCGACGACGAGACATGCCTTCGACTTCAGTAAAGACAATGCCAGCTCGGCAACAAAAGTAGGGCAAGAGAAGTCTTCTTGAGTCATGGTTCATTAGTGTGACAAGCTGGCGCGTGACAGCGACCGCGCCCGCATACTGAGCGACCTACGAAACAAGCAGGAAACTGTGCAACCTCCGCTCATTTGGTGCCAGGGCAGGCTGAGGATGCCGGCTGCATATTTGGCGAAGCGTCTATGTAGTTTTTGCTATATTTTGCTGTGTTAAGTATGTGTCTATAATTTTAAACTTGAACTGGCCAGCCTTTTGGAACAATTTTACATCTGCTCCATAGTTATAACTCTGCTGCATATGGTGGTGTACCAAAAAACATGCTGATAATTTAATTTTAATGTCTTGGATGAAATTTTTTGTTCATTTAAGGTACATTTGCACGTGCCGTAAGAAGAAAAGGAGCAGCGGAATTTCGTCTTACTTTGCCAACAATCAACTGATGAGTGACTGAAAGGAATACTACGCTGTAAGTGCCATATGTTTGGTAAGGAGTATATAATATGGCAATTTTAAACTTTAACAATTTTCTTTGTGCATCATTTATATAAATACCTCAACAAACCTTCCACCCTGAAAATAACCAGGCAGACTGAATATGTTTAAGCTGAAGAACTGAAATAAAACCATAAAAAGGCTGGAAATGTATTCTTTGCCATCAATAATGAGTAAGGAGCCAATCATTCAGCTCAATAAAGCTTCACGAACTTCATCTCTGCACTAGTTAGGTTTTCTCACTGATGTCTTTTTGCACTGCTGGATTGTTACGTAGCTTTCTGATTTGATTGATATGTGGGGTTTAACGTCCCAAAACCACCATATGATTATGAGAGACGCCGTAGTGGAGGGCTCCGGAAATTTCAACCACCCGGGGTTCTTTAACGTGCACCATAATCTGAGCACACGGTCCTACAACATTTCCGCCTTTATCGGAAATGCAGCTGCCGCAGCCGGGATTACGTAGCTTTCTTTCGGTCCTTGCACTGCTTTCATAAGATGTTGCAGACAGATATTGTCAGCTGATCCTCTGCATTTTTTAGAGAAGTGTTCTCGTTTAAACAATCTGTTTGCTTGATAAGCTACTAGTATGGGTCTAATCAGTTCCTCTTCCTAATGCAGGCCCTCATTGCCAAGTGATTGCCTCGCATCATGGCTTGTTCCACGGTCATCAGAGCCATCACCATGCAATTTCTGTTTGCCGACATCGTCGACAATGTACTCCTCTTGGACATCTCTGACCTGGCGATCTTGTTCACTCAAGTCGAACCACATTAGGAAAGTTTCGAGCAAAGACAGGCAATATCAACATGCTACTCAGTTTGCATATGTGAACTCCACAGGGCATGTGAACTGTTCTGGCGGTATGACTGTTAGTTGCTTCTCTGTTGGTGATGCAGGTTAGTGTTCATTATCATTCTACTCTAAAAGATTGCATTTCCGGTGCCTGATACAGTTCCCGTGCCCACAAGTATGATTGTATGTGTATCCTTAGTTGACTTTTATGATGTTGTACTTTTGTCCCGAAAAGCCACCCTGCGGGCGCCGCCCCTATAACCGGGCTCGTTCCACTTTCCTATCAAGAATGCTATGTCACGCTCATAACACGCGCGATGCTCGTCGCGGCCCGAGAGGCGGGAGAGGAGTATGGGCGGTGCGGCGGCTAGGTTAAAGGAATGGCGGTACTTTTCTAAAAATATCCAGGCACTTGAGTGGGATTGCGTTCGTCACTCGCACGTCCCTACTTACTTTGTCAACGGGTGTACGTGTGTATATTTATTTTGGCGCGCATCATCTCAAGTTGTAGAAATTAAACTGGAGCCTTCCGCTAAGGTGGGTCTGATTAGGATATCATTGGCTTCAAGCGTAAATTTTGTGATTTTTTTTCTTCTGATTTACCATCATCGAACACGACATCTCTTCAACGCAATAAAATGAATATAAAACGAACGATCACTTGCCAGTGACTGTACAGCAAGTAAGGTGGCGCGCTGAGCTTCACCGAATCACTCCGACTATATATCTCTCACGCAGGACGCATTCTACGACATCATTCACAGTTCGCTCGCATGCTTAATCATTCAACAGTAATCGTTTCGCTTACGGACGAAGGTTGTGTACGATCAGTAATACCTGTTTTAGCACCTGCACGCATACAGCAGCACGATTTCGAGCTCCAGGATCTTCGTTCTCAGCTTCGTTGCAATACGCGTCTACAATACGAAATTATCGAATCATTTACAGCCAACGAAAAACACGGAAAACTGGAACAACACCAGCTATAGCGCACCTCTCCACGATGTCAGTCAAGCTGAAAGGAAGGCTGCACGAGTCAGGCAATCGCTGCATGTGTGTGCATCACGCTGCGCGTAACACGCCCGCAGGCGACGTGTTCGACGCGGCCATATGGGCTTATCGCTACACGTCATTCGCCGCCGGCGCTCCAGACTCGTCCAGCTATAGGACGGGCTTCGGTGTCAGCCATGCACGCGACGTCAGTATTGAAATAAAACGGGGCGCCACGCCATTGCCTGACGCGATCACGAGGAAACACGGGGTGCCGCCGCTCCGGGGGCCCATAGCTGGCGCAGCGCCGGAACAAATTCGGTTTGCCCGGAATAGAGGTTAGCTTTAAGCCGCGTTGCCAAAGCGAGTCGACTATCCCCGTCGCTTTACGCTGCTCGGCGTAGCCTGCAGTGACGTTTCTCTGTTTTGGTAAGGGGTCCGCACCCTGTGTGTGTGGGGGGGGGGGGGGGCGGGGGCTTCGAATGCGAGCCGGAGTGTACTTTGCCGATGGCTCGTCGGGGGGCCATTAGCGCTATACTTGCCGAATCTGGATGCTGTGTGCACTTCTCCGCTCCCTTTCTGCGTCGAGCCACTCGAGTGGCGATCCGTGACGCTCGGGGGCATTCGGTTCGTCATTGTTACCGAGATTTCTGGCTTTCCTCTCGGTGGAGTTGACGCATTTCGGCGCCGCTTAAGTATATTGCTGTCAACGAACGTGGACGGCGCTACATTTGATGTGGCATTATAGGGGCGCGGAATATTGCCTCCCAGGCGTGTTTTTTTTTCTTTGCTTTATCTTCCGGTACTGCTATTAGAAAGAAGGCCAGAGGTAGAGGTGCGATGAATCAGACTTATGGTGTTGCTAATTTCGTCTAAGTGCAGTCCGATAAAACTATTTCCTTCACGACCCTATAATTCCTTTCGAACTGTAACATTGACAATAACGCAGCAATTAAGTATGTACGGTAGCAAATATACCGAAGCTACATCCGACGACTGTTAAATCGATATATTCACACCATATAGGTACATTGAGCATCGCCGTTGAGTGCCCTTACGCAAGCATATGTGTATAAATCCTACGTGTGTTCAGCCTCTGTTTAGCCGGTTCGGCGAATCAGTAACACAATTCGAAGTGTTACGCTTTGAAGTCCAAAGCCGAATTCCAGCTTTGAAAGATGCGGTAGCCGATCCCTTCTCCTGAACATCACTGAGGCGATAAATATCGCGAACCTGAACGACAACAGCGCGAGTATATGTACTCTTTCATTAAGCATTCTAAATAAACAGTCCTGTTTCCTATCGAGCGCAGGGTAATAATGGTTTCCTATTGTATTTCACTTTATAATGCCTATTAGGCTTTGTTTCGGATAGCTGCACTGTGTGCATTCGCCAAAAATCAGGAGAAAAAAAAGAAAAAAAGTCTCGTGGTTTCTCATGCACTTGTCAAAGTCCCTTTTTTTTCCTTGTCTGTCGAGTGTATACTGATTGGCTCCAGTACAGCTTGCCACAACTAACGTGGACCAAGCGGCGATGTTGTGTAAAGGCGTCGTCACGAGTTGTGACGTGATGTGACGGCACAAATTCTGACATCCTGTGACACCACAGGACGACATCATCACATGATGATAATTTCTTGCATCATCAGTGTTAAAGCCTCCGATGCCGACGGTCACTTTTTGCGTTACATGAAGCATCCAAGCCGTTTGCCTCCAGAAACACCAATCTATATATATTTCAGCCTCATGTGTCTCATCTTACGTTTTTCTGTCCTCGTGGACTATGCACTGCTTTTCCTTTGTGCATATCAAGATGCTGAAAATTTCATGTATTGCAACATAAAAAGATGTATATTGTTTGACACTGGCTCTTTCATTAAACACACCTGTCCTCATCGTTCAATCATGACCATAATGTCCCTCACAATACGACGTCACAGTTTTGCTTTATCAACATCGCATATTGAAGAAGTTAGATGCTTGAAAGAGCGAAGTTGAGGTCTATAATGCTAACCGGTCTTTCTAATTTCCCCAGTTAACTAGGTTTCCCGACTGTGCATGTCCTACATGATTTACTGTAACACTTCTGCGTCCCTGCTATTGACTTCATCTATCCGAAATGTACGCGCCCGGTTCTAAATATAAAGTGAATTTTCTTGTATCGATATATATCCGATTATCTTTGTCAATGATCGGCATGTCTGCACTATGAACTGTTACAGCACCATAATTGTCCAGAATTAGTCTTGCGAGCCATTCTAACGTGAGGACATTGTGAATAAAGGTCCCAGGTACTCAACAAGGTTGTCTGTGCCGGCTAGTTGGTATTTCATTGGAGAACTTCTGCAAAGGTCCCAGGACCGAATTCTTCTGCAAGTGCTGTTTGTCATCAATTGGCATTCTTCGTTAATAATACCCACGTCGTCACATTTGTGTGACACTTATCCTTCCGAACAATTTCAGCGAAAGATAACTTTACGAAACCGGCCACAGTTTTTTTTTAACCTACGTTCGTTGCGCATTTAATATTTCCTTAGACGGACGACTTATAGGGAAGTAAGTGGGCAGGCAGGCGGGCGCCTGAATTTTTCCTTCTTTCTGGGGATCCCGTTATCAATGAAGTTCGAAAAAGAAAAACATATTGGCTGCTTACCGCCCATACAACTTCGTTGTGGATATAGATTCGACATCACCGAGGAACACGGCGACAAAAAATGAACCGCGAGCATTCGACAACCTTCACATCTTGTCCCGAGGGAGCAGGCTACTCTCCTATCCCTCTCAGATAAAAGGGGGCCATTGTATTCATACCCCCGAGCACCGTTGGAGCGTCGCCGCACTCTCGGCTGACTGGCCTCGGCGTTGTACCACGCTGGGCTGTAACACGCAACCGAGAGGCACCGGGGGTCTTCGGGGACCACCAGCGACAGAGCGCAGCCGGCGTATATAGAGGGCGCGGTATCGCGTACCGATTAAACAGGCGCGTGCCTCCGTGTGCCACGCCTCGAGTAGAACAGCTCTAAAGTAAATAAAGTATTTTAAAAAAAGAGAGACTAGTATATAATCGGGGCAAGTGAAAAGGCGGAACTATCCTGCCAGAAGAATGGAGAGGCTCGAGTGGTATATCTGTCAGCAGGCCCGTTAGTCGCGCCCCGG
The DNA here is from genome assembly GCF_043290135.1 of Rhipicephalus microplus. Lineage (NCBI taxonomy): Eukaryota > Metazoa > Arthropoda > Arachnida > Ixodida > Ixodidae > Rhipicephalus > Rhipicephalus microplus. The sequence continues at coordinate 101,967,052 of NC_134700.1, read as the reverse complement.
GCGGGCTTTCAGCGGCGACAGACCCCTCTGACGAACCCCCCTCCCGAAATGCACGACGCCCCCGTCACGCTGGCCCCACGTTCTCCCAAACTCACGCGCACACACACCTTTTCTACAGCAGCAGCGCACGGGGTAGAAACCCGAACCACGCGCCGAACTGGCTAGCTGCAGTGTGCGGGTGGCTTCTTTTTTTGAACCCCCCCCCCCCTCTCTCTGCAGGCACTGCACTCCCCCCCTCCCACGCTTCTACCTCTTCGGTGCTACAGCCGAGCCGCGCACGTATATACAGCTCGCTCGATGTCTGAATCGCATTTGAATCGCATTTGCTTGTACCATCATAGGTCACTAGGTATCCCAGCTGAACCGTGGTACTACAATGGAAATAATTTATTCTATGTAACAAACTAAATATTAAGTTTTTCTAGCTCTTATTATCACCCAAAAAGGTTTTTAATGCATTGTATAGCATAGAAGAAATATTGTTGGTGCGAGACGAAACTGTTATGATAAGGCTTGATGTACGTTTTGATTTATTTCATCGCACATGTTGAGTAGTGCGGACATGTCAAGCAGTGTTGGGGGCAGTGCCGCATCTTTTCATACTTTGTCAACCTCATCTTTAGCTATCATAAAGCAAGACACGGTTTCCTGGCTGTCCTACTCTCAAAGCATATGATGGTTATGGCTGGCATTGCAGTTGAACCCCTTATAAAAAAGGTGCAGCAAGTCTTGTCTTTTGTATGAGGTGTCTTTTATGGCACAACGCAAGGTACTAACCACTATACGATCACGGCCATGAGATGCGGCGATGGCGTAGGGGTTAGAGCATCCGCCTCGCATGCAAGAGGTCCGTGGTTCAAATCCCGGTACCGCGCAGTTCCCAACCGGATTAAAAAAAATCCGCGTGTTGATGGAACTGCATTAAGAGGCCTGGGGTGCGGCCTCACCGGCAAACACCGCCGAGAACGCACTCCCTCACCAGAGAAGGATTGGCCACCCTGGTGCAGTATCTGGCCACTACCACCCACATGCTTACGTCAAATAACTCACGGCCCTCAGTCCCCAGCAGCTGCGAAGCAACTGACCACGGCGGTGGTCAGATCTGCAACGCAGCAGAGGGTGCTAAGAATCTCTGGATCCGGACAGGCCGCCATTGGAACCTGAACTTGGCAACGTTTAATGCTAGAACCTTATCTAGTGAGGGAAGTCTAGCTGTACTATTCAAGGAGCTAGAGGGTGTTAAATGGGATATAATAGGGCTCAGTGAGGTTAGCAGGACAGATAAGGCCTATACGGTGCTACAGAATGGGCACGTCCTTTGCTACAGGGGCTTGGCAGACAGAAGAGAACTGGGAGTGGGGTTCCTAATTCACAGAAACATAGCTGGCAACATAGAGGAATACTATAGCATTAATGAAAGGGTGGTAGGTATCATAATTAAACTGAATAAAAGATACAAGATGAAGGTGGTACAGGCTTACGCGCCTACATCCAGCCATGATGACGCTTCAGTTGAAAGCTTCTATGAAGACGTGGAATCGGCAATAAGTAAGGTAAAAACACAGTATACTATAGTGGTGGGCGACTTTAATGCAAAGGTAGGGAAGAATCAGGCTGGAGACCAGGCAGTAGGAGATTATGGCATCGGTACTAGAAACGCCAGAGGAGAGCTACTAGTAGAATTCGCAGAACGCAATAATTTACGGATTTTGAATACCTTCTACCGAAAATGAGAAAACCGCAAGTGGACATGGAGGAGCCCTAATGGCGAAAATAAGAACGAAATCGACTTTATAATGAGTGCACACCCTGGAATCGTGCAGGATGTGGAAGTGATTGGCAAGGTACGATGCAGTGACCATAGAATGGTACGGTCTCGAATTCGCCTAGACTTGAAGAAGGAACGACAGAAACTGATACTCAAGAAGCTAATCAATCAGCTAGTACTGAGAGGGAAAGTACAGGAATTCAGAGTGTCGCTGCAGAACAGGTACTCGGCTCTTAGTGAGGAAACCAACCTTAGCGTAGATACAATGAATGATAATCTGACGAGTATCATTACGGAGTGTGCAGTGGAAGTTGGAGGCAGGGTAGTTAGACAGGACACTGGCAAGCTTTCCCAGGAAACGAAGAACCTAATTAAAAAGCGTCAAATCATGAAAGTGTCAAGTACAACAGACAAAATAGAACTGGCAGAGCTTTCGAAGTTGATTAATAGACGTAAGGTATGCGATGTAAGAAGGTATAACATGGAAAGTATTGAACACGCTCTGAAAAACGGAGGAAGTCTGAAAGCATTGAAGAGGAAACTTGGGATAGGCAAAAGTCGGATGTATGCACTAAGGGACAAAGAAGGCAAATTAACTACCAATATGGATAGGATAGTTAAAATAGCGGACGAGTTTTACAGAGATCTGTACAGTAGCCGAGACAACCACGACCTTAATCCTATAAGAACTAGCAGTAACCCAGATTACACCCCACCAGTAATGATAGAAGAAGTCAGAAAAGCTTTGGAGAGCATGCAAAGGGGCAAAGCTGCTGGTGAGGATCAGGTAACATCAGATCTGCTGAAAGATGGAGAAATTATTGTGTTAGAAAAACTAGCCACCCTGTTTACGAGGTGTCTCCTGACGGGAAGAGTACCAGAGTCTTGGAAGAACGCTAACATCATCTTAATACATAAGAAAGGAGATGACAAGGACTTGAAGAATTACAGGCCGATCAGCTTGCTCTCTGTAGTATACAAGCTATTCACAAAGGTAATTGCTAACAGAGTAAAGAAAACATTAGAATTCAATCAACCAAAGGAACTAGCAGGATTTCGAACAGGCTACTGAACAATTGACCACATTCATACTATCAATCAGGTAATAGAGAAAGGCTCAGAGTATAACCAACCCCTATACATAGCCTTCATAGATTACGAGAAGGCGTTTGATTCAGTAGAAATATCAGCCGTCATGCAAACACTGCGAAATCAGGGCGTAGGTGAAGTATACATAAACATTCTGGAAGAAATCTACAGGGGATCAACTGCTACCTTAGTGCTTCATAAAGAAAGCAACAGAATACCACTCAAGAAGGGTGTAAGGCAGGGGGACACAATTTCCCCAATGCTATTTACCGCGTGCTTACAGGAGGTTTTCAGAAGCCTAGAATGGGAACAGTTAGGGATAAGAGTCAATGGAGAATACCTTAGTAACCTGCGCTTCGCCGATGACATTGCATTGCTGAGTAACTCGGGGGACGAATTGCAACTCATGATTACGGAGTTAGACAAGGAGAGCAGAAAGGTGGGTCTTAAAATTAATCTGCAGAAAACGAAAGTAATGTACAACAACCTCGGCAAGGAGCAGCGATTCGAGATAGGTAATAGTGCACTTGAAGTTGTAAAAGACTATGTCTACTTAGGGCAGGTAATAACCGCAGAGCCGAACCACGAGATTGAAGTAACTAGAAGAATAAGAATGGGGTGGAGCACATTCGGCAAGCACTCTCAAATTATGACAGGTAGATTGCCACTATCCCTCAAGAGGAAGGTATATAACAGCTGTATCTTGCCGGTACTTAGCTACGGAGCAGAAACCTGGAGACTTACAAAGAGGGTTCAGCTTAAATTGAGGACGACGCAGCGAGCAATGGAAAGAAAAATGGTAGGTGTAACCTTAAGAGACAAGAAGAGAGCAGAGTGGATAAGGGAACAAACGGGGGTTAAGGATATCATAGCTGAAATCAAGAAGAAGAAATGGACATGGGCAGGGCATGTAGCGCGTAGACAGGATAACCGCTGGTCATAAAGGGTAACTGACTGGATTCCCAGAGAAGGCAAGCGGGTTAGGGGGAGACAGAAGGTTAGGTGGGCAGATGAGATTAAGAAGTTTGCGGGTATAAATTGGCAGCAGCAAGCACAGGACCGGGTTAACTGGCGGAACATGGGAGAGGCCTTTGTCCTGCAGTGGACGTAGTCAGGCTGATGATGATGATGACTTTTGTGAAAAATAGGGTACTCAGTCACTCCACTCGTTCTGAATACCTTCAAAAAATCAACTTCCTTCGTAACGATTACCGAAAACAAGTGAGAGTACACTGCCACTCTTCCAAAGATGCACATAACCACTCGCTACAAAGTATCAACTTGGAAGTTGCATTCACTGCAAGTCCAAAAAATTTAAAACGCTAAAATTAGAGGCGCACACAACACAAAAAATGCATAAATGAAAAATACTAGGCAGTTACGTAGAGCAGTGCATAACAATCTTAAGATAACTTGAGCTCACCTCTAGACACAAATTAATAAAATCTGGACTGAACGAACAAGAATATTTGTGTCAAGGCAGTTTGATCATCCAATGGACAAAACGACAACAACTTGGTAATGAACTAAACAAAAATAGTTGCATGCCATTTGTGATTGTTTTGTGATCAATATTTCTCGCTTGGTTGTGGCTGGAATGTTACTGTTATGCGTGAATTACACTGAGCAGTTGCTCCACTGATCGCGTTTCGCTTTTTCTGACCGGGTGTCGGCTACCTTAACTTTGAAAGGCGTATTTTTTCATGTAATCAATCAGCCACATTTAATTAGCCGCTTTTCACTGAATGCGTGTCAGGTAGTAATCATGAAGTTCATTTGCTTTCAAACTGATACGCTTCTTTTGATGTGCAACAAGTTTTGCTGCACAGATATTGTCAGGTTTTCTTGTTTTGGTGAAAACAGGTCCTTGTTTTGAACCTTTTAAGCTCCGCCAAAATAAGCTGCACGTGAGTAGGATGTACCAGTTTTTTAATGCTGCTACATTGTCTCTGTTCATGAAACCATGACATAGACAGTCAACAGCAGTGGCAACCATATTGTATAAAATGCATGCATCACTGTTGAAAAATTATCGACAAGGCAATGGCTGTCGATGATATTCGTGTCCTCCTATGTATTTAACACACAGCAGTTTCACCAGTGCCTTCTTCCTTGCCTATTCACTTTCCCGCTGATATCATAAATACTATAGTTAAAAGCCTTTTTCGTCAATTTTTGGCTAAGATTGTATAAACAAGTTGTGTTTTAATTTCGCACCTGTATTTGTTTTTTACGACCCAGCAGTTGACATAATGAAAGAAACTTGCTACGTGCCCTGTTCATACTTAATACTGAATGGTTAAAATGTGTTTTGTAGCACTTCTATTCATGTCTTGCTCTGTGACAACGACAGATAAATAAGAAGTAAGTAATCTTTGTAATAAATTCTTCTTTTTTCTTCGATATGACAATTAGGCACTTCAGCATGTTCTTTCCTGCCTATGCGGTGTGACTGCATGTCCTCGTGATTGCTACAAATCTGCACATAAAAATACTGCACCCTCAACAAATGTTCGCTTATTGTAGTCATTGCTTACACAGAGCAAAACCACATTTTTCAATGCTCTAAAGATAGAGTATGTATATCACAAGTGTTGGAAGCTTTGGGATTTAAAAAGTGTGTTTTTGGTCTTACGGGCAGGCGCAAGTGTGTTTTGACATTTTTATAGCTTGGCTGTTCCAACACCGTTTGTTTATGCATGTACGAATGTGTTGATAAAGAGCTGTTAGGGAACAGTTTTTGTGCATGGACAATAGTAATGCAATTTTTTACACCATACCAGAGCTTGTTTTCTAGCCAGAAGCATCGGGGTGGTTCCGGTAACAAGTCAACAAGGTTTAATACTAACGCACACACAGTAGTATATATTTTCTGCGCACATCGTATGAAAGTGAACACGCCACACAGCAACGTTGACATTAGTTTACTAGTATGCTCTCATCACGTTGCTGGTATGTTGACGTTATGTGTCTGGTATGTTGCGAGGACATTGCGGTGATCATAAAAATGTGATCCTGGACGTTGCCATATCGTCCTGAATGTTACAAAAACGTTATCATGTGATCAAAAAAGAGGACATTAGGCGGTTTTAGGCAACGTTGCTGACTGACATTTGGGCGCTTTCATTCAACGTTGGCATAACATTCTGCGTTACTGGGGCCCTTGCTGTATCGACTCACTGAGCCACCAATAAATGTACCGAAGACACTTATGCTATTGAACACTAAGTATTTGCATTTAATTGTATAACCATAAAAGGCAGTCTGAACTTGTATAGTTGGCTTTAAAAAGCTATGAGTTATGTCACTGTATTTCAAAAAGCTTTCATATATATATATATATATATATATATATATATGTATATATATATATACATACGTATAGATCTATATATAATATATATATATATATATATATATATATATATATATATATATATGACGTATGAAGGTAGCGATGGTTGGTAGAAGCCGAAAAGGAAGAAGTCAGAGATTAGAATAAACATGGAGTATGAGCCGGGCCCCCGTCACCCAGTCATCGTAGCATCACACGAGTCGACAGAATGAAGACCTCCCAGCCACTTCATCAGTGTCTCATCATCGACGCAGTTCTACACAAGACGCCCTGACCATACATCGACTACGGAATCATCTCCTAGCCGCCACAGCGACCAGCACCATGACAGAATCATCGACCGACCTTCCCATCCCCAAGTACACTGGAGCAGCGGACGACGGACCTGTACAGAACTGGTTTGACCTGTTCGAGTTCCACGCTACCGCTGCATCTTGGTCGGAACGGGAAATGGTTACGAACTTCAGCGACTACGTCACCGGTGAGGCATTTAAATTTTACCTCACCCACATATTCGACAACGATGAGTCTTGGCAAAAGATAAAACAAGAAATGACCGTTTGGTTTAAAAAATACGATGACGACTACGACGAAGACTTGCTTGTAGCCCACCATCCACAGACAACTGCACTCAGTCGTCAATTTTACAGGCAGTCTTCAACCATTCGAACGCACAACAAGATTCGACCTCTGACAAAAGACGAAGTGGCACACGAGTTCAGTGGCAGACGACAACGCGTATCTTGGGAAAAACACAGCCATCGAGCGCGCCTCCCTTATGCACGAAAGTCGGCATTTGCGAAGTCATCGCTTCAGCATATGACCCGAGATGTTGCCCAACCACCTGATGCCGTTCACTCTTCGTCTGGCATACGTGGTCCACCACCTGGGTTTTCATTACGAGGTTCTTCAAGTGCTCCTAACGCTCACTGTTTGCCTTATAAGGACGCCGTATTTATGGTAGATGACCTGGCGCATCGGGAAAATACCCTGTCGAGCCTTGCTCCTTGCACACGGGTTCATGCATCGCCATCCAGTCCATACACACTCGACAGTGGAAGAAACACCGACGGCTCCGACGCATCAAACGTCGCACGCTGCAATGCGCAAGAGCCTATTATAGTGAACAGGGTAGAAGAAGCTTCTGAAGAACTTTCTACCAATTCTGAAGCATTATCTTCATTGCCCGAAGTGCATGACAACAGCCCACAAAATACCAGCTGCCGACAGGGGCCCACATCAAGTTGTGAAGAAAACGAGCGCGATGTTCAAGAAGGGATCTCACCGCAGTGCGTTCCACAGCAACATCAGCAACGCCAGCAAAAGCAAGTCCAAGAATCGCAGACACTCCAACGGATACACCGACAAGGACGACGACGCAAAGTCAGCCTCTTAAAACAAATTCAAGACGTCAGGCATCTTTGCATAAGGGATCGGCGCCAGAAACGCATTTGGCACAAAATATCAAGACTGCGCCCAAGATTACAGCTCCGAAACCTCAGGAAACACCGAACAAGACAAGAAGTCACCAGTTCTACCACGCAAAGATTCAGACACCATCCCATTAGTTCATGACAACGGAGCCAACGCCACAGAAAAGTACAAAAGAGACTGAACGCTATAATTTGTACAATGCACGAACCTAGACATAATTCCTTGAACTTCCGTTCTTGTACACGCAGGCTGCAAGCACTAATTCTGTCTCAGCCGCGACACAGAATACAGCGCGTACGACAGAGGATTCTGCGCCTACGAGATTCGACCTTAAAATGCTCCAAGGACTTCCAACCTTGTTCGTTCCTCGCAGGTGCTCAAGTCACGTCATGGTCAGTGCAGTTTTACAAGACGCGGTTACCTTCTCCAGAACCCCACAGCCAACCTCGCCCACCAGAACTCCCCCATTCACCGGGCTGCTGCACTCTTTTCTGAAGTTTTGTGAGTTTACGGAACACCACGGGGCCAAGAAACCAATTGTGCATTTTGACATTTGTGACTTCTCAACCTCTCCTTGTTTACTTTTTGTTGTGCGTAATCCATGCCTTCTTTCGGGGGGAGGGGGAATCATGTGACGTATGAAGGAAGCGATGGTTGGTAGAAGCCGAAAAGGAAGAAGTCAGAGATTAGAATAAACATGGAGTATGAGCCGGGCCCACGTCACCCAGTCATCGTAGCATCATATATATATATATATATATATATATATATATATATATATATATATATATATATATATATATATATATATATATATATATATATATATATATATATATATATATATATATATATATATATATATATATAGCAACTAGCCTTCTTTGTGACAAGAACTGAGAACCTATTTTGTTATTACCCTTTCCAGTTGATAGCGTGTCTCGTGCGTATACCTATTTGTGGTTCTGTGCGAGTAGATATAGAAGGTGCACAACACACCCTTTCAGCACCCTGTCAGAAGAGTGTTGCAGTATAAGAATACCCTAACGTTTTGCTGGAAACCCTTCGTATAGGGTGTTCAGCTAACACCCTTTCAGTAGGGTGTATCTGAAAACACTCATTGTGTATGCCTCTGGCGACAAGCCAGTTTACACCCTTAAGAGTGTAAAAATGTGCTGTGTATGCATGAAGGCGCGGGTTAGATTCTCAACCACGGTGGCGGCACTTCGATGGGGTTCAAATACAAAGAACACCCGTGAACCAACATATATATGTGCGCAATGAAGAACTGCAAGAGGCCACAATTATTCATGATACCCACACTACAGCGTGCCTCAAAATTATAAACGTCTGGTACATGAAAGCCTAGCAATTCTTGATGTTGAACAGACACCCTTAATTTAAGTCGACACAGGCAAGCAGGAAAACAAACTCTGCGTTGGATGAAATCAACGACAAGTAAAAATTAACAAAAAAATGTTCCTGCAAGGAACCAATGAGCAAGGAACCAATTCCGATGTTACTTAGTCTTGGCAGTCATTGAAAAATCAGCTTACCCCATCGGCTGGCTCCACAAAGCAAAGCTCCAAGTAGTCCGCTGCTTTGTTCGTAACAAGAACACTGTATATATCACAAAGTTATTCACATAGAAGCATCTCAGCATCGAGTATTTATTACGAGAGCATAATATACATATGTTAGGAGACGTGGGAGAACATGCCCCACAAAAATATTGCGGATAAGGCACATGTGCTTTATAGGTACCTGTTTACAAGTATTGTAAACTACCTGCCATATCATTCTCTTCACGCGATGTCATGAGATGGAGTTTAGTGATGTTGGTCAGATGAATGAATGTGTGAGAAACTTTGTTAGTACTGAGGTGCATGGCTCAACGCTCAGCTGTCTTGATAAATAAAAAATTTTCATACGCCGCATGCTACATGTATATGCCAATTTTATTTCCAGCAAAACGCCCTTTACCTTCTACTGCTTGGCCGTTGTTTCCAGAGCTGTCTGTCTTCACGATCAAATAAATGTAGCAGACACGCACCATTCCCTTAAAGGCCAACTCCGACAATTTTTTTGAGGTCAATGGATCTCAATGAAATTCTCTGGGTACATTCGTTTGCACAATGCCGTCATTTATGCCAAATTACAGTTTTGAGAGAAGCACTGATGGTTTGCAAATAAATTTTCAAGATAGACTCGAAAAGCTCACCTCGCATGCCAGAATATTTCGCAACACTGTCTGTGTGACGTCATGTTTGGCCTGTCAACGGAAGTGACGCAGCCGTTGGCATTGCTACTTATGCCGCTACAGCGTTTATTATGCGGCCACAAGGCGACGAAGGCGGTGTTTGGCACGGGTATAGCACAGGAAAGCTTTCTTCTTTCCTTTGTGCTCTTTGGCCGGTGCTTCGCAAGTCTGGTTATCATAGTTTTTATACTCCACGCCGGTGAGACTCTGGTTCTTGCCAATGAGTACGTCATAAGCACACAGTCGCCCGGTTTGGTTTCGAAATTGCACTTTTTTGCATATCAAATTTATTTTCATATTTCCTGAGCATTTCAGCTATTGCGCTCATGACAAGAGCGCCTCAGAAACATAGAAACATCATTACCTTCCCATGGTCGAAAAACCGCTGTAGTTGGCCTTTAAGCAACCAGCCCGACACAGCTAGACCGGAGAGTGAGAGCTGAACATACTTTGCTCGCCTAACTAGTTGGATGCAATGACTCCTCCTTTCTTATTGATATGAATAAGAAAAAACATACAGAGATACGTCCTCCCTCTTTCTACATGTTTTTTACTTAAATTTCCAGCATTACCACCAGCGCCCTTTGGTTTTCTTATGGCAATGCGCGCCCGCACCACCTCTACCCGCTGCCACTCTCGGCTACGGAAGCGGCTGAGAAGTGCGCACTTTGACCACCAGGGTGACCGTGCAATCTCCAGCGCTGATTCTCTATGAGCTAACCAGACTGTCTGTCAGGTGTCACTCTAGAAGCTAGTAGCGCACACTACAAAGGTGTGTTTTTTTTCATTATGAAGTCTCTGAGCTGCGCCACAATGTGCCGGTAGACAGCAGCAATGCACTGGACATCCTATTGTCACATCATAGTTCTGGTGTAGTAGGGTTAGGCACAATAGATTTCTTCTGAATTTTCACCACCGATCGTTCGAGAGGAACTATTGCTAGTGTGTCCATCCGATAGAAATGAACGACGCAGTCGATGCGTATTGACCATGGTGGGTGCGTTAAACAAGCAGCCACATTAAGCCTATTGTTCGAAGGCGAACACGATCACGTAGTTTATGTACTGCCTCCAAGATTTCTGCGGTCAGAAGCATATCTCATAAGGCTGTGTACATTGCGTTGCAGCGCCTTTCATCTGTCATTTCTTTCAAGTGTTTTAAAAGCTCTTGGCCTCAAAAATATATGTTGCGGATGAACTGAGTACAAGGTACGCACTGTTCGCCTAGATCGAGCTTATCAGCAGCGGCTTAAATGGACAATACATTAGATCAACACATCCATAATACTTACCCTACATAGGAATATTTGCTTAAGCAGTGGCATGCGGTGAAATTTTGATTTCACGTGGGCGTAACCTTTTCCGGAATACTTGCCTTAGTTTCATGAACCAACAATCATTTTTAAGCACCTCTTTTCTTAAGTAAAAAGGAAACCTTTCTTCACCGTGTGGTCACCCCATACCTTCCATGCACGATTGCAACAATGCAGCCCCCAAACTCGAATGACGCGCAAAATACGTATGGCCGACTGTGACACATCTGCGTCAAAGCTTTCGACCCTGCTTCAGGACCTGCTGTTGTGACTTGGCTAATCTATATACCCCATGTCAAAGGTAATTATTTATTTGTCAAAAAAACAAATTTTAACAATTAAAATAAAAACTGATTTCATGAGCGTGGCTAACAGATTGAACAACTATAGTACGCTAATTGTTCTTAAACAGTCTAAAAACGAGGAAAGGAGAATTGAGCAATGGGCTCGGTTTCTCCTTCGGCGCAGTGACTTTCTCCCTTTCGGGCGCTTTACACGTTGCGTCCTTTCGTGGCAAGGACCCAAAGGAGCAAAGTTTCTCCTACAGTGCTCCAGTTTTCCCTAAACCGGAGGGTCTCGAACGCGCACATGTGCACGCCTAGCCTAGCCGGCTGCAGCAAGTCGCATGCGATTACTTTTACCTGCGATTGATGAAAGCAATGCAGGAATAACGTTTGTTTTGTTTTATTGGTATACAGTGAAATCCTTTTCTTTTTGTTTGTCTACAGCCACTTGCGTGATGCTCTCACACTTCGATGTGTGTCTCGCATTGTTTATACTACCAATTTGTCACGAATATACTACAAATTTGTCACGACTGTTTAGGGAAGCTCTGCTTCCCTAAACAGTCTTGGTTTATCGAATACAATATACTGTACTCAAATAATAGATTTTTTTGTGTTGACATACATTTTAAACATACGCGTCCGTAGTTTCGCACAGTACTAATAGCACTCATCAATTCAACGAGGCCCATAAAGAAACATGACAGTTAATTTTTCAACACTCTAGCAAACGTGACACCACTCCACAGTTCATGAGTGAAACCGCGGTCATGTACGATTGCTCGAGTTCAGCGTGCCACAACCACCGTATGATAGTCAGGCACCCCGTGATGGGGGTCTACGGATGAATTTCGACCCACTGAAATTCGTTACCGTGAATCCAAACATAAGCGCACGGGTGCTGTTTGCATTTTCCCCTATTCAAATACAGCTGCCATGGCCGGGAGTTGAACCTGGGCCCCCAATCATAATCACACGACACCCTATGCAGCTAAGCTACCATGGCAGGTGACAGCACGAAGGGAAACCGGTGCAAAGTTTCACCGAACGTTTCTTTGCCAGACTGGGTTACAATAATGCGAAACGTCGAAGAGCATTATAACTACACTTCTAAAAACTGAATCAATGGCTTCTGTCAAAAAAACCAAAAGTTTAATCACTTGCGTTTTGAATTGCTTATGCCAGCACTGAGAATTAGAATGGAATTATGCACGCGTACAGTGTGCTCCTCCCACCCACATTATTCGGCTTTGCCGTATGAAACTCAACAAGAACTTCACATTTAGTAACAGCAGTGTACAACAAGTAAGTACTAATGCTCTCACTCACCTTTGTAAAAGAGTATTTCAGAGAGTAACAGTATCTACTACAGCCACCCCTCTAAGAACACAATTGCGGCACAATGACCACAAGTTGACACGCGAAGCAAATCGTGAGACATATCTGTAGGAGTAAAAAATGTAGGCACATTATGCTATAATGTTTGATTCAGTTCCTGCACTGTAGTGCTAGTTCACTCCGTGACGTATTTGAGCTGCGGCGACGCCAACAGCCGATGAGGTCACTCACGATATAACAAAGCCTGGTGCGACGTAATCTTCTCCTATTTCTTTCGCTCAACTTGCGTTGCAATGTACGTGTACCCCACTGAGATGGCCGTTAGCGCACCGAAAGCAGAGTCACTGAAGTGCTGGCAGTGTACTGCATCCATGGCTAACGATCACACTTCTGGAAAGTGCGTAAATAGATTGCAAACAAACGTTAACGTGGGACAACTAAACGAAGTCGATGTGACGATGAACGCAAGATCTGGCCAGAGCCCTTGCTGGGCCCTCTTCATGCAACAAATAGAAAAAAAGACATGACCTCCGAAATGGCAAGCACGCGGCCAGCGTTTGCCTTCTCGGACGCTTCAGAAAAAAATAACCTGTGGCAGTGTTCGAGAGATGGCGCAGCCTTGGAAATGCTGTTGGCATTTTATGCATGGTCTGGGATCATCGTTTTCGAGGACACTTCATAAGCTCTAGTAATTGCGCCGTTCATTATTGTGCTACCATTGATAAACGTGAAGTTGTCTAGCGATCATATAGAGTATATTTATTTGTGCGTATCTTGTTCTGTGGTCATGAAAGATAGAAAACGTTGACCAAAGACTTCTTTTAATTTGTGCCGCTATGATCAGTCGAAAGTCGTTGCTATATAAGCTTATGCGTTTTCGTACAGTGGTGTGAGCGAACACATCGAAGTGTTAGACGCTGTGGCAAACTATTGATTGTACTCTGATCGTACGATTGAAGTCTTTATTGAGTTCGCTCTGTATTTAAATATGTTTGTGTATGTACTATATGTCTGAATGTGCATGTGCATATACGTGTTGCATCAGCGTACATCAGCCGTGCAGTGTAAGTGAGTAATCTATGAATGGGCAGACTCAACAACTATTTGCGAAAGACTCATGTGGGTGCGTTAACGAACGTCGCCACGGGGAGCTTTTTTTACTATCCTTTCATTCTTCCTGATCGCGTCAGCTACCCTGTACTTCATGGCTGTGGCCCTTTCGTATACCTCAAGCCGCTTATAACGTTGAACATCCATCTATCCATCAAACATATGTACTACTGAGCCGAAATCGGTTCGCTGCAATCGAGTCTACAATTTGAAGGCTCATCTCGTGACCTATGGCCCCGTAAGATTGCGGATAACATCACTACACTATGTGAATCTTCGAAATATAAATACTGCAAGCCTAGCATGCAGTGTTCCAAAGTTAACGCCGTATCACTGGCCGATCGAAACCTCCAAGCTCCGTCGTTCTGTTTCGAGATGTCTTCATCAGCACAGGTTTGTCTGATTGTTGTTATAGTCATTTTATTTCATAACAAGATCATCGGGGTCGTTTTTTTTCTGATTGTCAGTGCTGTGTACTCCATATCAGTCAAGAATCGATACATTCGCTAAGCCTGGCGGCTTCGCTAACCTGGGTTAGCGAGGTCAGCCATCTTGACTCAGACAAGGAGAATCAGTTTCTTCGTGGGAAAAGGTAGGAATGTTTCGCCCTTTAAAGATGAACATTGTGGACATCCCCGTTACTCCCTAAATGGAGAGAACGTCACTCTATTTTGCAAGAGTGTGCTTCATTCGACAATAGCATACAGAGGTAACAACTACAGGTTTTCCACTCACTTTAATATATGTGCCAGCTTAATTATTCCGCACGCCATTGAAATAGGCCCCGCCGCGGTGGTTTATTGGCAAAGGTACTCTGCTGCTGACCCACAGGTCGCGGGTTCGGATCCCGGCGGTGGCGGTTGCATTTCCGAAGGAGGCGGAAATGTTGTAGGCTCATGTGCTCAGATTTAGGTGTATGTTAAAGAACCCCAGGTGGTCAAAATTTCCAGAGCCCTCCACTACAGCGTCTCTCATAATCATATAGGGGTTTTGGGACGTTAAACCCTACATATCTATCAATCATCACTGAAATATTCTGAGTGCCAAGCTGCTTATGTCATGTGCCAAACATTATTCCAAGAGCCAGCTTATTTATTCCGAGCGCCAACTTAGTTAGGCCGCGTGTCAGTGAGTTTAATACAAGTCCTACGAAGTTTAGTCCAATTGCCAACGGCTTTAATTCATGAGCCAGTATGTTTATTTCATGCACCAGAAAGACATGGTGTGCCACTTTATGCAGTTTAAATGTCGGAACAATGTTAACATGCAGCCACAAGGAGTACTTTTCGCTCGCTAATAGATGCTAGATCTTATGAAAAGAGGTGCAGTGCTATTTCCCCTAACGTTTTGGTGTCACAGCTTCTAATAAAAGGAACTGTTCGTAATAGTTGCATTTACGGGTACTGAATATATTTGCTGATAGGAACCAGGTTAGTCAATGCTTCATCGCTACTGCAATATTCCGGCTTATCATCTACACCATCACATATGCAGAAACTCATGTAGTCTGCTCAGCAGAAGGAATTTGGCTGCTTATTCACTAAGGTTTTCTCAGCCATCTGCTCAGCACAGTGAGAATGATTGTGATAGACATATGATATTCACCTGTTCATGTTATAAAAAATAAACATTTAAAAAACAAAACTTCTATTTATTTAGGTTCATATCAATATAGGTTTTTTTAAGCATCAAAGGAGATACTCCTGTGTTTACCTGTAGTATCAGATAAACCTGTAATGTCAGATATAAAATAGGATGTAGTATCAGATATAGTATCAGATGTAGTATAACCTCCAGTATCAGATAAAAAAACTTCAAAAACATTCTATAATATATTTTGCATCCTATTGTCTTAGACACATATTCTTATACTACAGCTACAAGTGACATTTCTCTCGCTTTTGTTATCAGAATATCCATGTCACAGAAAGCACAGACTTGCCGATTTCGATACATGTCACTGATACTCTATTGTGGGACCTGGTGGTTGAATTGAGCTTGCCAATATTACCGTAGCTCTTACAGGAGACACAGATGCATTGAAGTGAATAAATATCCACTCACTCCCATATTGAAGTTGATTTCGACGTCCACACTTGTTTCAATGAATTTTCTAAAACACTATGACTGGATCATGACGTAGAATAGGCCGAAGTTGGGTAGTTCAAGGATGAAACATTTTATGAGGCTGATTATTAGGTGGGGAACAGAAACGCAAACTACGGCAATACACACTGATGAAAGAGGAGATTGGTGCAGGAGCCTACGTTTCTACAAGTGAACTCGTCTTTTTCGAATCTCCAACTGATGTCTTTCACACAGGTGTGCATATGATTTGAATCCTGTCCCATTTCCCATCTTTTATTTTTCTTTACTCCTATCTCTCTTTCCTCTGGCTCTTTTCTCTTCCAGGTGTTGTATCCCTCCAGGTGGCAGATGCTAGCTTGCTCTCTCTTCTCTGAGTCTCCTTGTGTATGCATGTATGCAAATCAAATGAGTATCTAAATTATTAATCCCAACAAAGGAGGCGGAGAGGACATCTGCGAAATGAAAGGTAGTGGAGGGGACAATGATTGGCCGCCGTGGTGAATAGGGTGAGTCGGAAGGAAAAAAGTAAATCGTGAAAAAGCGGGTGGTAGGCAGTGTGGCGGAGTATGGCATGTGCCTTTTGCTGAATTATTGTTATTGAAAGAAGCCACAGCTTAACAGTGGTAAGTTAGAAAATAACGCATAAACAAAAGAGCGCCTTTTGAAGCGAATATAGCTCCGTGTTGGAGTGTATTAAGCTTGCAAATAAGGTATCAATTCATATTTTCTGTCTCTTGGGTACTTCCAGTTGGACTGAATTGTAAAGCTCGAGGTCTTCGAAGTGGTGGCCTGCAAGAGCAAGTCACCACTTCTGAACCTGCTGTTGCAGGTGAAAACTTCACTGCGTTCGGTCACTGCCGACTGAACATGCTGCTTTGACCTGCAATAGCAGGTCCCACAGGCAGGGTCAAAAACTTAGACGGAGATGTGTCGTGGTCATTTTACATGTTTCGCCGCGTCATTCCAATGTGGATGCTGTCTTGTTGTAGTCGTCTGTGGCAGGTACGGGTCGACCACACGTTGAAAAGAAAATGTTTTTTTAGTACTCAAGAAGACAGGTGCTTAAAGATATGCTTGCTGGTTCATGTAACCAAGCCAAGTACTTCGTATACGGTTATGCCCAGTGGAAATAAAAATTTTATCGCATGCCTCTGCTCGAACCTATAGTCGAGGGGAACTCTTCTCGATGTGTTTATCTATTGTATTGTTCAGTTCAGTCGCTGCTGATAGGCTGGAGCTGGGCTAGCAGCGCGTGCCTTGTGATCAGTTATTATTCCACAACGTCATTTTGAAGGCTTTGAGCTTTCGAAGCACTCGACACAAATGAGAGATGAAATGCGCTCAACGGGATGTACACAGCCCCATCAGATCTGCTTCTGATCACTGCAATCTTAAAAACCATACATTAACTTCATGATCGCGTTAACCTTCGAACAATAGGCTTAATGTGGCTGTTTGTGTAACGCACCTACAATAGTCAGAGCCCATCTACTGAATAAGAAAGGACAATTGAGTGAGTTGGTACATTTTCACCTTAAACGAATGGTATTGCGACGACAACAGGGATGAGAAAGAAAAGACGAACGACGGCGCAGACTCGCAACTAAACTTTATTCCAAAAAGAAGCCGAATAAATAGCATATGAAAAATAAAAGCAAAGACAAGAAATTACCATCGCGCAAGCTCATAGTGAAAAAAGTGTATAAAAGACCTATGAAACGTGCAAGCTATCTGTAAGATATGGCAATCCCAATTGCAAAAACAGCGTGATGCCAGTGCGTTTTCTGGCACAGGTACACGCTTGTAATCGCTGGGACTTCGCTGGGCGCACTGTTAAAAAGCTGTGTCGCACTGGTAGGGGCAATGGCTCAACCTCTGTGATGCTGGTGCGTACTGTGAAGCGCTGGAAGCGCTGGAATTTTCACTGGCAAGCGCTGGTGAATACTGGAGCACGTACTGTTTCTCCCAGCACAGCGCAGCGTGCACGTTATTGTAGCGTGTGCCATGGTATTTTTCGGTGTTGTTGAATAAAAAACGCTTGATTCGACGGCACGGAGAGAAGCTACCTTAACAGATACCAAACATACGTAATTTTTGCGGTGCACGTACGTGTCGCAGCAACTATAATGCACCTTTTTCGCGCCGCTGCGTATACCAGCCGTTTCCGCATCATCTGTGTATTGCTGTAACGATTAAAAGTTGCAGTGTTTTTAAACCTGAAGCTGCAAACCACTTCTAACACAAACAGAAAATCGTTTTTGCCGCTAAATTGACAAAACGTAAATGAGCTCTCTCGATCGCTTCGCAAGGTTTCCCAGCGGAGGTGAGAAAAAAAGCTGTCGTTCAATTCGGCTACACTGCATAAATGTATGTCTGGCCATGCTTATCGTTCTACTCACTTCAGGTAAGAATCGGAAATGTTCCGAAACTCGAATGCAGAATCTTTAACTATTCCAACTCACCGCATCGAGAGCGGTCTTACCCAATGCCCGGCCCAGCGAGCAATAAACCTGTTGTGGCGGCCACCTTGCTATATATGTTGCCGGCGCTTCTTCGTGTATACACAACGTTAAAGTGTGAGTATCACTGTAAAGTATAGTTTAGACATCCATGAAGCCCAATCAACTATTTGTCTTGTGTTGATGTCCGCACAAGGAGCGCTTACGATCCAACGTCGCGCTGTAAGCTACGCTGGCTGTCACCGAAAGCTGCCGGCCACACTTAGCCGGTACTTGCCTGACTGCTATGTAACAACACGCAATTTTCAGTTGGTAATTCGGTACGCCTTCGTGAACTGACTCCCTGGCATACGTTTTCAGTGGATTGAATTGGTATCTATATGGGTGTTTTTGAATTGTTGGTATTGATATAACTGCTTTCAGTTCTCAGTTTTCAATTTTCATACATCTATTGAAAACATTCTACTCCATCAATCATGACATCCTCATTTCTAAACTACGGGCAGTAGGGGTTGACGATTCCGTGCTGAAGCTTATAAAGAGTTATTTAACAGACAGACAACAGGCTGTGTGTGTTGGTTCCTCGCTTTTTAACTTCGAAATAACAAACAAGGGTGTTCCGCAGGGATCAATACTTGGCCCACTCCCAGGCAGCACAGAACGTTGGCCCAATGTTGGGGATAGATCGGCAGTTCATGGCCCGAGAATAGCCCAGGTTTGACAGCATGCAGCCAATAATGGCTGAGCCAGCCGGATAGAACGGCAATGTTGGACCAGCATTGACAACGTACCGCCAGTAATGGCTGTGCCAGCCTACAATAACGGCGACGTTGGACCAGCTTTGACAACATTCCGCCAATAATGGCTGTGCCAGCCGAATAGAACGGTGTTGTGGGACCAGAATTCAGAAATTCCCGTCATTATTGGCTGTGCCAGCGCAATAGAACGGCCACATTGGACCGAGTTGTACAACCAGCATCCATTATGGGCGAAGCCATGCAATTAGGCTGGCATTCTTGGCCCGTCGTTCAAACGTTATTGCCGGCGTCAGCTAAATAGTCAACTTCGTTGGCCTAACATTGAACCGGTATGAGTTCATTTCTGCGTCTGCGCTGTTCTGGTCCCGCTCACGTGTCGATTTTTCAAGTTCGAGAGAATATTATGCCGGGCGCGTGTGTAATATATTTTTGTCAATAAATCATGCACAGCTAGTTGATATGTAAGATTGTTGATTGAAGTTGTGCAAGGTAGACTATTTTACTGATAAACATTTATCGTGTTTGTCGCCTGTCAGACATCCGATTCGGTGCTTTCCCAGATGAAAATCGCGCAGATCTGTGCGCTGAAGCAACCGCGGATGCCACTGCCGTACGTGACCCACTTCGACGGGACCCGGCGCGCGTGTGCGCCGGCGTTCGTTTTGTCGGATCATGCCGGCGATGCCATGCCAAGCGCTTTCGATTTCATGAATATCGGATGCAAAGCGTATCGTATCGTGTGTCCTTCTATACTGTCGCTACGACCGATTTAGTTTTTTTGCGTTCACAGCGCTGTACCAGTTAACGACACACAAGTTCTTGACGTGTGGGATCTGGAGTTGTCAGTTGCGTTACGTTGAATGAATCGTACAACCCACGCATTTGCCGTAATCTGACACACGCACCGACGCTCGCATCTTGTATCACAATGACCACACGAATTGCCTACAAGATCGCAGCGAGCGGTTAGTAAAGTGTGATGGAGTGCGTGGGCGTCGGGCACCTTGTCTCTGTGGGTCATCGCGAGTTACATTTTTGTTGTGCTACATTTTTTGTAGATCATTTCAATATATATATATATATATATATATATATATATATATATATATATATATATATATATACACTGCCCTACTGTAGACCAAACATCAGCTACCTTACGCAGTACGCATACTAAATTGAACCCGCAGTACGACGCGCAATAAACACGTTTCCGTGAGTTCATATGTGCTGATGCATACAACACATAACACGTAGGCTAAATCGTTTATAAACAAGATACACGCACGCTTACGGCGTCGTGTTGTTTTGATCAAATACAGGACCACAGACCCCTCTCTGCCCCCATCCCGCCTGCTTTTTTTCAAGTCCGTGGAAAGAAGGAAGTGTTCTGCACATATATGACAAGCTGGTTCCTGTAAAGTAGAGAGTTTTATTGCACACTCACTGTACTTTATAAATTTTTTGTTTAGTGGGGTGGCTAAAACCATTTGGCTGTCTTTTGAAAAATAAATGAACGTACATGTTACAAACCGGAAAATGTGTCAAAAATTGCTGTAATCTCCGAAACTTCAGGAGGATCATTTGACAGCTTGTGTCGGGACTGGTCCTTACAACTGAAAGGCAATATCTATGAATAAATCTTAAGCAACGAGTGAGTGACTGTTTGTAGTACTGAAGACTGTTGCCTGTGTTGTCAGCAGCTGTGCATATTTTTTGTATATTTGCATGTGAGATGTTTCTATTTCTTTCTCACAGTGTTTCTCAGTCTAGCTTAGTTACATTTTTATAGTTTTATTTCTCCAGACTCAGTGTATAAAGCAAACAGGATTATTGTTATCAGCGAATAACTTGTTCATTTGTCTTAATTATCACATACTCTGTGTGCAATTTTGTGGTGTATTTGTCTTCAGGACGTCCTATAATTAGTTAGAGAGTCAAACAGAACTAAAAGCAGGGAACGGCTCAGTTGGTTAAAGTAGCTGGTGCATATCACTCTTCCATTATTTTATATCTTTGTGACTTATACTGCTCTACACACATAATGTTCTCGTTGGTTTTCATATTCATGTGGTATATGAAAATGTTCCTTCAATGCTTTTAAAACTGAAACGACCCTATTCGCTTTTAGTTTGACATGCAGATCAAAATATTTAGCTTATCTGTATTATCAACGGCTAAAATGGTCTCGTCCACCAGAGAGGCAGTTAAATTGTTAAGCCACTGAAGTCGCAAAAGTGCAAGATGTGTGCTTCATAGTTAAGGCAGTGGTGTAGCCGAGGAATGGGACACTGGGCAAATGGCCCACCCTTGAAATTTTCAGCAATGGAATACCGAGAACCAAATAAAACATACTCGACTTGCCTGCACTGAAGAACAAAGACATCATCCCCCTATTCCTCCACCACACAAAGTTCCGCCTATATCACAGGTTATAAGTACACGGCCCATGTTCGAGCATTTTTTCAAGGTTTCTGCGACCTTATGTTTTCAAATGGAAACATTTTTCTAAGAGAAACAAATATAAACATTTAGCATCAGTGGCCACATTTGTGTATGCAATTTGTTTATGCTAGCTTTGTGAACTTGATGCCAAAATAGAGTAAAATACATTGTTCGTTTGATGAACTGAACCTTCTCCCTAGTAAGTATATCCCTACTTGACCTCAGTCTGCTGCTCACAATTGTAAATGATCACTCTAGTGAAGGAATTGTTATCTTTGATGGGTCATTCAAATCTTGTTCTAAAACCAACGTCAAGTGTTGCTTTTCTTCTCCTCAAATAATTCAATGAACAACTAAATGCACACACATCAGGAGCATAAGATTTCATTCTTTTTATATCAAAGCTAAATATAACTTAAAGCAGAATGATGAAGTATTTAATTTCATAGAAATTGTAATAGCTTGCTCAAGCTCACACAAAAGAACACATCAATTTCTTTCTTGGAATGTAATATTGAGTGCCTTGTGATTATGCTATCTGAATTTGCCACATCTGTTGACAGTGCATCATAATTCACACCTGAAGGGGCTACAATCTTAGCGAGTGTTACTAGTAATCTTTGCACGTGATTTGCAGCTAACTAAAAGAAGAGGCTTTGCCTGTCGAGCTAGTAATACATGCTCAGGACCTCACCACTGCAAAGATACACCAGCCGAAACCAAGAAAGTGCGCACCTGCAGTTATTAGTCCACATATTTTAATGTTTCCTGCTGTGCCAATAAGGCTGGCTAAGTAAGCACTGCATCCAGTACCAGAAGGCTGCAGTGACAAATTCCTACTTACAAAACACTCACCAGCTGAGAGAATTATTGACGTGCCAACCATCCAAAACGGAATGCCGGAGAAATGATCGGTGATGACTTTTACAGACCATAAAAACATGCTAAGAGGTCAAAGTTGTAATGTTGCTGATCTTCCAGCCAAGTAAAATAAGGGTAGACTGAGAAAAGATACTGAGGATACGCCATCAGAGAACGACTAAGCAAGAACTGACGGAGGTTCGTATTCATCACTTGAACAGCCTTCAACTGATAAGGCGAGTAAGTAACTCACAAACAATGAGTGCACATTGCAAGGGAGAGCTGTCACACGAGGTCGTCAGCAGTCAAATGACACAGGCTGGAATCGGGGGTGGTGCCAGGGCAGGCACAGAGAGGCTAGACTGGAGCCCCTCCCCATCCCCCAATTTTTTCCTGACCCCTGTGTTGTGTTATGACTATGTGTTACGACTATGTTTCCAAGATGAAACATAGTCGTAACACAATGGCCAAGTTGCCCACCTCTCTGCTCCTCCTGAAGAACCTCGCTTAACCTGTGTGCACCCCCGGTATAGACCAATCCTGGCACCAAACCTGGCTAAACTAAAATAAGAATAACAGAAAACTCAAAGCAAATGTTACCACCATACTTTGACTTCTCGCATTTTGTGCAAATGGATCGAGCGAGAAGTATGTGGCACACGCAATAAAAGCACCACAGTCCACACCTGCTAGTACCTGCTTTCATAATAGTACAAAGTGCTGAAGAAGCATGCAAAGAGCAATCCTACGAAGCGAAATATTATAAAAAAACAGGAGGCTGTATGACCCTGTTTGAGACAACACTAAAACAACAACAAAAAAACCTTTTAGGCATGCCAGCAGTTCATGCACAGCACTGAAAAGTCATGAAAACCTACCTTCGATGCCTTTCTTGCAAGACAACAATAAAAGGAATACACACTGATGGAAAAGAAAGGAATTACTCAAATCCGGCTCTTATGCACTGATGGCAGATACTTGGCTGGATTCCTAACAATGGCCTCAGTACAACTCTTTAACATACCCTCATAAGTGCTGACTGCAAGTGAACGACACATGAAGGCAGACTACAATGCGACATAACGAACGCATTAACCACCAACCATGAACCTATGCTATAATGGATGCCGCAAGAGATCTTGAACACTGGGAACACTTAACATTCCCAACCGAAATCTCGACCTCACAAACACAATAAGAATGTTCTGATGACCTGTTGCCTATCGCCATGATGTCAAAGAGGGGCATATACACACACACAAGTCATCTTTACGTGATTAAAATACTCTTGCTTTCAGGTTTATAGAAACTGTCTCACCAAATTTCTCTGTAGTAAGCTCACCACCTTCATCGTTGCTGGGGCACTCTTACATGTTACATGTTATAGAGGGCACTGGTGGGGCTGCATGCAGATGGTGCTCTTCGAATAAATGAGCAATGGCCTGCGTGGTCATCTTTGAACACCTTTCACGTCTGAGCCATTTGTTATATTCACGTTGACATGTTAGTGTAGTAGTTGTGCCTATCAGTAAGAGAGGCATGTAAACTTTGAGACGTCTTTTAATTATTGCAAAATTGAACTGTGTTGGAATTAAAAAAACCAAATTGTTGCTCTAATGAGACTGTGTATAATATAGAGAAACATTTGTACTGTGTTTGCAATGAGTGGATAAAGCCAGGCTTGCTTAAGCGAAAGTGAGGCTGGGAAGCTGATCAGAGAATGAGAATCAACGTGCTTTTTCGTATAGCCCCTGTCAGACTCGGCTCTCATGTTCATTATTATTATTATTATTATTATTATTATTATTATTATTATTATTATTAGATTATTATTATTAATATTATTAATATTAATATTATTATTATTATTATATTAATATTGTATACAGATAGAGCTCACTTGTTCCTATATTTATATAGCCTTTCTTAAAATCTAATGCTGTGCCTTGCTCCAAACAACTTTTTCAATATGAAAAAATGCCCTCACTAGCTGTCCTCTTACTTCATTTGCCTTGAATGTGTGTTTTATTCAGTAAACTGCAGGAAAATTTGCTGCACTGACTTACTGTCAGCGACAACTGTCATTACGTTCTTACTGTAATTAGCGATTATGTTCTTATTGTACTAGTGATTATGTTCATGTTGACTAATTATGTTCTAGTGAAATTGCAACTTTCGAATCCGCTGTCTCTGCTGTCCCAGCGAGGTACGGCCCAGTCAGGGGGTTTAAGTCCTCCTTTTGCCTTACCTCGTGTGCAAACCCTATATGTGTTTTGCCGAAATAAAAAATAAAATGAAAAAAGGTAAAAACTGCCGGGAGTTTGAATAGTAGCTATATTTCAGTGTGCTAGAATTGACTCAAAAAAGAACTACACAGGCAGAAGATACACAACAATTATGGCAACAGTGGAGTCGAAAAGAGCTCCTACTAGTGGATTGATTTTCACATAAACCAGTAGGGGAAGAAATACTATCACTGATCTTGAGATCCAGTGAGCTTTCTAGTTTGAGAATGGCATGACAAAGAAGGAGAAGAGACTTTTAAGTAACGTGCGCGAGCACAGGCTTCCCGAGTTGTCCTGTGATGATGTTTTGAAAAAAAAAGGAACCAATTGAGAAGGTACAGTCAAAATGAAAAACAATCATGCATCACCTTTCTTTCAAATATACTGCAGGGTAAACAAATCCTTCACTTTGTGTGCAACTTGTTTTTTTATTTTTTGGTATTGCTGGTTAATTTCGCACATTGCCATATGAATGTAGTAGTATATATCTGTTTTGTAATTTTGAATAAACTTCAGCCGCGAATCGACACTTGTGTTCCTGAGACTCATTTGTTTTTTATCTTCTTCGTTGTACTGTTCTAATATCATGAATCCATAGCAACTTGATCTGTGAGTTTTATTCAACCTTCCGGCTCCTATAGTTGTATTACTAAACCATGTCAGAGTTATGAGCAAGCATGCCTCTCAAATGTTTGGAGGACCGTTTGATGTACGACAGGGTTCACAGCATTCATCACATTGGTTGCGTCAATATTGCTTTTTGCTGTTCAGGGACACATGCGCGGTCTTAATCTTTATTTTTGCAAATGTGGCTTCACAAGCTTCAGCACTTTTATGATGTGAATAAGTTAAGAACGACAACTAAGCATGACTTTCGACCACGAGCTTGTTGATCTACAAATGAGACAAAGCTGAAGATGCAAAACTACACCGTCTTTTTTTTATTCCAACTTATGGAAAATTCAGGTAATTAGAATAGTGGCTCAACCTTTTTCAAGTGAGGTCTGGTTGCAGGGGTCAAGCTCACAGCAAACATTAAGCTACACTTTGTTTACCTTAGCACTTGAGCACAAGTACCAGGTAATAAAAATTTTAATTACAATCTCACTTTCTATTTGCGGCACTCGAGAACTAGCACATATGTAAACCCATGCAAAACATAGATTTTACTGAATCATATGATAACATTACATCTGTTATGCAATAATTTTTGTAGCCATCATAACTCATGTGTCACAAATTGAATGGGGCAATTTTCGCACATAAATTATTATTTCAGATATAACAAATGCATAAAACACAGAAAAAATATTTTCACTTTGCCTTAAGAGATGATGCTGGTAAAGGCTTTATTAGCCCGACTGACTTGACAACCAGTTAACATGCAATTTTAATCTTGGCATTGTGGGGAATGCTTATTGATGTTATGTAAGTGGGATATTTTTGCTGTTTGAGGCCATTTACGCACTGATGACGAATTCTGCATAGGAAATGAATCATCTGTCTTGTTTTCATGAAACCTCAGTAAAAGTTATTTGAGAGAAAGATTTTTTAGAGTTGGCAACATGACACCAATGAGGGATGGTTAGACCATATCATTTCATTGTGCCTGCGTGTACATGAGTCTAGTTCACTGCTACCATATGTGCCTTCCCATGCGCTGTCATACAGCTATAGGTAGAAGCTTCATTATGATGTAACATAGACGAGATGTGTAGTTACTGGCAGGAAGGTGGGCTCCGTGTCGATCAGAGTAAAAGAACACGGTCACTGGGTAGACCTACATTCAGGCCTAAACCAAATTTCACAGTATTGTAACGAATGTCTGCCTTGAATGTCACGCATATATGTTTCATTAATTCCATTGCTTATCGGGAGGTAGGGTTTAGTGGAATAATGTTGGTCCATATTGGCTTTCTATATCTGTTGGGACCAAGGAAGATATGAGTGATGCAGCCAGCAGCTACAAAATCAGGAGCAACAGTGCGTGACCTAGAAATGTCTGAAGTAAGAATACATTCCACCCAACACTGAACCACGCAATTTAACGCAAACCTACAAGTTTGTCTTTTGCAAGGCAGCAATATAGTCAATGGCACAATAAGATCCCCAGAAACGACGCTGAATCAAGTGGTTGGGCCTGCAAACACATGCAGCAATGTCACAATGTGATTGAACAATGAAGTGCTGCAAAGCATTCCACACAAATGGTACGTGAACCCACGTGATGCCATACACCTTACGTTATCTGCCAGGCGAAGCCTTTGGATTTTCCGCGTATTTGGCCATGAAAGACAGTCCAGTAATATGCCTAATTGGGCTTGCAAGTGGGCATAAATGGTCAGTTATTGAGTCACAGCATGTGTTGAAGCTAATATGTTTCCGGTTACTGGCAAGCAATCCTGCACCACTGAAAGTCCAGCAGCGTCGAAGCTCATATTTCTTGCAGGTGGCAGAATTTGTTGTCATGTCAACCAGTCGCCACTTTTTTAAGGTGTATATTTCTCTGGGACAGTTGAACATGTTGTTTGGGCTATGTGACAGGGCATCAATGACAATCTTACAGCTCCTATAATATGTTTTGAATATTTTTGACATCTGCTGCAGTTCATGGGAATATCGATGCGACAACTGTAACTGAGGCAGTGTAACATTTACCAATAAGAGATGTACTCACGTATTCTATGACAAAGAAATCACGTAATTTCTTCCATGTAATAATGTAATGACATTAGCACTTACCATTCATGCCCACTTGTAAGCACAATTAAGTATATCACAATTAGAGAGTCTTTCACATACACTTAAGCACACGGGAAATCCAGACTCTCCCAGGCAAATAACTCGAGGTGTAGTATAGCATCAGGTGGGTGTACGTATCACCTGAGTAAATTGTTTTGTGGCACTTCAAGATTCAGTCGCATTGTCACATTGCAGGGTATGTTTACAGGGCCGCCTACATGATACAGTGACATTTTTGAGAATATATTGGCTTTAGTCTCCACAAAAAAATGCTGTGATGCTGCTCAGATAATGGCATAAGTTTTCAGGACATGTCAGGGAACTGATTGGCCGCCATATGCACTCCTTTGACGAGTCGGTGATTTAGCACAAATTGCATTCAAGATGTGGTACGATGATGTATAGTGGAACTCTCATTGGATATTCGGGGAGTAGCATAAACTGTCGCGCAAGCATCTGTTGATCCCTGAAAGTTGGTATGAGAGTTCTTGGTCTAAGGGAGCTCAATATAGTAGCATTTCTGCGTATCAATAGCACGAAGTGGAGGAAATATGTATAATGGCCTGCACCATGGTACAAAACGTTAGTATAGTACGTAGTTCACAAAAATAAAACTAAGGAGCTTGTAGGGCTTATCAGCATCTATTATTCGGAGGTGGGAAGCTCTCAACACCTATAAATTTGCCTGGGTAGAGCTGAATACTGGATGGTGAGAACATGAGGATGGGACTAGGCTAGCTTTTGGACATCAAATGCACACCTGCTTACGCTGAAAATTGTGCCTTGTTCAGATGTTGGATTACAAAATTCAGATGTGAACTTTGCTGATCTGATGAACTCGCGATGAGTAGGTTGTCGAGGCAAGCATGATAGAATTCAAGACTGGGGAAAATGCTGGAATGTATGTGTGGAATCGGTCATGCCACATGGCGCATGTAGAAGCTCAGACACGATGAACGGTGTCGCTATCAGTATGTTATTTGAAATCTACGCATTTTCTTAAAGGATTTGATGGTTGAACCACTTGAGGCGAATTTCGGAGAAAATATGCATCATATATCTGACTTGTTATCTAAGTTCGTCGAAATGCTTGATTATTCAGTGTAGAAATAACACTTATTGTTGCGCTAACCGAACAGCACACGTGTAGCATTTCCAGCTTACAAATCTGTTAATTTCTTGTGTATTTCGTTGCTGCAGCCTTGTATTGGAACTATTCTTACCTTTTTGATGGGCTTGTTTCTTTGGTTTATTTCTTCTTCTTGTTACTACAGCTTGCAATATAGGCGGGTTTATGCGTAAAGTTGTGCAATTATTCTGTCTTTGTGTGCATATGTTCTTTTTTGTTCTTCCTCATGAATCAAGCCTGCAGATTCACATGTTTCTTGTACACACATTTGTATGCCCTCCTGCTATGCTCTCGGATTAGAGTGGCAGTATTGTAATTAAATAAATAAAAATAAATAATATACGAATATGAGGTGCTCAGTTGAAACAGCTAGGCTCAGTTGACTTTTGGTGCTATGCTGTCAGCATCCTGATTTAGACTTCAGCACCATTCGCGGAACACAGTAACACCAACACACAGCACACAATGGGCTGAGTAAAGTCGGTGAAATCTGTAAATATATGTGTACTTTGGTAAAGTTGCCTCAAAAATTCTTTTCAATTGCAGCCCGATCGAGATAATGCTTCTAATATAATTTATGTAGTACATAAATTTCATGGTTGAGTTGTCATATGCAAAATTGTTTCTTCTTTGTTTCTCTGTCATCAGAGCCCTGAGACTAGAGCTCTATCTCAAACAACCATCCCATACTGCTGTGGTGGCTCCATGGTTTAATATATGAAACAGTGATAATGTAGTGTGCTATATTATTGTTGCAACGAAAAGAAGCAGGTACAATTGCTATGTCTTAAAACACAAGTAATAATTCGACCGATCGCTTCGAACCGAGCAGCAGAGCTGTCAAAAATGTTGCAAATTAGCGCTCGTGTCGTGCACACTCTACCATATTCCTCGTTAATTTTGTGACGTTTTGCTCATACGCTCACTGGTAGCATAATTAGGTACTTTCTCAGAGTGTATACATGTAATGTTGTTAGGACTAAGTTAATAGCGGACAGGCGTAGATGGACTGTTATGGCTTTGCACATTTCTTACTAATGATGCATGCACGTGTATACGCTTAGTTATTGTATTTTACGTGCTGCCGTATTGTGCTCACGCGGTCTGGTGTATGTCGCAATCAGAGCGAGGTGTATCTGAGATTGAAAGTACACAAACATGTGACCATGTTAAGTCACGTTTTCAAGGGCGTAGTCAGTGTTTATTTCTGGGTGAAGCATCGAAGCCACGGTGTGGCTTATCCGGTATTGTATTGAACTGTATAGTTTGAACCTAACCTTGTGGCAACGCCTAGCGCCTTATACTACCACTTAATTTAATTAGGACGAAAATTGTGCGCTTCTTCACCACTTTACCGCCGTCATTCTCGCTTGGTATTTACGCGTCAATCTCGCACGTACAACCGTGGCTTTTCAAACGTGTCTAGTTCAAGACTACTGCAGCTACATACCATCCGGAACTCCGGCATGATGAAATGAAATATATGCTGCAATCGGATCAGCTGATGCTGGTTTTTGCGATTTTGCGAGGATCGCCAGATTTTTCTTGCTGATGCTTTGTAACGGTGTCTTTCGATCGTGATCAGACCTCTCAGGTTGTGTTTGGCGCAGAATCACGCAAACCTTTGGCGAAGATGTTAGCTAAATTACGGCATAAGAGTCGGAAATTGCGATGCGCAGATCGCAACTGTCTTATTTTCGCCGCTATAATAGGTGTCCGTGTGACACGCAACACAAGCATAGCAAAGTCGCAAGAAGTAGTACGCTTGTTTCGTTGGTGATACAGACAGCTGGTGCTGCATAAAAGCTATCAATCGCATGCTACTTCATTTAAAAAAATTCGTTTCACAGTCTCACTTGAGACTGAAATTGTGAAATTCGTTTCACAACCACCACCTCGGCCATGATACCAGCTCGCCAAGCTGAGCGACAGAAGATTTTGGCATTTGCTGGTTGACTACACCATCGCTGCCTTTCTGAGTGCTAAATATCACTTTTGTTAAGGAGGCTTGAAATCATTTTTAATTTTGTTGTGAATAAATACTTCCCTGGCCACATTTCGGGCGATTTTGTCCGATTTTGTCAACGCTTCCTTGCCAAGACCTGGCAACACTGATTTTGTCATCCGGGTTCTGGGCAGAGAAAAGAAAATTTTAGCTGCCTCAGCAACGCCAGTGACGAGCCATATTACATTTGTGAGTATAAGTTACTGTTCTTCTGTACGAGTGCCTTCTTGTTCATACCTTTCTCGTGCACCGTAATCAACCGCACAACGCAGTGTGCGAGTAAGTAGGACGAACAGTCGAAGCTAGTCGCGTACGTGTGGCCCGAGTGAACGATCTTTTTTATTTCGATTCGAGGGTACATAGTAGAGTACAGACAATCTTTTAATTTGCAATTTGTCTAAGTTTACCGCAACATGACGGGAGCCTATGTCATCTGCCTATGTCTCGGGTATCTTTTAGAAAAGTGTCTGCCTGTCACCAATGCTAATTTTATGTGTATGGGTGCCAAACTTGTGCAGTAGATCGGCAGTGTGCGCTAAATGGTGCATGCACGTAGCACATATTGCACCTTTTGGTATAACCGCATCTTTACGATGCACCTAAAACAAGGCCAACTACCGCAGTCTGCCGTGGGTTCAGCGTGGCCATTATGTGGAGCGTGGCCCATTGCAACTAGAGGCAGTTCTCTGTGTAGGAGGTTACAACGCTAGACAAGGCTTGTGTAACTTGCTAGCCACATTAGATAAAATGAACAGTGACGTTTAAAAGCTTCGTGACATCAATACGAGTAAATCAAAGTAGCATCAACATTTATGTCAGTTACTTCGCAGCAAAGAAAGTTGTGGTGGTAATTATGTTGCTACTAGCGGGGTTAGCTTGGCAGACAACAAAAGGAGGTTTGAGTTACTTTTTCGTTTTTTTTTGCTTTGCAAGCCCAACAATACCTTTCAGTTCGTTTTGAAAATTCACTCGTGGCGAGTCAGAAACAAAATATGAAATTTCAAGTAATAATTCATCTGAATTTCTATGTTTGCCTTGTCTGTTATCTTTGTGTGGTTTTAATAATGTAAACGCCCCCCATTCTTCAACGAGTGATGCTGCTTCTGTGCACAAGTCTGCCAACCTAAGTTTTCTGAACCATCCTAATAAAATCAATGTAGATGTCATGCTACACCAGAGTCGCACGTTTGACAGTGTGTATCAGTGGAAATAGCATTGCTGGTCTAAACATTGGCCGCTTGATTTGGAGGCCACCAATCTCACAGTCATACACCAAGGATCATTTTATTACCTGAACAGTGCTGGCGCGCAATAAGTGCTATACTCCATGCAGCCAAAAACCAGATGCAATATTTACCCACCCAGTGGTTGAAATTCAGTTCTGGTGAAGACGTTGTGCACAAGTGCACAACAACCATAAAGGCGTTAAAAATTTGGAAAAGGTGCTGTAATAACGGAGCTAAATGTGTTGGATGATCTAAGCACAGTAATCACTCCTTTCATTCTTCTTTTTCACAACCCTCCTTTGGTACCTCTCCCGAAGTCGCTTTGCGCTCTTGCCGAGCACCTCTCCCAATCTTGCGCGGCATAAATCACCCATGACATATTGCCCCAAACACTGTCTTGTTACGGTTGCCGCGACTCCGCGCTCTGTCAACTGTGTGCTTGTTGGCGAATCCCTGTTGCTGTACCAGCCAGTGCTTATACGAATAGGGTCGGTATGAACCCTGTCCTATGGACCACAGTACCTGATTTGCAAGCACGTGCGTGCATGCGGGCATCTCGACAAACGACGAGTGGCGTGGACAGCTTCTTGCAGGCTAGTAGGAAGTCATAGGTGCTTGCTTGACTAATTTCAGCATATTCATTCTGCACGTCAGATTCAACTCCTTGATGTCACGTGCCAGCCCCAAAGGCATGGGGGAATCGTTTCTTGGAATTTGTGGAGCACTGGTGGCTTGCTGCGCCTCCACGTGGATAATCATTGATCATGCAGCATTTTGCATATGATGCACGTGTTTACTTCAAACGTTCGAAAAAAATTATCGGAGGTAGTTTAAGGGCCCTTTAATTGGACTGTAGTGGTCACCGCATTTTTAAAAGCTTCATGATAGGTAAGGATTGCTTTAGTTATTTGCTATTCATGAGGTGCAGGGTGGCTGAGAAGAGGCTATACAGCTGGGGGCTAAGGAAGCTCTGTTACACCATTGCCAAGCGTAATTTGCTGGAAACGGCCTATGTCGACGTGGGGGTTCATTCGTAAGCGTTTTATTTGGAATTGGAGGAGATAGAATAAAGAACAAGAGGAATCAAAAAGCTTGTAGACAAGCTAAGAGAATTCGTAAATGCTTTCAACACATGTAAAAATATAAAATGAATACAGCACATCATGAATATTGGCACGTGTTGTTTTTCAAAGCTTGAGTTTGCAGACTGGGATGACTTCAGCTATTTATTTGCGTCTTGAGTAGAAGCTAGGTGATGTTGGAAGTCGGAGGAGCCATTTTGTAGTGATTTTTGCAGCAGAATTATGGTAAGTAAGGTACAAACAGGCAAATTCTATTCTTTGGGCTCAAGCGCTTCATTTCAATCGAATCTATGTTGTTGGGATGCCATTTTGTCTCCAGTTTATAGATGCAATGCAGCCTCCACCTGTTCTATGCATCTTCTATGGCTATTCTTATAACTTGACCATAAAAATAGCCTGACCAAGCTAGTGTGGCTCCATTTTATTCTTTTCTTTCATGTCTTCTCTGTTCTAGATAGAATACCTACAAAATAGCCCCTCCGATTTTTCGCACATCTAACTTGAAATCAAACCTTTTATTATTTCTTTATATTTCGAATAAATAATTCCTTGCTGCTTTAGTCATCAACGTACGCTATATATAGCGTTAACATACAAGCAAAAATTTTTAAACTTTTAGTCTTCTATGCGTGAAAAAGAAAAATGAAAAGCGTATCGTCAAAGTACGTGCTGATTAGCTGGTATTTCATTGAATACCATTTTGGGGGGCATGTGCTCAGAAACAGCACAGTAGGTGAAAAATATTTTGGTTCACATCATCCCTTCTGGGGCTTATTCGCACCTTACAATTTCACGCCGTTTGCAGCAGGGCAGTTGTGTATCACCTACTGAACATTTGCGAAACCACCTTTGTGCCTAAACAGTGAGAGCGCACCCACAGTTAAGGATAACAGATTTTTCAGAACAGTATTTTTTTAGTTTTTAACAGTGTTGACACACTTGAAACATCTATTAACATTTTACGGTACACAGAGGTGGATACAAGATTTTTTTATGAGGGAGGATCACCATTTGAAATAACATATTTTCTCTTCTTGGGGTATAAAAAAGTAACAGGGGGAGGGTCACAGCATTCGGTTTGCCCTATGAAACTGGCCACCCCCTCTGAAAGAGCACAAGGAATGCTTGAAAAGTACACATAGTGATGCAATACGTGTGCAAACCACACCACCAATTGTTGCCTTATAAACTCCACAATAAACAAGTAACAATGAGCAACATATTCGAGCACAACCAGTCCATTATATGCGAATCGATGACATGAGAAGCTACGTAGCTAATGTGTAATTGTTATCGCAATGTAATCGACAAAGTATTCCTGTAAACAGCAGCAGAGTCAAGCATCAGTAGCCGTGATGCAGCTTTGAAGCTTGTGAACAAGTCCGGTTTGTCTGTGCCTGCATTCACACGGTGCAAAAACTGTTTCATTCCGGCATGCCATGAAAGAACATGCTGTGATGAATGCCTGTGTTGTCCCACATCTGGATAGATCGGAGAACATAAACAGGCATTTAATTGTAAGCAGTAAAATAAGCAACTGATCTGGCCCTTCGCGTGAGCCACGAGGAAGTCTAATAACAAAAAGATTGATTTCCTGGAAATATTTTTTAGCATCCTAGTTTCCTTAGTCTGAGAAACATGGCATACGAAAATTTGTTGGCACTGCCACCCCTATCTGCCACCACACGTTAATATGGACATTCTGTGCCTGCAGAGGTGGAGCGCGCCCAGCCTTCAACATTGCAGAAATGCGCTAGGTGCCTGCTAGATGGCAGTACATTCTACACAAGGTCTGTCCAACGCTGTAGGGTGTTTCAAAAACACATCAGTTTTCCAATTATTTCTTTTTTTTTAGCCTAGCAAGTGTTGTCGTCCTACCATGATAACAAGGAATTCCTTTTTCTCGTGCTGTTCACCTGTGGTTTGCACTGCAAGGATTGTTTAGGGCAGTGTGTCGGCTATCACTTGGACACCAGTGCTAGTACAGAGTGGCAAGTTTCAAAATGTCTCGTAAATGCTTTCTATTCATAGAAACCAGAAAAGCTGAAGTCTCAAAGTGACGCTTCCCTTAAGGGCTGAGCTCCAGGTAGTCACCTGCTCTTTAAAGCAGAGCATTTTGAGCGACCTAGAAGCACCTTAACCATATCTGTCTGTCAGCCGGTCTGTATAGTATCTATCTGATCGATCGAATTAATCTCGCTTATTAAGTTTGGGCACTCTGTGATCGTCTCCCTAACTCGACACCTTAAGTCAGCAACTCACTTATGAGTTGACTAAGTCTAGACACACTCATACTCAAATTAAGCCATGTGCTTGAGTGAGTAAGGGTAAGTATTATTTTAGGGAGCTTGAGACCGAACGAGTCTAGTTTAAAAAAACCTTTGGTGGGTCAGATTGAGCCCCAGGCGCGAAGTGTGTATAAGTGAGCTTTAATTTTTGTGTGTATAAGTGAGCTCTTATTTTTTGCCAACTAATGTTTGACATGAACCAAAACTTGCATGACAGGACAGAATATGCCATAAAAGGGTTTGATTCAGCAATTCACGGACTTTTGGTTTTTATAATATACAAAATGTTTATTTACACTACTTACAAATGGGTTAGAAAGCCAAGAATCTATGGTTGACTGTTTTCGAAAAGTCTCTTGTCACTGTCTTTTCGACCACTGATTCACCCTGCATCGACCACTCTTGTCTTCCTCTATTACTTGCTGAACCATCCAGTGTACCAAGGGTCGGTCATGCAGTTTCCATAACATATTGGGCGTGAGGTCCACCACGGGAGGCGCGAGTGCTGCAATCGCTGTGACGTGCAGGGTTGGGTCACGTGATCTTGCCTCGCACTGGCAAAGGAAAGCTGGCAGTTGCATGTGTGCTTTTACAGAGACTTTGCAGTGTCTTCATTTTCGAACTGCGTTGTTTTGCTCTGGCTCCATGTGTGCAGACTTCTGCAGACTACACAATCCGGAAAGACAGCAAAAGCTACCGGCGGCATGCCACAGTGCACTACATACGTGAGGGTACTCTTACGGCGGCTTGCAGTACCACTTTCACCTCTCTCTGTTTGTGTTGTCGCTGTTATTCAACTATGGGGTTAACGTGAGCACCGACCATGAATGCTCGGATAAAAGCGAAACATTCAAGTTTCCGCATGGGAGCCACGCTCACAAATAAAAATTAATGTGCGAACAGTCCAAATATCTATATTTCAAAATAGGATGTAGGTGTGTATATCTGGGGGAAGTTGCTGTCATTGTCATTACACTCAAGAATGTGCCCTGTTGTTGTCTGAATTGTCAGAGTCTAGATATAGCCCGGAAGTCCAATTCTTTTCCCTTTATTTTGGTGATTTCACCCTATTACAGTCTATTTCATTGTCAGTTGCTTCTGTGTGTTCGGCCAGCACGTTGGACGAAACCTTCTTTCTTACATCATACATGTGCCGCCCCACTTAGAGCTACTTCTCTCACCAAGGTAACCTAACAGTAGCCTGTACCACTCCAACCCTCCTCTCCGGCTCTCCATCTCTATGCGTGTACTCGACCACACTGGTTTCCATCCACCAGTACCGTAGCGAGGGGGTGGCACACCAGGCCCGTGCCTCTGCCCTCCCAATATTTTCCTATGGTATATAGGGCCGCAGAAAATAACGGTCTACCACATCTAGTTGCCTAGATGAGACCCATTCTAATCAAGGTGGCGCCCTCTTCGAAAAAAATTTCTGGCAACGCCTTCGCCATCTACGACCTCAGCTCACACGGTTCTTTGCCTATAGATTACGTCTGTAGGGTGGGCCCATAGCCACTGTCACTTCCTCTGAACGCTGTTTTGATCTACAGGCGAAAAATTGGTAAGATTCGAAAACTGATTCATCTTCCAAGAGCTGCCGTATAACATTGCACAGTTTGTGAATAAAGCTTAAAAACCTGGACACTCCCTATTTCATAGAAAGGTCTGATCCCCCCTCCCCTCCTTTTTTTTTTGTCTTGAAGTTGCGTCGTCCCGGCCACTGTCCTGGCGATAGACATTTGCGGTACTGTCGCTAGGTCAACGGGTGCACGCCGTTGTCACTTTACCTGTTCGAACGCGCCTTCAAGGGAGAGCCGAAGCGATGCCTAACCCCGCGGTGGGAAAAAGGGGAGGTGTAGTGATTAGAAAACTTTTTTGGCTTGGGATTCTAACCCGTGCAGGGAATCCTAATTAGGCCACCTTTGCCATTTTACACCGTTGCTTTGCGAAAAAGCGTATTGATATTTCGAAGGGGCTGTTATCCCTAGTCACGGGACACTGCACATTATGTTCACTTACTCATGCCTTTGTACACTGCCTAATTATGAGTATCAGTCTAATCACTGATGTTTAAATATGCTACTGGAAATAATTTGGAGCAGTGTATGATATTTCTTCCCTTTAAAAGCAAACTAAATTGTTCACCAGATTTATGTTGTTTTTTTTCACCACCTGTGCTCTTCTGTTTTAGGAATCTCCCAAATTTCATAGTCGCAAGCTTGGCAGATCAATATTTAAATTCGCAGAGTCTGTCAAATGATTTTACAGGCACAGCAAATGCTAATATGGACTTTGTCATTGTTGGCTCAGTGGGATGGTTCAAAATACCACTTTCATTTAAGTAGCACTGCTCATGTGTACACTGCACAGTTTAGGTGATGTTCAATGGTTTATACATATTTTGTTCCTAAATGTAAGCTTTCTTTTTTATACTGCTCAAAATTTGGTATCTAGTGATGAAAATCGTATATTTTTTTCCCTGTAGCCTGCTCGAAGTTGACATTTTAGTGCTCCAAAAGTAATATTTTGCTGCTCCTGAAATTGCTGCAAGTTGTTTTCACCTGTTGCACCGCTGATGTTGTTAAACATTAGCTTTCAGTGACACTGTGTTCAATAAGCAGACAAGCTTGTATTCGGATATTTTTTTCGCATTTCTTCTGGTGCCCCCGTAATCTAACATGCACCTACCAGACTGGTAGGTGCATGTTGGCGCATGACTGTTGGCACATGACTGAGGAGTCTTGTACACTACTCCTGTAACACAAGAAATGGAGGAGCTTCGATGTTTCAGACTGCCTTCACCTTTATTTTTGGTTTTGCCTTTGGCCCCGAGCTTAACAAAGTGCAAGTGCTGCCCAGCCTTTTGAGAGCCGTACATACCACTGTCGCATCATATCTGGATGTGACACTCCTAATTGTGCGCCGTCTTGTGAACAAGCCTAACAAGTGTTGTATACTTTCATGTACTAATAAGAACTTGTATCAATAAAGAACTTGAACGTAGGGCAGGAGGCTAAAGCGGCTTTCATGATTTTCTCACAGACTTCGCATTTGCTAAATGTTTGATCCACCTCGCCACCTTTTCGCAGGATCTAATGACCGAATCATCTGGAAACCCTGCTGTTGAAACCTCTGGATCTGAGCATAAGCACTGCTCAATACCTTGTGCACACAAGACTTGCACACAACCTCCTGTGTCGAAGATGCAGCCAATCCATCTTTGATAACTTTGTAATAAGCTAATGTGTAAGGAAAAAGAGGCTGTTGTGACCTGGGCCTGTACAGCCAACACACATGCATTAGTAAGGAGTGAGACAGCTGCTCACAATGCGCATGTTTAATACATCATCGGTTTTGGGGGTTTTTTTGCGCCAAGCTGCACTAAAAGCATAGTAATCAAGAAAACTGCACTGAACTGCACCGAATTAGCCTGGAAAGCTAAATTTTTGATGCCGACCTCAGCTTCACAGGGTAAAAAAAGTTAGTTCGACTAATAAGACGCCCCCAAATGTGTTTTTTATTTCGCTTTCCATCTTTCTAGTCACAAAGGCTCCCATGATGCAGCCATAATCTTTAAACTTTAGAAAATATGCGTGACCCCACAAAATTGTGCTGCCTTGCATCGAGCTTGCTGCTTCTACTAGCAAGGCTCTGTGGACTAGTGCCACTGTCGGCTAGCGAAAACCATCGAGTTGGGTGGCAAGCATAGCGGGGTTGACTCTCCGGTTCTCTGTCGTGCATAGCGGGTTCCTTCAAGCATTGTGACTTTCATGTTGACGCTGCTGCATGCAGTGACCTACGAGTACGTGTTTGCTGTGAGCGAGTAGCTGTAAACGTGGAGTTATTTTTCCCTGCATCCAACGCGTCTCCTAGATGCTCTGGCACGTCCAATGGGTTCTCAAAATGGGTTCCGTAAGCGGCAGAATGTGTGCAACCTATTCCCAGTGGACACCCGTCAGCTACTAATTTATTTATACTGGCGAGTTCTCATTGAATTTTGCATTTAAAAAGCCGTCGCAAATGAATTGCGCACATCAGTGTCTGCAGGTAGAGAAAAACACTCGGTTACATGCGAAGCCGCGGTGACAAAACGAGTGTTCAAACTATTGTAAACGATAATAAAGGGTACCTTGGTGCTTTATTCGTCACTCATTACGCATCGGCAATCACTTGGGCACAGTTTTCAATAATGGCGATTCGTGACTGCTTCGTTTTGTAATTGAAACTCGCAACAAGTGCTTAAAGAGGTGTCGCTGCATGCGTGCCGGCCCTGGCCTACACAAGCTTTTGGCTTATCTCAATCACTGTTTCGGTCGGCGGCACTGTGACTTCGTTTTCTTTCTTTTCTTCTTTTTTTGCAATACAACCTGCCTCTCTATGATCCGCGGTTTGTTTGCATAGACCTGGATTTTTTCACCTGTGGTGCGCGAGCACTTTACGCGAGTCAAGGAGCGGCACAGGCAGCAATCGCAAGTCGATTTATTATTGGGAGTTCTTCATCGACGGTGATGACCTATAGATATTGAAAAAATATAAAACTGGCCAACTTGTGCCCTAATATTAGTGCGTGGTTGCTCATGTGGAGAGGCGTTATCGG
Source organism: Rhipicephalus microplus (assembly GCF_043290135.1). Lineage (NCBI taxonomy): Eukaryota > Metazoa > Arthropoda > Arachnida > Ixodida > Ixodidae > Rhipicephalus > Rhipicephalus microplus. The sequence goes on along the minus strand of NC_134700.1, from coordinate 101,927,137 downwards.
TATCACTCGCTTATCACTTAGTGTCATATGCGCGTGCTTTACGAGATACTCTATGCGGCGAGATTTCTTGGCTCTCGCGTTGCACTCTTGGAGATGGTCCTGCATGAGGTGGCCGCGAACGGTAGTGCAGCATGCTTTTGTTTGTTAAAGGCTCTTGACGCTATCTTGTCAGGCTTTTTTTTAAGCGAACGACCACTGTTACGTCACTAAGATTCTTCTGCAATCACAATTTTTATATTCTTTTTGAGTGTGATGTGTGTTTATATTTAAATGTTTCTGCAGAACCTAGCTTTCAACAAAACCTTTTTAGATATTATTTCATGTGTTACGAGAGTTAGATAGGTCACGTGTGTGTTATGTAAAAAAGTAGTCCAGTTCATACAAAGCAATAATCTGTTCAAAAACTTCCTATAAAGTATGTTTCATTGAAATGTGTACTATAAGCCAAATAAAATATGCACTGGTGCCCCCACTATGCTAAACCTAGGTATTTTAAGCTCCCAGCGCCACTCAGTAAAGGCTGCTAACTGCTCCAAAATTTAAATTTTGCTGCTCCAAAAACTGCTCCTAATTTAGTTTCAGCTGTCTCATCCTAGTTTGAGTAAGGCGTTAGCTTTAGGTAAGAAAACTGAAGGTTTAATTCCTGCAGCAGTTCTGTCATAAAGAGAAGTACGCTTTCATTCTTTAAAGGGTCACTAAAGAGCAAAACAATTTTTTGCCTAGTAGTAACAGTAGTTTCACTATCCCAAAAACACCTCTCTTGCGCGACATGTTGCTCGGCAACGGAGAAAACATGCAAGAAGAGAATTTGGGTCGAGATAACACTAAGATTCCGTGCCAAACACAGTGACGATCGAAATATTGAAGTCGTCTACTAGGGGAGTCCCACATAACTTCTACTCCATAAAAATGAAGTACATTGTGTTCAGTGGGTGCTAGACCTAGCATACGATGGTTGGAAAATTTTATTGAGCCAATGTCGTGAAAATACGAAAAAGACATTTTAAAATTTCTACGTGATGCTCAAATACAGGGGTGCAACAGCTGCGCTGATTGCGCCAATTTGATAAAATTCCTCATTTGTGCGCCGAGCTGTGCGGAAACCATAAAATTTGCCGAAATTGCGCCACACTGCGCCGAAACGCCCGACGAGCCTCAAAATTTTCTCATTTGCCCTATTTTTGGCGAGAAATGGAGACCACTTTAGCCACTTGTAGTTTGCATCATCAATCTATGCGGGCAGATCCTAACACTAAACCGCAATGTACGATAGCAGCTCATTAGGTCAAGACACTCGCGAAACTCGATCGACCAGATGAAGTAACAATGCCGCATGCCTGTCAGTCTGCTTACCACAGCAGATATTTTCCGGCGGGACGACGCAACTACAACACAAAAGATGTGTTGCCGTAGCCAGCAACACTTCGTTGAAAATATGAATTTTGTTGTCAGAAAGTGCGGCCACGCCATGTTAGGAATCATTAAGAACTAAAGCTGGAAGTGTACAAACTCTCGGCATATCGAGCTTGTACACTACCAACTTTAGATCATGCCGTGACCACGTCAGTTGCCATAGCAACGCCACATGCCATAGTTATCCAGTGTCTTTGCGAGGCCAGCTGGCGCGTGCCATTATTATTTAATCTGGTCAAACGCGCCTTGCAAGCAAGCCAGAAAACAGTGCCGTAAACCTGACCTCTTCGTGAAAAAAAATGCAGGGGGGGGGGGGTATGGTTTAAAATTTCTTGGTCATGTTCTAACCTGTGCAGAAACACCGCTTAAGCGACCTTTGCTATAGTACATGAGTGGCCTGCGGAAAAGCGTTATAATATATAGAAGGGGCTTATAGTTGTAGTCTCTAGACATTGCACAGTTTGTTCAATGATTGATGTATGTGTATGCCACATATTTGTGAAAAGTAATATGCTCGCTGATGCCTAAAAAAGTTACTCCAAAATAATTGGGAGTACAATATGACATATCTGCTGCTCAAAAAGTCAGTTTTTTTTCAGTTTTACGAATGTTATGGTCACCATCTTGGGAAAGCAACATTTGAAATCTCAAACAATTTGACAGGCCTGGTAACTTGTAATGTGGACTTCATCATTGTTTGCTGAGTGGGTTGAATAAAGAAAATACTACTTTGTTGAAATAGAAGTGCTCATATTCACTGTGCATGATTTAGGGAATGTTAAACGGCTTGCATATATATATATATATATATATATATATATATATATATATATATATATATATATATATATATATGAATCTAAGCCTTCTTTCTCAAGCTTCTCGAAATTCTGTCTTTTATGGTAAAAATTTAGTGCTCTAAAAGTAACATTTTGCTGCTCCGAAAATTGCTCCAAACTCTAGTTCAGCTGTTGCACCCCTGGAAATTGTTTAGGCACACAATTTAGGATTAAAATTTTGACTTTGATTTTTATTCAATAATTAAATGATGACAGTGAAACTTGTAGCATTAGAGTTCTCAGACCACAGTTTGATATTCTTAGTCAAGTCATTGTCTCTCTTTATTGTCCTGAGTGTATTTACCTGCGGCTAACCTGGAGGTGCACGCTCGCTTTTTTTACTGCCTGTGCATAGAAAGGAGGCTGTGCTTTCACCTATCCTTGCAATCTCGTTCCAAACTTACTCGCCGCCGTCCATTGGAAAAAAAGGCTAGCGCACTCAAATAATGCTCAGGTTCATTTCTACTGTCACACTCCCTGGTGGTATCAAAGCAATAGAAACATTTTAGGAAGCATATATGACACCTCTTTCTGATACTTCAAGACAAAAGTAAATTGAGAAATATTCCATTCTGCACGCATGTACTATTGTGCGTCACGTTCAGAAGGCTCGGCCACATGATCCGTCACTAACTGGCAGACGAAATGACAGATAACGTATTTTTTTTCGAGAAAACTAGTTTTGGGAACGTTTACTCTGAATCTACATGCCGGCAGCCAGTGCCCATGAAAATGATAAATTTTGCGCATTTTCGTTCATGGTATCACATTTTGTGTTTATTGAAATAAGTTCTTCAAAAAGGTGAAAGTAAAGCATAATAGGAATGATCACTATTTTTCACAAGTAGGTATGAATAGCACTCGCAATGGCAGTAGTACTAGCAATAGTAATAAGAATGTCAATAAAAATGATTTTTCAAAGTTAAAACAAAATTTTTGAACATGAAAGAGCATGTAGTGATACAGTTTCGGAAAGTTGTAGTAATAAATAAAAAAACCCCAAGCCCACACAATCGCAGATGCTATCTTCAATGCCGATGAAAAAATGTGAAACATTTCCATATGCAATATAGCTCGCCAGAGACGCAGGGGAACAATACAATTTCAGAGAATCAGAAATTGTTCTCATTAGAACTAATACATACTCATTGCGCCTGAAGAAAAAAAAAGTGCTGTTGGCAAACTCTGTCGTCATGCTTTTAGCTGAAATAGCGACATTGTTTCTAACCGGAAGTGCTTCTGTATGGGCTTGTAAACAAAGCCAGATGTCATGTCATATAATCCATTAACATTTATACAGTTACCTAGAATAATCTGGACAAACTTTTCAGAATTTGTGTGGACCCTTCTGCGTGATTCTTGTCCACACTTTCCAGACAGGCCAGTAGCTGGGAATATTCAATGTATGGCTCAAGAATCAACTGAGATTGTGCAGGACTTTCGTTCAGGGAAGTTACTTCACTGATATGTTAATGAAGGACGCCATAGTGAAAGGCTTTGGGAATTTGCATTATGTGGAGTTCCTTAACGTGCATCTCAATTATAAATCCGACCACGCGAGCATCAAATATTTTCGAATTCAGCGAATAGATTGTGTTCGAGCCGTACAAAAATATCTTTGTGCTGTTGCGTGTGCGTACTCATTACCCAATGCATGAGTGCCAAAAAAATACAGGCTGTGCCCACACACGCCTCTACTACTCTCACTGCTTCCTACAAATGGAAAAGACATTGGTTAGAGAAAGTGGCTGGGTACAGCTGATTTACTATGCAATGCGTATGCGGCAAAAGGCGTTCTGAAGAGTTGGCTCTTGACGCCCTCATGTGGAGTGCGCTGACATTGTATAAAAACAACAATATTTTACTCGCGGCGGCTGCTTAGGCCATAAAAGCATGGAGCGAGCAAGCGCCTACAGACCGACTGTGATTCACCATTCGTTCGTTAATATTGTTCCCTTCACAATTGATCAGGTAATCGTGCATGAACCGAAATACATACTGCTAAACCATCTGATATTACTGTCCCGATTCATCTTCTTAGCATCACCTAAAGGAGTACTGAGACGAATTTTCAATATTTAGGAATTCTTGTTTTATAGAAGACGATTGGGTTTAAGAAGACAGTTCAGTGTTGTCCGGGAAAGCATCACATATATTTTAATACCTCTACCTTTAAAAGACACTTTCAGTTTCGATGTCAAGTGGGTGGCTTCTCCGTAACATGACACGGCAGTGTGACGTTGCAGCAACTTGGCAATTTGCTACGTACTAATAGCAGATAAGCGATCTGCTCATGGTACATATAAACGATGAGTTCATTGTTCCTATTGACCATGACAATTATTTCTGTGATTTAGGCTGCACGGTAACTCCATTTGAAAACTTGCGGAAGGGGGGGGGGACCTTGTTGACTCATCACGATAATGTCCACTCCATTGCTTGCCAATACTCTGCAACAAAAACTTTAAAATCAGAGTAACTCTCTTATGCATGCTGGCTGACTATTGTAAGCTAAGTGGTAATACTACTGGCGTACAGAGGAAACTAAAAATGTCCCTCTCGCGATGTCTCAAAATTGTCTCTGTACACCTTTAAAGACACTAAAACCAAAAACGTTTTTCACGTATTAGTTAAGTACAATTTCTAAATCCAGAAAATACCACTTGTACCACGAAACGACGCTTGGTGAGTGAGAAAACGCGCGAAAAGAAAATATGGGTGGAGATACCGCTTTGATCTTTTCATACGAAACCACGCAACATCATGAAATTCAAACGCGTGTACTGGGTCCTACGTAAATATAATTCATAAAACTTAAGTACACTCTCATCTGCTGATGTGATGGACCTAAGATACGAAGTTTCAGAAATATTCATCGAGCCAATGTTGCAAAAATACAATACATTTTCAAAATTTGAGAATCGCAAAAAAAAAAGTTCAACCCTAATTTTGTCCACTGATAATGAACTTGTGGCATGAGAGGTCTCGTATGCAGCATGTCAGGCGAAACTGAAACATTGGTTCTCTTTAGTGTACCTTTAAAAAAATATTGCCAACTGCTGGTGCAACACCAGTCACTGCAAACACTGCTTTGAAGCAATATGGGATTTTATTCAAGTTAAACATCAGAGGTTCATTGGCATTTCAGACCTATCACTTTGTTCAACTTGGCCTTGTCGTCGGCCTCGTATTCTATTGCCTTAACAGCACTCATGAGTTATTTTGGGGGCATGGCTTAGCGTTATTATGATCCATTTCTAGTGCAAAATTCAGGGGCTATTGTGATATTTTTGCGGAAGAATGATCCTAAGACATGCAGTGAATTTAGCTTAGATGTCGAAGACCTGTACTACCGTGAAATGGGGTTACATTGTGACAGATTTTTCATGGTTTTTTTGCCTTGTTGGAGAATAGTCAATATAAAGGCAAATGAATAATGGCAGAACATTTATAAAACCTTCCCTCGCACTACGAAGTGTTCTATTGATCCGCATTTTTAATACAAATGGCTCGTTTGAGGTGGGGAGGTGAGGTGGGTCAAATGACTCTACATCGTGTGGGGCAGCTTTGTTACGAAGTTGTTTTTCGCTGAATATGATTGGGAAAAAAGGCTAGCACAAAGTTACACAATCCAAAGTTCATTTGAGTTATCTACAACTTGTTTCTGTTCTAGCAACCTCACAGTTGTATGACAATTTATTCACACATGTACCTCATCCATCAAAATGTTTTACCTGAAAGATACCTTGGTTGTCTAGCGGATTCAATTGAGTGTGAAATTGCGTCTTCACAGTCCTGCCATCATCCAGTTTTTTAGGTTCCTCCCCATAGTGCTGATGATGTGCCTATCAGGTTTGACTTCTGTCACTCATCCCAGGTAAAGGGTCCTTCAATGTTTTCTATGTTGAAGATATCTTTCTCCAAGGTTTTTTCTCCAGAACCCGCACCATCGAATTGTATACGTTGCTAGTATAGAGAACCAGCGTTGGAGTTTCCACGGCCACCCTGGCGGTGAGAGCGCGCACTTCTCAGCTGCTCCCGCAGATGAGAGTGGCGGCTGGTAGAGATGGTGCGTGCGCGCATCGCCGTAACAAAACCAAATGAGTGGCTACTTGGGCTGGTTGGTATTGCATTTTTTGAGAGAAATGTACTTTCTTAGTGCGCAGAGAATGTTTCACAGGGAAGATATAGCAGAAAGATAGGACAGAGCGCACACTTACAGCCAATTTTAGAGCACAGATGGCGGGAATATATATACGGTCAATAGGGCGAGGGGCTCCCGCACAGAAGAAAGGACAAATGATGGCGCATGCGCTAGACCACCTTATTCTAATCTTAAAATGACAACTTGACTGAAAGATACCTGTCAATCTGTCGGGTAATGAATACAGGGATCTTTTTAGTTAGGTTGTTGTTTTAAGACTGGAATAAGGTGGTTTGGTGCATGCGCCATCATTTCTCATTTCTTCTGTGGGTGATCTACTCGCCCTCTTGACCATATATATATTCCCGCCATCTGTGCAATAAAATCGGCTGTAAGTGCGCGCTCTGTTCTATCTTTCTGATATATCTTCCTTTTCCGACGGAGGCGGAAATGGTGTAGGCCCGTGTGCTCAGATTTGGGTGCATGTTAAAGAAACCCAGGTGGTCGAAATTTCCGGAGCCCTCCACTACGGCATCTCTCACAAATATATGGTGGTTTTGAGACGTTAAACTCCACATATTACGTTCTGAAACGTTTTCTTCGCACTAAGGAAACATAGTTCTCTAAAAAAAACCAAAGGGCACTGGCGGTATTGCTGCGTATTCGAGCGCAACTGTATGTAAAAAGGAGGACGTATAGAAGAAAGGGAGAACGTAGAAAGAGGAGGCAGCGTTGCACTCAAGCGGTCAGCCGAGAAAAATTCTGCTCTCGCTTTTCTTCCCAGTGCTGTCAGGCCCATTTCTAAACCAGACGGCACGTGTCTGCTATATTTATTCGATAGTAAAGGCAGCCACCAGTGGAAACCAGGGCCGAACAGTCTAGTTTAAACGGTGTTTTGCCGGAAATGAAACGAGCATATTTACAACAAACGGCCCTGTAAACTTGTTTCTTATCTGGCCCGATGAGCGTTGAGTAGTGAACTTCTAGACTAACAAAGTTTCCATACGTCCGTTCATTTGACTATCACCACCGAACTCTATCTTATGCCACTGCGTTAAGTGAACGAAACGATAGGCAGGTAGTCTTTTTTTTAGACAGTTGCGTGTACAGGAAAGCTGCGTTGCCTGCAACACTTGTGCAGGACAATGTTCATACGCCTCTGAACTGTTATAAACGATACTCTCGCGGTGTACACTCAATGCTGAAGAGCCCCTGTTTAACTTAATTTGTGCAAAATACAGGGTTCTTGTTAATTTTCTTTTTTACTATATATTTATTTTTGTTACAAACAAAGGAGTGGACTAATCAAAGCTTAGCTTTATGAAGCCAGCCAACTCAGTAAGCGTTTTTCTCACTTGCTGCCGTGGCTAAGTAACATCGAAATTTATGCGTTGCTAGAGAAGTATCAAATGTCTTCGATGTTTACTTGTTGTTTATTTTACCTAACGAAATTTTAGTTTTTTCCACTTCCCTGTGTCGGCCTAAAATGAACATGTCTGTTCAACATCAATAATTGTTAGGCTTTAATGTACCAACAAGACATCATTCTGAGGTACCCTGTAGGGTGCGTACCAAGATTGTGACCACTTGGGGTTCTCCATTGTGGGCATATCTTTTGGTTCACGGGTGTTCTTTTTCTATTTCGTTCTCATTTTAATGCAACCATTGTGGTCGGAGATCTATCCCGCGCTGTCAAGCATAAGAGTGCGACACCACCCGTGCTATGCTGTCGCAGTGGTTTGCTTGATCAACGTCCACGTACATACATACCGCAAACAAGATGTACATATGCCGCCAGAAAATAAAAAGTGATGCCGCAGCCACTGTTAATTTGTTTTTTTTTTACTACAGAAGTGTGCTGTGTAGTATCGTCGCCGCGTGAGCATATAAGCCGGTACTACCGTAGCACAAAATCCCAACCAGAAAATGATCACGAGGGAGTTGCCATCACTGCACAACACTGTCTCTTCAATGCCACATTCATAGATGCAGTCCGCTTTGCAGAGATTCTCTCCGCTTCCAAGTGCTATTCATGTGAGAGTAAGTAGCCTTCAGACAGTTTTTTTAACCACCGTGCAGTATTACTGGCGCAATGGCTTTTAGAGCTGTTCGTTCCAAAATTAAGTTCTGCAGCGCCACAAGTACGTGCTCTCTCTGCAGCTGGTCGTCTGGGCATGAATGGCTTAGTTGTATCGCGAATCTCTGCCAAGTGCTGTTTTTTAGTGAGCCACCAATCTATTCCTGGTCTCCTATGAAACCAAGGCTTCGGATAAATGCAAGTCTCAAAAAGCACGTGAAATTTCGGAGGTTCATTTATGGCGAAAAGAACAACATAGGAAACCACATCAGCACATCTTTCATAGAATTTGGAGATACCATTTTAAAATAATACAGGCGCCTTGCAATAATCCACAAGTCCCAGTCGAAAAATACACTAGCCCGGTTTAGTGTGTTTTAGTGTTTTTTAGTGTTAACACTAGACCGCTTTAGTGGGTTGTAGTGTGCACACCAGACTGGTTTAGTGGGTTTAGTGTGCAGGCTGAATCAGTTTAGTGGTTTGTAGGGTGCAGACCGGACCAGTTTAGTGGGTTGTAGTGTGCTGACCGACTGGTCTAGTGAGTTGAGTGTGCAGACTGGACCGGTTTAGTGCGCAGAACGGACCGGTTTGGTTGATTCTAGTATGCAGAACTGGTTTGGTCGGTTTTAGTGTGCAGAACATACGATCTCAGGCTGTGTTAGAGTGCACACTGAGCCGCTTTGACCAAGTTAATGTGTATAACAGTCACGCAAGTATTACTTGTGAACTAACTTGTCTATAACACTTCATTTGATGCAAATGTGAAAGTTTAGGTTCTAAGCATGAAAATAATTGATGTTATTGGGTGTTAAAGGGGTGAATATTTTTCAACGTCAAAGTGACACAAATTTTGAGTGACTGTGATGACCATCTGTCTCAATAAAGAAGAGCTAACAGAAAATGCCCTGCACTCATGTACAATGCAGAAAAGTAGGTGCTTTGAATTATTAATATTTCCAGTGAAATACAATTACTCAGAACATGCAGCTTTTTATGAAAGCTGCATTGAAGAACATCTCTGCATGCCTCCTGAAAATAGCTAATATACTCCTTCACCACAAAGTAAAAGAAGCACATTTCAGGTACATAGTAATACACGACATCTAGGCAACTCATAACACACTGCACCTACGATATCAGAGAAGCAGATATGAACTTTTATTTAAAGTAGAAATCAAAATAGCGAAAAACATATGACAATAAATGTTTCTTAAAGCACAATATTCGTGCAGCTATGCACTTTAAGCACGCAGAAATGCTTCAATTTGACAATAATGACATAGGGATGAGCGAACAATTCGCAATCAGTACACAACCACCACACAATCGGATACCTAATCAAAGCCATATGTAGAAAATAACAGATAAAATCAGCCTTCCCGGACAAAATCACTTGTGAACAGTTCACATCACATGGCTTTCGTGTTAAGCAATATGTAGTTGTAAAAGGCCCATTCAACACTTATCCAAGTAATTCATCAAATGACCATGAAATCAGACAATTCAAGAACAGTGATAAAAGTCATTTGGGATTCTTTGCTGGTTTTTGGCGCAAAATAAACCAGTATATATACAGGCTCTGCAACCAATGAAAACATTAGTAAAAAATAAGTAAACGGAAACAGTTGTTCATAGCAATATTTGAGCACAGCAATTTAATTTCAGGCTGCTGAACTGACAGACTAAATTTCACCATATAATTTGTTAGAAATTACAGGTACAGGACACAAACCTACCATGAAATACCATTAAACACATTTTATGTTAGTGCCCTACACAATTCAAACATTTTGTGTTAGTGCCTGCACTAAATGCACAGCACAGTCACAATGCAAGCTGGAAGAAAAGATTTTTGTATTCCTTGAGTACATTTTCATGGCACCTATTACACTATGATGTTTCTTTTTTGTGTCAATTAGGAAAGCACCCACTATGCCATTACTTGATATTCTGTGGTGAAGCGAGGTACACACTACACAGCTGTAAGGTGTTATGTTCATGATGCGGTGGCTGATGACGATGAAGAATCATAATTGAATCATGTTGTAAAGAGTTCGGGGCTTTCAACAAACCACTTGTTACGCAAATCGCTTTTTTTGATACCGGGTTACGATTTTATTTCTCTAGAACGACCTAGTACTCATGTTCACACGATTCCTTAGGCGACATGAAGCCTGCGTATGGTATGTTTGCAAAGGAGTTTTGAGCATGGGCGTAGCTCAGTGGTAAAACACTGGGCTGACAATGCAGGAGTCCCTGGCTCAAACCCCACTCTGTCAAGGGCAGTTTTAGAAGCTTGCTCAGCAAGGTTATTATGTTCGTGCCTTCTCTGGCGGCAGCGGCGGCCGCAACCGACGTGTACTCTTCTCCGGTCGCCACTCAAAGCGTCCGCTCCAGTGATTTTTATTTAAGTTTTTAGATGCGGAGCATCTAATACTCGAGGCTTGTAGTGCGGCGCCGTCCACAAGCTTCCTCCTCCTTCTTCCACCATCTGTGCATCCCTTCTTCTCTACACACCGCGCGCGCTTCACTCCTCCACCATCTGTGCACCCTTCCTCCTCTACACACCGCGTGCGCTTCTCCTCTTCACGAACATTCGCTAGCTGTATAATGTAGCGCGCATGCGCCGTCACGCTTCGAGAACATCGGCAGCTGACGCGCGCGCATGCGCCGTCGCGCTTCGAGAACATCGGCAGCTGACATGCGCGCATGCGCCGTTGCGCTTCTCCCCCTTCTCGAACATTCGACAGCTGACGCGCGCATGCACCGTCACCCACCATCTGTGCCGCGCGCGCTTCTCCCCTTCGAGAACATTCTACAATTCTCCTGATTCTCCAGTGGACGCGCATGCGCCGTCGCGCTTCGAGAACATTCAACAGCTGACAGTGCACGCGCCGTCGCGCTGTATATATACTCAAGGTCGGCGCTCGCTCGCTCAGTTGCCGCTCGTCGGTTGGTTTGTACGGCGCGTCGACGTCCAAGGTCGCGGTGAAATGAATTCCAACGAATCCACAAACACAATGATCGACGTCCCTTCGACCAGCGCCGCCCTTTCGCATACGTGTGTACGTGTTCACTCATTTAACACCCCCTCCTACAACCACGTTAACCAATTTAGCCATCGACCCAAGTATGTCGCACTTTAACACCCCGTTAACCTATTATATGCTCCGCATCCTCCTCAGTGTTCCCCCGAGGGAAGCTGCGGGCATTTTGTTTTCTTTCTCTAGTGGTCACTGACACCATCAGTGGTGGACAATCACGGCGCCAAAATCAGTTTCTTCTTGTGATCTCATAACAGCTGTCACTATAAAAAATAGCACTTGTGGTTTCTTTGAGTTCTCTCTTGTGTACGTGTTGCACACCCAATATTTTAACATGAATGCCCACCGACTAGCTTAGCTCTCTGCTCCCCTAAGTTGCTACTTCACCTCACTGAAACAGAATCATAAAGCTTGCTTTGTTTCTGAAAAAAGGAACTTAATCTCTTTCATACGAATTGGGAATCTTCGCATTGAATGACTTTCCATTTTGCTCCACATGGACGCAAACTGAAGATATGCTTTCTGCTTGTACCAAACACAACCCAACATCAGGTGGTTAATGCTCAACTTCATAGAGAGAGGGAATAAAACTCTCGGTATACATCAGCTTCTGACTTACCAGTGCTACGGCACCATTTATGGAAAGGACGTTCACTATTTTGCAAAGCCTTCTGTCACAGAACGAGCGCTAAAAATGAGCGCGCCGCCAAATTCTTGCGATAACGGGCGGGAGAAACGCCGCGAGGTCAAAAGAAAAAAAAGAAAACGAACATCCAAGGCTCCCCGGGCGCGCGCTCTCCCCTCGGAAGCGTGGCTTCGCCGACGAACCTCCTCACCCCACATCGGCGGCCCAACAAGCCCGCGATATTTCTAGAACGAAGGAGGCGTGGCCACGCCGAGTTGAGTCATCCGACGCGGAGGGCAGTCGAACAGTCTCGCCTCTCCCCAGCCTTCGCTGCGTATCGCGCCGACGAAATGACGAGAACCTTCTGGATCTCCCGCGGAAGGTATTTAATCGAGCGGCCGAGACGAAAGAGCAGGAGAAGACGGAAGTGAGTGCCAGAGCGCGTAGAGATTCCGCCGTGTAGTCGGCGAAGGTTTTGGTCCGTAGGGACGAAGCCGGAGATGAAGAGGATTTCCACCTGAGGGGTGAAGGCTCGAGCTACAGGCAAGAGCGTGAGTTTACCGCTATCGAGCGAAGACTCGTGGCAACAGCTGGGTGTGTGAAGCCGACGTGTTTCCGGCGAAGAAGTTTGAAGCTTGGAGAGTGGCAAATTGAAGACGCGAGGTTTCCTGGAAGAGAAACTTCGGGGCAGCGGAACAGCAACAACGCTGGACTTTGAGTGAGTGATTCTCGGAAGAGTATCATTCAGACTTTTGTTCCAAGGACTTTGGACTGAATAGGTTTTCTATCTCTTTAGTCTTTAAGTGTCTTGGTTGTTCAATGCATGCGACTGCATTGGAGTGTGTATTGTTGTCTGTGTCCGTTGTTTTGAGTGTGGCTGATTGTACTGTGTAGTACGTTGTTTGATTGGTGACGTATTGTATGTAACTATTGTGGAGTGAGCATACTTGTGTATTGTTTTTCTGATCTGCCATTATTGAGAATATAATTTTGTTTGTTTATCAACTCTCGGCTCTGACTTGTTCTTTGGGTCACAGCCGGCGTCCGCTGGCGCGCCAATAAGGACCACTTCTAAGTTGTCCACGCTTTCGTGGTGCGGTTCGGGGGGCCGATACTTCGGCTCTTGGAATTAGCCCGGCGATCGCCTCCCTAATTAACGGGACAGTGTGACAATTATTTGGCGTCCGCGACAGGACCTTTTGGTGCAGAGTGTGTCCAAAGTAGTAAGAAAGAGCCTCGAGTTGTTGATAGTGCTATCGGAACAATTTTGTGTGTTGTTCAGTGTTCTCGTTAACGAGTGCAGGGGAGTGTTCCGATAGACTGATTTAGGCAGATACTTTTGCACGCGGCAAGGTCTTATTTGCGAGATACAATGGATCTCGAAAAGTTAGTTGCTCTTGGTGAGAAGATGGGTCTTTCTGGCGCCGAACTACGGAAGTGGGTAAGCCAGAAGGAGAAAGAGGCGGTGGAGAGAGAGAGGTTGGCAGCTGAGAGAGCCAAGGAAGAAAAAGCAGCAGAGTTGGAGAGAGAGAGGTTGGCAGCTGAGAGGGCCAAGGAAGAAAAAGCAGCTGAGTTGGAGCGAGAGAGGTTGGCAGCTGAAAGGGCTAAAGAAGAAAGAGAGGCAAAGAAGCGACAGCTGAAAGAAGAAAGAGAGGCAAAGGAGCGACAGCTGAAAAAAGAAAGAGAGCAGCAGTTGAAGTTGGAGCTGGAGAGAGAAAAGCTGGCCGCTGAGAGGGCGAGAGAAGAAAGAGAGGCAAAGGAGCGACAGCTGAAAGAAGAAAGAGAGGAAAGGGAATGGCAGCGGCAGCACGAGATGGAACTCGAGCGGCTCCGGTTGCAACAGCGAAGTGAAACTCCCGTCCAATCTAGAGTTGAAAGCAGCGAACGGGAAGATCATGGCTTCCGCTTGAACCCAAGGAAGCTGCTCGTGTCGTTTGATGAAAGGAAGGACGACCTTGACGCGTACCTTCACCGATTCGAGACGATTGCGAAGAGCCAGAATTGGCCGGAACATCAATGGGCAACTGCTTTGAGTACTTGCTAGAGTGGTGAAGCGCTCAGTGTGTACGGCAGGCTGACGCCGACCGATGCAGCCAACTACGCAAAGGTGAAAGCTGCTTTGCTGAAGCGATTTAGATTTACTGTAGAAGGTTTCCGGGACAGATTTCGGACAGGAAAGCCAGCTGATGGTGAGACAGCTACGCAGTATGCTGCCCGACTTTGCCATTATTTCGACAGATGGATTGAACTTTCAGGGACAGCGCAGGAGTACGATGAGCTTAGAGAGCTCCTAATTAGAGTACAATTTCTTACTAGTTGCCACCCAAGCTTGTCGCTGTACTTGAAACAGAGGAAGGCTGAGTCACTTGAAGGAATGCTTGAATTGGCTGATCAATTCTTGGAAGCGCAAGGTGGAACTAATTTGGCCAAGGTCAAGAAGGATTGTCCCGATGATTCGAAGAAATTGGCTCCCGAAGAAAAGAAGTGTGCACCAGAGAGCATTCCGCGATGTTTTCTGTGCAACCGAGTGGGTCATCGCGCGAAAAACTGTCGAACGATCTTTACGAGCCCTACGGCAGTAAAATGTTTAAAGTGTGGTCAGACTGGGCACAAAGCAGACGCATGTCGAAACGGAGTGAGTCAAACTCACTAGGTATCCTGTGTGCAAGCGGCACCGAAATCCGATAATAATGCCGTCACCGATGGATTCGTAGAGTTGAAGAATGGTGAGAAAATTCCTATTGTGGGTGCTGTAATGTGAAAACAGCCAACCGGTGTTACGAAGGGAATGCCAACGTTGCCTGGAAAAGTTGCTGACAAAAAGATTACGGTGTTAAGAGATACCGGCAGCTCCACTGTTATTGTGCGGAGAAATTTGGTACGGGAAAGTGAGTTAACAGGCAAAACTAAACCGGTTTGCCTAATTGACCGTACGGTTCGGATGCTTCCCGAAGCAGAAATTGAGGTTGAAACCCCGTACTTCAGCGGGAAGGTTACAGCTTTATGCATGACGACCCCCCTGTACGACCTTGTCTTCGGAAACATCGACGGGGCGCGAGGACCGAATGATCCGGAAAGTTTGGGAGAAGACCCTAAGATAGAGTCCTTGCCAACCCAGCGACCGCGAGATACAAGGGAGGAGCCGCCCGTGACGGATCTCACTAGAGCCCAAGGTGAAGCCGCGGTACAAGAGACCGTGAATGAGAAGGTGATCGTGTTGAGTGAGTTCACGGGCCGGGCAACTGGACTTACGTCGGCACGACCTCAATCGACCGACAGTGTAATGGTGACGGAGTTGGCCAGCCAAGCCCAAGGCCATGACATGAACGATTTGGTAAATAAACAGATAGGACCCGTTGAATGTTATGACCCGTTATCGGTGTCGGAAGTGACAACGATGGCTGAGACGCTGCCTCAGATGTCGTCGTTGGAAAAGGCTCGCCGAAAAGGAACAAGGAAAAACAAGAAGAAATCGAGCGAGCACCGCAAGAAAGGACGCAAGCGCAGCTCGAAATACACAGGATAAGTGCTGAAGCCGAATAAGAATGTGTTTGGCAGTGCTGAGTGCCATACGTTGTGTTAATGTTGTGTTATCTTGTGTCACAAGTGTCGAAGTGTCTGTGCTGTGGTGTGATGTATAGTGTTGTATAATTGTTGTAATGAGAGAACTTTGTACGCTTGTATTGTTTGGAATGAGTGATGAAGTGTTGTAGTCATGTACCTGTGGCTATATTTCATGTGCTGTGGAATTGAACTACAATGTAAGATTGTATTGAGCGATCTATTGCGAATGTGAAGTGTCGTGAGCGACGGTTTGTGTTACAGTCTTTCAGAGTGTGTGGTGACGGTTCGCGCTCGTTTGTGTGGTTTTGAATATTATGAGATAATATCCTTAAAGTGGGGGGCAGTGTCACAGAACGAGCGCTAAAAATGGGCGCGCCGCCAAATTCTTGCGGGCGGGAGAAACGCCGCGACGTCAAAAGAAAAAAAAAGAAAACGAACATCCAAGGCTCCCCGGGCGTGCGCTCTCCCCTCGGAAGCGTGGCTTCGCCGACGAACCTTCTCACCCCCCATCGGCGGCCCAGCAAGCCCGCGATATTTCTAGAACGAAGGAGGCGTGGCCACGCCGAGTTGAGTCATCCGACGCGGAGGGCAGTCGAACAGTCTCGCCTCTCCCCAGCCTTCGCTGCGTATCGCGCTGACGAAATGACGAGAACCTTCTGGAATCTCCCGCGGAAGGTATTTAATCGAGCGGCCGAGACGAGAGAGCAGGAGAAGACGGAAGTGAGCGCCAGAGCGCGTAGAGATTCCGCCGTGTAGTCGGCGAAGGTTTTGGTCCGTAGGGACGAAGCCGGAGATGAAGAGGATTTCCACCTGAGGGGTGAAGGCTCGAGCTACAGGCAAGAGCGTGAGTTTACCGCCATCGAGCGAAGACTCGTGGCAACAGCTGCGTGTGTGAAGCCGACGTGTTTCCGGCGAAGAAGTTTGAAGCTTAGAGAGTGGTCAATTGAAGACGCGAGGTTTCCTGGAAGAGAAACTTTGGGGCAGCGGAACGGCAACAACGCTGGACTTTGAGTGAGTAATTCTCGGAAGAGTATCATTCAGACTTTTGTTCCAAGGACTTTGGACTGAATAAGTTTTCTATCTCTTTAGTCTTTAAGTGTCTTGGTTGTTCAATGCATGCGACTGCATTGGAGTGTGTATTGTTGTCTGTGTCCGTTGTTTTGAGTGTGGCTGATTGTACTGTGTAGTACGTTGTTTGATTGGTGACGTATTGTATGTAACTATTGTGGAGTGAGCATATTTGTGTATTGTTTTTCTGATCTGCCATTATTGAGAATATAATTTTGTTTGTTTATCAACTCTCGGCTCTGACTTGTTCTTTGGGCCACAGCCGGCGTCTGCTGGCGCGCCAATAAGGACCACTTCTAAGTTGTCCACGCTGTCGTGGTGCTGTTCGGAGGGCCGATACTTCGGCTCTTGGAATTAGCCCGGCGATCACCTCCCTAATTAACGGGACAGTGTGACACCTTCCATCGCAAATTTCAATGTACTATGAACAAGACTTCTCTGCCCTTTTGTAGTGCTAACTGTGCACAAAAAACCCTTTAATTTGTGCTCTGGAGTATTGCCCAATGGTTCGCACCGGACCCATTGAAATAAACAAGCTACTTACAACAAAACAAGCTACTTAGAACAAAACAGCATTAGGCAAAGGTGCACCCACAACTGAAACAGAACGGTTCAAAATTTTTTTTACCGGAAATGATTAGCTGCTTCTTTTTCAAGACAGGTGGGAGAAACACAATGCGTTCAAGTGGCTTCAACATTTTCAGCATAATGCATCGCTCGGCTATTTGCTGAGGCACACCTTTGGCAGCAGACACGAGCTTGAGGAGATCACTATTTCGCCCTTGAAAAGGAAATGTAGAAGTTGCCCAAAGTGGCCCTGTCATTTTAACCGATTTTGCAATGTGGACAAGCTGGTGCACATTAAACGTGAAAGTGTTCACACCATACCATTTCGGCATGTCTTGCACAAACTGATTTAACAAACAATTGACATGCGAGATTTTGTATTGTTTTATGCTTGCTTTCAACAGCAAATAGATGCTGTGTGCAAGCAAAGAAAAGTGGAGCAGGTATTTATGTAGCAAAATGTTTTCTAAACAAGGCACTCCGTAATATAAAAGCCAATGTTTCCATTCAGTGGCTTTCCAGAAAAACCTCTTAAAAAGTGACCTCGGCAATCTGGCGAAGAATCCGGGAGGACGAATTTTTATGATGCGGTCATTTAGCACACCAATCCTGTTTCCTATATACCATGGTTTTCTGTGGAGCTGAGCCACGATTTCATCAATTGGCAAACAACCCCTTCCAAAATGCAATGTAAATAATCAGTTGAGAAGCCCCAAACCAGGTCCAATGTCCGCAAGTTGGCAACAGCTGAGGACCTTTCACGCCATCCACGGGGCATCCTCTTGTAGATGCAAGCTTCATTGCGCTGATGACTGACTCATGGCACCTTTCCACCATATCTTGGCCTTCATAGATATGTTTTAGTGTTCCTGAAAAAGAAAATACATACCCACTTGTAACTGATTTAATAAATATGATCACACAAAAGATTCTTCAGAGTCAGTGCACAAAGCTACACGATATCATAGCTCTATCCAAACATTAAAGCAAAAGAAACTTTCATTTGAGCATGACCGTGAAAAATAATTAGTACAATGCTGACTGAGTTTTTACCCCAACTACGAGAATAAAGCTAGAAAAAACATAGTGCGAATGAACTGCTATGTTCGATTGAAATTTTGAAAATAACCAGAGCAACAAAAATGACAGAGAGCAAAAACAATAGGTAAAAAACCAAAGCTGATACTGATTATCCTTATTGTGCAGCTGATGAATTTCCAATGAAGCTACAGTGATGGCTGTTGTCTTTTTGATATTTTTGGGTGTCAACTGCACACTATGTGTACATAATTGGGCCCGGCAGTCTTATCCACGGAGTTAGTATGAGGCAACCATTAGCGGTGTGTTATGTGTCCCGCAATTGCAGAGAGCGGAGCCAGTTTTCGACCCGTCAGTTAACGAAGCTGATAGGTTCTTCAAAGGCTAACGCGGGAGGCATGCGCACGGGAAATAAAGGAGACTCCTTCGTTCACATGGCTCAAGAGCAGAGCCGTCAAGGTCACCCCCGTTTGGGACCACAAGGGGAAGGCTTATTCAGAAGCGTATCTTGCAAGAATGACGACAAGCGCGGTCGTCTGAGTTTACGTCATCGTTGGCATGCACGTGTGCCATTGAGAATGCCACAGGGACGCGACCACTGGGCTCACAAAGGCACCGTCGTGGCACGCAGACGAGCTTATCCTTCCTTGCTATTCGTCATTACCAAGTATTGTTAGGATGCCAGGGTGCCTCGCTGCCGCATGCACACCTAGTCAACGCGGTTTTTACCAATGCAGTGTCTGTTATGAAAGTGTTTCTATTATTGGTTGTGATGATGTGAGCACCAACGTGTGATTGGCTTGTGTGAAGACCCTTTGTTCAACCGAGGGTTGAAAAGAGGATGTTCAATCTGAAATGGGAGAGTGGAGGTTCAGGCTTGGACTCGCGCAGACGGCTGAGGCTGATATAAAGCATCTCTTCACCAGACTCTGGCTCTTCCTTTGCGCTGCCATCGAGCACTCGAGTCATTGAGGGGCGCCTCTTCCGAACCTCAAACACATTCCCTCCTTAGCTAGCGTAGAAGCTAGTCTATGAGAAGAAAATTAACTCACAGTCACTCATAGCAATGACAGCAGACTTCTAACAATCTTTCAATAAAGGTCGCCATAGTACAAGAATGCATGATCCGGCTAATAAACCTTTGCATGCTTCCTGATCTACCAATGTAAAGACTGTTTGCCAAATTATGACCATATGCCAGATCATTCTCCATTGTGCACCTTATTTGTCACACTGGTCAGATTCCCAGGCTTTTGCATTTCTTGCATTTTTTTACAGTCTAGAAAGGTCGATTTATTGGCAAGACGGCACATACAAAAGTACGTCCCACATTTCCTCTAAGCTACAAGCTGCATTATACAGAACTGAGACAAAAATTTGGAGATTTTATTTGCATCAAATGAGAGGCCGAGCAGCTCAAGAGCACAGGAAATGTACTGTTATCCGTCAGTACGCACTGAAAATGTTTTTACGACATGCCCCTTAAAGATGGTTTCTGTTCCTACTTTACCCATTTGCCCTGCCATGGTATGAAATCCTAGCCACGAGCTCTCACCACATAGTGTGCTCCGCTCTGTTGACTACATGCAAGCAGCCATTTGTTATGGTTGTTGACCTGACATCATCACAAATAGCAACACTAGCGTGCGGAGTCACCAAAATTGATTCTTATGTCACACTAGTGTTGGTGTCAGTAGCTGCACCACGAGAAAGAATAACTTTGCCACACTAAAACCTTTTTATTGAAGCTTTTACTAAAGTTCATAGTCGTTCAGTGCTCTCTGTATGCAGACATATGTGTGGGAGAGTAAACTTAGCTGAGAGAATTGCAGTCAGTACATCGTTATATCTTATGCATTCTGACAGTTCAACAAAAATGATGACATAATGACCCTGCTCTGCTGTAATGAAGGATTGAGTTCAGTTACTTATGGCCATTAGAAGAATGCTTATCAATATTTATGCAAACACGTAGAATTGTAACCTTACCGTCGATGAGTGTCCCCTTCTGAAGGCACCACGAACAGCCATAGTAACCGTTGTACTGCTTAGCGTTGAAAAGAGCAGCTCTTGCTGGTGAGTCAACACAACAACACAGAGCACTGACTGTGGAGCACATAGTGCGTCCAGCAAAAGTCCACACCAGTGTGCGAATCACGTTAAACTTTTCCACAAATGTCTTCGAGAATTGATGACTCGGGGGATGTTCTTTGCCAAACCATACCGCACCAACAAGAATGTTCTTCTAGCAATGTGGAACCGGTAACTCATTTAAGGCCACTTGAATTGGCCAAAAAGATCCCTTACTGGATTTTAACACTGGTGAGCCGTCGCTATTCAGTGTGACAGTAAGGTCGCTGCAGGATAGCTGGTTTTTGGTGCGGCAGTTTCTGGAAAGTTCCCCATCAGTCACGTCCTTGAAGGAGTCTCGATTAGTGGTTGATGCAATCTTCTGCAAACTTCTTCCAACTAATTCCGAAGTGTTCTTCAGCAACTTTAGTAGTTGCAGCTTCAAATCAAGGGTGATGAAAAAGTTCCCTTTACTGAGCATGTGTTGCAGTGTTGCTTACATGGCACAAACACTACACCGTTCTGTGTTGTTTCCACAGCTTGCAGTCAAATGTAAGCATGTCGGACAGTAGGAGTGAACTTCTACTGCCTTTGACCGCTGAAGGTCACACAGTTTCCGCAGTGCATACTTCGATGCTAGGAAGATGTCCTTTCCAAAGAGGGCAGTTTAGTAGACCAGCAGTTTTAGTAGTCCATCCACTTGTGTCCACGTGAGCCTGGCAGCAGTGACGAACGATAGAACCAACAGAATTGATTGCAGTAGGCTCGTTCCTTGGTTTGGCAACATTTTTTCGGAATTCGTCTTGATGAATTCTGCAAGGTCAACATCAGGGTAGTGGTCTGCCACACACAGACTCTTGAGCATCGCGTCTTCTGTTGACACATCTGCACCGCCTTCGTTTGAGTCAATTCCTTGGCTGGTTGAGTCATTTGAGTCAGTTCCAAAGCTGGTTGAGTCCCTGTGTGCGGTGGCCTCAGGTGACATAAGATGATGCAGCATAAGCAGAAAAAAAGCAAAGACAGGACTTTAATGTCTTTGAGGGGCAGCTTTTTATTAGCGTCATGAATCATGCTTGCATTTGAAGATATCAATTAGTCCTCATTATTGTGGACAAAAAAATGATAGGTTAAAGCCAATTCATTTTCACCTCGTGAACAGCTCATATTTTCGTCCCTGACTTTTTACTAATCGGGGCATTTTAAAATTCTCGTGAAATGATTTTGAGTAATAAATACAAAAAGTCTGATCTTACTACAAAAGAAGCTTGTTTATTCGGATCTCACGGCACCGGACAAAAATGTGAGAATTAACCAAACCAATGAAAGTATAAAGAAAACAACAAACAAATGTCTGTATGCCTTTATACAGGCATTTGCTTGATGAATATGTAAATTCTCTACTTGATGTGCATAAGAGTAACATAACTGCCAAAATCGTCGCCACTCGCAACTTTGCTAACAGTGTGACTGCAGTTCAAATCCGCCCTGCCTACACTATAATCAGAAACTTGCAGCCTTGAATTTACCCACAAACGCCATGGCCGTATAATTTATGTTAATGACGATGGTGATGCAGGCTGCACTGCTTTATTTGAGTTCTTCGCAATCGTCATTTCCAATCCTCTGCATCGCACGCTTGTGGTGCTTCATTCCCGGTTCAGTTCGAGAATCGTACCAACTAACGGGGTTGAGAATTTCATGCTATAAAACAGTGTACATGTTGGCCGAGACCAGAGAGCTCGTACAAATTATTTTATTTTCAGGGTTAACGAGTGTCGAAATGAGCTTTTGCTATAGTACCAAAAGAAGTGGCAGTAGGGCAATTTGGTATTGATTCATCATTCATTGCACCACACCAGACACTGACAAAGAGGAGACTTCATATTATATGAGTGCAGTTAATGCAATGTTGTTAAGTGGCCAATTATTAAGCCCCATATAATTTCTAAATAGAGAAAATATAAAATTGTGTCTCTTGAGTAGAGGCATTTTTCCGATTATTTGACAAACATGTTTGTCACAATGGGAGGTTTGACATAAACAATATAATAACAGGAAGGTGACTGCATCTGACTCCCTAACACAAAAACAGTAATAGTAGGCACAAGAAGCATAGAGCAGGTACGATGAATAATGTTCGTTAGCTGCCAGCGTAACAACTCTACAATGACAATAGAGTCGTCTGAGATCACATGGCAGATGACATGTCTTTTACGTGTTTGTTTAGTTGTGCTGGCAATTCGTGAAGCACATTACCAAACGTAGACAGAACACCAAGTTTGTTTGAGCAGTTAAGAGCAACATGACAGTATTGCACACCTTACGGCCGTTGCTGTTCGTTTCAAAGTGCCATTTCAAAGCTACTAAGCAATTTCTGTGCGGTAGTTAACGCAGTGGCTACGCAAGGACCCCCCCTTACTGGTGAAGGTGCAAGCGCAGAAGTCACTTGGCGTGCCTTCTTCTGTTGGCTCCACACAGCTTGTCGAAGGACATCTGCGGATGTCGTGCCGGGTTCCAAGTACGAACATTAACACTTCGGTGGAGGCATGACGCACAATAGGAAAGCTTTCCAAAACCTACCCGTAGTGAGTTTCGAACACCCATGAAGCACAAGAACTATTTATCGACGGCAA
This sequence comes from Rhipicephalus microplus, assembly GCF_043290135.1. Taxonomy (NCBI): domain Eukaryota; kingdom Metazoa; phylum Arthropoda; class Arachnida; order Ixodida; family Ixodidae; genus Rhipicephalus; species Rhipicephalus microplus. The sequence goes on along the minus strand of NC_134700.1, from coordinate 101,904,055 downwards.
TCACGGAATGTAGTTACCTCGCTCGAGTGGGAAGCTCGCCGGTTGCCGGGTGCAGATAGCGTAGCTACGGTGCCTAGAATGCTGTAGCGTAGCGGCCAGAAGGCCGAAACCGCATAGAGGCTGTAGCGCTGTAGATGTCCTAAATTTGGCTCACAACGGCGGCTACGGCACAATACCAGCAAATTCAAACGTGCACGCTGAACCAGGGTTCTGCAATCATAACTGCAGCGAAACTGTGAAACCGGAACATGCATGAGCCATAGCCAGCAGGTTGTCACGACATATGGAGACAGCAACCTAAAACATTAACTGTCTTTAATGTTGTTCGTTGGCGTACGGTTTTGTGTTACGCCGCACGTAGCGCTGTCAATGTTGTGTGGTTGTTAATTAGTTTTTAACCAACGGATGATACAACGATTGGCAAACTTTCGCAATTCTGGCCAATAGCTAGTGCAGTTTTTAATATGATAATATATATTATACACAACAGTTAAACGCTCACCCGGTTGAACAGCCAGGCAGTTTTGGCCAATACTAGCAGACTTCTTCAACGTCTAATCTATGCTTGCAGCATTTTGTTCCACAAAATACCATGACACAACCTCTAGAAACACGTAAACTACTAATATCACTTTTTAAAATTGAATTCTGTAAGTACTGTTTTTTCATAAAAGCTTTTATTTTTTAACCAGATACTAGCGCCGCTGTCAGAAAGTCTGCCATTTGTTTGTGCCTCGAGGTGCACAAAACAGTCAGGTGTTCTGTAAACAGTCGTCGTGTTTCTTTGATGTGCCTCGCGGAGGTCATGCGTTTATTTTGAGTAGTTGCCATCACTATCATTCTCTGTGATTTTTTTTTTCGCTGAGGAAACTTTACAGGGGACCTGCCGACAATCATGGTGTATTTTGTGTACGTGAGATACGCATTTGACTAGGTGAAAAAGGTGACAACCTCTAACCACGTGAAAAACTTCAAGCCAGAGAACTCGAGTGATTTCGAAGTTAAGCGCTTATATTGCGTTTACTGGGAGGGGCACAGTCGCACAGCAGGGGCGTACTACGACGCCGAGATCCTGCACATGACAGGTGAGAGATACACCAAGAAGAATGGCGATTTGGGCTAGTTGGTTTGAATTCATGATAATAAGGGTTGCAGCGCGAGCACGAATGTGCTAGAAGAAACAGATGAAAGTCGAGGTATGGATGGCAAAGAGGACAACACGAGCGCTGACTACCAACTGAATTTTATTATTCGCAGCACACATGAGAATATATACAACAGGCAACCTTTGAACAGCACACGTGAGCAACGTGACATATCGTAGGGAATGTTCTAATAAAAAGCAGGTACAAAAATGGCTAACCCTTATCTAAAAGCGCAAACTCTTTGTCATGCAAGGCCACCGAAGGTCGGCTCACGCATCCGTCACCATTTTTTCTAATAAAATACGCTTCAGCTATTTCCCGAGTTAACTTGTCCCTGTGGCGTGCCAGCACACTCACGCCCGGAAAGCGAGGCTGGCACCCGCAGCTTTTGCAGTGCAAAACAAAGTTTGAACTGATTCCTTTGCATATATCATTCATATGTTCTCCTAACCTTTTATTAATGCACCGCCCAGTTTCGCCTGTATAACAACGACCGCACGTTAAGGAATCTTGTAAACAACACCAACTGCACAATCTACAAATTTATTTATGTGTTTTACGGCGCATGTCCAACTTTTTTTGGTGATTCCACTAAGTCGCTCATCCGTCATTCTGCAAATCTGGCTTACTTTGCACGGAGCTGATAAAACTACATCCACACCATATCTCGAGCCCACCTTCTTCAAACCATGAGATATATTGTGGAAGTATGAGATGACTGCAACTCTTTTTCGCTCCTTATTTTCTCCTGCATTTCCTTGTTTTTGTTTGATTTTTTGCAACAAGGCTTCGCACACTGAAGAAATTACAGATTTTGGAAATCCTGCTGTCAGAAGTCTGGTAATTTGCTTTGTTACACTATCAGTCATCTTGTGTAGGCATGACTTGGATAAGCCAGCACTTACAGCCGACGAAGCAATAGCTCTCTTGACCAGTTTTGTGTGGCAGGAGGCATAGTTTAACAAGGGTTTAACACTTCGCGGTTCGTATTCTCAGCATACGTGATTTGGAAACACTGTAATATTAATATCTAAGTAATATCTAAACTTTTTGCTGTAACTTGTACCAAGTTCCAATATCAAGAAAGATGCTATAGCTCGCCTCGAGGCTGTAAATATGCTAGCTTTAGCCCGTAGCGTAAAGAAAGCCTCTTCCCAAGAATTGTATAGTTTTTTCACTATTAAGAGCCATAAGCCGGAACAACCTTTGCGTACAATTGTTTCTGAAAGAGAAACCTGGCAGAAGCTTTTGGGAGGTTATTTGCAGAAACATCTATCTAGTTTAGTTTTGAATGACCCCTACCGCGTTCGTACTTCGCAAGGAGTTGTCAGATACCTTAAGGATATTAATCCAATTGGGTGCCCTGTTTTAATTATCGATGTTGTAGATTTGTATTACTCCATTCCTCAGAGCACATTGTTAAATTATGTTAGAGATTGTATAACCAAGGATAATCATGAAGATTTGTTCATTAATGATTGTGGTGTCAGTGTTAATTCTTTCATGGAACTTTTGGTTTTCTACTTGAATTCTACTTTTGTGACGTGAGGAGGGTCTCTTTATAGACAACGTAAGGTAGTTTGCATTGGGTCAAGGGCCGCCCCGGTTCTGAGTGACATTTTTCTTGCCAAGATTGACACCATCCTCAGTGATAAACTTGTGGATTTGGTGCAAACCGCTTTCAGATATGTGGACGACTATTTAATTTTTCTGCTGCCTTCCGTAACTAACAGGAAAAACCCGGCTGAAATTGTATTGAGTGCTTTTAAAACACATGGAGGTGGGCTAGACTTCACTTGCGAAGTTCCCCAACAGGGATCACTGAGGTACTTAGATATTAATATTACAGTGTTTCCAAATCACGTATGCTGGGAATACCAACCGCAAAGTGTTAAACCCTTGTTAAACTATGCCTCCTGCCACACAGAACTGGTCAAGAGAGCTATTGCTTCGTCGGCTGTAAGTGCTGGCTTATCCAAGTCATGCCTACACAAGATGACTGATAGTGTAACAAAGCAAATTACCAGACTTCTGTCAGCAGGATTTCCAAAATCTGTAATTTCTTCAGTGTGCGAATCTTTGTTGCGAAAAATCTAACAAAAACAAAGAAATGCAGGAGGAAATAAGGAGCGAAAAAGAGTTGCAGTCATCTCATACTTCCACAATATATCTCATGGTTTGAAGAAGGTGGGCTCGAGATATGGTGTGGATGTAGTTTTATCAGCTCCGTGCAAAGTAGGCCAGATTTGCAGAATGACGGATGAGCGACTTAGTGGAATCACCAAAAAAAGTTGAACATGCGCCGTAAAACACATAAATAAATTTGTAGATTGTGCAGTTGGTGTTGTTTACATGATTCATTTAACGTGCGGTCGTTGTTATATAGGCTAAACTGGGCGGTGCATTAATAAAAGGTTAGGAGAACATATGAATGATATATGCAAAGGAATCAGTTCAAATTTGTTTTACACTGCAAAAGCTGCGGATGCCAGCCTCGATTTCCGGGCGTGAGTGTGCTGGCACGCCACAGGGACAAGTTACCTCGAAAATAGCTGAAGCGTATTTTATTAGAAAAAATGGTGACGGATGCGTGAGTCAACCTTCGGTGGCCTTGCATGACATAGAGTTTGCGCTTTTAGATAAGGGTTAGCCATTTTTGTACCTTCTTTTTATCAGAACATTCCCTAGAATATATCACGTTGCTCACGTGGGCTGTTCAAAGGTTGCCTGTTGTATACATTATCATGTGTGCTGCGAATAATAAAATTCAGTTGGTAGTCAGCGCTCGTGTTGTCCTCTTTGCCTTCCGTACCTCGACTTTCGTCTGTTTCTTCTAGCACATTCGTGCTCGCGCTGGAACCCTTATTATCATAAGATACACCAAGTTCCTCTGCCATGCATTGTTCACACTGCATGCACAGTGCGTAAAGAAATAACAGCGGATATTTATTCGGGTTCTCTAAATCGTCTCTAAACGCCATAGTACTCGTTGGCGTCACAAAGTGAATGCAGCGTGTTACAGTTCACTTTTTTAAATGTATATTTACCTTGCAAGGAGGAAATGGACGACTACCTGAAGGAAGTCAGGAATCGTCATATCAGCAAAGGCACTACCGCAGTCCTAACCAACCATGGCGATGACAAGATATTTGTCCTTTACAAGTGGTTGAACATGTTGGAACTTTTTGCCTGATTGTAATGCTACTGCACACATGGCCATAGTAGAATAGCGATTCATGTGTTGGGTGTCTCTTGTCTGCGATTAGCTCGTGCTTGTAATTTTGTTGTTCCATTTCAGCTCTGCGTTATTTAGAAGTTGGTATGATTCTACCAGCACAGTTAGCCTCGTGTTTTGATTGCGTGGTGTGTTAATTTTAGAAATAGGTGGAATCAAGCTGATTGGTACAGTTTCATTTCCCTAAGAAAGCGTGAACAGATGACACATCAAAAATGAACAAGATATTACGTTATGCTAACTTACGCTTAAGTCAGTAGTGTACTTGGGGTCTGTGGTGCCATCATTTGGGTTTATGGCAGTATTTGTAGGCAGGAAAGCAATTTCTACCTGGCTTTGTGAAGTAATTGTGAATCGCAGGCTGCATGCTGTGCTATAAATAATTTAAAGTGATATCAGTTCCTGTCCTTCGTTCGCCATCGCAGGGCACATGCGTCTAAGTGACCGCGCCACGTTAAAATTTGTGCGGCATGCCAATTGGCGTAGTGTGTGTGTTTTGATCATTTTCCTCGCACTTATGATGAAAGAGAATCATTCAGGACATTATGCAGCCTGCAGTGAGGCAGTAATGACTCGGGAACTCAAATCTTCTACGTGTGCCATTTCATGTCGCTTGTTTTAGATGCGGAAGCATCTTATACTCGCGCCTTGTAGTGCGCCGTCCGCGCCGTCCGCACCGCTTCTCGAACATTCGACAGCTGACGCGCGCGCATGCGCCGTCGCGCCGTCTCCTCCTTCTTCCACCATCTGTGCATCCCTTCCTCCTCTACACACCGCGTTCGACATCTACAATTCTCCTGATTCTCCAGTGGACGCGCATGCACCGTCGCGCTTCGAGAACATTCAACAGCTGACAGTGCATGCGCTTTCGCACTGTATATATACTCAAGGTCGGCGCTCGCTCGCTCAGTTGCCGCTCGTCGGTTGGTTTGTACGGCGCGTCGACGTACAAGGTCGCGGTGAAATGAATTCCAACGAATCCACAAACACAATGATCGACGTCCCTTCGACCAGCGCCGCCCTTTCGCATACGTGTGTACGTGTTCACTCATTCAACACCCCCTCCTACAACCACGTTAACCAATTTAGCCATCGACCCAAGTAAGTCGCAATTTAACACCCCATTTCACAACCACGTTAACCAATTTAACCATCGACCCAAGTAAGTCGCACTTTAACACCCCGTTAACCAATTATATGCTCCGCATCCTCCTCAGTGTTCCCCCGAGGGAAGCTGCGGGCAATTTTTTAATTCACATTGCCCAGCGTCAAATGTAATGTTCCAAAGTCAGTGTATTTTTTTCCGCAAAACTGAAAACAACTGTGAATATGACAAAATAAGCTTATGACACATTCAGTAACATGAAAAATTATTAATATTGGTAAAAAAATTGAAGCATCACTTATCTCAATTTTCAGGTTCAGAAACTAAAAAAATAGACAGGTGGCCAAGCAAATGGTGTCTAGACAAATACTTCAGCGAATGACCGAGGAACAGCCATCTGATTTCTGTAAGGAGCTAGCTTTGCTGAAAGAGGAAAATCGGAAGCTGCGATCCTTTAATATGAAGCTGCAGGAAGAGCTCCTGCACCACGTTTCAAAAGCACGTGGGTTACAGTTTTGTGAATCTACCAAAATTATCTAAGAAAACAAATTTTATAATTTGAATGTGAAGTTTGAAACAACCAATCGAAATAATGCCAATTTCAGTTCACCAGCCAAACTGTAGTGTGTGTACATGGCGGTGAGTTGTTCGTCAATATCTATATATATAGTGGGAAATAACAAGGCACACTGTCCTACAGCTGTCACTTAGCAAGTTGCTTACTTATTGGCGTCTACTTGAACATACTATAAGTTCGAGCTAATCGATACTCCATAATTCAGTATTAGTGCAGAAATTCTGGTTAAGAACAAAATAAACACTTCCGCTAGAAGCTTCTGACTCAATGGTACACTTCTGAAGGTTCGATCGTAGACCTCAGCTAGGATCATGGTAGACGGAAGAGCCTTTGGCACAGATTGAATTATGTGAGGAATTGAAATGCCCGTCACATTAACAAAGCAAGACTAATTTGACATAGGAAAAAAGTTATAATGCAAAAGACTGGAAGAATGATGCAGGAGTTCATTTAAATGCATGGTGTATATACAAAGGAAAGAAAAAGTATTGTAATAGTTAACAGAATTGATAACATTTTAACACAGAAAATGTGGCCTTATAAGACCCCTAGAAATGTGTAACCAGTAACGTGTTTGTAGAGCCAAACTAGGAGTAGCAACAACACAATGGAGCCCAATGTACACTGAGGTATGAGTGATTGACCATGGAAAAAAATGTTTATTGACGATTTACGTCAACTCCAGAAATGAAATTTCGCTATAGATTCTTTTAGTCATACAATCGCAGTGCTTTCCTAGGTATGCGGGCTGAGCAAACGGCCACATGCAGCTGTGGCAAGGTAAAGGAAAAATCCCCACCAGCGACAAGATCAGAGGCCACATGGTCACCAATGCATGGTGATCATACAAATGCTCTTCATTCTGGGCAAGTCCCTCAGAACAGGCCGCCAGTTTTACAGCAGTTATTTACATGTATGAAAGTTCAAGTACCCAGTGCAAGGTGCTTTCATTGTGCGATAAAATAAACATTTCATCCTAATTCTTCTACTGTGATGTAATCCAATGTTGTGTTTCGTAAAAAAACAGTGTGATGAAATGCTTGCTTTATTATTAGCCTTTAGAAGGGTCTTGCTGCACTTTCCCAAGTAGTCATTGAGTAGCGTCCATAAAAGAGTTCATTGCCTTACAAATCAACCGCCGCAATTTTTTTTTAAATTCATCGAGTACGAAGAGAGTTAGAGATTTGCTGTATGCTTTCAGTGCTGTCTCTTTCCTTTGGCACTAGTGAGTGCATTGAAAGCTACACGGGGGCACATCACAAAAAGGCGGGAGGCTCATTCATCAGCGTGCAACCTGAGACACTTTGTTTTCCTTTTTGTTTCTTCAAATGCACGGGTGACTTCATGTGAAAGCAAGCGCACAGGCGGTCAAGTCACGACATCTCGTGCTGGCTGCGGTAACTATGCAGGTCAAGATACTCTAATCAACCAGTGGCCGTGAACTTTGTGTTAATGACATGATTATTTTGAATTGTGGCATCATTTTTTCAAAAGAAAAGCTATTTCTAGCTGGCTTTGACAGTTCATTGTGAATTTCAGGCTGCGTGCGTATTTCACTATAATGTTTGGCTCATGTGTTCTCGGGAGCAGCAACTGTTTATCGGCCGCATTTCTGACCGTGCTCAAGGAGAGTCACAGGTACCCTTTAATGGCAGAAAAATATAATGAACAGAAATGTTTTCACTGAGAAGTTCAGTTTACCTTCAAAATAACGATAATAAAAATTATTTTAGGGGGCTTGTGCAGTGGCAGATTTTCTCCTTAGTAAAATCTAGGAGTGAATCTAGCCTGGCAAAAGAATGTTAGCAGTGGCTTTGCCAGAGTGTCTTTACATCTTGTGATGCCGACTGCTAAAAGAAAGCAAAGTGTTTTTTTAGCGGCAAAGGATGCACTATCTCAACTTTCTCAGCACATGGCACCGCACAAGAAACTTCATTGAAGAGCCACAACAATAAGCCTACTAGTTGCTGAAGAAGCCAATATGAGACTTTATCTACTACAGGACTTTTATATAGTGTATTTTCCGAAACAGTTCCAAGAATCGCTATGGCTTTGTGGTAGGACTCCTGCGTTCAACCCAGGTGGCCCACGTAGGATTCTCACTGACACCAAAGTTTTTTATTATTCATTTTATTTGCAGCTTGCTGCTATTTTTCAGTCACGGGTGATTTTTCGCTCACAGTCAACGACCCTGACACTGACATTTCCGTGAAACGACTTATATAATGCTATTGCGTTAAAAGAATCCCCTTCTCCATTCACTCTTTCTTTCGTTCATCGATTCGTCTCTTCTCCTGGGCGATTATTTGAGGTGGTTTTGGGGCCCTTTAAAGAAAAGAAAACTGTTCTGTTATTGGGCATTGAGAGAATATTCCTGAAACAAATGAGTCTTCATATTAATTTTACTGTGCTTACATCTGCCTAATGGATAGTAGAAAGAAGGAAATTTTGTAGTAACACCCTGATAAAGTATGACTGAATATTTTTATAGGGCTGGATTCTGCAGCGTTTCCAGGCCAACTACTGTGTACAGAGGCTGCACCTGCAGAACACCAGCTGCCTCAGCATTCAAGGCCACATCCACCACTTGCAGGTATATTGTAGCTTCAAAAGCAGAAAAATTTGTTAATTCTTGTTAGCAGAATAAGGTGGTTTTTTTACATAACGCTATGTGAACAAGCCATATTACCAAATTTACAGTCGAACCTCGCTGCTACGAAACTGACGGGACGCGGGGAAAATTTTGTTGTGGCGAAATCTGCCTCAGAACACTGTCACATTTCAGCAGAGCCTCCACTAAATTGTTTGTTTTATAAAATAGACTGTCACCTTCGTTTTCCCCCTTCCTTTGGACGTCAGCTCAACGGTTCAACACACGTACGTGGTCACCAGGTGCATCGCGAGGTCATGCGCGGACGCCAATGAAAGTGCAAATGATGTCAAATGCATTCATTCCATCACCTTGAATGAATACATCGCCGTTGACGTGGACGTTGTTGCTTGTGATCAGCTAACTGACTGAATGTGGCGCCGATGTGTGTTTTGCATCACTTTCATGTCCAGCGACGCAGTGTTATAGCGAACTTCTTCAGTTATTGCCTTCTCATGATGAGCAAAAAAGTCTGCATCAACTGCAATATAATTATCTGGGCTCACGTCTGTGTGAATGTTTACCGTGCCCAGGCTGCCGTAGCACACGCGAGTGCACAAGCACAAATGACAGGTTTCGGCGCTTTAAAAGATGCTTTACTGCTTTTGATGTACTGCAATGCTGCAAACGCGCGATCTAGAATGAATGTGGATTGGCTCATGTGGCTCCAGCATTGTAAAGCGAGCCTGCACCTTGCCTCAACGTGGCCTGCCGCATCGCTATCATCACCAAACAATGGTGCTTTCCTACGAGCAAGCAGTGGGCACATATTTTCATGGAAGCAAAGTGCAGGTAATGTTCGAAAAGTTTTGTGGTTGACAATATGCTCAAATTATCGTATGACAAATTTTCAAGTCAAGCTCCAGTGAGCGTACGTTTTGTTGAAGCAAAAACAAGCATGAAAAACGGTTCGTTGTGGTGAGAACTTTGACGCATTGACTTCTATGGCAAGCTGATGGGGAATAAAAAATCCTTTGTTGAAGCTAAAAGTTGGTTAGAGTAACGTTAGTTATAGCGGGGTCTGGCTGTACTCGCATAATAAGCACGGTGCACTTTTTCCCCCTAAAATGTTGCTCCAAATTCGGGGTGCACGAATTGCGGGGTAAAGTTTATGAAAATTTTTTCCCCCACTGCAGTCGCAAAAGTCATCGAATTAAATTTACTGTGCATCGTATTAAATTTATTGTGCAATAGTACGACAAATTTTTTTGTAGAGGCTGAACCTTCGGAACCCAAGTCGCTCCAGAATTCAACGCCACTGCCACCTGCTGTGGAGACACCACCAGCCTTCACTTTATTGGGCAATGGAGTGGTTAGGTCACCTGAACTAAGGACGATCAGAGATGATGTGGATGTAGTAATTACATAAAATTGTTTTCCTACAGGTGTACCTAGCCCACAGTGTAACCGTCACAAAGGAGGTGTACGAGACACCGATGGCAGTCCCTAAAGATTCACACTTTATCAAGCTGGCGGCCACTGAAATTCGGTCATCTGAAGTGCTGGCACAAAGAAGTTTTTCCTGGACACTGTCCAACAGTTACCTGATGGATGGTAGTGAGAAAGCTCCACAGAGGCCCCTGACACCGCGAAAAGTTGACACCTTGAAAGGCAAGCAATCTTTTTTTCTGTTCACTGTATTTCTGTTTTAGCATGTGCCAGTTTTCTTCTGGGGCTGTCTGGCCAACTAAAGTGCAAAACTGAATAACAGATATATACACTTGTTATAAAAACATATTGGCTCAAAATGTGATTACTCATTCTAATAACCCTTTGATAGTCAATGATGTACATGTACGGTATTCACTCTCATAATATGCACACCCCTAGTTTGAACGCCAGAGAAAAAAAGACTTTTCAGTTTCATGCATAAAGTGCACCCCGAACTTGGCAGTGATCAGCAGTTCTGTACCATATTTGCACGTATGCAATTCAATGCCCTCGTACATTAACTAGATGGAAGAGAGAAAAATTTAAAAAAAGCGCGGCTTTGCTGTCTCGCCAAGTGAAGAAGGTGGACAGAAGTCAGTGTGTCGGAGCAACCTTTGCACCAGCGCCAACATTGCTCCGGCTGATTGCAAGCCGCGCGCACTTCGCATAGATCAGACGATCATGTTTTCAAGTGCCCTTTGAGTTTTCTGTCGAGAAAAGCCTTGGCGGTATCGCGTTTCAAAAGCTTTAGTGGTTTTATGACTCAAGGTTTCACCTTTGCTGCTACTGCGCAGACTTACGGCGGGCTTTTAGCACCATTGATCTTCCAGCCGCGAACTCAAACTTTGCGTCTCGTGCGCTGCTCTTGAGTTAGTGCTTGAGTGCGATAGTGTCGACAACCAGTCTTCATGCTGTCTTGTAGAAGCTTCGGCGACAACATGCAGAACCGCAGGCTAGGACTAATGAGCCTACGGTGCGCGCTTATGCAACTCAAGTGCTGACTCTGAGGCAACTTTTTTGGCCTTCGAATTCTGGGCGTCGGCCTGCAATCAGAATATCCTAAATTCAAGTAGATTGGGTATTCTTCTGCCACATTTTCTTGCTTAGCATGGGCTGCTGCATTTCTGGAATACGTGGATTTTTGATGCATAGATGTCTCATTATTGCTTTTTTTCAATTTTTTTCCACAGCCGTGCACCGGCTTTTGCTTGCACCAACCAGTAAGGGCGCATAATGCGGCGGGTTTCGGTCAACGTGTGACTCATTACCACTTGTAGCATACCGGAACATTTGCCGGAAGGCCTCGGGTAAAAACCTATAATTTCTCGCAAGCACTTTCTTAACTTCATCATAACTCTCAAACGCTTTTCTCGAGAAGCAATTTATCACGTCAGACACTTTGACGGGAAGAAGATCTAACAGGTTCTGCGTGCAACGGGATCGCTCCAAGGCATTTCACTCTCAAACATGTTCTCAATTTAAGAGATACTTCGCCATGTTCTCGCCGACTACGAACGGCGCTAGTTGGTCTCGAATTCTGTAACCGCTGACCTGAACAGTCAGAGAAACTACGCTAGGCGCCTGCTAACACTGTAGGATTGCCAATTCTATTCGTTTCAACTCGTGGCACTCCTGTCTCTTGGCCTCCTCAGGGTGTTCTCACCTTTCAGCTTCTTCGCGTTCCAACGCCTTTCAGTTTCTTTGTGTTCGTGAACTTCTCGCTTTTCAGCTTCATCGCGGCGTGCTTTGACATCCACCCATGTCTCATCGACTTCCTCACTCGTCACTTCTGCATCCCTCATGATCTCAAGAATCACTGGCTTTCGTTTTGCACAGCCCTAAAGAAGGCCAAGTTCCTCAGAAATTTCGAAGAGTTCCTTCACCCTAAGGTTCTCCATCATTCACGCTAGCCTCTTGCTGTTTGCTCCTAATAAAACTCTACTTGCGCGCCCGCTATAAGTCGACTAGCAAGACGCGCAAGTTATGATTAACGCTGCCATATTTACACTCTCCACATTGCATTCGGTTCAAAAGCACTCCTATTTGGCTTGAAACGATCAAAGCTCACTCACTAATGCTTCACACAGCCCTTCTCTAAACTACTATAACCTGTGCTACAGTAGTCTGGTGAACGGGGTGGAAAACATCAGGTGCTCACCGTGTCGATGTCGTTGACGCCAGCCGATCCCACAGCTGTCATCCACTGATACGATTGATTGATTGATATGTGCGGTTTAACGTCCCAAAACCACCTTATGATTATGAGATGAAGTAGCGGATGAAGCTCGGAAATTTCGATCACCTGGGGTTCCGTAACATGCACCCAAATCTGAGCGCGTGGGCCTACAACATTTTCGCCTCCATCAGAAATGCAGCCGCCGCAGCCGGGATTTGAACCCGCGACCTGCAGGTAAGCAGCCGAATACCTTAGCCATTATGCCACCACGGCGGTCCATCCACCGTTACGAGGCTTGGCGCTGACGAGGCTACGAAGTGCGCCACAAAACTCGCCGCTTACAAGGACACCGGCCGCACTGACAGCGTGGGGACTGCAAGAGTCGAGATGTCTTCTCTCTGACGCATACGTCGGCGGCTTTCTGACGCATAGGTTAGCTGACGCATAGGCTTTTTTTATAAGCACCGGGTGGATCTTTACGTCACCAGCGTCCAATCAGAAGCACCGCTGGCCGTGATGTCAGATTTCTCCAGTCAGGAACCGCCGCTGGGTTCCGTCATTATCCTCATTTCCGGAGCCCCTGCGTTCGGTTGCAACCAAGGACGAGTGATGTTGTCACGCATTGCGTAAGACTGGATGCGCATTGCGCAAGACTGGACTCGCAAGACTGGATGGCATCGCTCGCTTGACGTCGTTGAGAAAACGATGTCAGGCGGGCTCGCTGGCTGCACTTGACACAGATTGTCTTTGCAGAGGCAATGACGTTCGGCGTGGACTCCCACGCGTAACAGTACCGATATGCATTATCTGTGGATACTGCGATTCCTTTATTTTCATTCGTCGAAGTGGAAAATTGACCAAGCAAGTCCAATCCCAGTTAATGAAAAGGCTCAGCTGGGACTTAGGTATGCTGGAGGCAGGCGCCAGGGGGAGTCGTAGGTTTCTTTCGACGTTTGTAGAGGTCGCAAGCCGCAACGTAGCGAAAAACGGAGTAATACAGGCCTTTCTAAAAAAACCGTCATCGAACAAGGCTGTAGGTTCGCGGCACGCCTAAGTGTCCTGAAGTTGGTGCGTCATGAAGCTCTTGAAAGACGTCTTTGTACAGACGATGTGGGGCGAGGAGTGAATGTTACGGCGATACAAAACGTTGTCTTGCTGCAGGAACATGCTGCGGGAAGAGTCGGCGTGGCCGGGTTGAAGGCGTTCAATGAGGAGGAGTAGTGGTGGATCTCGAAGTCACGTGCATAGAGTCTGTGATGGCGAAAATACAGTCGTCAGCTTCCAAATGAGTAGAATCAGGTGGTTGAACCTGGAGGCGGGATAAGCAGTTGGCAGCGCTGTGCAACTTCCAAACTTTGTACACCAACGAGAACGTGTATTTCTGGAGTCCCAATGCCCAGCGACTGAGTCTTCTAGTGAGTCCTTCATTATTGACAGCCAGCGCAGCGCGTGATGATCTGTGATGACTGCAAACGGGCATCCGTGCAGGTACGAACGAAATTTAGCGACGGCTCAGACGAAAACTAAAACTTCTCGCTCGAAAAATGGAATAATTTCTCTAGGACTGTGGCAGAAGGCGACTCACATATGCTATACACAGATTGTGCCACTCTGTATGTGAGCGAGTATAGCCCCAACGCTATGGGCGCTTGCGTCAGTGCTAAGCTTTGTTTGTGCAGCTGGGTTGAAGTGGGACAACACTGGTAGTGAAGTGAGAGCGTAAGTAATTGGTGTGATGGAATGTGCTTGGTTCGCACCCCCAAAAAAAGGCCAAGTCCTTTTTGAGGAGTTCCGAGATGGGTCGAGCAATATCCACCAAGTTTGCTACAAAGCGATGGAAGTATGAACAGAGCTTCGGGAAGCTGTGGACATTTTTTTGTAGAAAGGAGAGCGGGGAACTCACAAACAGCGTGGAAATTGTCGGCCTTGGGTTAGACTCCACTAGCATCGACAAGTTGGCCTAGTAGCTTAGATCGATGGCACCCAAAAGTGCACTTAGACGAATTCAGCTGGAGGCCAGCAAAGCGAAATACGTCAAGAACGGCCAACAAACACGAGAGATGGCTCTCAAACGTAGGCGAGAACACGATTACATCGTCCAGATGGCAAAGACAGGCTGACCTTTAAAACACCCTCGGAGAGAGTCCATCATGCGTTCAAAAGTTGCAGAAGCATTACACACTCCAAACGGTGACCTTAACTTGGTAAAGACCGTCGGGTGTGATGAATGCTGTATTATCGCGGTTGTGGTCATCTACATAAATTTGCCAATATCGGGATCGAAGATAGAGTGACGAAAAATACTTGCCACCATGGAGGCAGTCGAGGGTGTCCGCGATTCGAGGGAGGGGGTACACATCCCCTTTAGAGATTTGATTTAGATGGCGATAGTCGACGCAAAAGCGCCAGCTGTTGTTTTTTTTTCTTATTTAGAACCACAGGTGATGCCTAAGGGCTGGATGAAGGCCCTTTTGCGTTTTTGTTTCAGAATGTTCTCTATCTTCTTCTGAATAATTTGGCGCTCAGCGTGCGACACACAGTAGGGGTGGTTGTGAAGTGGACTGGCACGGCCGGTGTCGATACGGTGGGCTTCGACACTTGTGCGGCCCAGTGGATGGTCGGCAATGTCGAAAGCATAGATGTAGAAAAGCAAAACAATGTGCAGGGCTTCATTTTGGGAAGGTAAGAGGTCCCTGGATATCATTTTGTCCAGGAATGTCTTGTGTGCTGACATGTCAACTTTGGTCACATTGTTTGCATCAGGAGTGAAGGAAGCAGTTGTGCATTCATCGACTGTAGAACGCTCTGCTAGCGAGAGGCCTTGGGGAAGAACTTGGACTGACGTGGAGAAGTTCAGGACAGGAAGCAGCGTCTTGTTGTTGGCGACAGCCACCATAGTATGTGGAAGAGCTAGGTTGCGTTAAAAAGTAAGATCAATGAGGAGATCTACCAAGTAGTTGGCATCAGGGACTGACAGAAAAGGCGACATAGGAATGTACACAGCCGTCTGAGGTGGAAGTCGTAGGAACTTCATGGCCCGTAGCCGCGTGCAACTTGCAGGAGAGCATCGGCATACAAAGGCAACCCGAGCCTTAAAACACCGAATGAGCAATCCATGAGCGCAAAGTGACCAGTCGAAAAATCCAAGCCAAGAATAGCAGAGTGGGGGCGAGCGGGAAGAAAAGCAAAAAGTACTGAAGTTTGGTGACTGGCAACGGTAACATGAGCAGTGCATATACGAAAGACTGGTGTTTGGCTTCCGTTAGCTACGCGCACTGTTGGGAACACAACAGGTGTCAGGACTCTCTTGAAGTGGCATATAAGCTTGGAACTCATCACAGATAGGTGTGCGCCAGTGTCCATCAGTGCTGTAACGGCCAGGTAATCGACGAGGGGTCGGTAGAAAGTTTCGGGTGCTTGTCTTCAGTTCAGCGCCACCTCCAGGAGCTGCACTTGTTAGTTTTCCAGGATGCGACTAGAATGAGCCCGTGACGGAGAGCAATTGCGCCGAGGAGAGTGTGATTAGCGACGCTGGGGTGACGGCGGTTGGCTGGAGAAGTTCCGGCTGAGCGACGACGTCCACGTAGGTGGATTGAGACCGAGTAAATGAGCGGCGTGGTGGAATTCTCTGTAGGTGGTCATCTGGGGAGTATGGTCTAGAATACTGTCCGCGATCCAGACGGCGGGCACTTGAAAATCTTGTTTGGGAAGACCATCTGTTACGGCAATGACGCGAAATGTGGCTGGCTTAAAAACCGCAGATACGAATCCTTCTACCTCAGATCCGGCCACAGGAACATCGAATCCTGCACCTGATCACCACGGCGAGGTAGAAGACGCCTCAACAACGACTGAACTCCGCTCCTTGAGGTCGGTCCCCACAAAGCCTACGTACGAAGATCTGTCGCACGTGCCTGCCATATCCACGTACTCTGCGAATTGACAGTATGCAACACCTCAAAGCCGCAACACTCCATGACGGCTGCCTCACCGCACGCCCTTGGCCTACAATGACAATGCACACCGGCACACCCGCTATTCGCCCCCGATCACGGGGACGTTTCAGTCTACTATGTCCGAAAGTGACTTTCGATGGACTTTACCGCGTTGTGCGTCTTGAAAGCAGCCACTACCATCTACTTCGAAGTCTGCCACAGCTGAAATTCCTGCCCGCGAAATGCTGTGGCCAAACTTTCGGGATGCTGCTACAATGACCGAGGGCTACGTGAAAGCTTCGTCAACATCCAGACAAACCGTACCTTTTGTACCACTCACGCACGCTGTAAACCACCACGCTGCCCCGACGAGCAAGGGCCTGCCATTTAACCGTCCAGGAAATGCCACGCCTTCTGGGCTCCACAACCATCCCCGTCAGCCTTTCACGCTGGATCGTGAGCACCAGACGCGTGTTCGAAACGCAGGCTTGTTGGTCATAACAGTGACGATGCCCGGTTCTACTGAATTTCCACCACCTGGGATAGCATGCCGACGAAAATATCACGTTTGACGAGAAAAAGACAGGCCCCTTTTCAGGCATTCTGCTATGCATCTGCGCTACAATTCTAGCCACAGCAGCCACGCGTTGCAGCCATGCCATTCAAGAAGGACAAACAGATGAAACAACTTTATTTAAAAAACACAAAAGTTCTGTAGGGTTACTCCTCCGCGTTCAGACTGCCCCGAAGTTTTGTGTGCGTGAGGCGTAGCCTCCGCCGCTGTAAAGACACGCTGAATTGCCCACAGTTGGTCATGCAGTTATGTGCTAGTCAGCGCACTTAGCCAAAGCTGTTCGAGAAGCTCCGGTTCTTTATTGTTTTCTCGATATGTTACGGAGACCCTTGTGCACTGCCATAGAATGTGCATCATGACAATGTTTTCGTGCTTACAGAGGATACAGCTTACTTGAGGGTGTTGCTTGGAATTTACTATGTTCCGTTGTACTGGAATCAAAGGGTTCTGATTTATAACCTTTGCCAATCTGTTTTTTGAGATCTGTCTAACTGTTTGTGTGGTGGGGAATATTCTTCTTGTTGTTGCTAATATTGTGCCAATATGTCAAGGTACGTGACCGGTTTTTCTCTGTCGTCTTGAATCGGATATTACTCATTGTCATCACCGCGCAAGCACCCGCTATGTCTGTCTAATGTAGTGGCCAACGACTTGCTCTGCACATGACTACCCGAAGAGCATGGGGCACTGTAAATCGGGCACAGCGTTTCCGCGTCCGTCGGCATGAAGCAGCATCTTGTTGTTGGCGACAGCCACAATAGTATGCGGCAGAGCTATGTTGCGTGAAAAAGTGAGGTTATTGAGGAGATCTACCGAGTAGTTGCCATCAGGGACTGACGGAAAAGGCAACATATGGATGTACACAGCAGTCTAAGGTGGTGGAAGTCGTAGGAACTCCATAGACCATAGCCACGTGCAACTTGCAGGAGGGCATCGTCATACAAAGGCAACCCGAGCCTTAAAACACCGAATGAGCTATTCATGAGCGCAGAGTGACCAGAGAAAAAATCAATGCAAAAATAACAAAGTGTGGGCAAGGGGCAAGAAAAGCAAAAAGTACTGAAGTTTGGTGACCAGCAACGGTAACACGAGCAGTGCACATACCAAGGACTGGTGTTTGGCTTCCGTTAGCTACGCGCACTGTTGGGAACACAGCCGGTGTCAGGCCTTTTTGACGCGGTATATAAGCTTGAAACTCATCACAGATAAGTGTGCGCCAGTGTCGATCAGTGCTGTAACGGCCAGGCAATATATCAGGGATCAGTGGAGGGTTTCGGGTGCTTGTCGTCAGTTCAGTGCTACCTCCAGGAGCTGTGCTTGTTAGTTTTCTGGGATGCGACTAGAATGAGCCCATGACGGAGAGCAATTGCGTCAAGGAGAGCGTGATTGTTGACCTTGGAATGACGGCGATAGGCTGGAGAAGTTTCCGCTAAGCGACGACGTCCACGTAGGTTGGTTGAGATCGATTAAATGAGCTGCTTGTTTGAATCTTCTGTAAGTGGTCATCTGGGGAGTATGGTCTAGAATGCTGTCCGCGATTCTGACTTCGGGCACTTGGAAATCTTCGTTGGGAAGACCACTTGTTACAGCAATGGTTTAAAATGTGGCCGGCATGAGAACACGAAAAACAAATTGACCGATCATCATTGGTGCGCCACTGAGATGAATTGCAGCGTCGTGGGGGGAATTGTGGAACCAAAGAGAATGCAGAAACAACTGGGGCAGCATTGTGGTCGTGGTTGTCGGCGGGAGTCCATATGTGCTGGTGAGCAAGGCGAGCAGATGGGAAAGGTAGCACGCCCATGTTGACAAGCTTTTGCCGGACGGCGGCTTGCATTAGAAAAATGTTTTTCCACTGGTCTTGCGCAGGCCGCGTACAGGTTGTAGAGGCCATGGCTTCTAACTTCAGGCGAACAATGCGTGTGATGGTCTAATTCGCGTTTACACATGGCGTCTCAAGATCTTTCCACGAGGACGTCACAGCTGTGTTTGGAATGTGGTTAAAGCGCTGAGTAATCCACCTGCATTTCGCTTGCTCAAAGCGTCGACATGCGGTAATGACGGAGTCAATTGTGGTACAATTCTTACATATGAAGATGTTGAAGGTGCCGTGACCTATGTCCTTAACACATTGTTGACCTTGTCAGCCTCTGACTTTTCTTTGTCGGACTTGCGGCACAGGGCGAGCACATCCTGAATGTAGGCGACACAAGATTCAGTGGGTGATTGAACACGCAAATCAAGTTCCTGTCTGGCTGCCATTTGTCGAGCAATAGACTGGCTGAACAAACCGTGAAGCTTCTGTTTGCACATGTCCGAGCTGGTAAGGTCTTTTTGGTGGGTTTCACACCAAACGTGCGCCGTACTCCGTAGGTAGAAAAGAATATTGGCGAGCATAAGTGTCTCATCCCACTTGCAGTGCTTACTCATGCGCTTACATAAGCGAGCCATTTGTTGACATTTTGTCGGTTCCGCAAAATGTGCGGGGTCTAGAAGATGGAAAGTAATCGCAAATGATGGAGCAAGCGTGGACTAGACGGACGGTGCACTGTCTTCAGGCATCATGGTTGGACGAAGTTGGCGTTCGTTACGGAGATCCATAGTCGGGATGTTACCCAGCACTCCCACAAAAAATGGCAGCATATCCACGGAGTGAATGATAGAGAGTGGGGCGAAGCATCCGTCCGTTCATTAGTTCTTGCCTCCGTCCGTCCATGCATGCGTCTGTGTGGCCGCCCGTGCGTCCATCCGCCCGTTCATGCGGGCATGTGTTCGTGCGTCCCCACGTTCATCTGTGCATCCGTCCCTGTGTTAGTCCATGCATCTGCTCCTGCGTCCATCAATGCGTCCATCCGTCCGTGCAGCCATCCGTGCGTCCATCTAAGCATCTGTTTGTGTGTACGTTCATCCACCCATTCAACACTCCCAGTACTACAATTTCGCACCTCTTCATATTATTGCCACAGGCATGGAACGAAGTTTGGCCATGCCATTGTGAGTATGTCCCATGGTGTGAAAAAAGAAGGGGACTGTTGGTGTGCTCGTGCTCTAACGTTTGGTTCGGCTTGACGTCCAGGGCTGCTCCTGTGAACAGACATTGTGGTCGTTCTGTAATCACGTGACATTTTCTGGCGGAGGTGCTGGGTAGTGTTGTATGCACTGCAATCAGCAGCAAGGTTCCAAGACTAGTAGCGACTTGAAAGAAGCAGCTGACTTACGGCGTAGCAGGCGACAACTTGGCCTACTTCCTGAATTCGAACCATTTCCACAACTCGGCAGTACGATGGCTTGTACGGGAATGCAAGCCCAACAGACATCAATGCTGCTTCCTCCATGGTTCTTCAATGCCCCGCGAACCCAGAAGCCGTTTCACGGTGACCCTTACGAGGACGTCGACGACTGGCTTCACGACTACAACCATTGAGGCAGCGTCAACGAGTGGAACGAGCAGAGAAAGCTTCGGTATGTCTCCTTTTATATCGAGGACTCTGCGTGCACTTGGTTTAAAAACCATGAAGCCACTATGGCAACCTGTCCAGAGTTTAGAAACCAGTTGGGGAATGCCACCCGAAGTTTTGCCCGAAAGGAGCAAGCGGAACGGCTCCTCCATTCCTGAAACCTGCGTGCGTCTAAACGAGCGTGTTGCCATGTTCGTTGAGGACATGTCGCGTATTTTTCAGTTGAGCTGACTCCTCAATCACGGAAGAGAACGAGGTGTGCCTCCTAATGCGGGGAGTGAAAGAGCAGCTGTTCGCTGGACTAGTGCAGAACCCTCCCAGCACTGTAGAGCTTGAACAGTGCCTTCAGAGTGAACCCTTACTAGGGCACTTTGATGAAGGTGCCACCACTGAACTTCAACTTCACACTGACGCAAGCAACAGCGGTCTTGGTTTAGTGCTCGTCCAGTGGCAAGACGGCGCTGAACGTCCCATCGCTTATGCTAGTCGAATTGTGTCATCTGCGGAAACTAACTACTCAACCACGGAGGAGGAATGCCTTGCTGTTATTTGGGCGATAACAAAGTTCCGACCGTGTCTTTATGGCCGTCCATTTAGAGTAGTTACTGACCATCATGCCCTCTGTTGGCTGGCTAGTCTCACGGACCCTTCAGGGCGCCCCGCGAGGGGGAGCTTGCGCCTTCAAGAATTCAAGGTTACAGTCGTCTACGAGTTGGGCCGCAGGCACACTGATCCTGATTGTCTTTCGTGCGCTCCCCTCGCGACGACATCAAGTGACGATGATAGCGATGGTTATTTTCTTTGTGCAGCCAGTGAATCTGACTTGGCCCAACAACAGTGCAATGATTTAGAGATCCGAGAACTTATCAAATACCTTCAAGATCACGGCTCGAGTCCACCATCAGCATTCGCACGTTAAGTGTCATTTTGTCTCCACAGTGGCATCATCTACAAAAAGAACTTCGCATCTTATGTATACCTCCTCGTCGTTCCACCAGGGCTACGTGCGGACATTTTAGCCGCCCGCCATGACGAGCCTTCCTCCGGCCACCTTGGATTCGCACGTACCCTTACCCGGATTCTGACTAGCTACTACCGGACAAAGCTCACCCAGGATGTCAAGCACTACGTTAAAACGTGCAATCATTGTAAGCGTCATAAAGCACCACCTGTGCGCCCTACTAGTTTATTGCAGCCTGTTGCCCCCCGTCAAAATCGTTTGAACGAATTGGCATGGACTTGCTTGGGTCCTTTCCGAAGTCACGGGATGGCAACCGCTGGATCGTAGTCACTACTTACTATTTAACGACGTACTGCGAAACGAAAGCCCTACAACGAGGCACCGCCAATGAGATTTCATATTTTTTCATCAACATAGTCCTCCACCATGGAGCGCCAACAGTTCTTATCACTGACCGTGGAACAGCTTTTTTAGCCCAATTGATGCAAGATGTCACGAAGCTTAGTGGAACAGCTCATCGCAAAACGACCGCATACCATCCACAAACCAATGGTCTCACGGAGAGAATAAACAAGATGCTCGCTGACATGTTATTTATGTACGTCGACCGCGATCACAAAAACTGGGATGAAATTCTGCCATACGCAACGTTCGCTTACAACACAGCGGTTCAAGAGACTACGGCTTACACTCCCTTCCGGTTGCTTCACGGCTGAGAAGCAAGTACGATGCCGGATGCCATGCTCTTGCCTGACATGACCGATATTTCTACTGATGCGAACGACTTTGTCCGGCTCACCGACGTGGCCTGCCAACTTGCACTCGAGCGGATTCGAAAACAACAACGCATCGATTCGCAGAGGTACAACTTCCGTCATCGCCATGTTATTACCAACCCGGTGATCTGGTGTGGCTGTGGATCCCCATTCACCAAAAGGGCCACTCGAAAAAGTTACTTCACTGCAACTGCGGTCCTTATAGAGTACTATGGCACCTCACAGATGTCAACTACGGAATTGTGCTTGAAGACAAAGCTCGGCAATCTTGATGTTCCCAGCAGGCCGACATTGTTCATGTGTCACGGATAAAGCCACACTACCCCCGAGCCACCTGACACTGCTTCATCATGCGTCCTTGTGCGTGTACGCGATTACTTTAACTTTTAAACGGCATTGATCATCAGGGTGGTACTTTTTAGAAGGGGGGGGGGCGTAATGACACAGGAATGGAACGAGGTTTAGCCAAGCCAATGGGAATATGTGCTATGGTGTGAAAAAAGAAGACTGTTGGTGTGCTCGTGCTCTAACGTTCGGTTCGGCTCGACGTCCAGTTCTGCTCCTGTGAACGGACGTTGTGGTCGTTCTGTAATCACGTGACAATATATTCCTCATATAGGATCACCATCATTCAGTGAACATACCAAGGACTGAACGAGAGGAGGCACTCTCACACTTTCTTACGGCTTGCGCTTCGTGTCTACTTCCTACCTTTAACCAACCACCCCGAGTTTATGGTATATACGCGTTTACTGTATTCATGGCACTGCGGCCCAACGCTGGCTATACCTTTCTAAAACCAATGAGGTTACACTCAGCGAGTTTAACAAAGCAACCCTTTCTTGTCAGATAGGGCTCAATGTACACGCCATTGGCTGCTCAGAGGTAATGAGAGACAGGAGAATTCGGCTTTTAGTTAACGCGCACGCTGCGATTTTTTTAATGTTCAACAACACACAGAAGAAATCTCCCACCGGCACCACCTTTGATGCCAAATCTAAGACTGGTTACACACTATAATGACTACTACTACTACGAGCGACGAACGGGTGCCGCTTTAAAAAACTTGGTCCCTAAAAGATGTTACGGGGGGTATTTATATAAAAATCGTGAGTCTGTAGGAGAGTGGGATCACAGTTCACAGGGCGCACAGAATGCCAGACAACAAGGCAACCCAGGCTGAGCCCCACAAAACCAATGTCGTCATCTTCTTTCATTAGGTACCATTCAGCTGTTCCACTGGGTAGGTATTTCCGCCACCGTGACAGTATATTATATATGAAGCATTTCTTTGCAAACTTCGGCGACTTTGTGTGTATCTATCAATCTATCTATCTATCTATCTATCTATCTATCTATCTATCTATCCATCTATCTATCTAGCCGCTTACGTTTGGGTGCTCTCGTGTTCACCCCCTTAACATGGCTTGGACCAAAAATAGAATAGAAGGAAGGGATGGTTTGACGAATATGACGTGTTGGCCAAGACATGAATAATGTCACAATCCCGTCGCGTACGCCGTCAAACACTTCCCGTCAGACAGTGACACATACAGACGGGCGTGTATGTGCCGCTGGTATGCGGGTATGTGCCACAGGTGATTGACACCTAATGTCTACCTAGAAACGACGAGAACACACATGGGCGATTTGAATGCATGAGCGTCAAGCAAAACCCAACATCGGTAGTGTCAACCCTACGAAGGCATAGAATAAATGTCAGTGTTAAGAAAAACCTCACATATGCAGCGTTCACTTCCCGACAAATGCAAATAATAAATTTTAGGGTCCCAGCAGGAATCGAACGTGAGCGTTCCACGTGGCAGTCAAGCATTCTGCCGCAGAGCAACGCCAGGTCTCGGAACTACTTTTGAAACAGACGCTAATCTTTGTGAAACGTCAATGGTGGTTGCAGCGCTGTTTACCCAATACAGCCATCACGTCAAGTTACACACATTGTAGATAGGTGTCATGCACTGAAGTTGATTTATGAGCAATGTCCAGGGCCAGCATCATCGCGAGCATCAGCACTTCATATCAGCTTCTATTTTTGCTAATACGCATGTTCCAGTTGACATTTTTGCGCAAGTGTGAACAACTGGTTATATAAACATCTGCAACTCTTCAACACTTGTGTATGCCTGCAACATTTTTACATATATTTAGCGTCCATTGATGACGTATCGCTCAAAAAAAATTGCAACATGGTCGCCTTCTCTCCGCGTGCTTCGCATATCATCGATTCTCAGGTACATGGCACCTGCCGAATTTTTAGCATCATTTCATGACATGTTGCTCAAAAGAAATATCAATACGGTAAGCTTCCTTCCACGTTCTTCGCATATGGTCGATTCTCAGGTACGTGTGATCTGCCGAATTTTTTCGACACTGCGTAGTTTGTTGCACGAAAACGCGTTTATGATGTATGAGGCATAATGAGGGGGAGCAGATTTATTGAAACAGATGTACGCAGACTAGGTTGCGCCAGACTCCAACAGCAGCAACTGCATTGACAACTCCGCTTCACGCAACTTGTCCGTTCATTTGCTTGCTTATTCATTATTTATTTTCTTTGTAAACATGGTTTACAATCGACGCGGAAAACTAAGTGATGCAGTTCCCGAGGCAAGAACTGCGTCCTTGTCGCATTGCACAAGCCGTCTTTCTTGACTGCCAAATGAAATTAATGCCATTCTTGAAGGTGTACCTGTATTCGCCCTTATTAATACTGGTGCTGCCATATCTGTCATTGTCGAAAAAGTTTGCCGTTCAATTCGAAAAGTGACAATGCCTAACTAGGGTTCGTATCTTCATACTGCCACTGCACAGCCTGTGGAGCCTGTGTCCGCGTGTAAGGCCACACTTACAATTCAAGGAGTGCCCTAAACAGTGCAAATCGTAGTACTCCCGCACTGTTCTCACGACATCATTTTAGGCTGGGATTTTCTCTCCCATCGCAAAGCCGTCATTGATTGTGGCCGTGGTGAAGTCGTCCTTTGTCCCCTTGGTGATGCTTTACCTGCGGACGATCGTCCTTCCTACGCAAAGTTGGTAATTTGTGACGAAACCCAGATCCCTCTATGTTCGCACCTGTATGGTGTTGCACCATCGTCAACGATACCGCATTTTTCACGCCTTCCACTGCTTTCGTTCATCGCCAGCTATCACCGCTCGCAACCGCTGTCATTACTTTTCAAGGTAGTGTGACTGACGCGCCTGTGAGGAATCTGTTCCCATTCACGATTACGCTGCTTCGGGGCGAATGTATCGGCTCACTCGTATCATTCGTAACCATCGCTACACTTGACGATCCTGGCTCATCGGAAGTCAGCGCCCTCGCCTGTATTTACGGGAATTCCTCTGCCGACATTTTCAACTGTGTCATCAACGAAGGCTTAAACCCACAACAAAGGTGTGAGTTTTTCAGCCTTCTTGACAAGTTTAAGCTATCATTTGACAGTCGCAGCTCTGCCTTAGTTCTAACATCTACTGTATGCCACCAGATCGACACAGGCAATCACCCACCACTACGGCAGTGATGATACCGTGTTCTACCGACTGAACGCCGCGTCATCAATGAACAAATAGGGGACATGCTAAAGCGCGGCGTCGTTCGACTCTCAAACTGTACTTGGGCGTCACCGGTTGTTTTAGTTGAAGACAAGGATGGCACGATACGATTTTGCGTAGATTATCGTCGTGTAAACAAAATAGCAAGACAGAATGTTTATAATCTGTGTTTGTGTGACCACATTGTTGCGATAATACTAATTTGTTTTGTCTTTCCTTTTCCTTTTTATGTACACAACGTTTTTTGTAACCATGCTACCTCGTGTTATGCCTTTGTTCTGTACCACTCCCCTCTGTAATGCCTCTGGCACTGAGGGTATAATAAATAAATAAATAAATAAATAATTTGCCTCCGATCGATGACGCCCTCGGCTCTTTACAAGACTCAGAGTTTTTTCCTCCTTTCTTACGCTCTGGGTGTTGGCAAGTGGCCAAAGACTGCCTTTGTTACACGAGAAAACTTATACAAATTGTGATGCCATTCAGCCTTTGCGATGCGCCGGCAACATTTGAGCACATGATGAACACTATCCTACGAGGCCTCTAATGATACACGTGTTTGTGCTACTTTGATGATGTGGTGGTATTCTCGCCCGATTTTCCCACGCACCTTTGTCGCTTGGAACAGGTTCTGCGCTGTCTTTCTGCAGCAGGCCTCCAGCTAAACTTGAAGAAGTGTCACTTTGGAGCACTCCAGCTGACCATTCTTGGACACGACGTGTCGAAGGAATGCATTCTTCCTGACACCGCTAAGCTACGTGCTGCTAGCGAGTTCCCGAGGCCCACGTCTCTCAAGGAGCTGCGTACATTATTTGGGCTTTGCTCATACTTCCGCCGTTTCTTCCGTGATTTCGCCTCTATCATGGCATCTCTGACAAACCTACTTCAGGGAGACTGCAAGCTATCTGAGTGGTCTCCAGCCTGCGGCAGTGCCTTGGCGACGCTCCACGAACTGCTTATAACACTACCCACACTGGGTCATTCCGATTCAAGCACTCCCGCAGAAATGCACACGATGCTAGCGGTGCCAGTCTTGGCGCTGTACCCGCTCAACGAAAGCATGGTTACCAAGAATATGTTGTTTTGTACGTTAGCCGCACTCTTACAAGAACAGAAGCAAATTATTCGGTAACGGAGAAAGAATGCTTAGCGATTATCTGGGCCATTACAAAATTTCGGCCTTTATACTTACGGCCACCATTTCGATGTTGTTACAGATCAACACGCGCTCTGCTGGTTATCCTCCCTAATGGATCCTTCCGGATGCTTGGCACGATGAGCTTTACGGCTCCAAGAGTACAACATCCATGTCGTTTATCGCTCATGCGAAAAGCATGCCGATGCCGATGTCTTTTCACGTTCACCTGTTTCTACTGATATTGCAAGCTTCTCCACCAAAGACAACTTACTTCCACTATCAGGACTAATCGACATAACTGCGGAGCAGCGCAAGGATTTGTGGATCGCGTCTCTGATAGATTAGCTATCTGAAACACTCATCCACCTGCAATCTCGACTGCTACACCGACAAGCTTCTCACTTCACCATCCGTGATGGAATACTTTATCGCCGCAACTACCGCACTGATGGCCGCAAATGGCTATTCATCATACCCAGGCATCCTCGTGCCAGCATATGTGCTGCTTTTCATGCCGATCCGCAGTGTGCACACGCCGGCTTGTTTAAAACCTACGCCAGGATACGTTTTCGGTTTAATTGACGCGGCATGTACACATTCGTTCAAAAGTGCATTTGATCTTGCACAGAGTTCCAACGCCGCAAGCACGATCCTAGCCGTCCTACTGCACCAATACAGCCGGTACCGTGCCCAGTGTGACCATATAACCACGACGGAATAGACCTTTATGGTCCTGTGTCCTATACATCAGTTGAGAACTGCTAGAATATTGTAGCGATCGACCATCTTACGAGATATGCAGAAACGGCCGCTCTACCTGCCGCCACTGCACGCGACGTTGCGTCTTTTTTGCTGCAACGTTTTGTTCTGCGCCACGGCGCTCCACGTGAACCTTTGAGCGACCGAGGCCTCATCTTTCTCGTGAATGTTATTCGAAAACTTCTTGCTGAATGTCATGGGACGCACCGCTGTACTACCACATACCGCCCACAAACGGTTTGACCGAACGTTTCAACCGCCCTCTTGGCGACAAGCTTTT
Source organism: Rhipicephalus microplus (assembly GCF_043290135.1). NCBI lineage: Eukaryota > Metazoa > Arthropoda > Arachnida > Ixodida > Ixodidae > Rhipicephalus > Rhipicephalus microplus. The sequence goes on along the minus strand of NC_134700.1, from coordinate 101,876,285 downwards.
TGAGTATGTAGCCTCCGAACACACCAACTGGGATCGTATCCTTCCCTACGTAGCATACGCTTACAACACGGGACTTCAAGCGACGATAGGCTTTTTTCCCTTCTTGTTACTCTATAGTCAAGAGCCATCATCTTCAATCGACACCACTCTCTCTTACCGACCCAACTCATCAGTTTCCGAAGCCGGAAACTGATGTTTCCGAAGGCACACCAGTTTCCGAAGCCGCTCGGTATGCAGAAGAATGTCGGAAATTAGCTCGCACCTTTACGACACAAGAGCAAGGGCTGCGAAAATTTCGTCACGACGATGGACAGTCCCACTATCAGTTTTCACCCAACTCTCTTGTTAGGCTGTAGGTGCCTCCCACGACTGCGCCTGGTACCTCTTGGCAAACACATCGTCAGTGCTAGGCACGAGACGCTCGGCCCGGACGTTGTTGCTGCTTTCGCTGGCTAGGCCTAAGCTCCTACCTGGTCTCAAATAACAGTTCTGGCTGTCTCAGTTCTTTATTATAGAGGGAAATTGATTAATGACTGTTTTCCATGGTGTGGCTCCTGCTTCTTTTGGTCTGCTGCTACTAGCGCAGTAGAGCCGGCCAACAATGTGCACGGAAACAGTGACGTGAGACGGACCGGTTGGTCCGCTTCTTCAGGCGGGTAGTTAGAAGTACGCTATTTGTTGCGGACCAATAAAACGCAATTTTATTTCAAAATAGGCCCTTCCTTGACACAAAAGTAACACTACGAGGTTTCTGGACCACCATTTGAACAATTGACGTTTAATTAATAGTTGACTTTAGTGTCTTTTCAACACGACAAGCCTAGTTTACATAATTTGTTTTTTGAAGACAATAATAAATCTCTACAAAAACAGTGAGACACAAGAATGGAATGTGAGCGTCTCTTTCCCGTTTCGCTCCGGTAAATTGCAACGAGATGCGGGGTTATTGTATCGGCGTTTCGGATGCGTTCGTGTCTCCGCGGTCAGCCCATCGAGTGGACGACACCCGTGAAACGCTCCTTAGCGTTCGCGCACTCACTGTGCTCTTTTATTCTACCGCTTCTAAGCCAGCGTTTCCAAACCATTCCACAGAAACAGGCAGTAAAAATCAAAACACCTCTGGTCAACAACAGCAACAAAAACGCCGCTTGCGTGCATGATGGTTGGGCTTGTTTCAGAACGTCTTGCGCATGTGAACTCTTGGTCGTATGCCGGAGAGGGTAGAAAAGAGATTTGGATTGCGAAGGCCAGGCGAAGAAGCGGCGATGGTTTCAGGCTCGCCTCACCTCATCCTCGTTTCGCAACGCTTTAAAAAAAGCAGTTTTCCCAGCTTGTAATGAACCCATTGAAAACTTTTTTACGTAATTATGTTCTTCATCGGACACCTAACAACTTCCACGGTTTTACAGAAATTCGGTATGAGGCCTGGTGAGTGGCTTACGCAATCACTAGCCTAGCTTTAGTCTTGGTGTATACTTCAACCGTGCCGCGAGGGAACGAACGCTTGTGCGTGCAACCCTGGCCGTTTCAAACTATCGCAGAATTTCTGCTACAAAAACAAGTGCGCAGTGCCCACTGCGCTCTAATTGTTACTTTTGCGAATTAGCAAAGAGCGTTCACGCGCGCGTAAAGCAGAGCGCAAACGTAAGTTTCAGCGCCCTGTAATAGCTGGGCCTTTCGAACACCCACTTTTGCGCGTTTCACATGTTCAGACGCCCGGCACAATTCTCCGCTTTTACCACATATTATTGCGCGGATTGGAAAATTACTTATACTACACGAACAAAAAAGGTGTAAACATAAAGCCTCACTTTTTTGGCTGGATAAAATAATAATGAGACCACCTACTACACAGTTTAAACACTGTTTTGAGAGTCAGTTTTAGCCTTTGGTGTGCTTCTGTGGTATAACACCTCATTTCCACGCAAAAACAGCCTGAGTTTAATTTTTACTCGTACATAAACTTCTTCTTTTAATTTATTGACACGTTCTTTTATTTTTTTGTCACGTGTAAGATTATGTTTTCTCGCTCACAACCGTAGACGCTGGCAGTGACGCCGACACCTGACTATCTTTGAAACGAGCTCGTTAAAGGTGTCGCGTTCAAATAATATACAGTTCCTAAAAATTGTAATTATATTATAGGTGAAGGTGCAGTCATTATTCCAACAACTTAATTTGAGAGCATGATCGAACCACACGCTGAATGGTAGTTTTGCCATCCAGCAAAAATAACCCGGAAAAGTGACCAGACGATCAAAACAATTTGGGACCATGTCACTATAAAACTCTCAAAGCAGGCGTAGTGAAGAGAATCATTCGCATGCCATCATTTACTATTCATTGGGGTGTGAGCCAAATATTGTTGATTGTGAGAGACCTCCAAAAAATCCGGTGCTATTCAAAAGGTGGTACCAAAGTTAACGTCGCATAGATAAAAAGCTCACTGCCAATCGCAAAGTCTATGACGTTCAATGTGAGAATTTCGGCTACGTGACACACTACCCTAGTGCTTTGCTGAACTAGCAGTTTTGATGTCATGCGGAAAGTGGAAGCTCGCACCCGCTACTCATCCGCGTTTGTTCCCAGCGATTTCACCCCATATTTCGAAGCCAGTATGTTTATAATTAAGGCGCCGATTACCCCCCCCCCGCCTCAGAATGTATGGCACCCCTCAAATGCTCAGCGCCCAGTTTGAAAGAGCCGCAAGAAGTAGAACAGCAAGACAAAAGGCAAGTGACGAGCAATGCTCTTGATACTTAGAGATGCATCACAGTGACATCCAATCAATTGTCAACTGTCTGACTGCGTTAAGAGAAATGGATAATTTTGCTTCATTATATATTTCTCCTATTAACTAACACAAACGTAATTGGTCGTACTTTGCCAGTGACCAGGTTTTGGTATATTTCCCTAATATTACAGCAATAGATCATTTTCTCAATCGAGCGTTTTCATTTCTGAACCTTATATCAGGTAACAGTGGCACATCTCGATGTCACTTCTCGGTGCAGCGAAGTGCACCAAGAAGTAGCACACCAAGAGTGCACTGCATCTATCGGTTCTTTCGTAAGAAAAAAATGGTTATGTCAAAACTTGCAAAGGAGGCCTGCAGCATCTGTCACAAGTGCCCCTGGAGCAGGTGCGCCGAAACCACACCAAAGTCGACTAATTCAGATTAGGTGTTTTCAAGAAGGCTGCTTAGATTATCTCTACGTGGCCTTCTTTCTACATTAAAAGCAATAAAGAAAACTGTCGAGAGGCTTTTCAGGAGTACCCCCCGGTTGATGACCTCTTTTGGATTGTGCTTCAAGATTTTGAATGGTGTTTATTGCTTCTTTTGAATTATACTGCTCATCATGATAACATGATGGATATGTTTTAAATTGTGATAAGAATAACAGCTTTTTTTTCTGCAAGAAAACTAATGACGAGCTTTCCGAAAAGGTAGAATATGCGAGAAAAGAGGTGAAGTTGCGGTAACATTTTCCACTCTGCTATCAATTGATAGCCAACGAGAAGACTAGTCTGAATAACAGTGTGAAGCATGGGTACTGCTTCTTCAAGAAAACTCATTGTTTGGTAACTAGCAGAAACACTGAGTACTACTTTGTTTAGAGATTTTTCATATTCCAGTTAGTCAATTTGTTTGAGGCTTTTACAGACGTGTTGGGCCGCTTTTCGTCTGGGCAAGATAACAAAGGTTAAAGTGATAGTGGTCGTGATGAAATTTCACACTGAAAATGCTCATTCACGCTGAATTTCCTGAACTTGGACGCACCACCGAATCCAGACAGTGCAAATATAGGCATAGCATTAATATTTAGCCAACTTGCAATGAGACACATAATCTGGCCTATCTATACAGGAGACCTTGTGTGTATCCGCATAAACAATCCACAAACGCGCGCGAGAATGCTCCCTGAAAGCGCGTGGTGAATGGCGAAGTTTGACAACAGTGAAACAGGAAAGCCGGCGCGAGGAACAGCGCAGCAAATCGCCACGATACGCCGCCATACCAGACGATGCGACGAGTGCAGCGCAAGATCAGACTGCAGCGCCGCTAGTTTTCGCGACCGCTGTTCGGCACATCCTCCTCCGCTGGCGAAGATACGGAGCTTTGAAACTGAGTTTGTTCCATACAACAAAAGCTTCAGTATTAACCTAAGAATAAATATAAGCTCCACCCACGAGGCCTCATTGTCCTTCTTTTCCATGCCTCCGCCCAACGAAAGAAGCAGTTTTCCAACAGTGACCATAATTTTCACGCATACAACTTTTATCATATAATTCTTGATTTGTATCGAAATACAGAATGGGAAGCTCGATAATTAAACTTGAGAAGGCGCGGACAGCCTAGTCAGCTTTGCAATACATCTGTTGTTGAAATCGCAAACCCCAATGCGCTTATGTTCATGTCCACGAAGAAGCAACGCACATTCTCAAAGGTGACATTTCTGCGTGGTACCTATAGTAGTACTAAAACAAACAATGTCACAATAAAATGGAAGCTTTAAAAAAATATTCCTATGTGCTTTCAAAAGATGACAAAGGTGCTAAATCAAATTTTAAAAGGTCGTTTGCAATTGTCATGTGTTTTACAAAACTTTCTCTAACAGGTTTCTTCGCTATCTGCAGTAACTATGGCAACTGTGACTAAAAACGAAGAATGGAGAAGTGATCTTAGATTGGATTCGTGAATTTGGGATCTTGCGCTTCCGTAAATACCGAATATGCGTCTCGCGTTCCAGTTCTTGACATTGTGTTTGAAGAAAACACCAATGTCTCATTTGACATCTTCTTTGAACAAAATGAAAGCGCGTAGCGCACACTATCTTCAACAGTGGAAGTCATTGCATACATTCTTGTTATTGCCAAGATGATGTACGTGGCTAAATGGTGGTGACTAAAAGCTGTAGGTGAATTTTTGTATTTTGGGGGACCAACTTGCACTCAATGATTCGCCATCACCCCGTCAGCTCTTGAATATTCAGCTTTTTTAAAGCGGGCTCCAATTTTGCTGCAACAGGGGCTGCTACCTTCAATTGATATGTCTGCGCAAAGGTGTGTCTGGCAGGCGAGGGGGTTTTCACTCTCCGGGAAATGTGAGTGATTTATGTGCCAGACTTTCCTTTCACAGAGGAGTGCAATGTATTCATCTTTTCTATCACGGGGCTTTAATTTAATATAAACAAGTTATATCTATGTGTAATACTTGCACGCGCAATACAGTCAATATAAAAAATATACAGAAAGTAAGACTTCCAAATATAATATCTTTGAGGAAGATACAATGTCTTGAAAAACGAAATGCTTCTCTTTTTTTGTTCAACAATAGTTTTAGCAGTGTCGCTTCAGTGACGATCACGATGAATGTAACTGATCGTGATTGATCTTGATCGCCACGCCGATAACGATCGATGAAGCAATATTACATAGCTCGCGTCAATTTCCGGTTTGAAGAGCCTGGCAAGGTGTTTTTCATGTAAGGCGTTTGTACTTTGAGCGTGAGAAAAGCGCTTCCGCAACGAACTCTTCAATCTGGCACGTAGTTATGAGCCGGTGCCGAGAGATTTCGTTGAAGTGATGCAGCTGTGCCAATTGACACACGTAAAAATAATTACACACACACACACGATTACTAGAATTCGCTTTATGATGCATAAACCTGTGCATATTCTCCCAACCTGGTTTGTTTACTCTCGTACTGTGTCACTCCGCCAGGTCCTCTCAGTCACTTTTTTCTTATACCTCGCACGCTCTTAAAACACTCATATGGGTGCACAACACAGGACGTATCGCAAAAGATAACCAAGATTCCCCATTGTGGTACCAAAGTGACAGACTCACTCAAGCACATGGGGCAACGCTGATACTACACCTTTTGCGGGTGGTAAATGACAGACGCGCACATTCCACAGAACACACACGTCCATATTCACACTTCACCTTCACCTTACTGCACACGAATGACCATGACGACAATCGTAGAGAGTGCTCATCCTAGCGATGCAGAGAATAGACGCTGTTTTGCTGTTTCACGCTGCCGAACCGACGAAACGCGGTGAAGCTCTGCTGCTTCGATGCACATGAAACGCTGCGAAATCATAAACGCCAGCTTCGATTTAGGGCCTACAAAGATGATGCTGAGGGCAAGTGGATGAAACAAACCCTTTTGGCGATTGATTGATTGATTTGTGGGGTTTAACGTCCCGAAACCACCATTTGATTACGAGACGCCGTAGTGGAGGGCTGCGGAAATTTTGACCACCTGGGGTTCTTTAACGTGCACCCAAATCTGAGTACACGGGCCTACAACATTTCCGCCTCCATCGGAAATGCAGCCGGCGCCGCCGGGAATCGAACCCGCGACCTGCGGGTCAGCAGCCGAGTACCTTAGCCACTAGACCACCGCGGTGGGGCTCTTCTTGTCGAAGGAAAACTCGGCAGATACCTCATACCTGGGAATAAACGTTATGGGAAGCATGCGCAGGTAAAGTGACCGTGTTGCAATTTATATTGAGTGACAAATCATAATATGACGCTAAATATGCGTACAAATGTTGCACGCACAGACATATGTTGAAAGTTGCAGATGTTCATAAAACCAGTTGTTTGCACTTGCGCAACGATGCCAACTGTAACATGCGTATTAGCAACACCAGAAGCTGATATGAAGTGCTGATGCTCGCGAGGTTGCCCCTGGACACTGGTACATATACCAACTTTAGCGCATGGCAACTAACCACAATTGACGTTAACCCGACGTGACGGTTGTATTAAAGGAGTGCATTTGTGATGTTTTTAGCGGCCAAGCTCCTTAAATCGGCACCCGTTCATCCTTCGTAGTAGTAGTAGTAGTAGTAGTAGTAGTGTAGTAGTAGTAGTAGTAGTAGTCGTAGTGTGTAACCAGTCATATTTTGACCTCAAAGCTTGTGTCGGTGGGAGATTTCTTCTGTGCATTGTTGAACAATAAGAAAAATCGCAGCGTGCGCGTTAACTAAAAGCCGAATTCTCCTGTCTCTCATGACCCCTTAGCAGCCATCGGCATGTACATTGAGCACTATCTGACAAGAAAGGGTTGCTACGTTATACTCGCTGGGTGTAACCTCCTTGGTTTTAGAAAGGTTTAGTGAGTGTTGGGCCGCAGTGCCATGAATACAGTGAACTAGTATATACAATGAATTCGAGGTGGTTAAAGGGGGTAGCAGGCATGAAGCGCAAGCCGTAAAAACGTGTGCGTGTGCCTCCACTCGTTCAGCCCTTGAAATGTCCGCTGGATGACGGTGCTTCTATCAGAGGAATATGTGATGAAAAGATGCGAGATGGTAGTACTTGCAGTGTTGATTAGATACATGGATGGACGCATGAACGGACGCAGGGCCGGATGCTTTGACGGACGCAGGGCCGGACGCACGAACAGACGCACGCACGGACGGGTGGATGGATGCATGGACGGGCGGATGAACGCACGGGTGGCCACACAGACGCACGCATGGACGGACGGAAGCAAGAACGAATAGACGGACGGATGCTTCGCCCCACTCTCCATCATTCACTCCGTGGAATTGCTGTCATTTTTTTTATTCTTAGCTTGTCACCGACTATAGCTGTGTTAAGCAGCACGATCGGCCTGCTGCTTCTTGTCGACAGCATGCTCGGCGCCCTGTGCGCTGTTCGAAAACCCACCGCGGCTGTCACAATTCAGTGATTGGTTATCATGAGTGCACTTCGATCCTTCACACCGTTTCGCCCACGTTGCCGGCGCGGACTCTTCAGCAGCTGTCCACGCGTCCACCTGTGGGCACCTCTGTAGACCACGTCTGCTCGAACCGGCGGGTGCGCTCTTCAATGATCCCGCCACGTCGTCGTGGGACACAGGTGTCTAAGACCACAGCTACCCACCGCTTTTATATCCGTCCGCTGCGTTTCTACCAGTGTCGCCGGCTAGAGACTCACTGGTCGCTGATAGTCCTTTTCTGTATACAACTTGGACTGCTCACGGACCTTCTCGTTCCTCGAACCCAGCCCGCTTGTATATTCGCTCTCATTGTTTTCATTCCGAGTTCACGACTGTGGGAAGGGAGGGAGAGGAGTAATCTGTAGCGTTATCATCGTCGTCATTCATCATTATTATCACTTAGTAGCCACCACGCCTCTCGCGCAGCTTGAGCTCTGCATGAACGAGTTCAGGCGCCTGGCGTGTCCAACAATTGCAGTCACTGCCATTCCACTTCACCAGAAGAATACAGTGAAGAGACCAGCACTGCCCCATTGGCCGCCTTCGACGTCGTCTCACGTCTCGTTTCTCTCGTCTCACTATAGTAAGAGTAGTATCAAGTTGACATTGCTTCTTGGGAGAAGTAACAGCTCCATGTGTCAATATAAACTATGTTGCAACATAATATAGCCAGAGCGAGCGCTTGCTCCGATCGTGTGGGTATAATTTTTATTTATGTATTTTACATGCTTCCAACCAGGTCGTACCCCAGTCTTCGTTCCCCTAGCCAGTTTATTGAAAACATTGATCCAACATGCCCAAATTGCGGCGCCGTATCTCCATTAGACCACATGCTCTGGCAATGCCCCTCATCACGCGATTCTCGGCACATGACCGAAGAGGAATGAAGCTCTGGGCTCAGAAGCTCAGATCTTGCACATCAACTCTGGGCTGTCCAGAGGGCCCACGACGCGGCGGTGAGGCTCGGCCTAGCGTTCCGGAGTGGGAGCGGCCCGCTGCTCTACCTCCTTGAGGTAGTGTTTCGCAGGACCTCAATAAAGTTATCTGTCTGTCTGTCTGTCTGTCTGTCTGTCTGTCTGTCTGTCTGTGTATTTTACATTGCGTGGAGGTTTGGAGTTAGAAGAGTAAATATACTGTCATGACAAACATTATTTCTCACTCTTTGCTGGAAATACATATGCGCACGAACTGGCGTTCAGGGTACGAGAATAGGAGTTCACTCTCAAAACACCTATGCGGAACCATCATCACTCGCACGCACTAGGTGATATCAGTATAAGAAGGGTAGACCTGCATGAACGCATTGCCCATCCCGCAGTGCGGAACTGCACGGTACTTTCGTGTGCACACAAGTATGACACCCACTGAAGTCTTTTCTGGGTGCAATATTCACTGACTTGAACCTTGCAGTTCAAGGCATATTAAGCAGCGTTCTTGTGGGACACAGATGGCATGGGCAAAATGCCAATGAGCGACGCATTGCCGCGCTCGCAGATACGACCGAGTTGCGCGTTCCTCTATAAGAAAGTGTTCATGAAGGTCTACTTGAGCTGATATTATATTGAGCGCGTGTTCCTGCTGATGGTGCCGTATTAAAATTGAGCGTCCGTAGCCGTTGTTAGGCGGCTTTTTCACGAGACCTTCCATTCCACGCCGTGGTGAGTGCACAAAAAAATTATCGTGTATTTCGCAGGTTTTTGATCTCTTACAGTAAAAATGTTTGGACACCACTTTAAGTACAACAACGCAGTCATATTTGGCGAATTTTATGAACCAGAGTTTCTGGTAAGCAATAATTCACTCGTTTAGTCAATCTGTTTGCAGATACGTGTTGATTTGCTTCTAGTCACGAGAAAAGGAAAAAAGCAAGATGCAAAAATATAGTTGCCGGTTACTGAAGAGCGTTTTGGTCGTATAATGTGTACCAATCCAATCGATCGATTTGTGGGGTTTAACGTCCCAAAACCACTATATGATTATGAGAGACGCCGTAGTGGAGGGCTCCGGAAATTTTGACCACCTGGGGTTCTTTAACGTGCGCCCAAATCTGAGCACATGGGCCTACAACATTTCCGCCTCCATCGGAAATGCAGCCGCCGCAGCCGGGAATCGAACCCGCGACCAGCGGGTCAGCAGCCGAGCACCTTAGCCACTAGACCACCGCGGCCAATCCAATAGGTTTCAGCGAGCCACGACAACAGTGTAATGCTGTATTAAGAAATGGTTATATATTTGTCTTTGTTTCTATAGACAAATTCCACTGTACTTACGTCAAAAGAATGCGGTGGCGCTTTCTTGGTAGGCAAAAGAGGCTCTGCCTACCGTGGTTCCTGCTGGCTTTTCAATGGTGCATGTGGTGTTCTCAGCCTAGGAGCGAAAAGAAAAAAAAAACAGTATGCTGATGAACTGCACCGCGGTTGGATGTAAGTCACGTTTCACAACTTAGTTTTGTTTGTTGGCGCACATCGCAGCCCTCGGCGCTTATGAACTTCACAACGCTTATGGCATCTCGCGTCGTTTTGTTGGCACATATCGCAGCCATCAGCGCTCACGGCGGAAATTACTTGCGGACGTTGTTATAATTTTAATCATACTGTTGAAATCGGCCTGCCTGTGTTTACAAACTTGCAGTGGATCTTTATTAATCAGAACTGTATCGCTGCTTGAAGCACTGACGAGTATTGCTGTATAAAACAGAGCTGCTAAAATTTCTTCTCGCCCCACTGTCCAGATATATGCGGTTGCATTTTACAGCGAAAGCTGTTATGAGATCACAACTCGGGTTTCGCACAGCGCTGTAGTTGTCCTCAGCTGCCGCCGCTGGTTTCCGTACCACTGTTGCACGAAATAGGAAACAAAAACCTAGTACCAGAAGCACAGTGGGGCTTGAATCCGGGTCCGCTGCGTGTCAGCCCAGTATTCTAAAACTGAGCTAAGCAAGTTTTTGCATGGTATTTAATAAAATATTTGCGCAATAAAGGCAAATCAAGCGAACAAAAGTACAATCAAATCGCAAAAATAAGCGCTCAAGCTTTACTCATAAACACTCAATGGCTAACACAGCGTGAGTTCCTCACATGGAGAGTCCTTCACATTGTGTTATGCAAACAAAAAAAGGTTGAGGTCAAACAGTTCCCTAAGATGGAGTACCAGTTTGGTCTAAAATCTAGCTCATCGTAAATGTTTTTGGGGTGGATAGTCATTTGATTGAAGTGTGTGATTGGAAAGGTGGTGGGCTGTGCATTGTGGTCTTGCATTCGTGTCTTCTACAAGCTGTGCATACCCATGAGGAAAAACATGTCATATGGTACTTCATCAAGCGCTGCTGGTGTAAAATAACGTATCCTGTGAGAATTATTGACGAAACGTTTTTTGGGGCTCGCTGAAGGACATTCCAGAACAGTATGGCATCTTTGAAGCTAACAAAGCAATGTTTAATTGATTCCGGCACATCGTGTAGACGGCAGTTAACAGACGGAAGAAAAATACCCTTTCTCTTTAACCATGTGTTTACCGCCAATGTTTCAGAGTGGAGTTTATAGAAGAATGTTTGTGAATTCGGTGGAATGTACATTTTGCGCATTCGCTTCAACACATCGTCGCCTGGAAGATTGTATTACAGTGAATGGTACAATGGAGGTGGAAAGAGGGAACTCAGTAGATCCTTATACAGCACCTTGCGCGATACTGTGTACAGGTATTCTACAGAAAAGCGAGCTTTAAGGAACTGAACTGTGAGGTAAACTTCCTGCATGAATCCCCACAAGCATGGGCGTTCGGAGAAGTTTGATGAATCAATTAAATCTGGTAATAATCAACAAGTGTAACGTGCAAGAAGGAACGGATTACAGGATAGGAATTGTCTCGAAAAAAAAAAGAATCCTGACACTATTTGCCATAGATAAAGGTGTTTTAATCCTAACCCACCTTCACTAACTGAATTGAATATATTATTCCGACGCATGGGCTCAAAAGTCGAAAACCATATGAAACTAGCAAAAATCCGCTGAAAGCGTTGTATATAGAATATTGCGCAATAAATAGGTTGCAATACATAGTAAAGCTTTGTTGCTAAAAAAGTATTGCAAGCTTCAGCTCTCCCAAAGATTGAAAGTCGATAGGAAAAAAATGTCTGGGCCTGTTGTTCAAGCTTAGGGACGCATTCCTTCCAGTAATGCACAATGAGTCTATATGCATGCAACGGTACACCGAAGTATGTTGGAGGAGTTTTTGTCCAATTAATCCCTGTAAAGTGGTTCGGTGTGCTACCCCACATGCCAAACCACAGTCCTAAACTTTTAGAGGCATTAACGAGCTCCTGATACTAGGCCAAACTTTTCAATAGTATACACCACATTTTCGACACTTGCCTTATCTGTGCAAAAGAATGCGACATGGTCTGCATAAGCTAATACTTTAACATCACTACCTAATATACTGAAGCCATGAATGCAACTCGACTGCATTATGCTTAAGCACTGTGGTTCCCGATAAAGTGCAAATAGGTGAGGTGACATCGGGCATCCCTACTTTACCGGAGAGCGAATAGAAACAGACTTGGAGAGTAGCCAACATTAGCTTGTTCGATAAGAGAAAAAGGAAGGAATGACGAACACTACCAAAAGCTTTTGCAACGTCTACCTTTAGCGTGCCAGATGTTTTTGAAAAGCATGACAATATTGAAGCACTGTTCGAGCGACATGTATATTGGTTTGTGTAGATCGACCCCTGATCTCACATGTCTGATGAGACTCGATGAGGATCGACAAAGAAAATGGCAACCTACTTGCTAATACTTTTGCAAAAATTTCGTAGTCCACGTTCGACAGCAATGTTGGCCTGTAGCCCTCGATGAAGCGAAGTTTTTTTTTGTCAGTTGTTTTCGGTATTAACACAGTGTGACTTTTGCAAAAGGATTGTGGGAGTGTATCCATGTGATATCTCATTTAAAAATATTCGGCTATATAGCACCAAGCGTTTTCCTAAACGCTTTCTAAAATTTGCCTGAGATTCCATCAGGTCCCGGTGTTTTCAATAAAGGCAAGTTGTGGATTGCTTGCTCAATTTCCTGTATAGTAATGGACCCATTAATGACTGCACAATCATTGTCCTTCAAGGGGTTCACAAGAGAAACAAATCTAGTCTGGAGGTGGGCGTCAGGATTATCAGAAGAAGAGCTAAATAAACTGTTAAAGTACTTTTCGAACGCCAAAGTAATGTCTCTATTATGATTTATAAGCAAATCATTAGAGCACAAGTATGGAATAACTTTAGAAATCGCATGGCGTTGCTCATCAATTAAAGCTCGGCGCATCGGTTGCTCAGAATTTTAGGTGCGCTGGTTACGAGATATAATACGTGCCCCTTGGTAGCGAGCAGCATCAAATCTCTGTAGTCAGTGCTTGGGACTTGTTCTAAGCTTCCCTTAGGCTAGCTTAATGTCGGACGATCGTGCAAGTACGACATATGAAGCATTTTAGAGTAGCGAAAGAACAATCAGTCGTTGCACAACGTGAATGATGTAACGAGTGAGTCACCCGATGCTCCAACCCATTACAAAAGCTTCTCCTTGTGCTTTTATAAACTGGGGCGCATACCCACTACAGGTCTAATTCCTCATCGTCACCAGCCACTGCATGAACAATTGGCACAAAATTCCTTGCAAGTATTTAGTGGATACCACGCTTCTAAAAAAAATGACGAAAAAAGCTTAGACAAATCTGGCTACAATCCAAAAAAAATTGTTGTTATCAATGCCGCAGTGGTTGTCAAGCAAGTGTTCTTGCAGCAGTTACCCAATGATTGTTTAGGTGATGCTCTGAAAGGCCGCTCTTCTAGCTTTCGCTGTGACTGGGCTGCTGCTTCTGCGCAGGCCTGGTGTTTTAAATGCGGAGCATTTCTTCGCGAACTTCGGCTACATTGAGCGTATCTATGTATCTATCTATCTAGACGCTTACGCTTGGGCGCTCTCGTTATTACCCCCTTAACTTAGCGCAAACAAAAATTAGCATGGGAGGGTTTGATGGTTTGACTAATATGATGCACTGGCGAAGACATGAATAATGTCACAATCCCTTCACATGCGTCGTCAAACACTTCTCTTGAGACAGTGGCACATAACCACAGGCAGGTACGTGCCACTGGTATGCGGGTATGTGACACAGGCGATTGCCACTTAGTAGCAATCCAGAAACAAAGAGAACACACATGGGCAATTTTAACGCGCGAGCGTTAAGAAATACCCGACATTAGTAGTGTCGACCCAACAAGTGCAAAGAATAAAAGTCCGGGTCCCAGCTGGAATCGAACCCAAGCACTCTGCGTGGCAATGAAGCATGTTACCACAGAGCTGCGCCAGGTGGCGGAACAACTTGTCAAAATGACGCTAATCTACAATGTCAAAAGGGATTGCAGAAGTGCCTATCCAATTTTTCAAACATTACATATGTACTCTTTGGTACAGCCTTCACGTCGCGTTAACGTCAGTTGTGTTCCATTCCCACGCGCTGAAGTTGATTTATGTAGCAGGGTCTAGGGCCAGCATCCTCGCGAGCATCAGCGCTTCATCTGAGCTTATGGAGTTGCTTATAGGCATGTTCCAGTTGACATCGTTGCGCCAGTGCGAAGAAATTGTTATATAGGCAACTCTAGCTCTTCAACATATATCTGTGCGTGTATAAATTGTTCATTTATTTAGCGTCATTTCTTGACGTGTCGCTCAATAAACAAATTGCAATGCACTCATCTTCCCTCTGCATGCTTCGCATAAAATCGATTCCCAGGTACGTAGGATTTGCCAATTTCTTAAATTCGAAGCATTTTTAGTGAACTTTGGTGACTTTGAGCCTATCTATCTATCTATCTATCTATCTATCTGTGTGTCCATCTATCTATCTATCTATCAATCTACGACTTTTCGCTCTCCTGGCCACTTCGTTATTGGTATCAATACCAAACTTAATATGACATAACATGACTGTATGAGGGGGATAACTGTTTGTTTGTTTGTTTGTTTGTTTATTAATACTGTCAACCCCAGCTGGGGTTTTTACAGGAGTGGAAAACAAATGAAAGAAATGGTCATGAAATACGTTACAAAATAGAGACATACAGCGAACACAGGTATTTACACTAAAAGACAAAGTTAAACACAGGCATGTGCACTTGCATTCTGCGCATAGAAAACAACAATTAACAAAGCGAGAGGCAATATACATTGACATCGTGAATTATGACGCATCTATTTCGGAGAAAATAAGCGATTCTAAAGCTGCAGAAAACGCCGTGATAGAGGAAGACATCGCGACTTTGTTTGGTAGTTCATTCCATTCTTTAATTGCCCTCGGAAAGAAGCTGTATTTAAATGCGTCGTTTCGGGTGGCTGGTGGCTGTATATATAAAGTGTGTTTGTGTCTAGAGCGCGGATCTGGAGAAATTTCAAAGAAATCTAATGAGTTGATTTTAACCTGACTACGAATAATGAGGAATAGGAATTTCAAACGGTCATACTTAGTTCTAAGTTCTAAGGCTTGTAGGTTTGCACGGTTGCAAAGATCGGAAGCAGAGTGCATGCGTTGATATTTATTGAATATAAACCTGGCAGCCATTCTTTGAACTTTCTCCAGTTTATGTAGGTTAGTGGTGGTATGAGGGTCCCATACTATTTTACAATATTCAATTATTGGGCGTACTAGCAATTTGTACGCAAGACTTTTTACTTCGGGTGTTGCGTCATGTAACCTTCGCCTCAGACCCCATAGAGTTTTGTTTGCCTTTCTACAGGTGACGTCTACGTGAGTATTCCACCTCAAATCTGGAGTGAATATTAGCCCTAAATATTTATATTCTGTTACCCTTTTTAGATCGTGGGAACCAATATTGTAATTATATTTGAGAGGTACCTTTTTTCTTGTTATGCTCATGCAAACTGATTTTACGGGGTTTAGAACCATCTGCCATTCATTACACCATAGTAAAATTTTGTTTAAGTTGTTGTTCAGGTCTACCTGGTCTCTCAGGGATGTGATCTTGTTATATATAACGCAGTCATCTGCAAACAATCTCACGGGAACAGACAAATCTGAGGGCAGGTCATTTATAAAAATAAGAAATAAAAGAGGCCCCAGAACACTGCCTTGAGGCACACCGGATATAACGGGTCTGGACTTCGATTTAATTTTATTTATTTCTACGTACTGTGTACGAGAATGGAGGTAAGAAATGAACCACTGAGTAATATTTGAGTTTCTGAATATTTCATTTACTTTTAGTAAGAGTTTGGGATGCGAGACCTTATCGAAGGCTTTGGCGAAATCTAAGAATATTAGATCAATCTGCTCCCGTCGATTAATTGCCTGCGCAAAATCGTGAACTGTAACAACAAGCTGCGTTACTGTAGATAATCCCCTTCGAAAGCCGTGTTGCACAGGTGATAATAAATTGTGAGTGTCTAAATAATTAGAGAGATGCTTACACAGTATATGCTCAAGCAGTTTGGAGCAGGTACTCGTAAGAGAGATAGGCCTGTAGTTACCCACTTCTGAAGTGTTCCCACTTTTGTGAACTGGTATTATTTTAGCTTCTTTCCAGGCTACAGGAAATGAGGCTTGATTAATTGAAGTTTGAAAGATTATAGTAAGATACTTTGCGACCCATTGAGCATATCTATATAGAAACTCGTTCGGAATGCCGTCTGGACCAGCGGATTTCTTAATGTCAATGTGTAGAAGAAGGTTTAATACTCCTTCTTCGTTGATTAACGGGTCGAATACCGGAGGGCGATTGGAAGCGTCAGAAAGGGACGGAAGGGTACCATCATCTTCGGTGAAAACAGAAGAAAAAAAAGAATTGAAATTTTCCGCGCGTTCAAGGGCAATTTTTTCATCGACCGGTGTATTCTGTTTCTCGGACGGGTTTACATACCTCCAGAATTTGCTAGGTGCTTCGTACAGAAATTTTTTCAATGTTACATTAAAAAATCTTTCCTTAGATTCCTTGACAAGACGATTTAGATCAAGCCTCATGTTATGAAGTGCAGTCTTGTTCTGGGCACTTGGATCACGAGAACAAGCTTTTCTCTTCCTTTTAATCCTCCGTTTGACATGAATTATATCTCTCGTGATCCAAGGGTTATTTCTTTTACACTTTTTAAAACTTTTAGGAATAAACCGCCTAATGCATTCCATTGTTATATTATGAAAATATTCCCACAAGCAGTTAGAGCTACCATTTGATTCATAAATAGCAGTGAAGTTACAAAACGACCTTTCAAGAAAATCCAAAACACTAACATCATCGGCAGCTTGAAAGTTCGGATAAGTGATGCCCGATTTCTGCTGTGAGGTGCACGACGACATGCTCATGGACAGTATAATCATCTTGTGGTCTGATAAACCCTCTTCAACAAGGCAATCATTCACATATGAAGTCAAAGCGTTGGATAATAAAATTAAATCAAGTACAGAGGACCGTGTTGCACATACTCTAGTGAACTCATTTACAACCTGATGTAAATTGAAAGAGAATATTAAGTCGAGAAATAAGTCACAAGAAGCATCATGTGAGTCGACGGCCACATGCGAATGCCAATCAATAGCCGGAAGATTGAAATCACCTAGTAAGATGATATTGTCTTTTTCTCTAAAGTGGCTGTCCATGAATCTTCTTAGTTGCAAAATGTACTCAACAGGGGAATTTGGAGGTCTGTAGACCCCACCTATAAACACGGTGCGATTATTTAGTTTTGTTTTAATCCATACGGCCTCAATACCATCTGCTGCGTCCAGGGAACTATAATTAACGCCTTTCTTGACTAAGAAAGCAACTCCACCCCCTCTTCCATCACGATCCCTCCGAACCATTGAGTAACCGGGTGGAGCGATTTCAGTATCAGGTATAATTTCGTGCAACCATGTTTCCGTAATTAAAATAATATCAGGTTCGTGATCGATAACCAAGGCTTCAAGCATATGTGATTTATTTGATACACTTCGGGCATTTAAATTGATTATTTTAAAATTATCTTTCTGTCCCTGTGCCTGTCACTTATCACGTGTTGCATCATCATTTCCAAGCTTGCTTCTTTCGGCACGCGCTTCATTCCAGCAGTAAAGAGTATTGTTTACCTTCAGCTTATCAAAAACAAGTTTTACCTTCTTTCCTGCCTTTCTTTCTTCGATAGCAGAGTCCCAAAGTTTTTTTCTTATTCCCTGTACTCTTTTCGAGAAGTCCTCGCTGATACTGTAACCCGTATCCTTCAGTCTTGAGCACCTCTGCAAGACTTTCATTTTATCCCTATAGTCTGCCAGCCTAAGGATGACGGGGCGAGTTTTGCCAGAATTTTTTTTTCCTATCCTATGAATTCTCTCAATAGACGTTATGTTTACCTTTAGGGTAGAGCTAAAGATTTCTTCGTTTACTTTTTTTAGTAGAGTTTCTTCTTTTTCATTCTCATCTTCTGCTACTCCCCTTATGATAAGGTTGTTTCTTCTCGAACGATTTTCCAAATCGTCCACCTGATCAAGCAGACTAGATGATTTGTCACGACATTCAGCCACAATTGTTTCAAGAGTTGCGAGCCTGCTGCGAGTCTCATCTAAGCTTTGCACCTTAGTCTCAATAACAAGAAGCCGATTTTGCATGTCTAGAATTCTAGTTTCAAACAAATTTTGCTTTTCTTGAACCGCTGTTAGTTTACTGCTCTTGCGGTGGTTTCGTTCACATAACAAGTTGCGAAATGGCTTGGTATGTAATAATTGCACGGTGAACGCAAGTGACAGACGCTAACGTTGAAGTCGTAACATGCCTGTCATGTAAGTCATTAGTCATTGCTACATGCCACGCTCATGGTATTTTCGCAATCCTTTCGCTAGCTTCATATATGCCAATGTGGTGTTACGGGACGTGATTGCACGACGAAGGTGTGTGACTGGTGCAAACGTGATAATCATGAGATGCGTGTCATGTAACAATATGACTATACGCTACGCTCATGGTGCGCTCGTGCTCGTTTTGCTAGCTTAACATGCACCAAGTTTGGTAATACGTCACGCGAACGGATGACATCTGTTCATGACACGTCTAGGCATGATAATCATGACATGTGTGTCATGAAGCATGTCTACATACCACACTGAAGGCGCCAATACACATCGACGTGACCCAGTGCGCGTGCGCGCTGGCGTTCGTTTTGTCGAGTCATGCCGGTGACGCCAAACGTCGGCGGTGCCACGTCAGGCGCCGATGTGACTCGCATATGCTCGCAGGCACGTCCCGCGCTGTGTTGCTTTGACGCATGCGCGTTTGAGCACACCCGGCGTCCCTCCGCCACGAAGCTAGGCCGACGTTGTGCTGTCTGGGTAAAGACTTTGGCACGAAATACAGCTTGTCTTATTTCGCGCCGGTTGCTGCCGGGCCTCGCCGACAGACACTGGTCGCACCTTGCGTCAGACTATCGAGTGCTCGCGTTTAACTAGCGTTGCATCGCAGCGCCCAGCGTGCGCACGCGTCAACGCTACGGGCGCTCGTCGCCGTTTTTCTTGCTTCACATATACCAAGTTTGATTTGTGGGGTTTAACGTCCCAAAAACACCATTTGATTACGAGAGTCGCCGTAGTGGGGGGCTCCGGAAATTTTGACCCTGGGGTTCTTTAACGTGCACCCAAATTTGAGCCTATACCAAGTTTAGTTTAGGGTATGTGAATGGACGACAAAGGTATGTGACTTGAGAGAACGTGATTATCACAAAATGCGTGTCAATGTAAAAACATGACTGCATGCCATGCTCATCATGCGCTCGCGGCCATTTCGCCAGGTTTACATATACCAAATTTCGTATTCCACCACGTGAGTAGCCAACGAAGGTAAATAACACGTCTGAACATGATAATAATACTATGCGTGTCATGTAAAACTTGACTTAACAACGCTGATAGCGTGCTCGCGGCTGCTTCAGTATTTACGCTTATACCAAGTTCGGTATTACGTGACGTAAACGGACGACGAATGTAAATGGCACGTCCAAACATGATAATCATGGTATGCGGGCCAAGTAAAACTGAACTACTTGCTACGCTCATAGACCGCTCGCGGCCGTTTCGCTTGCTCCACATTGTGAAATTTGCTATCGGGTGACATGACTAGATGACGAAAGTAAATGACTCGTCCAAACGTAGCAATCTAACATCGAAGTCATGTACGGCACAATTTACCTCTGCCTCGTAACGTTTCGCCGATTTTACAGTCAAATATCAACCGTCTTCAATCGTGCTTCGCATAACAATGATTCCCACTAGACTTAGAGTCTACCAATTTTCTTATTTTAGAAATAATTCCCTAGTCAACGGGATTTTGTTTCAAAGGAACTTGCGGATGTAGTTGATAAAATGTGTAAATAGAATTTTTTAAGTCTAAACGTTATTCAATCAAAATCTGGGACCATAGTGTATGTATCTTTCATGCAAAATTCCTAACTTTCTGAAATCACCAGCCACCCTAAAAAATGACGTGTGCTGACACCTAGCTTCTGCTCAAGAGTAACATGACTCACAAAGAGGCCGTCTCAAACCCCTGATCCATACATTCAATCATTGAACACCACCACTGCACCAGTCCAGCGCAGTGACTCTCAAGAACGGGCCCCTGTTCAATGACAAGGGGTGAGGAATAAAGGATTCTCCATTCTTGAAAGACCAACCGAGCTTCCACACAATCCACGTTAAGATACATTATGAGCGGTAACTTCAACACGTATTTCTTGCCGCAGAAGTGGGCCCCAGGAAATGGCGGCCGAGATGACTCTACCACAGCATCTCTATGACACTCCCTTTCGCCAGATACGAGTAAGCTCCTGATTACCGTGCCATATTCGTACATATCAAGTCTGCGATGAATGGCGGCTGCGAGTGCTGCTCACTTCACTGCCAAGAGGCACGGCATCCTGTGGGGAAGTACTATATATTACCTCGCATCAGAAACTTTCTCAAGTTCTTTTGTCGAAGCGAACAAGCTGCACTCCACGCGACAGGCACGCTGTCCAACTTCGGCGCAGAACCTCCCGTAGGTCCCGCCTTTCTCATGTCCTCTTACAGAGAAAGACGCTTGTGCCTTGCACTTTCACGTCCACTTGCACAACTTGAACACAGTCGTGGTTGGGATCAACCTGGGACACACATTCGCCGGTAGCGTTTTTGCATACGCTACCTTCCATCATAGACGGACATGCTTATTATGTCGTCATAGCTCTGGTGCTAAGCTCAGTGTTTGAGCACGTATAAAAACTATTGCTTGGTCCATGACACGTGAAGCTCATTTCTGAGTACGAAAATCTTTTTTCGGGCAGTGGTAGTACACCCTAAAACGGGCTCACAAAGCCAGAGAATGAAAGATAGCCTGTTATAAGGTTATGCATTTCTCTAATACCGTAGTGAAAACAAACGAACTCGTAGTAGAAACTAACCTAGGGAACACGCAGGCAATAAGCCAATTTTGGTCCAAACCCGGAAAACGTCATTAGTGACGTTGGACACAAGGCAGCTAATCACGCTCGTGCTCTTTTCACCCACAATTGTTCTATGCTGGCGAACAGCGTTGGGTCGATGACGATTTGCCGGCGTTTGGCAAATGAGGGCTACTCAATGTTGAACCAATGACGGCTTGCAGGCGTTGTGACGTTGAGAGTTTGAAAGCATATGTCAGAGATTTGCGTGTCGTATAGAGCCAATGACCGCAAGCCCCTTTTGGGCCTCTTTAGCCTGGCCCACGCTGGTGTGTTAGTGGCCTGGCCGACGTCAGAAGCCACTAGCGTGACCATATGCTGGTACTCCATACGTGATTTTGGTATAAGCATCTGTGAAGTGGCAGAGAGAAGTCGCTTATTACATTTATTAAAGCGAAGTGCAGTGAATATTGCCCATGAAATGATGGCATGTATAATAAAGTGCAAATACTTTACTGACATAAATGTGTTGACAACTGGTGGCTGTTTCATGCGATGGATCCACGTATTTTAAGCTCGCCTTTTGAAGTAGTAAAGTGTCTGTGCTATTGTAAATTACGGTTACTCATTGTCATAGCATAAATCAAGGAGAGAATATAAGCTATTCAGCGAGCTATACTTGGTGTCGGAATCATCCATATGGCATTACCAGAACGAGCACACTAATTCATATAGCGGTTTTCTGCAGCCTACGCGAGAAGTACTGAAGGGCCTATTTCTTTATCTCTTTGCTATTTATAGAATTCTGTATTCGTTATATAGATTGCTGAAGTTACGTAAGAAATCTCAAGAGCGAATTTGCCCGTAATAATTACGAGAACTGTTCTTGAATATTCTTTGTTTCACCTTCCCCAATCTACCATATGATCATAACACATGAAGTATATGAAGGTTTCGATGTAGGCAAAAATGCTGTTGGCCGATATGCTCAGATTCGGGTGCATGTTAAAATTCACCACGTTGTCGAATTTCCAGGCCATTCACTACGCCACGTCTGATAATGGTATAGTGGTTTTTGCGCATTAAACCACACACTCCAATCAGTAAACGTTTATAAAGGGGTCATGAAATCGGGATCATCCGGAGTTGTGCAAGTTGCACATCAATTTAATTAAAAGGGTCTGCATTTCTCTTCACAGGAAATTAGTAGCCGCAGCCGGGATTCAATACCCTGATCTGTGGGTCAGCAGTCAACCACGATAGCTTTTAGACCATCACTACGGGTGAAAAAACTGATAGTAGGCGCCCACACATGATGTTCGGGCAATGCAACACATAAATAGGATGCTCGAGGCCTGATCTATACATGCATATATAGGTCAAGATTGTTTCGGTAATCTTCGTCTTGACTGCATCTTAATACCTTTACGTCAAGATGGCTTGAATTATTTGAGCGGTCAAGTCCGCATCTGTGTCGCTGGCGAAGACTTCTTGAATTCTCAACCGGGCAATTTAACTGAGTGAAGGAAGACAAGATGATACTTCAGCATCGCCGATGATGTCCAACAATTTATTCTGTAAAGCTGACTTTCGGAGTGGCAACAACGCAGGAGGAAAACTACAATTATGCTTGTGAGAGCCATCGGATGACTATCCTTACAGCCGGACATCCGTGTACACAACAGAATGACACTAAGGTGTCCATTGTTGTGAGAGAAAAGAATTGGCTACGCCGCTTCGGAGAAAGCACGTTGGAACAGCGGCAAACTCGGTGAAACGCAGCTGGCGAAAGCCATCGGCTAAGTTTATACTGGCGGAAGACGGCGGCAATGTGGGCTCAATATTGGCTGCTGAAAGCCATCGCCGAAGCACCTATTGGCAGAAGATGGCTAGATGGCGGCAAACTCAGCCCAATGTTACCAGTGAAAGCGGTCACATAACCGGATATCGGTGAACGTATGGTTAGGGTGGGCGAAATTGGGAGGTGTGACAAGCGTGCACGGAAACCGGTCCCCAAAGTACAGCGATGCCGCATGAGGTGCTGTACGCAGGGGCACGTGGGGCGCTGTGCAGGCTGGTAAGCAGATAGCAAAGGAAATACTTCGGACGTGGGTGGAGATTGATGGGATTTCGTAAACGAAACGTGTTGGAGGACGATCTGTTTTCTTTAATGCATATTAGTGAAATATCGGGAAGAGAACACTGGCTCCTGTGGCTGGCATTTCTGGATATCCAGGGAGCTTATGATAGTGTCATTTAAGAAGATCGTGTCATTGTGAACAATACTGAACACACACCAGATGTGGAAGATAGAATAACTAATCTTCTAAAGGACATTTTTAAAGGTATCACGTAGTTTATTTACGTACAGACCTACTGGAAGGCCGAGGAACGCCAGAAGAGCGAGGAACGTCAACAGGCCGAAAATACAAAACAAGCGCAAGCTCGGGGCGTGCGTGTGCAGCAACTCTGTGGCTTGTCGTTTTTTGCTGCTTCGTCGTCGTTCGCATAGTTCCCTACATTGGCCCCCGGTGAATAGGGTAGCCAACCTGGCAACTTAAGGCGTAGTCACTATAGCGGGGTCGTAATACGGCTTCAGGCTACTCGCATGCACAATTTCTTGGCCACGACGGCGTAAGTCATGAGACTGTGTCAAAGGCTCAATCTCATAATAGACTGGTGACGTACGGGCGAGAATGCGGTAAGACCCGTGGTATCGTGCCAGTAATTTCGAAGAAAGGCCAGAAGTGCTTGGTACAATCCAGAGCCAAACGAGAGCACTAGTCGTGAAAGTAGAGAGATGTCGGTTGGTGTCATGCCGTAGCTTCTGGTGGCCTTGGTCCTCGGTTGTCAGTGAACGGGCCAATCGTCTGCAATCATCTGCGTACTTTGCAACATCAGAAATTGCAGTGTACTGAGAGGAGTCGGGCGTGTATGGGAGAATAGTGTCCAGCGTGCACGATGGTTCGCGTCCGTACAACAGAAAGAAAGGGGGAAACCATGTTGTCGCGTGCGTAGCGGTGTTATACGCATACGTGACGAATGGAAGGAGAGTGTCGCAATTGGTCTGGTCTGAAGCTGTGTACATGACCAACATACCACCGATCGAAAGTGCGATTATATCGTTCTGCGAGGCCATTCGTCTACGGGTGATATGCTGTCGTCATGCGATGAACCATGTTGCACTGAGCGAGCAAGACTTGAATGGCATCAGACAAGAAAACACGCCCCCAGGCACTCAAAAGTTCCCGGGGAGCACCAAGGTGAAGAACAAAGTTGCGCAAGATGAAAAAGGCAACTTCCCTTGCGTATGCTGCGGGTAGTGCTGCCGTCGCCGTGTAACGCGTGAGGTGGTCCACGCCGACAATTATCCACCTATTTCCAGAAGACGACGTGGAAAGTGGTTCGTATAAGTAGACACCGATGCGGTCAAATGGATGCGCTGGACAAGGCAGAGGCTGAAGTGTACCGGCAGGACGTTGAGGTGGGGCTTTACGTCGCTGACATGCAGTACAAGCACGTACGTACTTGCGAACAAATGTGTACATGCCGCGCCAGTAGTACCGCTGACGTAGACGGTTGTACGTTTTCAGAGCGCCGGCGTGAGCGGTTTGCGGGTCGTTGTGGAAAGCAGTTTATATTTCCGAGCGCATGTGGTTAGGTATCACTAACAGCCACCTCCGACCTTCAGAAGTGTAATTCCGCCGATAGAGGAGGTCGTCTCGAATAGCAAAATGTGCGGCTTGACGGTGGACAGTTCTTGAGACCGAATTAGCTAACGGATCAGTCAGAAAGGCGAGGAGTTGGGAAATCCACACATCTTTGCGTTGTTCCGATGCCATGTCTGTGAAATTGATTAGTGTTATGACAGCTGAAGAAGGTGACGAGGAAGTTGGGTCAGCCGGTAGCGGCGAGCGGAATAGCGCATCAGCGTCGGAGTGCTTGCAGCCGGATCGGTATACAACACGATTGTCGTATTCCTGTAGGCGAAGCGCCCAACGACCTAGGCGTCCCGACGGGTCTTTGAGCGATGATCACTAGCATAGAGCGTGGTGGTCCGTGACGACTTTGAAAGGGCGGCCGTAAAGGTGTGGGCGGAACTTCGTCAAAACCCAGATAACTGTGAGGCACTCTTTCTGAGTGACGGAATAATTACACTTGGTTTTCTTGAGGGTTCGACTCACGTAAGTGACCACGTATTCTTGGTATCCTGGTTTTCGTTGAGCCAATACAGCACCTAGACCGACACCACTGGCGTTAGTGTGAACCTCCGCAGGCGCATCGGGGTCAAAATGACGTAGTATTGGAGGTGATATTATTAACCACTGAAGCACGGAGAACGATTCGTCGCACTCTTTTGACCAAGTGTAAATGCCTTTTGAGGTTGTCAACAGGTTGGTAAGAGGTGCGATGATGGAAGAGAAGTTGCGCACAAATCGACGAAAGTATAAGCACAGGCCGATAAAACTTCGAAGTGTCTTGGTGGAATTGGGCTTCGGATAGTCGGCCACGGCGTGAAGTTTCACCAGATCCGTGAGAACACCCTCTCTGCAGATGACGTGACCCGGTATAGTGAGCTGACGTGCGGCAAAATGGCACTTCTTGATGTTAAGTTGAAGGCCAGCAGAGATGAGACACGTGAGAATTGCACGAAGACGAACAAGGTGAGTCGAAAAGTCTCGAGAAAAATTGACGATGTCGTCTAGGTAGCAGAGGCATGTGTTCTACTTGTAGCTGCGAAGGATGGTGTCCATCATCCGTTCGAACGTAGCTGTGGTGTTGCAGAGTCCAAGCTGCATGACGTTAAACGCATACAGCCCATCAGGTGTTACAAATGCAGTTTTCGATCGGTCAGGATCAGCAATTGGAACTTGCCAATATCCTGAGCGTAAATCTAAAGAGGAAAATATTCTGCTTCTTGCAAGCAATCGAGAGCATCGTCGATGAGTGGCAACGGGTACACATCCTTCAGAGTTACCTTATTGAGCCGGTGGTAGTCGACACAGAATCGGATAGACCCATTTTTTTGCGCAGAAGTACAACAGGGGACGACCAAGGGCTCTGCGATGGCTGGATGACACCACGCTTGAGCCTATCGTCGCCTTGTTTGTTGATAATACGGCGCTCTTCCGCTGAAACTCGATATGGTCGTTGGCGTAACAGAGCATGAGTACCGGTGTCAATGTGGTTCGTGATGTTCGTTGTGCGACCAAAAGATGGTTGGGCGCAATCGAAGGCAGAACAGAACTCTCGAAGAAGGGACAAGAGTTCGCGTATTTGTGTCGGCGATAGCTCAGCGGCAACAGCGGGCTGTAATGAGTCTGGCGTAGGCAGTGTGTCCACAGGTGGCGTCATAGCATTGAGCTGGAAGTGAGGTGCGTGTTCGGCAAACTTCAGAGGGCACAAGAAGTAAACTTCTTGTACGTTACCCAAACATTCTCCACGAAGTAAAGTAACTGTCGACGATAGCGAGTTCACATTGAGCATGGCGGTAGCACCAGATTTCATGGTGAGTATGGCAAAGGGCAGGTGTAGGCTACAGCGGCGGGTAAATACGTCAGACGGAGGGAACAAAACAGTTGCAGCGGGAGCGGCCGTACAGGTCAGGGCTACAAGGGTGGATGTTTTCGGTGCTGCTTCCATGTCTGCAGCAATGACAAGTTTGTAAGCTTCAGAAGGAGAATCTACCAAACAAGAGGTTGGCAGTGGTGTAAGGGCAACTTCTGCAAGTGAGCAATCTATGATGGCCCGATGACGCGAAAGAAAGTCCCGTCCAAAAATGATTTCGTGGGAGCATGATGCCAGCACAAAAAAATTCAATGGCATAAAGTTCACCTTGAATAATGACACGCGCAGTGCACACAGCTGTAGGTTCTATGCACTGCGAGATGGCTGTGCGGAGCATCAGGCCCGAGAGAGGCGTCGTCACATTTTTCAACTTGTGGCATAAGGTCTCACAGATTTCGGAAACGGTGGCCCCTGTGTCGATAAGCGCTTGTGCGGTGGTCCCCTCAACATTGACGTCGATAACGTTTTGCGGCGAGAAAGATGGAGGCCTTAAGCAGTTCGAATTGTATGCAGCTAGTAAAATCAAGTTCTCTTCTCGATGTAGAAGAAACCACTTCCCCCCACTCGGCGCCCGAGGCGCACCACCCGCGGTGGTATAGCAAAGTGAAAGAAGAAACGTACGCCGCAATCCCAATAACGGCTATTAGCCTGCTGGTCACTTGACGATGAAGCAGAAGCAACGCTGAAGAAGTTCTAGATGGCTGAGAAAAACTTGTATTTACAGATTTTACAAAACAATGGACATCAATGTTACAAAAAAAGAAAAGAAACACAACTCTGAAATGAACCGACTTCTGTAGGGCGACCCTACGGGGTTCGGCGGAGCCGAGGGTGCCTAACACCGCAAGCTCGGTTCAGAACACTTGGCGGAGCCCCGGGGCCTATTCTCATTCCTTCCTGGCGCTCCGCCCTTACAACACTCTCGGCAAATAATCACCTGCTTGTCCTTTGATTGGACAGTACATTACTTAGATAAAAAACCGCCATGAGGATGCCGCCTTCGTGCACGTGGGACTCATGCACTCTCCCCAAACAACACAACAACCAAAACGTAAATAAAACAAAACTAGAAAAAGCATAGAAGCCAGGGCCAGCTTCGCGGCGCACAATTATCGAGACAGAGCTAGCCATACTTGGTATTGCGGCCGTAGGGCGACTTCCCTCAACCACGTCAATTTCTTGACTACGGGGCTATAATCCTCTTGCCTCTGTACGCCGTAAAAGAGGAACCGCTCGCTGACCGCGCATCTTTCCACTTACGAGCTCATTTGCCCGGATAAACGGGGACGCAGTCGAAGACATGCCCGATTCAACAATAGGCAACCCAAGCGTCGAACAGGCGGCCGTTACCATTTCCCGTGTCACGAGCCCGCTTCTGAGAGCTACTGGACCAAAGCCGGACCGGCAGAAAAGGTCGTCGGCGACTTCAGAGTTTTCGCAACGCGCGCCGCCGATTCTGCAGGCGCGCAAACAGTATGTGGCCGGGCCATAAGCCGAACCGATGCGAAGAGTCGCCGCGGTGCGCGGGGTCTCGGAAGAGGCCCGTTGATGCGCAGACTGCCAGTGCCGAGAGGCAATTAGGGGGCCGTCACAATGACGTTTATATTCTCACCCCTTTTTATTGCCCCGGTTGGTTTCCTTTTCCTTGAGTTAGTAGTAACTCGAAACGCTCGACCGTCTGCGGCGTTGAACAAAGCAGGGTAATATGCTGGCGCCGTGTGTCTGCGCTCGCGGCAAAACCGGTCGGTCGCGCCTCGACCGTTTGTCACTCAAGCAACGCTGGCTGCCCGAGGCTGACATGCCCTCCCAAGCTTACGCCGCAAAGCAAATAAAAGCAAACGAAAATTCCGCGCTACCACTTCTTACCGCGGTCCTACAAAGCTGTTTTCTCCGGAGCTGCAGAAGTAACAAGGTAGTTAGAAAATGGGAAGAATAGGTAACCAAACCTACAGAATTACAACGCTGGCTTCACCAGAGCTGTCTCTTGTCAACTTTATTGTTTATGCTGTATCTAGAGTGACTAGAAGCCAAGTTAGAGGTCAGTCAACTCGGTTTCAGCCTCACTTTCGCTGAGCGAGAAAAACACGTTGAACAATCATTGCCAGCATTGATGTATGCAGATGATATAGTGTTAATAGCCGACAACATAGATCTGCCGGAAATGATAGACATCTTCAGTAATCAGGGAGATAGGGTAAAGTTGAAGCTCAGTAGGAAAAAACAATTTCGCCAAATACGAAGGCAGTGAGCATAAGATACAGGATGTCGCGCTAGAAATAATGGATGAGTACAAATAATTTGGCGTATGGATAAATGACAAGCTAAAGACCTAAAGGAGCATGAAAGATACGTAATGACTAAGGGTAACCGAAATGCAGCGGTATTGAAAAATTGGGTGATGTGGAACTACACTAAGAACGACGTTTTGAGAGGGATTTGGAAAGGTGTCATGGTCCAGGGTTTCACGCTCAGCATTACGGTCTTTTGCATGAAGTCAGAGGTACAACTAGACTAGAAAGTAAACAACGTGGCATAGGTAGACTTCCTTTAAAAGCCCACGGGATTACCCAAATGAAGGGGCACAGGGTGACATGGGTTGGAAATCGTTCGAGTGCAGGGAAGCTAGCAGCAAGATAAAATTTGTGGAGCGTTTGAGAAAAATGGAAGTGGAACGTTGGACAAGCAATGTTTTAGCTACTTTTACATGAAGAATACTAATACTAAATGGAGGAAGCAAAGTCGAAAATTGCCAAGCAAATATTTAGACAACAACAGAACACCAAGCCAAAAGGACACATCGGGTAAGGAGAAAGTGAACGAAACAGAAAGGGACATGTGGAAGATTTGAATGCTTACAAAATTATCACTTCAGACTTACCGAACTTTCAAGCAGGACATTTCAAAAGAAAAAATCAACAATAATTGTCTGGTTGGTTCGCTGGTGTTCGAGGTGAGAACGGGTG
This sequence comes from Rhipicephalus microplus, assembly GCF_043290135.1. Classification (NCBI taxonomy): domain Eukaryota; kingdom Metazoa; phylum Arthropoda; class Arachnida; order Ixodida; family Ixodidae; genus Rhipicephalus; species Rhipicephalus microplus. The sequence goes on along the minus strand of NC_134700.1, from coordinate 101,846,578 downwards.
TATTGTGGACCAAGGCTTACCGCACCAAATACGAAGGCAGAGACACGTTTTGTAGTGCGTGTGGAGAGGAGGTGGAAACGGTTAAACATTTGATATTGTTCTGTAGAGGCCTCGCTTATATAGTCGAAAATAATGGTGCGAAATTGTTCAAAGCATTGGGGTTTAGGGAAAGTGAAGGCGAAATAGATTTTAAACAGGTAAAATTAACCAGGAAGCGGCTAACTGATTGCTGCCCACAATCAAGGTGCGAGTGAAATTCAATGCTTCAAGACTAAGTTATAGTACTTAGCTCTGTGGCTAGGCGGTGTGAGTCGCCGGTTGATCTAAAGGGCAGAATTGGATAGATCCATCTATCTATCATGTCGTTGAGCAGACGACGTACAGTACAATCTTGCATGTGCTCGAGGAACGTGGCTTTCGTGCTAATTTTTGCGTGCCGCACTTCCGAACCCTAATAGCTTTTTCTGAGCGTTTGCAATAAAAAAAAGAATATATATTCCGCTTTTCCTAAACATTGACGTTCACGTGCTTCACTATAAAGCAGGCTGCAAACCGAGTAGTACTGCGCGCTAGTAATGTCAGTGCATGTCGAGCATGCCACTTCATTTGAGCACCGTGTTTTTAACACGAGCGCGTTAAGAGCTTGTTTCGCAGAAACTCTGGCGTCGGCATCGTTGGTTACGAAAAAAAATTATCATCATTTTTTGCGCGACCAAAATTTGCAGAAGGATGCGCAAAAATTAATGATAAACAAATTCTGGGTTGAAGTGCGGAGCAAATTAGGGTCGTTTGGGCCTCAGTGTGGATCGAGCTTGGGTCGTTTCCGTGGCAAGCGGAAGTTCTACCACATGGCCACGCGTCTGCTTTTCAATATAGTGAAAAGAGCTTCATGTGCTTCAAAATGTGAAAGTAGCTGTCACGCTTTACAAACACACGTGTCCTGGGACGTGTGTGTTTGTAAAGGCAACAAGATATATATAGCAATAATACTGCGTGGAACAAACGCCCATTGCCTGCGGGCGTGTTAACATGTGATTATCATTATGACTTAGTTGTTTAGAGCCGTTAACCCACTACAAAAAGCAAACTCGCTACTGCAGCTATTCTTGAAAGGCCACTTAGTGGAAGCCTAGCAAGTTCAAAAAGTTTTCAAGCACTAAATGCTTGAAATACAGCACTACAAACAGGATTTCGTTATTCTTTTCAACAACTAAGCGCAAAGTTTTAGGGTCCTCTGATTTCTGTTTGATTCTGTTCTCCCATTTTTTGTTTTCAGTTCCTATTATGCATCACTGAGACTCGGTGAAGTCATGCATTGCTTATTCACAATACTAAACGTTGCCTGCTCTTGTGGACGTGTTACTATCCACTGGCTACTAGTCTAACTTCGCGTGCACGTTTCTCAAAAGAAAAAAAAACTTATTAGTTGAAGAGAAAACACATTCTTACGCAAAGCAAGTGTCTTTGGTATGTGCAATAAAAGAATCCTACAGAACACACAGCATAGCCAGCGTGGCTTAGCCCGCTTGTTTCTCCATTTGGTTGGCTTTGTTTTTAAAAGAATGCAGCGAGTTAAGGAGTAAAACCGTACGATTGATCGCGGAAATATAATGAGATGCCCAGAGCCGCGAACATGTCACATATGAATTCTTTTGCTAGATGTCTACAACAGGCTGCGCGAACGCAAGCCGTCCAAAAACTGGTCAGCTTATTCTCAAGCGACTAAGTTTAGTGGCACACCCCGCCTCAAAGGTAACGGAGACCACTACGGTTTCTACTGTCCACGTCCGCAGAATAGGAATGTCATTGTCTTTGACGTTGAGGCAAGCTACTTTACGTAGTTGAATTGATGCCAAGAGTATGTTCCGTTGTCACATAAAGCGCGCTATGTTACAGACAAGGTGGGCGCCACTTATTCAGCATGAGCTCTTAGTATCAAATGAGCCCACGTATCGAGAAGCTTATCTTTTGAATCATCCTTTGACGACGCACTACAAAGTATTTTTACTTCTTCTCGTCCAAATGTTCTCAAAGTATTTAGATATGTAGATGATTTTAGTTGTTATTGACAGTAGATGCCCTTTTCTTTTTTCTGTGATGGTTGAGCAGGTTTTAAATGTTTTTAGAGCAAATACTAAGGGGCTCATGTTCACTAATAAACTTCCGGAAGATAGCTTCTTGGAGTTTTTCGACCTTAACCTGACGATTTCGGCTGGTCACGTATGCTGTGCGTACCTTCCTCAGAGTAAGAAGGAGTTGTTGCTTTACTATTCAGCGCATTTAAAGACTGTGAAACACGCAATCGCTTTACTTTGTTTAGAGCTGGCACCATGCTAATCGTGTGAGCATGTTATGCAAGCTAGCTTTATGCGTCAACTTGAAAGACTTACCAAGGCCGGCTACCCTCAGTCCGTAGTTAGTTCCGTGGTGGAATCCCTGCTTCAGAGGGTGAAAGGCAGAATGTGTAATGCAAATTCGCGCCCACAGGAGATAGAGCGGGTTAGGCCTGAGGTGGTCCCGTATATATACCGTGTGAGCCGTAACCTCAAAAAGGTGGCTTCCCGTTATGGTGTTCCGGTCGTTTTTTCAGCTCCCAACAAACTTGCTCAATTGTGCCCGCGTATCACATGCGATGAGCAAAAGGGCTGCCAGAAGCAGCACGCAAGACTTTTTAGGCGCTGCGCACAAGGCGTGGTATATGGGATTCACCTACGCTCTGGCAAGTTCTATATCGGTCAAACGGGGCGTTGCATTATTGACAGACTGAGGGAGCATGCCAATAGTTTATGCAAAAGTGATCTTGCGCATCTTCAAGCGCACTGTGAAGCCTGTGGATGTCTGCCATTGTCTGAAAAAATGGTGATTCTTGGTAGGAGCAAAAACAAACAGCTAGAGAGCTCTTGGAAGCCTATTTTATCAAAAAGAACGGGCCGATTGTATCAGTGATACATCTATTGTGTTGTACGCAACGGAAATGTATTTTTTGGATAAACGAGTGCCTTGATCATGACGCTGTGCGATGTTTGTTGGCTGTGCATGCATACGCGGTTTTGTCTTCGTTAAATGGCGCTGTTCTGTTTTCTCTGCTGCTCTTCCTGCTTCACAATATGTTTTTGCGCCTCAGTCTTCTGCACTGATTTTAGTCGACCTCGATCTAGTCAACTGCTATTTACACCGCTCAGTTGTCGTTATATTTTATTCTGTTTGCGGCTTATCACACTTGGTATCATGCAGCATCATGCTGTGGGTACACTATGTTTGCCGAGACAGTCGGATCATGCAGGTACTATAATTGTCGATCGCCAACAGATATTTTGCCCACAGCTGGTTAATTAGAAGACCCCCGTTGTTGCTGAAAGAATCCATCTCCTTTTTTTGCAAGGCAGAAAATATATTTGTATTAGGTCTGAAACTGCCTTTGAACCACTGCACGTGATTTTTCAAGCCAGCTCGTGCCAGCAGAACAAAATATTTGCTTTGCGCAGGTGCTCAAAAAGTATCGGGCTGCGCATTTGCATTAAAAGACACTCGGCTATAGAGTTCCCATTGTATGGCATGAATTTCACAGATTATCGTTGAGCAGCAAGAAAGCAGATCTTCACCACAACTTGGTGCTTTTCAGGTAGATTGCTACGCGTTCTTGCACAGCGGATTTATTAGGTGTCCCATTCTGGACTTTCATGCAAGCCACTTGATGCTGCAGGGTGGCCAGTTTTTGCACAAGATACATTGACTGCTTGTTTAGAGCACGTTCCAAACTGACAGCAAGTTGCACGCTTTTTCTTGCACAGTCTGTTTTCACGAGCCCTCGTAGACACTTGAACTGCGTGAAACTATCCACACTAAGCTGACAATTTTTAGAAAAATAGAGTTCCCTGAATTCAGCAAACTTTCCGGAGTCCAGTTTCAGGCCACATTGACCACACAGAATCTGCGATGAAGATTTCTTGATGAATTTTTGAGCTTTCATTGTTATCCTAAGCACGTGCTTGCCACTTCCCCTTGCCCGAAAATATACTGTAGCCAGTACTGAACCACGTTGGTCATCACAGCACCAAACGTCACCATTATTTCAAGAAATAGTTCAGCAAAGTTGTTGTTTTGCGCGCCAATGTTGTTGAGCGTAGCGAAAGCCAGCTTGTGCCTCAGTCAACATAATTCACATCTGAGGGATTGAAAACTTGCTGAGCTGGTGCTCAGCTTAAAGCATGGTGTTTTGAGCACAGCCGCATGACTGAGCTTGAGGCATGGTGGACTCAACAGTGCAACGTAGCCTACACTCTGTGCTTGATGATCTCCTGCTGACATGTGTGAGCAGAAGGCCATCAGGGGCACTGCACTTTGCTGTTTAGCGATGGCATGGTCACAAATATTTTGGACGTTCCTATTCGGTTCCTTTCTATGTTGAAGGTGTTTACGGTAGTTGTCAAATACCGGTGGTAGTGCGTTGGGGTTCAGGCATGGCCTCTCTCTGGCTATCTCGTTGACGACGCTGCCGCATGTAGCAATAAAGGTTCTTTTAACTAGATATCCTCAAAATGCTTATCATAAAACGCACATGTCCGGGTTAGCTTAAGCCACTCGCACTGTGCAAGTCACGCTCCACGGCAAAAGACACGCAGACACCTTCTCTGGGATTGTGCGCTAGCCACTTTGGAACATCGACACAAAGCACGTTTTCGGCCTGCCCTGATGTCTCTCCCGTCGTTTCATGTCTTTGCGGTTTCAAGTGCCACAAAAAACAGTGTTACTACGATAAAACAGTGCACACGTCACTAACATAGCTACTGACAACACGAGGCACGGAGAACTTGCAATGCCGCAGAAGTAACACCGGCATCACACACACAAACGGGCTGCACTGACTGCACCGATGCGACAAGTGGCGCAGCCTGCCGGCCAAAGTTGGAAGGCATTACTAGCACTGCTATTCTTCTCATGAACTCTTCCGCTAAGCACACTAACAATATATTCTAGACAATATAAAATAGTGGCTAGAAAGGTTTTCCTGAGGTCTCTTTGATGTGGCTGCACTGGCGGCACCAGTTCCACGGGCGCAGCCAAGGACTGATTAAGAAATCGCGGGAGTGTTAATCATTGCCAAGGAGTGAAGCAATGTCTGTGGCAAGATGATGGCGGTGGCGGCCATTTTACCAGGGGCATGATAAAGTATCACTGCTCAGTGATTAAGAACATGGATTTTTCCTCGCACGCCCTACGAGTTTAATGTGGAAACTTTTTTCGGGTCACATAGTGATGTGTTACGACTCGCACCGCCGCTGACACTGTTGCGTAGTGCGCCGAGGTCATGGGTCGCCCAGGTCACGAGCTGCTTGGTAGCGTATGTTTCTCAGCTCTTGACTGCTTCTGCGCAAAGCTGATAAACGAGTGGGCAAGACGACGACGAGTCGAGGCAAGGTTTATGTGCAGCATAGGTATAGAGATGTTACATATTAGGCTCTGGGGCCGACAGCGTAGGGAATGGTGAAGCTGGTGAAGACACTACCGTTGTCGCTTTGGATTTCAGAAGGAAATCCGACGCGCGCGATTATAGAGAGCAGAGCATCCGCGACATCTTGAGAATTGAGCTCGCTAATTGGTATTGCTTTTGAAAATTTCGTGGCTACACAGAGGGTTGCCAGGATTTACCAACGACCTTGCCCTGACACTGACAATGGCACGACAATAATAATTAGAAGGCGCCAAAAATGTTCTGTAATCATTCGCAGAAGCTTCATGGGTGCCTTCTGCTTGTCCATAAATTTCCTCGCTCTCTGAGAAGTGTCGCATGAACATACAAAATCTTCAATGTCTTTCAAGCATTTTAGCCAAAAAACTCATGAGAAGCTCTAGTTTTGGTCGTCTTGATGCCAAGATGCCTTGCCCATGGGTTTTAATGCGCCATTGATTTGATTGATTGATTTGTGGGGTTTAGCGTCCCAAAACCACCATATGTATATGAGAGACGCCGTAGTGGAGGGCTCCGGAAATTTCGACCACCTGGGGTTCTTTACCGTGCACCCAAATATGAGCACACGGGCCTACAACATTTCCGCCTCCATCGGAAATGCAGCCGCCGCAGCCGGGATTCGAACCCACGACCTACGGGTCAGCAGCCGAGTACCTTAGCCACTAGACCACCGCGGCTGGGCATTTTAATGCGCCAGTTTCAGTAGTTAGCAATGACACTTTTGTGGCAAGGAAAGAAGCTCATAGTTGCGACCTTGCACATTTGTGTAGCTCCAATGCAGGAGCCATGCCTTCTCAAAAAAGAAACGTTCTTTTTGTTTGTTTCTTACTTTGCGCTTTCTATTACCGCTTTAGTCGAGAGGTCCTCTCGCCACTATCAAATGAGCGCTTTTGGATCAACCCTCCACAGCTCACTCCAACTTTCCGATATGTACAGGCGAGAGCGTACCACCCCTCACACTCTCAGCCTATGGTGCCATGTCGTCTCCTCCGCCGACAGGGACGGCTTCCGCGACGGGCGGCTAGAGTGCCTCATCGGATGACTCACCCGGATAATTTCCTGTCCGAGGCACTATCCCCTCGCCGCCAAGGTCACGCGGATCAGCCTCTTTAGCAGGCGGTGTTTCATTACACTGAACGAGATCAAGTTCCTGTGAAAGCTTCCGCGCTTGCAATCACGTGAGGGCCATGCACGCTAAGTTGGAGAAGAACAATTTACCCCGCTCTTTGAAAAGCTGGTCAGAGTCATTCGAAAAAAGATAGGTAAAACGATCGTAAAGCGCAGCAGAAACGGCCGCTTCGGTGCAAAGCTAACAGAACAGGCCTTGAATGACATCCGTAGCGATTGGTAAGCAAGCACGATGCTCCTCGGTGATTTGCCTGATCCACGCGCAATCTCCTGTACAGTTGTCCGCATACACAAACGAAGGATCGACAACGTCCATGGTTGCTGCTGAGTCTCGAAGTGCTCGACACGTTTTCACATTCACACTAATTTTCTGGAGATACAACTCTACCAACTGCACGTTCTTTTCTGATTATCAAATTTTTGCGAAAGCAAATTTTTGCTTACAGTTTACCACAACGTGCCCTTTGTTTTTGGAGTTTTAGCAGATGAGCTGCTTCCTTGACTCGAACCCCCGTGTAGTAATAATGCCCTGTTTTTGACCCTCACCCAATTTCAGCGCTTCCGTTTGCCCTTCCTTGCAGAGTCCTTCGCAGAGACGGGTGCTTTGTGAAATAACAGGGCTGAGGGGGTTTCCGTTCATCAGGTCTCTTTGAAAATTCCTGTTTTCTTTCACCCTTCTCAACACGCACTGCCTCACAATGCAACTTCCAGCGAGTATAATACTCCTCAGCTAAATCAGCTGCATTGCTTAGCTGTACATAGACAAACTTGTCTTGCAGCCAAAGCTTTACGTCATCCTTGATGCAGCGGTAGAATTGCTCCAGTGCGATGCATTCTACCACCTTATCAAGATCGTTATAAACATCCCCGCCCTTGACCCATTCAAATAAATTGGGTTTAGGACGAAACGCGAAGGTAAAGTGTGGCTCATTTCCCTTTTTTGCATACCGGAACCTTTGTCAGAAAGCCTCAAGTGACAAATTGTAACGTCTTGCGAGCACTTCCTCAGCCTCATCATAGCTCGCAAATGTTACCCTCCACAAAGCAAGTTGTCTGTCTGACACTTCACGGGGAAGAAAATCTAACACGGTCTGCTCCCCAAAAGCAAACCGCAACAAAGCGTTTCGCATACAGACTTGTTCAAACTTGACAAGATACTTCGTCATATCCTCGCCTACTTCGAACGGTGGCAGTTGGTCACGCATGCTAAGACCACTGACCTGAATCGTCGGAAAAGCTACGCTAGGCGCCTGTGAACATTTAGGATTGCCATTCTATTTATTTCAACTCGAGGCACTCTTGTCTCTCGCCCTTTTCAGGGTGTTCTCGTGTTTCTGCTTCTTCACGTTCCCCAACTTGTTGCCTTTCAGCTTCTTCGCGTTCACGAAGTTTTACTTTTAGCCTTTCAGCCTCCTCGTGGCATGCTTCAATACCCACCCATGCCTTATCGACTTCCTCAGCCATCACAATTTCATCCCTCACGGGATGAAAAGCAAGGATAGCTTGCTTTCGTTTCACACGGCCCAAAGGAAGGCCAAGTTCCTCAAAAATTTCGATGAGTTTCTTCACTTCAAGGTTCTCCATCATTCACTCGAGCCTTTTGGTGTTTGACCTAGTTAAGAAACTACTTGCAATACCCCCTATAAGTCTACTAACAAGACGCGCCAGCAAATTTTAACACTACCGCCTTTGCACCATATGGAAGCATTGTGTTTCAAAGCACTCTGATTTGGCTTAAAGCGATCAAAACTTACTCTGATGCTTCACACAGTCCTTATATAAACTGCCATAACATGTGCTAGAGTAGTCTTGAACTCAGGGGAAAACATGAGGCACTCACCGCATCAAGGCCGCTGACGCCGGCTGATCCCGCACCTGCCATTCACTGCTACGAACTTCCGACGCCATGGTTCAGCAGGGCACCGCTGTTACGAAACTCACCGCTGCCAAGGTCACCCGCCGGGTCGATATCACGGGCTGACAGCGCAGGGGACTACAACAGCCGAGATGTCTTCCGATACTCTAACGGTGTCGTCTACTCTGTGACACATAGGTATCCTGCTTGGTGACGCGCCACTTGGTTCTTATTAGACCCAAGGTGTGTGTTCCTGACGTCAGCAACGTCCAATCAGAACTGCCGTTGAGTCGCGTAGAGATCCTCCAATCGGGACCCGCCACTGGGTGGCGTCAAAATCCTCCAATCTCGACCCGATGCGCTAGTTTGCACCCATGAGCCAGTAGTATTGCTAGGCGTTACGTAAGACTTGCCAGACTGGATGGCATCAATGCATCATCTTGTTGGAGCCGGACCCGTGTGTGGAGAGAGCTTGCTGTTCGTTGCGCAAGACACACCGGTGCCGCCGGGCTCGAAGACGTCATTGAGGGGATGGCGTCAGGTGGACTCACTTGCTGGCCTTGACATTGGTTGCCTTTGCATAAGCAATGACGTTTCGTCTGGACTCTCAGACATAACAGCACCCCGCTACTAGACAATGCACCGGAAAAACGAGCTGCTTCCACGTGGCTCGAATGTCGGGCTTGCTCGTTCTCCAGGTACCTCCGCGTTCACCTCAAGGGCCATGGGGAGGATGTGCCGTCAGGCTCAGTTCCGTGAACACATCCCATTCTCGAGGACGGATCCCAGCTGCACTGGCTTGTCACCCAAAACTTGTCGACTAGCTCCGCTCGTCTCTTCTGACGATATTTAGTTTATGCACTGGTCGATGGTTCTGCATTTTGTCAAGAATTGTTCGACAACAGTCAAAACCCGACAAAAACATGTGCCCTCGGTTACCCTCCAGAACATCAGACACAACGTAGCACATTGTATACCTATATAGCTACGTGTCTGCCCAAATTTCGTTACTTCTACATCAAAAGGAACAAGTGGGACACAAAACTCGTAAAATGAGAACACATATTTTCCACGTACAACATTGCGAAGAAATAGAATACAACACAAAGTTGGCCCCTTGAGATCACTCTGGACGAGAGCGCTCAGCTAATTCCGTCGTGAGGAAAAATTTTAGCTGACTCGCCAGCGAAAGCCCGAGAGGTGTAGAAGGTACTAACTATGACGCACGGCTCAATGCATCTGCATTAACGCTTCGCTTTCCGTTCTTGCAGCGAACGTCTAAGTTGCGCGGTTGGAGTATCATGCTCTACCTCAGTAACCGACAACTTTTAGGCGACATGTTATTTAATCAGGTTAGAGACCAGTGGTTCATGTCGACCACGAACATCAACCCGGAGACATAACAGGCTAGCTATTAAACGACCCACACGAAGCAAGCGCGTTTCTTTTCAGAAGTACTGTATGCCTCTTTACTACACCTCACTTTTCGACTCAAATGCAAAACTGGCCGTTCGTTACCAGTCCTGTCTTTGTGGCACAATATACCTCCCATGCCACGATCATTCCCGTTGCATTGAATGACAAAGCCCTTAGAAAAGTCGGGTGCCTTGAGCATGAGCTTTTTCTTAGGGCTTGTTTTAGCTTGTAAAACGCATTTTCGTTTTCTGAGTACCTTAAGTTTTACCTGCTTAGACTTTTAAAGCACGTCGTTTAGAGGGCTCGCAATACTCCAGTAATTTTGCACGTAGTGCTGATAGTATACAGCTAGGATTAAGAATGCCCTCTTCTCAGATTTTTTGGTTGGCCGTTAATTGTTAACGCTGGTGGCTACTTTAGTTTTTGAAGGTATACGCCGGCCACACCCCACAACGCGTCCTAGGTAAGACACCTCGCCGCACCCTAGGGGACATTTAGCAGGTTTTGCGCTATCACCAGCTTTTTTAACCTGTTCAGCAGGACTCGTAAATGTTCCACGTGTTCTTCCCAACTGCTTGAGAAAATGGCGACCATCTGAAATCGACAGAGCAGACCCGAAGAGGTCATTAGGAACGCGGTCCAATAAGCCTGAAAAAGGGGCGCATTTTTTAATCCAAAGCTCAGCTTAAGTTGACGATACGTTCCGAATGGAGAAACGAATGCGGCCTAGCAGCTAGCTTGCTCCATAATGGGAACTTTCCAATACGCTCGCACGAAGTCTAACATGTATATATAACTAGACTGTGACACAGTTTCTACCCTCTCTTCCAGATTTGGTATTAGGTAAGATCGGTCTAGAGTTATGGCATTAAGAGGCCGATAAATGATGCATGGACTAGGACCGTTTCGCCGGTGCTTGAACCAATATTAGAGGAGATTTACAGTCACTCTCGCCCGGTACTATGACTCCCAAATCTAGAATTTTATTGATATTTTCCTTCATGATCTGCTTTTCCACAGGGGGACATCAATACTACTTGCTACAGATCGGCTGCTCGCAAGTTAGCTCGATATTGTGTTCAATCACCGTCGTGTTTTCTAGATGGTCCAAAAACACGTCTTTAAACTAGGAAACTGTCCTGCTCAAGTCCTCCTTCTGGACTTCACTTAACCTAAGCTGCAGGTTCGACTGCTCCAAGACTACATCTGATCCCTTCTTTATTACACCACTAGAGGGCCAAAGTTCTGCTCCCTCATTCTCTGAAGCATTTAAAAGCAGATTTACTACCGCTTGGCATTGAAAGTTTGGTTTCATCGAGTTACTGCGGTAAATTTTGTTCGGCTGACTTCCTGATTTCACTTCTTAATTGGTGTCAAAAAACTTCGATATTACTTTGTTGGGCCCTTAACAATAAACCTGAAGCTTGTTTTTTTTCGGACGGCCACAGCAGCTTTACTTGATTACCCCCTTCAGACGTGCATGTCTTCGTCGATTTGTCGTATGACTTCTTCGACAACGCTTGTGCAGCCTTCCTGTGGCTTTCCACAACACCTTTCATTTTTCAAAGCCCCTGATGGAGGACGAGAACACATGCAACTACATTAGGGTCCTCATCAAATCCTTCCAAGGACTCGCGTAGCATTCGCAATGGTTTTCTCAAACTCCTGCCATGCACAACTTCGGCAGGGCTAACGCCAGTGCTTTCATGAGAAGCTGATCCCAAAGCGAACATAGCGGGAGAAATACACGATTCCCAGACGCATTTGAGCTCGTAGCTAAGAGCTCTCAGTATCTGTTTTAGAACGGAATTCGAGCGATCTACTAGAGTAGATTGCGGGTGATGGATCGAGCTGTGAGCGACTTTTATTTCGCATGTATCAAAAAATGCAGAGATAAGGCAGCTGGGGAAGACATTACCCTCGTTGCACTGAATTTGAGAAGGAAATCCGACGCGCGCAAATGTAGAAAGCAGAGCAACCATGACATGACGAGAATTGAGCTCCTAAGGTGGCATTTTTTATCGCAAAAAGCAGTGGCACTGGCCCACCGCCATACCTGAATACTGGGCCAGTGTCAAGTGTGGCGCTGACGCTGGGACAGTGCCACACTGCACGAGACCCGCTGGCGCTGCACACTGGGACACCCATTATCGCTCGAAATATGCCTTTTAAATTGTGTTTCAAATTTGTGGTCATGCGCGCTTCACAATTAAGGCTGAAACACGCACGTATTGAAAAATAAAAGAAAAAAACTAAAAAGCTGAGCGACCTGGAGTCGAATTTATTACCTTTACACATCACATATTCTGAGCGAGACACTCTGCCTACTACTCCACACCTGAAACACGAAAATGAGTTTACTTTCTACATGCTAAAAGTAATTTAGGTATCGTATATTCTTAATTTTTCGTTTACATACGCAGTCTCTTCGTGCTCACGCCAAACGTGCGATTGTTAGCTCATTCTCTGCGGGTTGCCTTGGATTACATCCATCCGGCACGTTTGCCGCAAAGCTTGTTAGCGTAGCTGCAGATGTGTTACGGCAGTCGTAGTGACTGGCTATGTGGTTAGTCATACCTATGTATAGAACAGCGTTTACCTGAACTGCTCACTGAACACTGTATATTTCACCCCTCAATAGTTTGGAAGTATTTTTTGTAATCTTTGCTTACATTTAGCGAACGACCACCACAGCAGTTCAGTCAAGCCGAAACGACCATTAGGTTTAGCGCCGTTTTTCTTGTGCCACAGTTGCTGTGAAGATATTCCGTTAGAAAGTCTGATAATCGTTACAATGTAGATTTGATCATAACTGACCCATGAATGATTATGTTTTCACCTTCGATTACACAAATACGAAGCTAAAAACACCAAGTTTGGGCAATGCAGGGGCCGGGAACGTGCGGCTTTCTACGGTATCGGAGACGCAACGACTCTCTGCTAGAGTAGGTTGGTCTTGATGATCAGACTGATATTACTGTCATTTTGTGTTGTAAATTCTCAGTACTATCGATGCCGTTTATGAAATACATTGACGAAACTTAATCAAACTTCAAGGAAAGCGCACCCGCACCAAGGGATGCATCCATGGGCAGGCTGAAACCTTTTTTCCCGAAATAATTGCATGCCCCCCCCAACCTTTTCCCTCTCCTCTAGGAGCAAGCATACGTGAAACACGATGCATAGGTTCTGTGCTCCCTGCGCCCCTGCAGAAAAAAAAGTTTCGTTTGTCCTTCCAAGCAAAATCCCAGCAGCGCCTCTGACCCACGCAATCAACATGTGAATGCTTTAGCGTGATCGCATTCATTAGCTAAGTAAACTGAAGGTATACATGTGTAGCACATAGATGAGAATATCAGCGTACTCGGTAACTTTTACGCTCGACATGTCGCAATTCAATATAAGGTCACAGAAAGTGTGCCGCTCACGCCTAGTTTCTGCCAATGTTCCGCTAACGTTATCAGTGTACGGTAGAGACTGTACAGCGGGACCATGCAGTGCCTGCCAGCGCGCTTTAAGACACTGGGCTATGCTCTACAGTGTGGCCCAGTGCGTTTCAGCACACTGGGCGACAGTGACCACGCATTTCATTTTGTCCCAGTGATTCGCAGCGCGCTGTAGTACACTGGGACACACTGTACAGCATTTCCAGCGTCACCCAGCACGGTGAAACGCACTGGGGGATACTGGAAACGCTGTTTTTAGATGCGGAAGCATCTTATACTCGCGCCTTGTAGTGCGCCGTCCGCGCCGTCCGCGCCGTCCGCACCGCTTCTCGAACATTCGACAGCTGACGCGCGCGCATGCGCCGTCGCACCGTCGCCCACCATCCGTGCCGCGCGCGCTTCTCCTTCGAGAACATTCTTCAGCTGACAGCGCATGCACCGTCGCGCTGTCGCCATCTGTGCCGCGCGCGCGCTTCTCCTTCGAGAACATTCAACAGCTGACAGTGCATGCGCCGTCGCGCTGTATATATACTCAAGGTCGGCGCTCGCTCGCTCAGTTGCCGCTCGTTGGTTGGTTTGTACGGCGCGTCGACGTCCAAGGTCGCGGTGAAATGAATTCCAACGAATCCACAAACACAATGATCGACGTCCCTTCGACCAGCGCCGTCCTTTCGCATACGTGTGTACGTGTTCACTCATTTAACACCCCCTCCTACAACCACGTTAACCAATTTAGCCATCGACCCAAGTAAGTCGCAATTTAACACCCCATTTCACAACCACGTTAACCAATTTAGCCATCGACCCAAGTAAGTCGCACTTTAACACCCCGTTAACCAATTATATGCTCCGCATCCTCCTCATTGTTCCCCCGAGGGAAGCTGCGGGCAACTTTTTTATAGGGTTGCTTCTGCAAATTTTGTGGCTACACAGAGGGTTGTCAGGGTTTACCAACACCCTCGCCTTGACTCTAGCAGTGACATGACGTTATCAATTACTAGGCGCCGAAAAGGTTCTGTGACGATTGGCACAAGCTTCATGGGTTCCTACCGCTTGTCTGTGAGTTTCCCCGCTCTCTGACAAGTGTCTAATGAGTGTACAAAGGCAATCTTTCTAGAATTTTGGCCAAAAAAACTCAAGAAAAATCCCAGCTATGGTTTTCTTTTTGCCGAGATGCCCTGCCCAGGGTTTTCACACGCCAGTTTCGAAAGGTGGCGATGATACCTTTGTGACACAAAGAGCTGCTTATCTCATACCTTGCCCATTTGTGACGCTCAGATACAGAAGCCCTCCCTTCTCAAAAAAAAGAAAACATTATTTTCCTTTGTTCCAACCTTACCCTTTCTATTACCGCTTTAATCGAGAGGTGAGAGCATGACACTCCTCTCACTCTCAGCCTATGACGCCATGTTGTCTTCTCCGCTGACAGAAACGGCTTCCGCGACGGGCGGCTCGGGGGACTCCTGGAGTGACTTACCCGGAAAATTTCCTGTCCGACGCACCATCGCCTCGCTGCCAACGTCGCGCAGATGAGCCTCTTTTGCAAGTGGTGTTTCACAACACTGAACGAGATCAAGTTCCTGCGAAAGCTTCCGCGCTTGCGATCGTGTGAGTGCAATCTACGCTAAGTTAAAAAAGGAGCATTTTCCTCGCTCTTTGAGAAGCTGCTCAGAGCCATAGAAAAAAGATAGATAAAACCATCAGAAAGTGCGGCAGAAACAGCCGCTTCGATGCAAAGCTAACCGAACGGGCCTTCAATGACATACGTAGCGATTGGTAAGCAAGCACATTGCTCCTCGGTGATTTGCCCGATCCACGCGCAATCTGCTCTAAAGTCATCCAGAGGCACAAACGAAGGACGGACAACGTCCATGGTTGCTGCTAAGTCTCTAAGTGCTCGACACGTTTTCCCATTCACACTAATTTTTTGGAGATTCAGCTCCAAGAACTGCGTGTTCTTTTTCGATTATCGATTTGTTGCCAAAGCAAACTATTGTTTACAATTAATCGCGACGTGCCCTTAGTTTTGAACTTGTAGCAGACAAGCGGCTTCTGTGACAGAAACTCCCGCATGGTATGAGTTCCCTGTTTACGAACCTCTCTCGATTTCGGCGCTTACATTTGCCCTTCCTCTACAGAGTCGTTCGTAAAAGACGAGTCCTTTCTGAAATCATCGTGCTGAGGAGGTTTCCGTTTTTCAGGTTTCTTTGAGAAGACGTCTTTTTTTAACGCTTCTCAACGCGCACTGCCTTACTATGCAACGTCCGGCAAGTATAATACTCCTCAGCTAACTCTCTAGCCTTGTTTAGCTGTACTTCGACAAGGCTGTCTTGCAGCCATAGCTTGACGTCATCCTCGATGCAGTGGTAAAATTGCTCCGATGCAATGCATTCTACCACCCCATCATGGTCGTCATAAACATCCTCATCCTTGAGCCATTCAAAGTAATCGGCTTTAGAACGAAACGCGAAGTCAACGTTTTCTTTTTTTCATACTGAAACCTTTGCCGGAAAACCTCGGGTGACATCTTGTTACTACACAAGAGCACTTCCTTAACCTCGTCATCACTCAGAAGTGCTACTCTCCACAAGCACGTTAAGACGTTGGACACCTCACCGTGAAGAAAATCTAACAGGGTCTGCGCCCGAAAAAACCACTACAATGCATTTTGCTCACAGACGTGTTCAAACTTGACAAGATACTTCGTCATGTTCTCGCCAACTTCGAGCAGCGGCAGTTGGTCCTGAATTCTAAAAACGCTGACCTGAACCATCGGATAAGCTACGCTAGGCACCTGCGAACACTGTAGGATTGCCATTCTATTCGTTTAGGCTCGAGGCACTTCTGCCTCTCGCCCTCCTTACGGCGCTCTTGCCTTTCTGCTTCATCGCGTTTCCCAACTTCTTGCCTTTGAGCTTCTTCACGTTCGCGAAGTTTTACTTTTCGCCTTCAGCCTCCTCGCGGCGGGCTCTGATAACCGCCCAAGCCTCATAGACTTTCTCAGCCGTCACTCCTTTATCCCTCATAGTCTCAAAAATCATTTGATTTCTTTTCGCATGTCCCAAAGGAAGGTCAAGTTCTTCACCAATTTTGATGAGTTCCTTCGCTTTGAGGTTCTTCATCGTTCACACTAGCCTCTTGCTCTTTGCCCAAGTTAAGAATCTACTTGCCGTACCAACTATGCGTCTATTAACAAGACGCGCAAGCAATTTTCATCATTATTACCACCTTTGCGTCGTCCGCATTACTTTGTTTTCAAAACACTCCGACTTCGCTTGAAACAATAAAACCGTACTCTAATGCTTCTCATCCACCTTCTCTAAACTACCATAACCTGTGCCAGAGTAGTCTGATGAACCTAGGGTAAAACATCAGGCGCTCACCGCATCGAGGCCGCTGACGCCGGCCGATTCTACAGCTGTCATCCACTGCTTCAAAACTTCAACTCCCCGGTTCGCCGCTGTTACCAAACTAGCCGCTGCCAAAGTCACGAACCTGGCCGATATCACGGACCGACAGCGCAGGGGACTCGAAGAGCAGAGATGTCTTCCGATGTTCTATCAGTGTTGTCTGCTCTGTGATGCATAGGTCGGCTGCTTGGCTACGCGCCACTTGATTCTTTATAAGCTGCGGGTGTGTGTTCCTCACGTCAGTGACGTCCATTCGGAACTGCCACTGGGTCGCGTCAGAATCCTCGAAACGCGGCCCGTTGCTAGGTGGCGCAGGCATCCTCCAATCCGGTGCTACTGCGCTAGATTGCACCCACGAGTGAGTAGTATTGTCCCACACTGCGTAATTAAAGGCTGTTTCACAATTAATTTAGTACATACTGTGAACCATCAATGGTCCAAGCACATGCCACGATTGCAGCGAAAAAATCGTTCTGTTCCCTCTATTCACTCTGTTCGCAACCGTTGCTATTGGCGGTTTTGTTTCATGGACCGCGTACGGTCCGCGATTTTCGCTCTGTGACTGGAGCCGCGAGTTCGCGCACCGCTCTTAGTGACAGTCACGAGTGGAATATAATAATATGTGCATTAAAATATCAGGACGTTTCCGTGAACAGTAACGAAGTGGTCACTTTTTCCTCATTTAAGAACACTTTCAGTCTGAATTCATTTTAAAATGCACTGCATCGGCCACTACCAAAACAAACACGTCGACTCTATTTCGACGGCTTGGCCGGACCAGCCCTATTTCCACGGTTCCCGATAAAAAGTCGCTCTTGACACTGCGATCAGAGCACAGAAAAGGAAAAGAAAGGAAACCTTTCCTTGCTCCGTGGATCAGAGCAAAAATTTCCAACATGTTGGAAGCTCACCGCGAACCGCTGCGGCATGAGTGAACTCGCCTTTTTTTCGCTGCGAGCGAATTCGCAGCCTGAAAATCACTACTTTTTGCGTCACGTTAAACGGCCTTAAGACTTTCCAGACTAGATGGCGTCGATGCATCGTCTGGTTGCGACAAGACTAGTGCGTAGAGAGACCTTGCCGTGCGTTGCGCAAGACATACTGGTGCTGCCGGGCTATATGACGTCGTTGAGTTGATGACGTTAGGTGGGCTCGCTCGCTGGCCTTGACACTGGTTGCCTTTGCAGAAGCAATGACCTTCAGTCTGGACTCCCGGGCATAATAGCTCGAAGTGCATCTTAGTGTTACTAATTTTTTTAATAATCTTTGAATAGGAGGCAAAGTTTTTTGGAGATTCAGCCACCCATGCCCAGGCAGCACAGAACGTTGGCCAAATGTTGGGAATATATTGGCAGTTCATGGCCCAAGAATGGCCCAGCTTTGACAACGTACCGCCAATAATGGCTGAGCCAGCCAAATAGAACGGCGATGTTGGAGCAGCATTGACAACGTACCGCCAATAATGGCTGTGTCAGCCTAATAGAATGGCGATGTAGGACCAGCATTGACAACGTTCCCCCAATAATGGCTGTGCGAGCCGAATAGAATAGAACAGTGATGTTTGACCAGCATTCAGAACTTCCCGCCATTATTGGCCGTGCCAGCATATTAAAACGGCCACATTGGAACGATTCGTACAACCAGCATCCATTATGGGCGGAGCCATGCAATTTGGTTGGCATTATTGTCCCGTCGTTCTAACTTTATCGCCGGCGTCGGCTAAAGAGTCAAATTCGTTGGTATAACGTTGGACCGGTCTGAGCTGATTTCTGCGTCTGCTGCTTTTGGCGCTGTTCTGGTCCCTCTCACGTGTCGATTCTTCAAGTTCGAGAGAGTAATATGCCAGGCACATGAGTATTATATTTTGGTCATTAAATCATGCACACCTAGTTGATATGCATGATTGTTCATTGAAATTGCGCAAGGTAGACTATTTTACTGATAAACTATTATCGAGTTTGTCGCCCGTCACACGTCCTATGGGGTGCTTTCTCAGATGAAAATCGTGCAGATCTGCGCGATGAAGCAACCGCGAATGCCACTGCTGTACGTAACCCACTTTGACGTGACCCGGTGCGCGCGGGCGCCAGCGTTCGTTTCGTTGCATCACGCCGGCGATGCCAAGCCAAGCGCTTTCAATTTCGTAAATATCGGACGCAAAGCGTATCGTATTGTGTGTCCTTCTATGCTATAGCCACGACCGATTTGTTTTTTTCGCGTTCACAGCGCTGTACCAGTTAACGGCACACAAGCGCTTGACGTGTGGGAACTGGAGTTATCAGTTGCGTTACGGTGAATGAATCCTACAACACACACATTTGCCATATTCTGACAAGCGCACCGACGCTCGCATCCTGTATCGCAATGACCACACGAATTACCTACAACACTGCAGTGAGCGGATGGTGAAGTGTGGTAGAGTGCGTGGGTATCGGGCACCTTGTCTCCGTGGGTCGTCGCGAGTTACAATTTTGTTTTGGAACGTTTTTTGTTGATTATATATATATATATATATATATATATATATATATATATATATATATATATATATATATATATATATATATATATATATATATATATATATATCCTAAAATAGAGGTGTTGTACGTCGAAAAAGGTTCAGACGCAGCTTGGCACAATATGCTTTATCAGGCAGGTCTGGCTAATGGTTAGCGGCGTGCGCGAGCTACTACTGCAGCCACCGATCATCGTCGTCTTCTTCATAGCCAGCAGAGCGTCCGTTATTCAGATTCATTAATTCATTACAATTACTCCCCGCGAAATAAGTAGCCATCCTGGCCACCCATGGACAAGTAAACACGGGAGGGTCGTAGCAGGGCTTAAGCCTCGAGACGTGGACAATTTCCTGGCCACGACGACGTTGGTCAGAAGATGGTTCCAGTGGCTCAATGAGGTAATTCACTGGTGACGTTTTTTGTAGCACACGATATGGGCCGTGATACTTGGGGACCAACTTGGTAGAAAGGCCAGGTGTAGCAGAAGGGACATGCAGCCAGACGAGTGAACCTGGATCGTGGGAAGTAGTGTTACTTGATGCGTCATGGTAGTGCTTTTGGCGTCCTTGGTCTTGGGTTGTGAATGATCTGGCCAGTTGGCGGCATTCTTCAGCGTATGTAGCGGCTTGAGACAAAGTCGTGGACTCTGAGGAGTCAGGTTTGTACGAAAGAATGGTGTCCATAGTGCAAGAAGGTTCGCGTCCGTAAAGGAGGAAAAAAGGAGAGAACCCTGTAGTGCTTTGAATGGTGGTATTATAGGCTAACGCGATAAACGGGAGCACTCGGTCCCAATTGGAGTGGTCTTACGAGATATACATAGACAGCATGTCACCAAGGGTGCGGTTGAAGCGCTCTGTCATTCCATTGGTCTGGGGATGATAGGCGCTTGTAGTGCGGTGAACGACGTGGCACTCACGCAGCAATGCTGTGATGACGTCTGACAAGAATACGCGACCACGATCGCTCAGTAACTCCCGAGGTGCTCCATGACGTAATACGATGTTGTGAAGTACGAAAGTCGCAACGTCTTTTGCTGTAGACGAGGGAAGGGATGAAGTTTCGGCATACCGCGTGAGATGGTCGACGGCAACTATGATCCAGCGGTTACCGTCAGCAGTGTTGGGAAGGGGACCATAGATATCGATGCCGACGCGGTCTTTTCAACTGATTTCGCAACCCATTTAACCCGCCTCGAGATATTCCTCGCAGGTATTTCTGCCGCGGGACTGCAACTGAATCTGAAGAAGTGCCATTTCGCCGCTCGAAAGCTTACCATCCTTGGCCACGTGGTTTCAAAAGACGGCATTCATCCTGACCCTGCCAAACTTACAGCCATTTCAGCGTTTCCCAAACCGACCACCATGAAAGAGCTCCGAAGCTTCATAGACCTGTGCTCTCACTTCCGGCGCTTCGTTCGCAATTTCGCGACGATCATCGCTCCTTTGACCAAGCTCCTCGCCGGCTCTAGAGACCTTTCAGCCTGGTCTCCTTCCTGTGACGATTCTTTCAATAAACTGCGCCGCCTCCTCACGTCGCCGCCTATTCTGCAACACTACGACCCATCGGCACCCACAGAGATCCACACCGACGCTAATGGTGTCGGGCTAGGCGCTATTCTTGCACAGAAGAAAGACGGCTTCCAAGAGTACATCGTTGCCTACGCAAGCCGAACTCTCAGCAAAGCCGAAATCAACTATTCCGTCACTGAAAAGGAATGCCTGGCCATTACTTGGGCGATAGAGAAATTTCGACCTTGCTTGTACGGACGCCCTTTTGACGTCGTGACTGACCACCACAATGTGCTTTATCAGGCAGGTCTGGCTAATGGCGAGAGGCGTGCGCGAGCTACTACTGCAGCCACCGATCATCGTCGTCTTCCTCATTGCCAGCAGAGCATCCGTTATTCAGATTCAATATATTCATTACAATATATATATATATATATATATATATATATATATATATATATATATATATATATATATATATATATATATATTGCCCTACTGTAGCCAAAACATCAGCTAGCTTACACAGTACGTAGACTTCATTGAACCAGCAGTACGACGCGCAAAAAAAAAACACTTTTCCGTGAGTTCATATGTGCTGATGCATAGAACACATAACACGTAGGCTAAATCGTTTATAAACAAGAAACACGTATGCTAACGGCGTCGTGTTGTCTTGTCAAATACAGAACCACAGACCCCTCTTTGCCCCCTTCCCGCCTGCTTTTTTTCAAGTCCGTGGAAAGAAGGAAGTGTTCTGCACAGATATGACAAGCTGTTTCTTGTAAAGTAGAGAGTTTTATTGCACACTCACTGTACTTTATTAAATTTTCGTTTAGTGGGGTGGCTAAGGCCATTTGGATGTCGTCTGAAAAATAAATGAACGTACATGTTACACACCGGAAAATGTGTCAAAAATTGCTGTAATCTCCAGAACTTGAGGAGGATCATTTGACAGCTTGTGTCGGGACTGGTCCTTCCAACTGAAAGGCAATATCTATGAATAAATCTTAAGCAACGAGTGAGTGACTGTTTGTAGTACTGTAGACTGTTGCCTGTGTTGTCAGCAGCTGTGCATATTTTTTGTATATTTGGCATGTGAGATCTTCCAATTTCTTTCTCACAGTGTTTCTCAATCTAGCTCAGTCATATTTGTATAGTTTTCTTTCTCCAGACTCAGTGCAGAAGAGCAAACAGGATTGTTGTGATCAACGAATAACCGGTTCATTTGTCTTAATTATCAAATACTCTGTGTGCAATTTTGTGGTGTATGTGTCTTCAGAACGTCCCAGATTCAGTGGGAGAGTCAAACATAACTAAAAGCAATGAACGGCTCAGTTGGCCAAAGTAGCTTGTGCATATCACTCTTCCCATATTTTATATCTTTGTGACTTATACTGCTCTACACACATAAAGTTCTCACTGGTTTTCATATTCACGTGGTATACGAACATGTTTTCTCAAGGATTTTCAACCCGAAACGACCTTTTCAAGTTTTCGTTTTTCATGCACATCAAGATATTTAGCTTATCTGTATTATCAACGGCTAAAATGATCACGTCCACCAGAGAGGCAGTTTAATTGATGAGCCACTGAGGCATAAAAGTGCATGATGGGTGCTTCAAAGTAAATGAAGTGGTGTAGCCGAGAAATGGGACACTGGACAACAGACCAACCCTTGAAATTTTCAGTAATGGGATACCTAGAACCAAATAACACGTACTCGACTTGCGTGCACTGAAGACCAAGGGCGTCATCCCAGTCCCTTCACCACACAAAATTCGGTATATATCACAGGTTAATATTTCATGGCCCATGTTCAAGCATTTTGTCAAGGTTTATGCGACCTTTTGTTTTGAAATGGAAACATTTTTTTAAGAGAAACAAAGATAACCCTTTAGCATCAGTGGCGACTTTTGTGTATGCAATTTTTTTATGCTAGCTGTGTCAACTTAAGGCCAGAATAGAGTAAAATACGTAGTTCGTTAGATGAACTGAACCTTCTCCCTAATCAGTATATCCTGACTTGACCTCAGTCTGCTGCGCACAACCGTAGCTGATCACTCTAGTGAAGGAACTGTTATCTATGATGGGTCGTTCAAATCGTGTTTTAAAACCAACGTCAAGTGTTGCTTTTTTTCTCCCAAAATTAATGGATTGAAAACATAATTGCACACACATCAGGAGCTTATTTTTCATTGTTCTTATATCAACACAAAATATCTCATACAGCAGAATGATGAAGTATTCAATTTCATAGAAATTGTAATGGCTTTCTGAAGCTCACACAAAAGAACACATCAGTTTCTTCCTTGAAATGTAATAATGAGTGCCTTGTCATTGTGCTATCTGAATTTGCCACATTTGTTGACAGTGCATTGTAATTCACACCTGAAGGGGCTATATTCTTGGCAAGTATTAGTAGTACTGTTCGCACAGGATTTGCAGCTAACTAAAAGAAGAGGCTTTGCCTGTCGAGCTAGTAATACATACTCAGGACATCACCACTGCAAAGGTACACCAGCCGCAACCAAGAAAGGGCACAACTGCAGTGATTAGTCCACACTTTTCATATTTTACGGAAGAGAGACGCCGTATCAACGAGGCTGTGGATGAAATATATTTCAAACCAGCAGCAGCAGCGGCGTGACAGGTAGACGAGACACCGAGCGGAGACCATTCTTCGTCATCCTCGTCAGGCACACACGCGCGTCGCCCTTCCCCTAAGAATCTCAATTTGCATGCATGTAGCACAATCTCCGGCAGCAGAAGCGCCGTCTCGGCGCATTTTAATGTCAACGTCACTAGGAGAGTGGCAGGGCTTCAAGTGCTCAACATGTACAATATTGGTAGCCTGTTCAGCATATGAAGGTGATGGGCGACAGGACCCCTTTCATAAGTCACAGGAGTAACCGCACGAAGGAATCAGTATGGACCTGTATAGCGAGTAAGCAGTTTTTCTGACAAGCCAACTTGACGGGTCGGAGACCGGAGCAGGACCAAAGAACCGGGCGGAAAGTCCATGTCGTGGTGTCGTTGGTCATACCAACGCTGTTGGTTCTCTTGAGAGGTCAGAAGGCGAGTACAGATGATTTGGCGTGCGTGAGCAGCCCGAGTGATGACGTCCATAGCATATTCACTGGTCGGTCCCGCATGGGATGGTATGACGGTGTCTAGAGGCAATGTTCGTTCTCGGCCAAACAGCAGAAAAAAAATTGGAGAGTAACCGGCAGTGTCATGGTGCGAAGAATTCTAGGCAAATGTGACGTACGGCAACGCAAGATGCCAGTCGGTGTGGTTAGTAAAAACATACTTACCGAGCATGTCTGTAAGAGTTCGATTTGGACGCTCCGTAAGTTCATTGGTTTCCGGATGGTATCACGTAGTCAGCTAGTGTCTCGTTTGACAGGATTGCAAGATGTCGGCTATTATCTTCGACAAAAAGGTGCAGCCACGGTCTGTAAGCTGCTTCCGTGGTGCTCCGTGTTGAAAAATCACGTCCTTGAGGAGGAAGTCGGCGACGTATGTTGCGCAGCTTGTTGAAGGAACTCGTGTGATGGCATAACGCGTGGCGTAGTCGGAGCCCACAGCTATCCACTTGTTACACGAGGAAGACATGGGTAAAGGGCCAAGTAGGTGCAAGCCAACGCGGAAGAACGGTTCTGGCGGAATGTCAAGTGGTTGAAGGCGTCCGGCGCGAAGTGTCGATGGCGTTTTGCGGCGCTGAAATTTCTCACAAGCCGCAACATATCTTCTCACTGAGCGTGCAAGGCCTGGCAAGAAGAAGCGTTGGCTCATTCGGTCGTAAGTGCGTGAGACACCAAGGTGACCGGCAGTCGGAAAGTCATGAAGTTCATTTAGAACTTCCGAGCGAAGGTGTTTCGGAATGACAAGCAGTAGGGCTGGTCCATCCGGCTCGAAATTTCGGTGGTATAATACACCATCGTGGAGCATTATTGAGCGATTTGACTGATTGGAAATGGTAATTCGAGGCGCTCAACGATAACACGCAAGAACGCATCACGGCGCTGCTCGTCACCGATTCGTCATTTGCGAAAGAGAACAGACGCAAGAGCCGGTGTCGGTGTCATGTATAGTGCTCAATTCAGCAACCGGGTAGCGGGACAGACAGTCTGCGTCCGGATATAGGTGTCCGGACTTGTACGTCACCGTGTAGGTATACTCTTGCAGTCACAGAGCCCAGCGCCCGAGCCGACCAGTAGGATCCTTCAGTGACGTAAGCCAACATAGCGCATGATGGTCAGTTATTACAAAGAAATTGGTGCTATATAAATATGGGCGGAACTTTGAGACTGCCCAAACAAGAGTGAGCCACTCACGCTCTGTAATGAAATAGTTGCACTCAGTAGCTGTGAGGAGGTGGCTAGCATAAACGACAACTCAGTCGTGTCCCCGTTGGCGTTGGGATAAGACTACTCCAATCCCGTGACCACTAGCATCGGTTCGGACTCGGTTCAGACGGAGAGGATGAGTCAAAGTGAGCCAATATAGATGGAATCGTCAGAAGCGTGATTAGATGAGGAAAAGCAGCAGCTTGGTCAGTAACCCACGTAAACGTGACAACTTTCTTCAGAAGCTCAGTGAGAGGTCGAGCGATGGCTGGGGAACCTTTCACAAACCTTCTAAAGTAGGAACAAAGTCCTTCAAAACTCCGGACGTCTTTAACTGACCGAGGTACAGGAAAACTTGTGACTGCACAAATTTTCTCCGGGTCCGGCTGCACACCATATGCGTCGACAAAGTGACTCAACACTATAATTTGCCGGCGTCCAAAGTGGCACTTCGACGATTTTAATTAAAGGCCTATAGTGCGGAATATGTCGAGAATAGTTGACAAACGCTGAAGGTCGGTCTCAAATGTTGGGGAATATACAACAACATCGTCAAGATAACAGAGAGATGTTGACTATTTGAACCCTTGTAGCAGAGAGTCCGTCATGCACTCTAACGTGGCTGGGATGTTGCATAGCCCAAACGGCATAACCTTGAACTGATATAGGCCGTCTGGAGTTACAAATGCAGTCTTCTCTTGGTCTTTTCCGTCGACAGCAATCTGCCAGTAGCCGACGCGTAGGTCTATTGAAGAAAAGTATCAAGCGTCTTGGAGACAATCGAGAGCGTCATCGATGCGCGGTAAAGGGTAAACGTCCTTTTTCGTGATTATATTCAAATGGCGGTAATCCACGCAGAAGCGCCCCGTGCCATCTTTCTTTTTAGCGAGCACAATGAGGGACGCCCAAGGGCTCGAAGAGGATTCAATTATTCCCTTGGTTAACGTCTTGGTGACTTCTTGTTGAATTACTTTACGCTCGGTGGCAGACACCCGGTTTGGTCGGCGATGAATGGGACGAGAATCACCTGTGTTAATGCGGTGCTTGAGGAGTGAAGTCTGGTCGATGTGACGGCTGTCTATGTTGAATATGTCGCGGTATGAAGCCAGAAGGCAGCAGAGCGTGACTGACTTCTAGGGTTTAAGGTCCGGGGCGATCCTGAAGCGTAAGGTTGCATCCAGGCACGTGGCCTCCTGCGAGTGACGTGGGTATACGGGACATACGTCTGCCGCAAAACATGTGACATGGTCGTCAAATAAGGGTCTTAGCGTGGCGATGAATATTCCTTGAGGTAGCACGTGTTTTATACAACCGAAGTTAATAACAGGTAAACATGTTCAGTTTGGCGTCCAAGTGCTGTGGCAGTAGCGGGAACATGGCCAACTCGGTGACAGCGAAAGCGGATAGGCTTGTCGTCTGCTGTTCTCCACTCCGTCGGATTGCGGGATCTGGGCAGAGTGTATGGGTCATGGCGTGGTGCATTTATTGTCATCGGTCTCCTGTCCGGTCGGGAGATGGAGCAGGTGACAGGAAAACCAAGGTTAGTAATTTCTTGCCGCACGACTGCCTGAATAACGGACACCGCCGTAGATTTTTGCTCTGTGCCCTGGTCGAGTGGAAGTGCATGAAACGGCGCCGGACGGGCCGCCTCAAGCTCACGCCGAACTATGCGTGTGACATTTTCGTGCAAGGGTGGTGTGGCACCGAGATCGGTACAGGTTGACGCAACAGCCATGTTAGGGAGCCGTGAAAATTGAGGCCGATCTCCGCAGCTTTTGGCCATTTCGAAGCGGCGGCATTACTTAATTATGATATCGACGGTCGTGACGTCGTTGTACACGAGTAAGTTGAAAGCGTTGTCCGCGATGCCCTTCAGTATGTGACCCACCTTGTCGCTCTCTGTCATTCGCTCGTCCACTTTGTGGCACAACGCGAGCACGTCCTGTATGTACGAGACATACGACTCGGTGGATGACTGTACTCGGGTGACGAGTTCTTGTCGTGCAGCCGTTTGTCGACCGGACGGGTCCCCAAAGATGTCGCGTAGTCGGTACTTGAAGATGTGCCAGCTGGTGAGCTCGGCCTCATGATCATGAGCGTCCCACAATACACGCGGGTTGCCATCTAAATAAAAGATTACGTTGGTGAGCCTTATGGTTGGGTCTTATCAGTGAGACAGGCTAACGCGCTCGTACATGTGGGGCCAGTAATCAATGTGAAAGCCAGGCTGGGCGGAGAACGTACCGGGATCACGGGGGTGGGACATCACAAAGTACGCAGTAGCTGGTGCTCCAGTTGATGGTGGTGAGGTGGTGAGGGGGGGTATTATTAGAAGTCATGGCCGCAGGCTGGACGTTGCGGCCACTGCAAAGCTTCATGGTGAGGATGGGGAAGGTTCCACCTTCACCAAATATTTTACGGAAGAGAGATGCCGTATCGACGAGGCTGTGAATGAAATATATTTCAAACCAGCAACAGCAGTAGCGTGACCGGTAGACCAGACACCAAGCGGAGACCACTCTTCATCTTCCTCGTCAGGCACACACGTGCGTCGCCCCCTAGGATCTCAATTTTCATGCACGTAGCAATATTTTCTGCTTTGCCAATAAGGCTGGCTCTGTGAACGCTGAATCCAGTACCAGGAGGCTGCAGCGACAACGTCCTACTTACAAAACACTCACCAGCTGAAAGGAGAAGTGCTGAGGTGCCATACACCCGAAACGGAATGCCAGAGAAAAGAGTGGCGATTACTTTTACAGTGCATGAAAACATGCTAATATAAAGGAGATTTATTGAGCAGAAAGATTGATGCTTGGAAGGCTTGGAAGGCGATGCACCAGCCGCAATTCAAGAGCTCGAGCTGCTCCTGCACTCTCGATGCTGCTGCCTCTGCGCCGGAGTACTTCCTCTTCTTTACAATGGCCCCGCGAAAAAACAGGAGCCATCCTGGCGACTTAGTCCTGTGCAGGCGGCGTTGAACTGTGGTACTGCTTGAGCCTTTGGACGTGTACAACGTCGCGGTTGCGACGTCGCAAGTCTGACGGTGGAATAAGAGGCTCAATGAGGTAATGTACTGGTGAAGTTTGTTCGAGAATACGATATGGCCCATCGTACTTTGGCAGAAGTTTGGAAGAGAGCCCAGTTGTGCGATGCGGCGCTGACAGCAACACAAGAGCACCCGGAAGAAAAACGGGAGTTGAGGTCTGGGCATCATGAATTGCTTTTTGCCGGTTTTGGTTATCGCAGGTAAAGCAGCAAGCTAACTGGCGACATTCTTCTGCGTGTCTGGCGGCGTCCAAGATAGGTAGGCACACGGACGCGTCTGGTCGATAGGGCAGCATGGTGTCGATGGTGTGCGAGGAGTGACGGCCGTTTAGGAGGTAAAAAGGGGAGAAGCCTGTTGTCGCTTGCGTTGCCGTATTGTAGGCGTATGTAATAAATGGGAGAACTAAGTCCCAGTTAGAGCCATCAGGCGTCACATACATAAATAGCATGTCACCGAGAGTACTAATAAAGCACTCGGTAGCCCCATTGGTTTGAGGGTGGTAAGCGGTACATGTGCGATGTACAATAGCACACTCAGCGAGCAATTTTTCCATGACCTCGGACAAGAAGGTGCGGCCACGGTCACTGAGGAGTTCTTGAGGGCCTCCATGGCGCAATACAAAACGACGCAATAGGAAAGTGGCAACCTCCTGTTCTGTAGCCGTTTGAAGAGCAGCGGTCTCAGCATAGCGCGTTAGGTGCTCGATAGCAACTATTATCCACCTATCGCCAGTCGTAGTCAATGGAAGGGGCCCATAAATATATATTCCGACCCATTCGAAGGGTCTGGAAGGGCATGCTAAAGACTGCAGTTCACCGGCGGAGGCGTGTGGTGGATATTTTCGGCGCTGACATTCGGCGCAGGAGCGGACGAAGTTGCGGACAAAGGTATACATACCATGCCAGTAGTAATGATGTCGAAGCCTTTCGCAGGTCTTGAAGACTCCTGCGTGGCCACATTGTGGGTCCGTGGAAAGAGGAACAAATCTGTGACCTCAGGGTTCGTGTAACGACGAGCAGCCACTTGCGTCCCTCTGGTGCGTAGTTGCGTCGATAGAGAAGCGTGTCACGTATCGAGAAGTGTGGAACTTGGCGCCGGAGCGCTCGCATCTTTGGGAGTTCAGAAGTGTCGGAGAGAGGATTGAGAAAAGACGCAGTCCCCGGTTCATTGCGTTGTTCGATAGCAATGGTATCAAAGTCAAGAGATGACAATGTGGAATCGCAAGCGGAGTCAAATGTGGCGTTCTGGGACAGGGGGGAACGGGAAGGGGCATCGGCGTCAGCATGCTTCCCTCCTGACCGATAAACCACGCGTATGTCATAATCTTGAACTTTCAACGCCCAGCGAATGAGGCGGCCAGCTGGGTCTTTTAACGTCGAAAGCCAGCACAGCGCGTGGTGGTCGGTCACGGCGTCAAAAGAACGACCATATTGATATAGGCAAAACTTTCCAAGTGTCCACACAATAGCCAAGCACTCCTTTTCTGTGACGGTGTAGTTGCTCTCAGCCTTGGTAAGTGTGCGACTAGCGAATGCCACGACGTATTCCTGATGCTCCGGTTTACGCTGTGCGAGCACAGCACCCAGACCTACACCACTGGCGTCGGTGTGGATTTCAGTTGGAGCTTCAGGATCGAAATGGCATAGAATGGATGGTGTCGTGAGAAGCCGCCGCAAGGTGGTGAAACCCTCTTCGCAAGCAGGGGACCACGATAAGAGGTCTTTACAGTTGCTGAGGAGTTGCGTGAGAGGTGATACAATAGACGCGAAGTTTCGGACGAATCGCCGGAAGTACGAACACAAGCCGATGCAACTTCGAAGTTCTTTGATGGTGGCAGGTTTAGGAAACGCCGTAACAGCTCGCAATTTCTCGGGATCCGGGACGATGCCTTCCTTGGAAACAACGTGGCCGAAATTCTTCAGTTGACGCATGGCAAATCGTCATTTGTGAAGGTTTAACTGCAAACCGGCGTTATTCAAGCAAGTAAAGACGTCCTTAGGGCGACGTGAGTGGGTGTCGTAGTTAGGGACGAAGACCACGATATCATCGAGGTAGCACAAGCATATCTTCCATTTTAGTCCACGCAAGATGTTGTCCATCATTCTTTCGAACGTTGCAGGTGCAATGCAAAGTCCGAAGGGCATGACGGTAAATTCATATAAACCGTCTGGCATGACAAAAGCGGTTTTGGGGTGATCGGCCTCCGCCATCGGCACCTGCCAGTAGCCTGACCGCAAGTCTAACGAGGAAAAGAACTCGGCACCCTGTTAACTATTCAAAGCATCGTCAATGCGCGGTAATGAATAGACTTCCTTCAGCGTGATCTTGTTCAATCGCCGTAAATGGACACAGAAACGAATAGAACCGTCTTTCTTTTTGACGAGGACCACCGCAGACGCCCATGGGCTCTGTGAAGGTCGAATAACGCCTCTGAGAAGCATGTCGTCTACTTGGTCAACAATGACGTGGCGTTCTGTAGCGGACACGCGATATGGTCGTTGTCGCAGCGGTGAGTGGGACCCAGTGTCGATGTGGTGTTCTACTGCTAAGGCACGACCGAGAGATGTTTGTGCAACGTCGAAAGAATGGCGGTAGCGCTCAAGCATGGTGAGGAGTTGTGAACGCTGCGATGTTATCAAATCTTCAGCGATGAATGGTTGAAACATGTTTGCCGCTGTTAAGTCAGCCGCTGAGACGACAGCCAGTTGACAGATGGAGGTAGAAGGCACCTCATCGGGAACGGATATAATTCTGGTAGAAGTGATTATCTCGACGTGGCCAAGGCACTCGTGACAAAGTAGGGATAAAGACGACGAGTCATGATTATAAATTGGCATTGTGGTTGAGCCTTCTACAAGGTCGAGAGCAGCAAAAGGCAGGGGGGGGGGCTCTTCGGGCGACGAATAATGGAGATGGTGTGAAGAAGACCGTGCCGTCGGATATGGTGCTGCATGAAACTGGTACGAACGCAAAAGAGCACGGAGGATGTAGGTGTCATCGTTTACGACAAGTTAAGCGGCAGACTGGGTGTGGACGGACGCTCGGTCTTCCATTGAGCAAAATTCTGCCCCAGCCCTAGCACAGTCGATTACGGCGTTATGACGTGACAAAAAGTCCCATCTCAAGATAATAGTATGGGAGCACGATGACAAAACCATGAACTCTGTCGCATACAGAACGTCCTAAATTGTCACGTGTGTGGTACATACTGCGGTCGGTTGAACAGGTTGAGGACTGGCTGTGCGAAGCGATTATCCGGAGAAAGGCCTCGTAACCTTACGAATTGAGCGGCAAAATCCAGCATCGATAACAGAAACAGCTGCACTGGTATCTACAAGAGCGACAGTAGGGATATTTTCGACGAACACATCAATAACATTGGTAGGTGACAAATGAGGACTTGTGAAAGCCGAAACTTGAGCAGTTTTTGCCTCGGGAACTGCGTCGTCTAGTTTCCCTCCTCGTTAGACGCGGGCCATCTACGCATAGGAGAAGGCGAGCGGCGGCGGGGAGAGGGCGAGCGAAGACGTCCCGGCCGAGGGCGGTGGTCGTAATGGTAGCGGGCTGGCATTGGAGTGGAGGAACCGTATTGCGCGTTGGAGGCAAGCGGAAAGAAAGGCTCACGGCGGTTTTCATCGGTGATTTGCGTCCGGCGGCGGCAATACCTTGCGAGGTGTCCGGGGTATCGACAAGCGTAACATATTGGACGATTGTCGAGGGTTCGCCACGGGTTGGCGGTGTTAGTGCTGGTCCGGTGAACTGGAGGTGGCGGATACCTCGCGCGAGGCTAGAACGGAAGCGCAGGCGCCTTGCGAGTTAGTATGGCTGCAGCCGCGGCGTAGGTGAAAGTAGCAGCCACAAGATTATGCTCGCGAGCAGCTGGTAAGGCCTCGGTGACCTCTCCTTGAATGACGCCTCGAAGAGACGACGGTAAAGTTGTGGTAGGTTCTGGTGTGAAGGGCACCAAGGAAAGCTCTCGTGCGACTTCTTCGCGGACAAATGCTTTTATTTCGGCTCTTAGTGACGCTTGGTCATGACCATTGATCACACTAGACAGTGATGCCAAATCGTGCGGTTGAGGACGACTTGTCAGAGCTCGCTGCTTCCGCAATTCTTCGTAGCTTTGGCAGAGGCTAACTACGTCGTTAACAGTGGTCAGCTTTTCGCCAAGAGCATTTGAGAAGCGTCGTCGTCAATCCCTTTGAGGATGTGCTTACAGTTTTCTGCTTCCGTCATTGCGGCGTTCACGCGTCTGCACAAATCGACGACGTCTTCTATGTAACTAGTGAAGGTTTCACCCGTTTCTTGTGCGCGTGTGCGTAAACGCTACTCGGCACGAAGTTTTCGGACGGCAGGTTGATCGAAGACTGCTACAATCGATGCTTTAAATTGCAGCCACGTTCGGACGTCTGCCTCGTGGTTTCTAAGCCAAAGGCTCGCTACACCCGCGACGTAGAACGACACGCGTGTCAACTTGTCCGCGTCCGTCTATCTGTTTAAAACGCTCACCCGTTCGAAAGTCGAGAGACAATCTTCAACATCGTTGTCATTTGTTCCACTGAAAATTGGAGGCTCCCGCTGAGGAACACTGCCTGGACAGGTGGCTGGAGGAGATGGAAGCGTCTGCTGATCGGCGTCCAGCATAGCAGAAGGTAGCCGTCGAGAACGAAGTTCCAGGATGGTAGCGGGAACGTATAGGGCACGTTACCCAGCACGGCTCCACCAATTATAAAGGAGATTTATTGAGCAGAAAGGTTGCTGTTTGGAAGGCTTGGAAGGCAATGCACCAGCCGCAATTCACGAGCTCGAGCCGCTCCTGCACTCTCGATGCTGCTGCCTTTGCGCCGGAGTACTTTCTCTTCTTTACACTAAGAGTTCAAAGTTGTAACGTTGCTGATCTTCCAACCAAGTAAAATAAGGGTACACTGAGAAAAGTTACTGAGGATACGCCATCAGGAAATGACAAAACAAGAACCGATGGAGGTTCGTGTTCATCTCATGAACAGCCTTCAAATGATAAGGCGAGTAAGTAACTGACAAACAATGAGAGCACGAAGGAGAGCTGTCCAGCGAGGTCTTCAGCAGTCAAATGACACAAGCTGGAATCGGGCGTGATGCCAGGGTAGGCACAGGGAGGCTGGACTGGAGCCCCCCTCCCCCAATTTTCGGCTGACCCCTGTGTTGTATTACGGCTATGTGTTACGACTATGTTCCCGAGAGGAAACATAGTCGTAACACAATAGCCAAGTTCCCTGCTTCTCTGCTCCTCCTGAAGAACCTCGCTTACCGTGGGTGCACCGCCGGTATATACGAATCCTGGCACCGACCCTGACTAAACTACAATAGGAACAACAGAAAACTTGAAGCAAATGTTAGCAGCAAACTTTGACTTCTTGCTTTGTGTGCAAATGAATCTAGCGAGATGTATGTGGAACACCTAATAAAAGCACCACAGTGAGCACCTGCTAGTACCAGTTTTTACAATAGTACAAAGTACTGAAGAAGCGTGCAAAGAGCAATCCAGCAAAGCGAAATATTCTAAAGCAACAGGAGGCTGTGTGGCCCTGACTTAGACAACAGCACAACAAAAAAAAACCTTTCAGGCATGTCAGCACTTCATGCACAGCACTGGAAAGTCATGAACACCTTCCTTGAATGCCTTTCTCGCACAAGAACATTAAAAGGAATACACACTGATGGAGAAGAAAGCCATTACTCAAGTCCGGCTCTTATGCACTGATGGAAGATACTTGGACCTGGATTCCGAACAGTGGCTTCAGTACAACTCTTGAACATAACCTCAAAAGTGCTGACTGCCAGTGAACGAGACATCAAGGCAGACTACAATGCGACACAATGAACAACCACCAACCATGAATTTATGCTAGAGTGGATGCCGCAAGAAATCTTGAACACTGGGAGTACTTAACATTCCCAATCGAAATCTCGACCTCACAAACACAATAAGAATTTCCCGACGAAAACCGTCTCACCAAATTTCTCTCTAATAAGCTAACCACCTTCATCGTTGCTGGGAGTGTGTTCAAATTAAAAGAGTCAGAGGGCAATGGTGGGGCTGCATGCAGATGGTGTTCTTCGATTAATTGAGTGACGGCCTGCATGGTCATCTTTGACCACCTGTCACGTCTGAGCCATTTGTTATATCACGTTGACATGTTAGTGTAGTAGTTATACCTAATGAAAGGCATGAAAGACATAAATATCAGTACAGGGGCATGTAAACTTTGAGCCGTTTTTTATTATTGCAAATTTGAACTGTGTTAGAAATAAAAACCAAATTGTAGCTGTAATGACACTGTGTATAGTATAGAGAAATATTTGTACTATGTTTCTACTATTTTTCTACATGCAATGATTAGAGTGGGCGAGGTGGCAGCGCGTCTGCAACTATGCGCTACAAGCCTTTTCTGTTTCTTATACAGATCCTGACCTTTGGTTGGATCACGCATGCGTCAACGGAGGGCCATATCTGCTCATCTTTTGACCTCAGCTATGGTAATCATCGCATGGACAGCGCCGTAAAGATGAACGAAAATTCCTGCTGTTTTACGGAGCCACCTTCACTGCAACCGCCCATCCTACCTGCTGACTTCTGCGTCACCTTCCGGGGAGCGTCATCGACGGAGAACCTTATAAATTCGCCGGCTTGGTCGTGCAGCTCCAGTGGGCAAGGTAGCAGCACGTCTGCAACTATGCGCTACAAGCCTTTTCTGTTTCTTATACAGGTTAGTTATTTACCTGGAGATAAATCACTTAAAAGTAATAATGTTTTCTCGTGCTGCTACCTTGCCCACAATGTCTAGAGCGTATTGTTGTGATTTGCCTGCACTTACTGGATTTATTAATTCTCTGTGGTGACATTGAGTCGAATCCTGGACCCAAGGAATCTAGTGAGTCTGTGCGTGTCAAAGAATCATCATCAGAAAACTTAAGTGATCGCAGCCTACTTCCCCTTTTCGCGTTTCCACTTTTCCCCCCTATGTTCATTAGACCGCTTGTGCTGTTTGATGATAAGTGAGGAGTAGTGCCTTTTTAGCCAACCAGAACAATTAAGATCGATGATCACTATGAAGCAGCACACAATATTCATTTAGTGAACTTAATTTCAGGCAAATTATAAACGTCGGAATGTTAGCCGTTTGATGGAAGCTTCATTCGTTGAACTCACGAGAAGAAATGGTAGAGAAGGATAGGCAGGGAGGTTAGCCAGACCAGCAAAGCTGGTCTGCCACCCAACACGGGAGAACAGGGAGATTGAACTCCTGTCGCAGTGGTCTAGTCGCTAAGTTACTCGGTTTCTAACCCGAAGGTCGCAGGAAGATATTCCGGCTTTGGTGGCTGCTTTTTCGATGGAGGTGAAAATGCTGTATTCCTGTGTTCTCAGATTTGGGTGCACGTTAAAGAACCCCATGTGGTCAAAATTTCTGGAGCCCCACACTACCTTGGTAAAAAATTGATGTGTCAGTATTCCTTTAATTTTATGCTTTATCTGCAGTGGATGCATATGCGCATACTGACATGTATAGCAGTGGTATTGCAATTAACGTAATAAAATAGTCATATGATACATATTGCATGGCATTTACCTTAGAAACACATCACAAGGGTATCATTAGTACAGAAATGCAAATTTGCCTCTATGGATGCACTAGTGCATATATTTGGTCAGCTTCAAGAACAGAATTTATTGATCGCAGGCAACAGCATTACTCACGTATGCTTATCTCTTAATTACGTGCAGTCGATACAGCTAGAAGAGGGTGTCTTCGTCTGAGACTTCTAACTTCATCTTCGTGCATGAGTGAGCTATAAAGGTGAATAAAAATTTACATGTATGACATGGACATGAAAAGCTCTGCAACAGCATGTTTTCCGTTGCTTCGTGCGTCATTTGTGCGTGAGAAACGCGGGGCATGTTTCCGTCTGCTTTACATCCGGCACGTGAGCTTTCAAATTGTTGCTATTGCGTTCATTGCTTCGCCTTTGCTGCAAAGCTGTGACTGTTTTTTCAAGGGAGACAAGGTCAAAGCACCCAAATCCTTTCATTCTTCACTGCATGCGGGTCCCCCTATTTGAAAACAGTTTGAGGCGCTGCTTCGCTGTGGGGAGCTAGGTTCTTACGTTATTTGGGTGGGCGTTTCAAACCGACAAAAAATTGTTCTGCATTAAAGCCGCTAAAAATAATTATGCAATGCATTAGGTCATTTACGACGAAATATAGGCTTCACCAGGCGCAAAGCTACAAATTACTGTAAAAAAGTTGCAGCATATCCAAGAAGTGCGTAATGATGAGGAGGGCGAAGCATCCGTCTGTCCATTCGTTCTTGC
Organism: Rhipicephalus microplus; assembly: GCF_043290135.1. Lineage (NCBI taxonomy): Eukaryota > Metazoa > Arthropoda > Arachnida > Ixodida > Ixodidae > Rhipicephalus > Rhipicephalus microplus. The sequence goes on along the minus strand of NC_134700.1, from coordinate 101,810,079 downwards.
TTCTGCTAGTTAATTCATTCATTTGTGCATCCGTCCCTCCGTTGGTACAGCCGTCCGACCTTCCATGCGTCTGTCCATCCGTCGATTCATCCATCCATGCGTCCGTCCGTGCATCTGTCTGTCCATGAGCCCGTCGATCCGACTGTTCATCCAGAGAACACAACAAGTACCGCCATCTCGCATCTTTCAATCATATATTCAGCATATATAAGTACCACCATCCAGCGGAAATTGCAAGAACTAAACGAGAGGGGGCACTCGCACACTTTCTTACGGCCTGCGCTTCGTGTCTACTTCCCACCTTTTAGCACCTCTAGTTCATGGCTATATACTAGTTCACTGTATTCATGGCACTGTGCTCCAACCCTCGCTATACTTTGCTAAAACCAAGAAGGTTACGCCCACCGAGTTTATTGTGGCAACACTTTCTGGTCAGAAAGTCTCAAAACGCGTCCTTATGATTGTAGTTTTTTTAAGTAAGCATCAAATGCAAGGCGAATTCTATTACAGGTTAAGTCAGCAAGACTCGTCTCCGTAATTTATTTCATCAGAAAACAACTATATCTTTATTTAAGATTAACGTGCGCGGATTCCCTCCTCAATTGAAAGGAGTCTGCGCGTGCCACTCCTATATTCCGGCCGTGGAGGTGGCTATCTACACAATGACGACGTCTGCATACATGGCAGACGTAAGACCCGTTGCATAGGGAGCTTCGCCCCAAAAACTCGCAAACAAAACTTTTGCGCTCAGGGGTCCTTTAACAGAGCCTCTGACCGTGGTGCGCGCCGTGCAGCAGTAGGCAGTAGCCACGTGCGATAAACATCGCACATGCCGCAACCACGGATAATCTGACATTGTCACCACTTCACAGCATTACTCACGTAAACCTTTGAAAGCTTTAGGTTCGTCATTTGACCAGGAAATGCGAACATGTACGCCATAAAGGGTAAATCGCAAAATGATCGTGACCACAATCAGTTTTTTTCTTGCCGTTAGTCTCCGTCTTGGAGTTGCATACATGAAACACAATGTTCCCCGTGATTGCTGGAGCTATCTCGGAACCCTCGGTTTTGCCTTTTGTAGTGCCCAGAGAAATTGAACACGCATGCATACCAGTTTGTAGGATATACAAACGATTAACAACCGTCAACAGAACATTACAGCATGTGTAACAAAACAGGTCATCGCACAGGAAGTGAGAGGTTGATGAAGAATGCAACTGCAAAGGCGAAAATAGCCAGTGCTTTTTGTGCCGTATGAAGCGAGCTTCGTACCACTGGTCGTAAGAGCGATTGCTCGTGTATTCACATCACCACTTTGGCAATATGTGTACACCCAAGTGTAACGCTATTAGGCGTTAAAGAACGCACGTCAGAGTGCTTGCTTTGACTCGAACTCGACATCATGCAGTATGACTCGAACTCGATGTTGGTTGCAGTACGTGAAATCCGCAAAACATCTTTCGCATTTCAACCGTGATTCCTTTTGATGAGCTTCCTATATTTCTGAAGCGAGGCTTAATTCAAGAAAGAATCTTGCCAGATTCTTCATTTTCATGAAACCGCGCCTCAATACCAACAAAACAGGAGCGCCTATGCGCGTTTTCTTGCGGACGGCTCACTTTGCACTACCCATTTATGGCCGGCGCATCAATGGGCACGCTGGTGGTGGCGTTTTCGCAGCGTAGCCTGGGCCGAGTCTGATGTCTATTGCATTAGACTTTTAAAAAATCTGCTTTTATGACCAAGCATAGGGGCGATGCTTTTTGAGAGGTAGGCAAATGACGCGTCCATAGATCTGGACGTAAATGAGGATGAGGGGATTGAGCGGACAACTTGTAGTTGACCTCTTGCTGTTCCACGACGGAGAAGGCGATCCAGCTCTTTGCATTTGGGAACGCGCTGTTACAGCTGTAACTAACACACTATATATCTATATATATCTGTTTTATTAGGTTCTACTGACTTCTTCCTTTTTGTTTTCTTCCGTGTACTTCTCTTTCTCTAATATATATATATATATATATATATATATATATATATATATATATATATATATATATATATATATATATATGACGAAGTAAATGAAACCTATCAAAACAAAAAAATTACAAAAGCAAAAAAAGAAAAAGAAGGTAATAAAGACAACAAATAAGTAATTCTTGGCCAGTCTCTCACGGTGGGGTATGTCACAAGAGACGGTGAACAAGAACAACAAAAGGTGCATATCTGCCCCTTTCTTCAGGTGAGTCAAGTTCCATAATTTTTTGTCTGCCTTCTTTCGCAGAGAAGTAAGATTTTTCAGGTAGCAGCGTTTTCAGTTTCTTGAATGTTCTCCTTTGATTAGGTTGGCAAGCCTCATCTTTTTAAGAGCCTGAATGCAGCCTCTCATACTGAAAAAAAAATCTAGCGAGTTATTTGTTGATGTTTCTTGCTTGTTCTTACACTCTGTACGCCCCGAAAGTTATTCCAATAGCACAATTAGGGAACAAATTCTCGATCTGTTAATATACCAGAAGTATTCTTTGCAAATTTTATGTTATGCTACTAAGCCGTTTTCTCACCCATTCATTTCTAGGTCACATCAGTGACCTACGGAAGCACGATGAACCGATTTCACTTCAATTGTCGAGTTTCCGATCGTGTAAGCGTAAACAAGTGAGTTAAGCCGATAAGCTCAAAATCCCAATGTGATTATTGCTTAGTGTTCACATTGTCGTCATTGCTATAAATTTGAGCTTTGAACCCGTCAATGCTGGCATACACGTTTTTGCCACAGACAAAGAGGGAGAACAAGAGGAAAATAGGTTTTCTCGTGTTTGCGCCATCTTGGCAATTGTTGCCCCTATCACTTCTATTCAGCAAATATTGAGAATATACCCGTACTTAGTCACCTCGTCGTAACTTCTGTGGTGGAAGTGCTAAGTACAATATCACATTTGGACAAACAAGACCCTGTGGCCTTAGTCATTGACGACCCACAACCACCTCCAGCAGCCTCGCTAATAGCATTACAACTGCTCAACCGGTTGGCAACATTTCTCCGGGCATTTCCCCTTCTCAACGTGGCCACCTACGCGTTTGCCTGGCTTTCCACCATGAAGTTTCAATTTTCCTTCATGCCAACTTGGCCAAACATCTCTGGTGACCCATCGAATTCATACCGGGGACGCATGACACGTTCAAAAACGTCCGTACCTTGTGTCCGTGACCGAACACGGCGTATTTCAAACGGAGCTCAATATGAGGTTTGCTAAGGACATACTCGAGCAATCGTCGAGTCCTTGGCATCGCCCGTGGTACTTGTAAACAAGAAAGAAAACCCGCACCTCAACAAGACCACCAAGAATCCCTTGGCGCGAATAGACGACGTCCTTGATTCCCTTCATCGCGCACGGCACTTTTCCTCTTTAGACCTCCGTTCAGGCTATTGACAAATTGCTGTAGATGTTCGGAAGGCCGCCTTTAGTGCACTATAAGGACTCTATCACTTTAATGCCATGTGGGCTGTGTAACGCACCAGCAACATTTGAGTGCTTGATGGACTCCCTACTTCGTATTTTGAAATCGTCTACATGCCTCCGCTACCTCAACGATTATGTCGTTTTCTCACCTACGCTCACCAGTCACGTGCAACGCTTGCCGGATATTTTTCAGGTTTTTCGCACCACCGGTCTTCAACTCAACTGTTCAGAATACTGGATTGGCTACCAAGTAGCCAATCCAGTATTCGCCGTGCTCGGCCATCTTGTTGACGACGCGGGTATACGACCTTACTCATCAGATATGCGTGCCATCACTGTCTTCCCTATTACACGTTCTTTCAAGGACATTCACATATATTTTAGCCTGTGCTCACATTTCCGACGCTTTATTAAACATTTTGCGAGAGTTGCAAAACCTCTCAAATGCCTTTTGAAAAAGGACGTTCTTTTCCATACCTAACTTCACCAAACATGCACTTTTGCTCAACTCATCGAATTACGTCGCCTCCTGTGTTGGCTCGACTACACTGCACCTTATACATAGATGCCCTACTGGTTTATATATGTTGTCGCAGTCATGGCTTGTACAGAGTCCAAATCAATAACATGTGTACTGACTAGATCTAGCGACCAACGCGGCTGAAGCAAGGATGACATAAGCTGCTCATCTCAGTACACGGAGGGCGCATGCAATAACATCACTCCGCGTGCGTGACTTGCCGATGATTGCTCCTCAACCAGAAATGAAGCCCTGTCCTCCTTCATTGCATGAAAAAATATGCACACCGCGATAGAGGGGCTGCTTGGCTTAAGCAGCAACTGGGAAATGTCGCAATATAAGGGCATGGTCTTGAGTCACTCACGACAGGCATCAGGAAACACCTCATATAACCGTTGAAGCGCTATGACATGTTACCACGTCGTGCTGGGACCACTGGTGCAACAAACTGCTCGAAAAAAAGCTCTTTTTTCTGGGAGTGGCCGTATTCATATTTACCAGCGTTTTGCATATAGGTAAAACGGGTTTAAAAGAGCTAACTACTAGCCCTATTTCGTAATGACTTTACACTATGTCACCACCGCATTACCTGCTTTGCTCCTTAAGAGACCCAGGCTTTTTTATTTCAAGGAGCGTACCTCGTACTCCACAAAACCAATCTTTTATTCACACGCATTTCCCCTAAAGAACTATCACCATGAATGCGTGCAGCCCCAGCACCGATGAGCCCCCGCAACTCGTTGTCGTGGTGACCAGAAAAGCGTAGTTGTCCCTTGCAGCCGATGGAACAGCATGCTCACACAAGGTGTACATAATCCTGCGAAGATAATGTTTCTAATAAGTGTAAGGTAAACAGTACCTGTATTATTACGTGAAGTGCCAGTGACAGATCCTCGATTACGGGCATATTTTATTAAGACAATAGTGGCTTTCATCAGTGATCGCTTCATACTTGCTCCAAATGAGGGTCAGCAGATCACATTTTAAAGCTGGTATTTTTGGTTAATGAAGTTGTTTCTTTGCAATGTCTAAAAGATACGCAGCGTGACAAAAGCAATGACAACCACAGCATGTATACGCGGTGGCGATGTAGTAATGAATAAGATGCTCTACATGTCAGTGCTAGTGGGAACGAATTTCAAAACCAGCAGTGCCCAGTGTCTTTTTTGTACATGGCCAGCGGCATACCCAGTTCTGAGTATGCCGCTGGCCATGTACAAAAAACTTTTTCTTGCGCACTTGCTGCAGTGGCTTACACCCACTGTGGGGGTCAAAAGAAAAAATACTTTTGGGTTTATAGAAAATTACTACGAAGCTAAAGCATGGCACTGTATGGTACTGTTAGTGCATGGCACTATAAAGCTTTAGTGAGGATGAAGCTGCAGCGTTTCATTCGTTGCTCTATGACCACAATACGTGCAGTAATTTGTTGTGAGTGCAATACAAGAAATCTGATGGGTAAAAGAATAATTGCAGGGAAAAGGAAAAAAGAGCAATAAAGAGAAGTAGTGGAATTTCTCCAGAAAATTTCTTGACTGAGAGGTTTTGAGCCTACGTACTCACAATTTCATGGCACTCATCTTAAGCACTTAGGTGTCCAGACACTCTAGTATATATATATATATATATATATATATATATATATATATATATATATATATATATATATATATATATATATTTAATATAGTACACAATTGTAAAATATAGTGTAGTAAGCAATCCTATGCAGTACCACCCACAGTTTGAAAATGCGCCTTGCCACCAGCATTGGGAGCAAGTATTAAGCGATTACTGGTGAAAGCCATCTTGATCAATATTGAAATGCACAATGCACCCTTAAGATGACCTGTGATTGTATTTCAGCGTCACTGGCAATTCATATATGTATATATAATTATGTATATATATATATGTGTGTATATATATACATATATTATATATATATATATATATATATATATATATATATATATATACAAATATATCCGGACACAGTAGCATAGTATACCACACTACACTACAGTACACTTCTACTACGACACATTATAGTATAGTTGTATACTCCTCTAGTGAGGCACAGCTGAGGCACATCTTCGGAAACAGCAGCAGAAAAACTGAAGGAAAGCAAAGAAATAGTATAATACTAAAGAAGATATACACACAGGCATACATACATACATACATACATACATACATACATACATACATACATACATACATACATACATACATACATACATACATACATACATACATACATACATACATACATACATACATACATACATACATACATACATACATACATACATACATACATACATACATACATCAGAAGAAAGAGAACTGGAAACAAGCGTAACTTTGCTAGGTCTGAAGATGTCTAGACTTACTGAATTGACAAATCCTTGCTTTCCAAAAGCACCAGCCTGTATGGTAAACTACCAAAGTTAATATTTTATTTGCCAGGTTGGGCTGGTCAACGGTTTCTTTATTTTTAGTCACTTGGCAAATTGCACACGCCATGTTGAGCTGTGCTTAAACGACAGTTTGTGGTAGATTCGTATAAAACTTCTGTGTGTTATAATTGGTACACATTACACAAAAACAAAACTGCAGCCCGGATCCCAAGGTGGACTACAAGGAATAAAAAAGACGTGTTCATGGTTAGTAGATAGTTGGCGCATTTTATTAGAAATGAATAATTGCGCAAGAACATTTCACACCAAAGAAAGCAACAACTCCTACGAAGAAACAGCAGAGTTGCCTATGTTTCCGTGGTAGCAGTTTTTACAAAAAATAGCCCCCCCCCCCACCAAAAAAGTGACGTCCATTCCTTGAAGAAGCCCCCAAAACAGAAACATAACTTTTAGTCTTCACAACACATCTAACAAAATTTCTTACTTCAATGCAAATTGTAAAAAGCAGAAAAATACCAAGTACTTTTATAAGTACTTCGTACAGCGAAAACATGCACAAATATTTATGGAATAACATATTTGCTTTTTCAGATTGTCGCCAGCATAGTTTCTATTCGGTTGAGTGCACGTTTGCTAGTATAGCGTTGACGTTGCTTGTTGATTTTTGCAACGTACATTTCACTTGAAACAACGCGCTATTAGTAAACAGCCACGTGTCACTTGTGAACGGATCATAACTAGAGTGACTATATTCACTGAAAAAATAAAACTTGCCCTCCGAAAAAGGCGACAAGAGACCGGAGAATTCCATATGCAACTCAGCGTAAAGTGAAGAATCCAAGTCGACTTATCATAAGCGAAACGGGCATTATGCCGTGCCATCGTCTCTTTCTTTGGTGCACCGGCTTTCGCGTACTCCTTTGTTTATGAAAAATGTAGAATAGGCAGGCACTGACGCGTGATAACCAATGGTGTATTCTCGCAAGGCGGCGCTTATATGGCACAGCCACAAACAATGAATATGTCTGCGTAACAAGGCGTTGTGCAAACGTAAAGCATAGATTTTGAACTGAGATGCAGGTGAATGAACTCATACTCGGAGGGGCACAAATACATAAACCACATATAAGAAATATCGCGACGGTATTTAAACCTGTGAATATCTCTATTTTTATACCAATGTATTTTCGAGAAACCTATAGCGGTATCTCTCCGTATTGAAATAATGTGTTAGTTGTATCGTGATACTGTGCAGGGTACAGGTGCCTCGTTATATTTTTTCAGAAGTGAAGAGGAGCGTGTTTCCATAGCGGAAAACTGTTTTTATTTCTCTGCGTGGTAAATAACCAAAGGCGCTTGCTGGTCGGATAAATAGGGAGGGCTGCAATGGTTTCCTTACAAGCAAAGAATGTCTCGACATGTGGCAAAGCACCCCATGCCACCGATGCCAGAACTGCGGAGGTATGGGTCTCTGCCGATGAAAGTCACGTCTTCTTCAGACCAGCACATCATGAATTTCTGGGGTGAAGCTCCTTAGGGTGCGGGTATGTCCATCCTCCAAAGAAGTACGTAGCCACCAGTGGCACATGTCTGAAAGAACGTACATTGGAATGTCCGCTGGATAGCTGCACTTGTATATATTGAGGTATAGGATAAAAAGACGTCAGATAACTGTGGTCCTTTTTGTGCACGTACAACGAGAACTTTGATAAAACCATCACGCTGATCGGTAGGTGCGTGCTTTTCTTTTTTTTTTTTTGCAGTGCACCTCTATTTCCGAGAACTTCTTGCTTGAAAGATTCACTATGAGATGTTCTAAATATAGATCATCATGGTTTTAAGAAACGACGAGGAAAAAGAAGTAGCCGAGCAGTATCGCCGTGAAAATATTGATTTCCGCTTTTTCGCCTCCAACCACTTTGAACTTGACATAAACGAACACATTATGTTCACAAACTTTCGCGGGAACCGTATTTATTTCGGTGGGTGATTCCTTTATCTGCACTTTGCCTTTTGAAGCGCCTACGCCACTACAGCCTCACTTCTCCTAACGTGCTGATCCTTGCTCCGGTGAGCCAGGGAGGTTAGGCCTGCTCTAACCCGCAAGTCTACCCCGTTCGTCATAGGAATCGTGGAAGGTGAAGCAATATCGCCTGAAAAAGCGAATGCCCCAGACCGTAATCAACCGTAAACCAAGCAATAGCAAAGCTAACCAACATCAAGACGCAAAACCAACAAGTACGGGTGAGAGACGTAGGGACGGAGGCCACACCACCGGGCCAAGAAGCGCGTATCGATGCCCCGCCGCTACTTCGAGGCTCCCTCAACTGCCGAGGGACACATATCGCATAAATGTAAGGCCCCGAGTAGGCCTCATTGTGATTAAAAACACCGGTGAAGTTTGAGCAAGCCTTGAGAATGGCAGCGGCCCTGGCTTTTTAAGACCTCATGGCAGGCTCTATAAGCCCTGATGTAACCCAGAACATTTTAGTTGTGTGCACCCCAAACGCATCAACCTATACCATGATACAGCAAATCCGTCAGCGAGACATTATCTACCGAGTTGCTGTATATCCGGCTCCACCCAACGACACCTGCAAAGTCGTCATCCACGGCATCTACCTCAACCTCAATGATACCCAGCTCCAGGAACTGATCGTCACAAAGCGCAACTTTAGTGCCCTGGAGGTGAAACGCATCAAAAACACTACAGACATGACCATCCTGTTCCAAGTAATGCAAGTTCCCAGTTATGTAAACTGTGGTGCGAGCATAGTTCGGTGCACGCTTTTCCTCAGACACATGGAAGCTTGTTACTGCTGCGACAGCCTCGGCCACCACGCACACGTTGCAGAGCCGGACGTGTGAACACAAAACCCCACTTGAGAACCGTATATGAAGGCCCCACTGGACTCCGCGGTGGACCACACCCCACCGCCGACAAGAACTGCTAACGTGAATTTCGAATTCCGTACATCATACGCCAACAACCATTGCGACACCATCACCGTGGTTATAGCCTCTCCCGAGGACCGAGTAGAGTCAGCTCCCACGACTCCACAGCCACCTCGAGCACCTCGGCGACATTCAGGTGAAGCCACTTCCTCATACCGGCAGGGCGACGTCGCAGTGACCAGCGCAGCCACTCCCGCTCTAGGAGACACTCGCCATCTTGCCAGGCTGAGCTGACATGGGCGGATTGCGTCCAAGAGAAGCAGCAACCGCCATTGAGCATGCCACAAACCAAACAGGTAACGCGGGCCTCATTGCAATTGCAGGAAAGCGAGATTTTCACAACACTACGAGTGAGCAAGCCTTCACGCCACAATACAACCCAACACGGAAATAAATGAAGCGAGACCACAAATTCAAACTCTCACAGCCCAAGCAGCTCCACCCTCAACCTTTGTAGATGTTAGCAAACTTGAACGCAGGGCTCCACCACTCTGCAAAAAGGGCATAGGTGAGAGTGGCTCACCAGAAGACACTCTAAACGAAATCTTACGTCTCAAGCGCGAAACCCACAATAATATCGACACCCTGTCACGCCGGGTATAAACACTAGAGAAAATAGTCGTCATAAAAGCTAAACCCAAGTTCATACAAGTACTTTCTATTGATCCAACTGTACAACTGCCAGGGCCAACAAATCTAATGTAAACAACACGGCTTCCACAACCCAACACACGTTAGAAATTTGGCAGTTGTCAGAAAACGAGAGCTCAAAAAAGCGCGCGCTGCCGGATTCTCGCGACGAAACGCCGGAGTGACGCCGCGTGGTCAACGATAAAAAAACAAAGAAAACAAGCATCCAAAGACTCCCCGGGCACGCGTCCCTCTCCCCTCGGAGGCGTAGGTTCGCCGACGAACCTCCTCGCCTCACATCAGCGGCCCATCAGGCCCTAGAAGATTCTCGATGGAAAGGGGCGTGGTGATGCCGCGTTGCGTCATCCGTCGCGGACGGCCTTCGAACCGTCTCGCCCTCTCCCCAGCCTTCGCTGCGTATCGCGCCGACGAAATAATGATAACTTTCTGGAATCTCGCGCGGAAGGTATTTAATCGAGCAGCCGAGATGAGAGATCAGGAGAAGACGGAAGTTAGCGCCATAGCGCGTAGGGTATTCCACCGTGTAGTCGGCGCAGGTTTTGTTTGTAGTGACAAAGCAGGAGAAGAACAGGATTTTGACCTGAGGGGTGAAGGCTCGAGCTACAGGCAAGAGCGTGTGCCTACCGCTATCGAGCGAAGACGCGTGGCAACAGCTGCGTCTGTGAAGCCGACGTGTTTTCGGCGAAGAAGCTTGGTGCTTCGCGAGCGGCCAATTGAGGACGCGAGGTTTCCTGGAAGAGAAACTTCGGGGGCAGCGGAACAGCAACAACGCTGGACTTTGAGTGAGTGATTCTCGGAAAACTATCATTCAGACTCTGTTCCAAGAACTTTGGACTGAATAAGTTTTCTAACTCTTCAGTCTTTAAGTGTCTTGGTTGTTCGATGCATGCGACTGCATTGTAGTGCGTATTGTTGTCTGTGTCCATTGTTTCGAGTGTGGCTGCTTGTACTGTGTAGTACGTTGTTTGATTGGTGACATATTGTACTCAACTATTGTGGAGTGTGCATACTTGTGTATTGTTATTGATCTGCCATTATTGAGAATATAATTTTGTTTTGTTTATCAACTATCGGCTCTGACTTGTTCTTTGGGCCACAGCTGGCGTCCGCTGGCGCGCCAAAAAGGACCACTTCTAAATTGTCCACGCTTTCGTGGTGCGGTTCGGAGGGCCGATACTTCGGTCCTTGGAATTAGCCCGCCGATCGCCTCCCAAAGTAACGGGACCTGTGACAATTAATCTGGCGTCCGCGACTAGGACCTTTTGGTGCACAATGTGTCCAAACTAGTGAGAAAGAGCCTCGAGCTGTTGATAGTGCTATCGGAACGATTTTGTGTGTTGTTCAGTTTTGTCGTTAACGAGTGCAGGAGAGTTTTCTGATAGACTGATTTAGGCAGATAATTTTGCACGCGGCAAGACTTTATTTGCGAGACACCATGGATGTCGAAAAGTTAGCTGTTATTGGTGAGAAGATGGGTCTTTTTGGCGCCTAACTACGGAAATGGGTAAGCCAGAAGGAGAAAGAGGCGGTGGAGAGAGAAAGGTAGGCAGCTGAGAGAGCCAAGGAAAAAAAGCAGCTGAGTCGGAACAAAAGATGTTGGCAGCTGAAAGGGCCAAGAAAGAAAAAGCAGCTGAGTTGGAGAGAGAAAAATTGGCAACTGACAGAGAGAAAGAGAAGGACAAAGGTGCGGCAGCTGAAAGAAGATAGAGAGGAAAAGGAGTGTCAGCTGAAAGAAGAAAGAGAACAGCAATTGAAGTTGGAGCTGGAGAGAGAAAAGCTGGCCGCTGATAGGGCGAGAGAAGAAAGAGAGGCAAAGGAGCGACAGCTGAAAGAAGAAAGAGAGGAAAAGGAACGGAAGCGGCAGCACGAGATGGAACTCGAGCGGCTCCGTTTGCAACAGCGAAGTGAAACTCCCGTCCAAGCTAGAGTTGTAAGCAGCGAATGGGAAGACCATGGCTTCCGCTTGAATCCAAGCAAGCTACTCGTAGCGTTTGACGAAAGGAAGGACAACCTTGACACGTATCTTCACAGATTTGAGACGATTGCAAGGAGCCAGAATTGGCCGGAACATCAATGGGCAACTGGTTTGAGTACTTGCTTGAGTGGTGCAGCGCTCAGTGTGTACGGTGGGCTGACGCCGACCGATGCAGCCAACTATGCAAAGGTGAAAACTGCGTTACTGAAGTGATTTAGATTTACTGTGGAAGGATTACGCGACAGATTTCGGACAGGAAAGCCAGCTGATGGTGAGACGGCTACGCAGTATGCCGCCTGACTTTACCATTATTTCGACCGATGGATTGAACTTTCTTTTAGGGACAGCGCAGGAGTACAATGAGCTTAGAGAGCTCCTCATTAGAGCAATTTCTTACCAGTTGCCACCCAAGCCTGTCGCTGTACTTGAAAGAGAGGAAGGCTTAGTCACTTCAAGGCATGATTGAATTGGCTGATCAATTCTTGGAAGCGCAAGGTGGAACTAATTTGGCCAGAGTCAAGAAGGAGTGTCCCGAAGATTTGAAGAAATCGGCACCCGAACAAAAGAAGCATGCACCGGAGAGCGTTCCGCGATGTTTTCTGTGTAACCAATTGGGTCATCGCGCTAACAACTGTCGAACTAACTTTACGAGTCCCACGGTCGTAAAATGTTTCAAGTATGGTCAGACTGGGCACAAACAGACGCATGTCTTAACGGAGCGAGTGAAACTCACCAGGTATCTTCTGTGCTAGCAGCATCGCAATCTGATCATAATGCCGTCACCGACGGATTCGTAGAGTTGAAATCTGAAGAGAAACTTCCTATTGTGGGTGCTGTAATGACAAAACAGCCGACCGGTGTTACGAAAGGAATGCCAACGCTGCCTGGAAAAGTTGCGGGCAAGAAGGTTACGGTGTTAAAAGATACCGGCAGCTCTACTGTTATCGTGCGGAGAAGTTTGGTACGGGAAAGTGAGTTAACAGGCAAAACGAAACCAGTTTGCCTAATTGACAGTACGGTTCGGATGCTTCCCGAAGTAGAGATGGAGGTTGAGACCCCGTACTTCAGCGGGAAGGTTACCGCTCTATGCATGACGACCCCCCTGTACGACCTAGTCATCGGAAACATCGACGGGGCGCGAGAGCGGAATGATCCAGAATGTTGGGGGAAGACTCGAAGATGGAGCTTCCGCTGACACAGGGACCACGAGATTCAGCAGAGAACAATCCTGTGAAGGATTTCACTCGAGCCCAAGGTGAAGTCTGGGCGCAAGAGACAGTGAATGAGAACATTGTCGTATTGAATGAGTTCACGTGCTGGGCAGCTGGACTTACGTCGGCACGACCTCAAACGACCGACAGTGCAAAGGTGACGGAGTCGGCCAGCCAGGCCAAATGTCGGGACACGAAAAAGCGGGTGAATAACCGGACAGGATCGGTTGAGCGTATTGACCCGTTAACAATGTTGGAAGTGACAACTATGGCTGAGACGCCGCCTCAGATACCGTCGTTGGAAAGGGCTCGCCGAAAAAGAACGTGGAAACACAAGAAGAGATTGAGCGAGCACCGCAAGAAAGGGCGCAATCGCCGTTAGAAACGCACGTGATAAGTGTTGAGGACGAATTGAAATGTGTTTCACAGTGCTATATGTTTAGTTAATGTGGTTGTTGTCCTCTGTCACAACTGTATGTCGAGTGAATCAAAATTTCTGTTACGGTGTTGTGATGTATAGTATGGTACAATTGTTGTAAAGACAGACCTCTCTACATTTGTATTGCTTGAAGTATGTGATGCAGTATTGTATTCATGTACCTGTGTCTATATTCTATGTATTGTAAGATTCAATTGCAATGTAAAATTGTATTGAGTGTTCTATTGTGGTTGTGACGCGCCATAGGCGACGGACTATGTTACAGTCTTTGAGAGTGTGGGGACTGTTCGCGCTCGTTTGTGTGGTTTTGAATATTATGAGATAATACTCTTAAAGTGGCGGGCAGTGTCACAAAACAAGCGCTCAAAAAAGGGCGCGCTGCCGAATTCTCGGGACGAAACGCCGGAGTGACGCCGCGAGGTCAACGATAAAAAAATAAAGAAAACAAGCATCCAAAGACTCCCCAGGCACGCGTCCCTCTGCCCTCGGAAGCGTAGGTTCGCCGTCAAACCTCCTCACCCCACATCGGCGGCCGAGCAGTCGTAGAAGATTCTCGATGGAAAGGGGCGTGGTGATGCCGCGTTGCGTCATCCGTCGCTGACGGCCTTCGAACCGTCTCGCCCTCTCCCCAGCCTTCGCCGCGTATAACGCCGACGAACTTTCTGCAATCTCGCGCGGAAGGTATTTAATCTAGCAGCCGAGATGAGAGATCAGGAGAAGATGGAAGTTAGCGCCAGAGCGCGTAGGGTTTTCCGCCGTGTAGTCGGCGAAGGTTTTGTCCGTAGTGACAAAGCAGGAGAAGAAGAGGATTTCCACCTGAGGGCTGAAGGCTCGAGCTACAGGCAAGAGCGTGTGTCTACCGCTATCGAGCGAAGACGCGTGGCAACAGCTGCGTCTGTGAAGCCGACGTGTTTCCGGCGAAGAAGTTTGGTGCTTGGCGAGCGGCCAATTGAAGACGCGAGGTTTCCTGGAAGAGAAACTTCGAGGGCGAAGACGTGAGGTTTCCTGAAAGAGAAACTTCGGGGGCAGTGGAACGACAAGAACACTGGACTTTGAGTGAGTTATTCTCGGAAGAGTATCATTCAGACTTCTGTTCCAAGAACTTTGGACTGAATAAGTTTTCGAACTCTTTAGTCTTTAAGTGTCTTGGTTGTTCAATGCATGCGACTGCATTGTAGTGCGTATTGTTGTCTGTCTCTGTTGTTTCGAGTGTGGCTGATTGTACTGTGTAGTACGTTGTTTGATTAGTGACATATTGTACTCAACTATGGTGGAGTGTACATACTTGTGTATTGTTTTTGATCTGCCATTATTGAGAATATAATTTTGTTTTGTTCATCAACTCTCGGCTCTGACTTGTTTTTTGGGCCACAGCCAGCGTCCGCTGGCGCGCCAAAAAGGACCACTTCTAAATTGTCCACGCTTTCGTGGTGCGGTTCGGGGGGCCGATACTTCGGCCCTTGGAATTAGCCCGGCGATCGCCTCCCAAAGTAACGGGACCTGTGACAGCAGTGGAATTGCGCTAGCTTGGCGAATCGCAAAACCCCACTGCTGCAATACATTGAACCACAGCCCAAGAGGCTTCACGTATTACTACAGGAAACTCCTTGCGACACACTCACACTATCTGGTTACCACCTCATCTCACAACGGTCGGAAAACAAGAGAGTTGAGACACACTCATCAGTAAGAAATTCGCTCACATGGCACATAAGGTGTTACCCACCCGTAGCCGCCTAGAAGAAATACTCATCAAACTCGTACGAAACCATTTTTCAAAACAAAGCATTTTTATCCCCAACGTTTACAGCTCTCCGTCAGACTACAGACCGTCTTCTCGTGCGCTCATGGCTAAAGCCACAACCCTCGTGTGAAACTCTCCTCTTGTTATAGCAGGAGACTTCAATGCCCTTCACCCGTCTTAAGGTTACCCACGGGCAACGGCAAAAGGCACTAATCTCACGCAAGCGATAGACGACCTGTCCTCGCGCTCATAACGGATCACCGATTCCCTACGAGACTTGGCACATGGGTACAACGCGACACTACGCCGCACTTGGTATTTATTCGTAACATTACAGACCACACGTATCCAATACGCAAGAAAAACTGGGCAGCAATCACTTCATCATGCGTACCCAACTACCCAATGCATCAGCCCCACCCCGTACATTCACACTAACGGCTTGTGATGCCTTCTGCACTCTTCGCAAAAACAACACAAAGGATTAACACACATTCACTCAACTACTCACTTTCATTGAGGAAGACAGCCTAAACAACAAAAACCATACAAAAAAACACCGAGGTCCCGAGAATAGACCTACACCTCACACATTTCGTCGAGGCAAGAGCGCTAATACCTCGCTCTGCAAAACACAACGACTAAACAGACGCTTACAAAAACGTGTATCAATACTAAACCCAGCTATCGTCAAATATTGCATGGAGCTCACAGGACTCGAACGGCATGAACTCTGCTCGGCAGTCGACGGCCGCTTGTGAACTGGGGATAAATGCAACCTTCTAAAATGCATGCCTGACGACCGCCAAACAGAAGACAACCAGAGCCATGCCATAGGCCTTCTTTCATACTCGCGCAAAAAGACCGGAGGAACGAAATCAATGTTCTTGAAGAAATTGCGAAATGACACCTTCCCCTAATGACTGCACAACCTACCGACTTCCCACAAGTAGAATGTGAGACAATACCCGAACTCGACGACACCTTCACGGAGTCTAAGTTCGAGAAGCATTACAAAACCCCCACAGTCAATTGGCCCCGAGTCCTGAGGAGGTAACCACCTGCCAGTTACGAAAGTTAGACGACCAACCATCACAATACTCACACAATACTTTAACCACATGTGGGAAACTGGCCAGGTACCTGAACAATGGTGCAGGGCTCCGGTAATTTTTCTATCAAAACCAGGTAAATCACCAAACTTCGACAAACTGCGTCCAATTTCCCTACAGTAATGTATAGGAAAAGCAGCTGAACATACCATTTTAAATCGTGTGTCGCGTTGCACAGAGGATCACGAACCCTTCCCTTTCGACATTGCTGGGTTCCGTCCGCATTTCTCACCACAAGACGTGATGATATTACTAAAGAAGCAGACCTTCGACTCAACAACGAGAGATGTCCGTGGCATCCTCGCCCTAACCTTACTGGAGCATTGGAAAGCCTCTCCCACCAATTTATACTGGAATTGATTGCCAGCCTTCGTCTCGGAAAAAAGATTCCAGGCCTACATTCGTTCTTTACTACGAGACCGAAAAGACCAGCTTCAAATATCGCAACTCATCTCCGACACTGACACATAAGGTTCCAATGGGACACCACAAGGGCATTCAATTGTCCACTCCTATTTAATAGAGCAATGAAGGGACCGTCTCACAAACTACGCGGTATCTCTAACATAAACCATGCTATATACGCACATGACATCACCATCTGGTGCCCGAGAGGTTCCTTGGGAGAGTTAGAGCAGGCCCTTCAAACTGCTCTCGGTACCACAGAAACATACATCAAAAACACTGAACTCGCACTGTCACCCACGAAAAAAAGAGTTCCCACTGTACCGGCCATCGCGCCAAGGCGTCCGTAATTTAACGCCACTATAGGAGCTACCCATAGCACTACACGCCAAAGACAGGCAACGAATGCTCCGCGTGGACGACATACGCATGCTCGGCCTCCTAGTCGAGGCCACTGGCTGCCATGCATGAAAAATAACAAACATCGCAGCTAAAATAGAAAACATGCTCCAACTCATACAGCCAGGCTCGGGTCACAGACGAGGCCTTTGAGAGGACAGCATTTTGTGCATACATCACGCGGTACTGATGAGCCAAATCAATTACGTCGCATCTGCCCACAGCTGGACGCAAATGGGAACTATGAAACTATACACACTTATGCACAAAAGCATAAAACAAGTCCGTGATTTACCCCCAACCCCGAGTACTTCCCGTCTTGATCAACTGGTCATGCACAACAACATCGACGAATTGATCGAGGCCCAGACGACGACCCAAGTGATCCACCTCTCCTCCACCAAGGCAAGTCACAGACTTCTAAGCCAGGCTGGCATGTCCTCACATCTCTACCTTAAGCGTGTAGTAGCCATCCCCATAGCTGTTCGCGCTACCTGCATGGGAATGCAATTTTCGTGAAATGTTCACCTGCAACAAAACAAAGGAAGACGCCTGGCCTGCGCTCGCGCAATCCTCTACCGTACAGCTAGAAACAGAAGTACCGCTATAAATCAGTACCGCTAGCATCAAAACGCTAGAACCATCCTTGTCGATGCGGTGCAATACAATAACTACCTCCGCACTCACGGTAGTAGATGGCGATGGAGGCCTGCGCTCATCTGCCTTGGCTAGGCTAAGAACGAGCGCCATAGCCGAGCAGGCCGCTATAGCTTTAGCCATGATACACCCCTCACACACTCATGTCTTCACAGACTCTCACACCACAATTCGGGCTTACAAAAGCGGCAGCATCGCTCAAAGAACAGCCCACATTCTACAAACGCGATAATGCATGAGCTTGCATTACCTTTTTTTGTTCCCGGCCCACATGCGCGAAGACGTCCACTCACAGCAACCCAACCTCAACGAAATCGCTCATGATGGAGCGCGATAACTGACCCGATGTGACAATCAATCAGCCACCGAAGAACTGGGCCCAGACGTACAGTTTAGTGACCGATTACTCACGTTCCACAAAATTTCCTCCTACAACCAAAACGACCGAATCGAATACCCTTTACAACATGCAAAGCTCGAATGCGCGCATGCAAGACGTAGCTTTTCGCGTGCTACAATCGAGGTTGTACCCATCAAGGGCCGACTCAGCCATTACAACTCGGACATAAAAATTCACAATGCCAAGACTGCTCAGAAGCGTACTGTTTACTGGAACAGATGCTCTGCATATGTTCCGCGTTACCTTGAGAACCTCTATCCAGTGAGTCCGGCTGGGAGGAGGCACTCAGGACCCCAATCTCCCAAACCAACGAAAGGCAGTGCAGAGGGCCCAAGAACTGACGCAACGCCGCATCAATGTAAACGAAACGTTTCCATGGTCTGAGAGTGATCCTTCATGTTCACAAGCTGATACCTAGGTTTATTGAAGGGCATGTGTGCAACGCAAGCGACATAACCTGAAAAGATACGGTTTAGTATTTCCAAGAAACAAATTCAGCAGATCCCACTCATCTTCAAAATGGAAGTTATGCGAAGCATCCGAGGGGAAGGAGAACATATTTTGAAGTTTTTTACTCAACGACAGGTCATAAATTGACCTTAAATATATATACATATGTTTCACATGCCAACATATGTTAAAAAGTTGAAGATGTTTGTATAACCAGTTGTTCGCATTTGCGCAGCGATGCAAACGTTCTGCTTGCATAGCTGCGGCGTTCCGTCAGTTTTTCGGCCCTCTGAACTGTTTTACGTTGGTTTCTGCGCAAATGCAACAACTCCCAAATTACGAGTCTTATAGGCACGTGCGCAGGAGAGGCTACGCTCGTGGAGGCAGAGCTTCAAGGAATCGACAACTTTTAGAGATCGCTCGACGCATGCTCGTGGCGGGAACTTGCCACTGCTAACAGAAACGCGCTTAAGTTTTGAGGTTGTAAGGAGTGCAAAACACTGTAGGTTGTATTCAAATGGCTTGCCGTGTAAATGCTTGCAATGGTATGGTGTATTTAAATGGCTTGCTGTAGCCTTCCAGACAACGTGTGCTTTATGGCGTAGTGGTTAGCGCCACGCCCTGAGAATCGAGAGGTCACTGTTTCATTTAGTGCTGCCAATGCTCGCCTTCTGCTTTTTTGTTGCGAAGCAGCTCTTTGACTAGCCTGTGTTACGCTGTCCCTCCATTCGCATCGCTTCCCTGCCGCGCGCTTCCCGCAGTCAGCTATCTCTCGCTTCCCCCTCTCCACTGCTCGCAACGCTAGAGCCCACACCTCACGTGGGCATTATCTCACACGCACAACTTCTATCCTTCCGTCAGCAAAAAAAGCCGCGAATCGGCGGGTGCATGTGCCGCGCCCGCTTCGAGAATCTCGTGGTGCCGATAAAGTGGACAGCACGCGGCTGCTTGCCACGTGATCGCAGTGATGGGCAGGAAGCTATCGCGGCATGTTTCCAGCAAGTGGGCGCGTACCTTTCTCGGCTGTCGCCGGCCTTGCGAGAATTAGCAAAGCTGATAGCGTTCACGAATGGCGACGTCAAAACCGACGAGGTGTGAGCCAGGGAAGCCGAGCGCAAGCTTTGGCATTTAGAAGAACAGCGACACCGACAAGGTGTGACCCAAGAACACGAATCACTTCCGAGAATATAGACGGTGTGCGGGTAACACCAACGAGACGCGAGACAAGGAAACCATGTGCGTCTTGAACGCGTCCCGCCTCCCAACTCGTTGCATTTCAAAGCAACGTTTAGGCGAGTAAACACTAAAACGAGTTTTCACTTCAAACCGCGATCGGCCATATCATGCTGCGTGCGTTGGTTCTCGTGATTACTTCAAACCGTTCTTCCAGCACCCACGTCGCCGCCAATTTCAACCGGCTCAACGCCGTGCGCACCGCTGCTGTTTCGCATCTCATCAGGGTTCCCTTTGGGGAGATGGTCCATTTTTAAAACACGTTATTCTTTCTTGGCGTACTTCAACAGAAAATGTTTGGTCTGTCTGTCTGTCTGTCTGTCTGTCTGTCTCTCCGCCTTAACGATACCCTCAATGGCTCCAACCCATTCGCAGTGCCCACCGATATTGTTCAAGTTCCAGCGTTCAGATTTCTGCAATTGTGAATTGAAAGTGAACATTGCGCACATCTGGGCCACTATAACAAAACGTCACTATTCTGTATGTGTGTCTTTATACTAGAGAAGGCATACATAAGTAATTCTAAGGACCTTAGCGTTTATCGCACTGCGCTGACCATGAAACGCTAAGCTCAAAAAGGAGTTTCCGAGGCATCGCTAAGACGACACGTTGGTGGCACCTGTCCGCCGCTTCGCTTTTACACCTTATCGCCTCTAGGACAGGCGCACGAACCTTCCTTTGTTTTTGAAGATAACTGCCAGATAGCGCTCGTGTTTAACGTGTCTCAAAGCACTCGTTTGCCTTGACTGCATGAGTTGAGAAACTTTAATGCAGCACCTCAAGCATACAGTTCACCGAGTATTTTGCGCAGAACGTAAATGAACGTTTCGTTACCTATCTTTAGACGCAAGACTATCGTCTTTCTACAAAGTTTGCACTAAAACAAGCAGATGCGGAGCCAAGGTTTTGCTTTGGAATCTCTTAATATATTGAAATGGCTCTTCCGTGACGGAAGTCAGTCAGTGGAGCCATAGAAGACCACGTCATAAAGCACTTTTAAAAAAATAGGAAATGAAAAACACCAAGGGCACGGCGGATTTTGAACACAGATTCTCCGTGTGCCCAACTAGTATTCTAGCCTAGTCACATGCAGGTGTTTAAAACTAAGTTGTGAACTGACCTTAGGGAAGCTTGATTCCCGCAAAAGAATTGCGTTAATATATGATTATTGAAGTGTTTTGGAACAGCAAACGAACAAGTAGGTGCCACACAATGCAAACTGCTTAACAAGTTGTTCATCAAATTACACAACTACAAAGGTTTTAGACATAATACTTGATTCTCGACAACCACCATACTCATTGAATGTGAGTGCTGGGTGCCACGCTGCCTCGAAGGAGGACAAAATACCACACAAAATTGGAAACGACTAGTGGACCAGTGGCTAGCACGCCAGCGTGCTTGTAGAAGTTACCAAAAGAGTGTTCAAAAAGCTTTGAAAGGCCACTCTTCCTCCTTTTGTTGTGACTGTACTTGGTAGTTCACACACGCTTTCTTTATCCTGACGACAGAGCACACTATCAACAGAAACGATAAAAAATATACTCTAGGTCAGTACGTCAGAATTTAGCATAAAAATCAAGCTAAACCTCTTGCCCGCTGAATCTGAAATGAACAGGAAACCTGTACGGGCCTCAAACATTCTCTGTTTTTTTTTCAGCTTGAATTTGTCAGGGGCCACAGCTACATCTTTATCAAGATACTTGACAAGATAAACTTACGAATGCACAGGATACAAACTAAATAATCGAATAGAGCAACCTCGTAAGCTGGTTTTTACATTAATGTTTTAGGTATAGGACGGTTGATTAAAACTTGACACTAGAAAGAGCAATTCAACATGTTGTTCATACTACTACTCTGAGGAAGTCACCTGAAAGAACAGCAGCATTTCCACAAATTGCCACAGGTGACGGAGAAATGCTTTTTTAGTATATTAGCGCCAGCTATAGTTTGAAGAAAATGAGCAGTACTGCGAAATAATTGCATTCTTGAGAAGATTGGCGTTGAAGAATGAGGATAGTAATGACCAGTTGGTCTGCTTAACAAGACAATACGTATGCTGTAGTGTTTCAAGATGGCCTATCGTTAGCTGCTGCGGTGACTAAAGACAGCCTGCGGTCAACTATAGCGAAAATAAACTTCCAAATTTCCCCTCCAAATTTGAGATAATTCTATACCAATCGCAGTTATAGACGCATTCGGGGAGTTGGTTGACCAAAACTCAGTATACTCCGGATGTTATTTGTAGTACAATTACAATTCACAAGGCATCTTCGCCACATTCTTCAAAAAGGTCATAATATGGTCACTCTCAATGGACAGTTTTCGGCGAAAAACGAAGGTAGGGGGTCAAATATGCTTGTACACGTGAGAAAACAGCACTGTAAGAGACTATTTCAGTTCATAGTAAGCTGTAGAACTATTGAGCCGTAAAGTACGCCCACCGCAGGCGACCGTCATTTTGTGAATGCGTACGTTAAGTCACAAGCCGGAGGAACAGTGTCGTCAGCTGCTACCATACAACACCTTCTGCACGCGGTCAGTGTTGCAAGTTTCGCTTACCACGTGGTCCACCCATATCAGTGGGCTGGAATTGTTGCAGTGTGTTACCAATACCATCGCCACATGCATGGACGTCTTCGTGTACGTTGCGCATTTTAAGCTCGACTACATCGCCAACAGCTCTAGTGACAAATGAAGCGTCGAAGACGGTGTGAACCAGGATGCCGATGGCCAAAATAATGGGAGAGACGTTGCAGACGGCTTTCTGCAATGATTAGTAGTTTTATTTGTCGCGTGTAAAATTGAAAAGTGAGCTTGGAATACGGAGGTTCGTCAGCGCTGCATTCTCGAGCAGTTGCCAGTTGCTACTTAGCGCCGTGAAACTGGCGAAGCGTGCACATTTTTGTTTGCTGGCATAGGTGTATGCAAGGATTTCGGCGCTGAACATAATAAATAAGCTGTCCTAGCAATGCTGCTCTTTGGGACCATTTTTCATCGGTTTTTGCGTGTGGCATACGTATACTTGAGCGGAAGCACACGGCATCTCAGTGCGGAGCTAGGGTTGCGCACGATAGTCATTTTGGACAAATCTTTGCTTAAATTCTATCGATTGCATTCTGTTCCGGTAAACAAAATAGCTAGTGTGACGCTCAACTGCACTGCCTGCGAGAAGTTTCAAAATATTTATCGGCAGTGGCAAGCAGCATATGCAAAGCGCATTCACAGGAAACTTTATGACCTCTAAAATCACTTGCTGCAAGTACCAACGCTCCATGAGTGACTTGGTGGCATTGTTTCAACCGCTGGAACTAATTTAGTTCTAGTGGTAAGTTGAACAACGCAAAAAAGGTCGATTGCAACTGCAGCTGACCAATAAACACTATCGTCCTCCAGAACATAGACCGTTCAGCAGCTCGCACAGCAAGTTCTCCGAGACATCATGGCTAGCGATCGCGCCAATATTGCGCGACTCTCAGTCCACTTGCTCGTTTATAAAAATATTCGTATGTAAATTAATAGCTCGTCCGAATTTGCTCAAATTTCGCCAGCTGGTATGTAGACGTACAAGAATCAACACACACAACATGGATTATGGTTGAAAGCTAGGTGTCGTGACGCTTTTAAGACAAACATGTGCCTAGTTGTCAAGAAATACTCGACAAGCTTCGTGTGCGAAGGCGTTGCATGGGTGTCTTAACTACGATTCAGTTCTTGGTGTTTCTAAAGCCACGTGAATTATCTTGGTATTACCAACTCTGTAGTTTGTGGCGCAATTTCCGCATTCTACATTGTAGACAACTCCACTCGAATTTTACGCTGAAGTGGGATGTTTGAGCTTTGCGAGCACAATTCCCTATTTCTGATGATGCCTGAAGCAATGCTGCATGTCGAGGGAACGCACACCTCGTCAAGCAGAGTTTGAAGGGCTTTAAACATAGAGAAAAATCAAATCAGGTATCACTTTTGTTAATGATGTTACTAAACCACTTTTCAATTGATCTGCTAGGTGTCTTTAGTAAATGTGCTAAGCTACTGCAGTTGTTCCAGTGCATCAACCACAGTTTCCTCTGCTTGTAATATAACGGCAACCACTGACTATAAAGCGTACGATATCAATTGGCATGTATGTATCCACAATGGGCAGCTTTCATTCCGTTCGGGGATATGAGCGAAATCATAAAGAAGTGGCAAAAAGATAACGACTGGTGAAGAAACGTCAGTGAGTTTTTGCTTATTATTGCTGGCTGAAAGAGGAGGAAAAGCTTTACACACTATTCTGTTAACAAAAGCCTGTCTGCGGAACAGAGCAATTAAATTGTAAAAAAAGCAAAACATTTTCTTTTTTGGGTACTTAAACCTGTTCAGATAATTTATGAAACAGCTGTGGTTCTAAACAATGCTCAAGCGGCACCGGCAAGCCATGGGTTACTGGCCTGAGTAGACATCCCTTCTTATGTCTGAAGCCCAAAGGCTCGTTGCATCATCTGTAGATGTATATAATAAACAAAATTCATTAAATAAATAAAGATAACCTTTTGTGTTGTGCGAAATTTACCTAAATATAGAGCAATCTGCCAAGTACATCGCATAAATTCTAGTCTTCTCAGGATAACAGGCTGGCAAGCTGCAAAGTATATGCCACTAGCTAATGTAGTCTTGGGAGCTTGCGTTTAAATACGAACTAAAAACTGCTTGTAGTAAAACCAAGCGAGATATTAAAAGCAGAATGTAAAAACCAAAATTACATCAGGGTGTGGGGCCAGCATCAGAGTAGCAATTTCGGACAGGTAGTTGTTAAATATGGTCGTGTCCAATTGGTGCTGCGGAGTGCCCATGGCCCGGGACAGGTTGAGAAGGAAAAATTCACCTTCCGCCCTGTCACAAGCATTTCGAAGGCGCTCTGCACGCGCGCGCCAATACGCGTGTTGTGCTAGCCTTGCAGCATCAGAACCTGCATGAAAAAATTTGAGTCATCAATCAAACGACTTTGGGCAAACTGTCGAAATTAGGTAGATAAATCGATGTCTATATTAACTGTTCGATGTCTTAGTTCTAGTGTAACACAAATAAGCAATATGGAGTTTGTGAAAAAGACAATACTAAAACGAAAACATACAGGTTTTTATTTGGAGCGATAGCGGTCCTTGGTAATAACCAGTATATCAATCTGTGGCTCCTACTATAAAGAAATGCCATCGTAGCACACAGCTGACAACTTCCCCATATGGTACGCTTGAGAGTGTCTAGGGCCCGCTATGCATTCCTGCCTGCGGCGCTTTGCAGCGACCTCAGGAGTGACGTTATACACCGATTATTTGGGGTACATTTTAAGCATCATAAAAGGTGCACCAAGAACCACCACATGAACGTGACCGACTACATGCTGAACGCGACCCGCTACCAGCTGAACGAGTCCACCGACCTGCTTGACAGTGTAGACTAATCCCTACCTTCGCTCACCATCACTACGCTGCTGTTTTCTGTCACTCCTGTGTCGCTGACTGAACGTACACGAACTCTCTGGAGACTCAAAACTATCTCCTCTAACTCAGGATGCATGGCTGGGTCATTGTCCTACCGTTACTTACTGCAAGACGAGCTAGTTGGCTTTAGTGCATCGTAACTTACCTTCAGCGCACTTCGAAATTTTGAAGCAGACTCTGAAACTACGATGGTGCGCATATGCAGCATGTGACAAGATTGATGTATATATGTGATGAGGCCCCCGACGGCGCCAAGAATTGAGGCAACGGAGTGGTAGCGAAAACGCGCAAGCACGTGCATCAAGCATCAGCTTCGCCTCACTGCACATGCCCGCGTGACACGCACAATAGAAGAAAGAACAGGCCACGTTAGCAGATCAGACAGAGCCAGAAGCTCGAAAGACTCGTTGGCCTGGCCGGACGTTAACGTTCGGGAGGGCAACCTTGCTCGAGGTACCTCATTGGATGTAAACGCCCGAAGGATTCCGTACACGGCACATCTGCTCTGGCACCCAGTGGACGCAGACCTTCTTAGATTAAACAAGTTTCTATGGTAGCGTCAGTAATTGTTCTCGAGCCGTCCTACCCACTCTCTCGCTTAACCCTTTGTTTCTCTGCCATCCCCGTCTGTAATTGGTGCCCAGGCAGCACAGAACGTTGGCCCGATGTTGGGGATAGATTTGCAGTTCATGGCCCAAGATTGGCCCAGGTTGACAACGTACCGCCAATAATGGCAGTGTCAGTCGAATATAACAATAATCTCGCAACAGCAGTGACAACGTACCACCAATAATGGCTGTGCCAGCTGAAAAGAATAGCGATGTAGAACCAGCATTGACAATGTTCCGCAAATAATGGTTGTGCCAGTCGGATATAACGGTGATGTGGGACCAGCATTCAAAACTTTCCGCCAATATTGGTCGTACCAGCGTATTATAATGGCCACATTGGACCGAAATGTACAACCAGCAGCCAATATGGGCGGAACCATGCAATTAGGTTGTCATTATTGGCCCAGCGTGTGAACGGCATTGCCGGCGCCGGCTAAAGAGTCAACTGCGGTGGCATAACATGGACTGGTATGAGCTAATCTCTGCGCCTGCTGCTTTTGGCGCTGTTCTGGTTCCACTAACGTGTCGATTTTTCAAGTTCGAAAGAGTGATATGCCGGGCGCATGAGTAATACATTTTTGTATATATTTTGCATGAGTTATAATATATCGGGTGCTTTGTCTCCGTGGGTCGTCGCGGGTTACAATTTTGCTGTGGAACGTTTTCTTGTTGATTATTTTGATATATATACATTGCCCTGCTGTAGCAAAAACATTAGCTAGGTTACGCAGTACGAAGACCTAATTGAGCCTGGCCGCAGTACTACGCACAAAAAAAAACATTTCCGTGAGTTCATATGCGCTGATGCATAAAACACATAACACGTAGGCTAAATCGTTTATAAACAAGATACACGCACGCTTACGGCGTCGTGTTGTTTTGATGAAATACAGAATCACAGAACCCTCTCCGGACCCCTCCCTCCTGCTTTTTAGGTATTTGGAAAGAAGTGTGTGCTCTGCACAGACCGTGCAAGCTGGTTCCTGTAAAGTAGAAAGTTTTGTTTCACACTCGCTGTCCTTTATTCATTTTCCGTTTAGTGGGTTTGCTAAGGCCAGCTGGATGTCTTTCGAGAAGTCAATGGACGTACACGTTACAAACCAGGAAGTGTGTCAAAAATTGCTGTAATCTCTAGAACATGAGGAGCATCGTTTGCCAGCTGGCGTCAGGACTGGTCCACATAACTAAAAGGCAATATCTATGAATTTTAAGGTACGGGTGACTGTTTGTAGTACCGAAGACTGTTGCCTGTGGTGTCAGCAGCTGTGCATTTTTTGTATATATGGCATGTGACATCTTAAAATTTTTTCTCACAGTGTTTCTTGATTTAGCTCAGTCATAATCTTATAATTTCACTTCTCCAGACTCAGTGCAGAAGAGCAAACACAATTGTAGTTATCAGAGAATAACTAGTTCATTTGTCTTAATTTTCACATACTCTGTGTGCACTTTTGTAGTGTATGTTTCTTCAGGAAGTCCTATAATCAGTGTGAGAGTCAAACAGAAATGAAAGCAAGGAACGGCTCAGCTGGCCAAAGTAGCTGGTGCATATCACTCTTCCCATATTTTATACCTTTGTGGCTTATACTGCTCTACACACAAGAAGTTCTCATTGATTTTCATAATCATGGAGTATGTGGACATGTTTCCTCAAGGCTTTTCAAACTGTAACGACCCTTTTCACTTTTTGTTTGACATGCAGATCAAGATATTTATCTTATCTGTATTATCGATGGCTAAAGTGGTCACATCCACCAGAAAGGCAGTTTATTGATGAACCACTAAAGGCACAAAAGTGCAAGATGGGGGCTTCATAGTTATTGTAGTGGTGTAGCCAAGAAATGTCACATTGGCTAAATGGCTCACCCCTCAAATTTTCAGCAATGGGATACCGAGAACTAAAAAAACACATACTCGTCTTGCCTGCACTGAAGATCAAGGATGTCACCCCCTATTTCTTCACCACACAATGTTTCGCCTATATCACAGGTTATAAGTCAAAGCCCATGTTCAAGCATTTCGTCAAGGTTTATGCGACCTTATGTTTTTGAAATAAAACATTTTTCTAAGAGAAACAATTATAACCCTTTAGCATCAGTGGCTACATTTCTGTATGCAACTTGTTTATGCTAGCTGTGTCAACTTGAAGCCAGAATAGAGTAAAATAAATAGTTCGTCAGAATAACTGAACCTTCTCTCTAGTCAGTATGCCCTGACTAGACCCGAGTCTGCTGCACAGAACCGTAGCTGATCACTCTGGTGAATGAACTGTTATATTTGATGGGTCAATCAAATTGTGTTCTAAAACCAACGCCAATTGTTGGTTTTCTTCTCCCGTAATCTGCAATGAAAAAATATTTGCACACAAAACAGGAGCTTATGATTTCATTCGTTTTGTATCAAAACTAAATACAACTTACAGCAGATTGATTAAGTGTTTAATTTCATAGATATTGTAATGTCTTGCTGAAGCTCACACAAAAGAACACATCTTTTTTTCCTTGAATTGTAATATTGAGTGCCTTGTGATTTTGCTATCTGAAGTTGCTACATTTATTGACAGTGCATCATAATTCACAACTAAAGGGGCTCTAATCTTAGCAAGTTTTAATAGTACATTTTGCACGTTATTGGCAGCTAACCAAAAGAAGAAGCTTTGCCTGTCGAGCCAGTAATACATACTCAGGACATCACCACTGCAAAGATACAGCAACCGCAACCAAGAAAGAGCACACCTGTAGTGATTAGTTCACACTTTTCATCATTTTCTGCTGTGCCAATAAAGCTGGCTGAGTGAGCACTGCATCCAGTACCAGGAGGCTGCAGCGACAAAGTCCTACTTAAAAAACACTAGCCAGCTGAGAGGAGAAGTACTGACATGCCAATCATTCAAAACAGAATGCCGGAGAAAAGAGCAGTGAATATTTTACAGTTCATAAAAACATGCCAAGAGTTGAAAGTTGTAACGTTCGTAATCTTCCAGCCTAGTAAAATAAGGGTACACTGAGAAAAGATACTGAGGACACGCCATCAGCAAGTGACAAAACAAGAACGGACGGAGGTTTGTCTTCATCACATAAACAGCCTTCAACTGATAAGGCGAGTAAGTAACTGACAAACAATGAATGCACGAGGGAGAGCTGTCACACGAGGTCAACAACAGTCAAATTACACAGGCTGGAATCGGGGGCGGTGCCAGGGTAGGCACAGAAAGAATGGACGCCCCCCCCCCCTCCTCCAATTTTCACCTGACCCCTGTGTTGTTGGGGAGATAGAAGAAGCTGTAGTGAGCGAATGCTTGCATTACGGCTTCTACTTTATTCAATGTTTTATCGACGCCACTTTGTTATTTCAACGTTATATTAGTGCAACGACTTCCAGAAGACACAAGGACTCTGCCAACACAATTTGGGTGCAGTGAGTGCCTGCTTCTTGTATTTTATTTCGCCTCCGCCATCGTCGCTCACCCACCAACAAAACCGTTAAGAGAACTAAATACAATCTCCAGTTTATGTAAGAGTGAATTGCACCGTGTTACTTCTATATGTTGCTGAAAAAGTGGAAACGGAGTACCAAACATTAAGATGTGAATGGGCTTGGTATGAAGACGTTGAAGTGGGTGCATACGAGATGGAGAGGCGATCTCCCATTACATGATGCCGTACGTAATATGACTGTGGACAAAGGCGTAATATATTTTTGACAAGTTAAAGAATGATCGTGCTTTATTCAATGTTTTAGTATGATGAGCTATCCTTTGTCCTAAACGTGCAATGTGATATTGGTTCTTTAGATTAGCATTTGACAACTTTCAAGAATGCGAACTCAGTGTTACAAAAATGTCTGAGGTTGTTGATAGTAATATCAGGGGTAGGTGAAAGGGAATTATGGCTAGAATCAAAGACAATGAACTGCGTTGTATTTGTGTTAATTGTTAACTCATTAGCTGTACGCGAGAACTTTAACAATAATTGTGTCCAAGGACTTCTGCTGTGCAATTATAACACCTCTTTACATCCAATTGGTAATCCTACAAATTGGGGGACCACAAGCAGGCTATTATGAGCAGCACGTAACTGCTTCATTTTTAGATTTGTTTCAAAAGCCTCACTTTTACACTGTGCTAGATAGCTAGGGATGCCAGTTGCTCTAAGGATCTCTGGATTTTGCCACATAGTCTTCATTACCAGTGGCACTTATACTGCTCTACTTCACCAAACGATTTCAAGATAAAAGGAAGAAAAACAGATAGCTGTTAGTATTACTTTTCACAATTTTGCAGTTGTACATATGCATATTTCTAAAAAATGAAGTTTCAGATTTCTTGATTTATAGTCTCTTGAAGAGACGTGGAAACAAAAGTTGTCGGCGGGATATAGACCAGGCTTTTATTTCAGCAAACATTTACCTGAAGAGTGGTTAGCCAAACTACCCGCAATATATAGTCTGCTCTGATAGTGCTAAACAGTGCGTCAGCCATTATTAATCTGACAAGCAGTACCGCGAGTCTGCTTTACACGGCCTATTGAAAATTCCTGGGATTATTGCTCGTGGCTGCGTAAACTCTAGACTACTCGCGTCCTATCCTCAACCTTCACAGTGTGATTGCCCGCTGCCGTGGAGCTTCTCAAACACTGCTGCGTCGTCTGCGCCGAGTGTTGCTTAGAGTCTTTGTGGGTGAAACCAGACTTTGTTGAAATAAAACACACATGGCAATATGCATGTACTTAGATGTCAGGCTTGTGATTTATATGCAAAATTTATCCCTGGTAAAAAGTAGTTTTCATCCCAAAAGCCAAAAGTAAAAACATCTGAATGCGGTGTGTGGTACTGCATGTGTTGTTTTCGTGACCAATTCATAAAGTCATTCACATGGCTCTATTAACAATCCATATTGATCTCACATTCTCCAAGCTGTTCGGAATCGCAAGTAATTCTTCTCACTTTCAAATTTTCATGTCCAGAATTATCTGAAAAGCAAATATATTATCACATTTTATTTTTTTGTTTCTGGACAACAAGTTCATGTGAGATTTCGCATTCACTTAGTTTATTTATTTTATTGTGACAAAGCACCCGGATTATGTAGCTATTAGACTCAACTTGATCCAGAAAATGAATGCTCCTATAGCTTCTCAGAAAATACATTTCATTGATGTCAACAATTATAGCTTAGCCAGGTTACCACTCGTGATTTAGGCAAGACTTGCTCCGATGTATTGGCACTCACGGAATTTTCTGTTTGGCATATGCTGAATTCTAAAAAGTACCTTTTCGTGACTTGCTGTCTGAATGTATATCTATCTCAGCAGAGGTATTTGTGCTGTCGGGCCTTGTGTTTTCATATTGATTGAACAAATACCGTAACAATAAACAAGTAAGTTATTATGAACAGGCTGATGTTTAGTTTACTGATGTAGGCTAAGAGTAAAAAATATGTGCTATGCACTGCTCTTTTTTGCTAGTGGACGAAAAGATTTAGAGCAAATTTTACCAAATACGCTTTTTCAAACACACCTTTCATGGCACGAGTTTTAACTAGGTACGTTTTCTTTTTTCCATTTGTGACCCTTGAAACATGAACACAGCAGGGCTCTGTTCATCGAGGGTTGAGATACAGCACAAAAAGCACTCGTGGTGTTTATAGATGCCCTGCCACATTCACACTAAGAGATGGTGGGTTATTGCTGGCGACAACATTGCTAGGCGTGTGCGAATATTTCAATAATGAATCATTTGGCATTCGCTAGTTTAATAAAACGGCACATAAAAGAAATACTGAATATTTTGACAAAATTCAGCCCTCAGTGCACAACCCAGAAGCAGCAATACATGGGATCAGCTGAAGGTTTTCTTATTGTTGTAAGCTGAGAATTGCCGCAATAAGTGCTGGTCCAAATATTGTCAACACTGTTGATGCTCTAACCATTACCAGATAAAGCATTGTTTTATGAAAACTGCCCTTTTATTCTGTATTTACTAAGGAGAAGCTGTACCGCAATAATGATTTCCTGTATTCATCATTGAAGTTACGGACTATGGCGGTATTTATCTTCACGAATAATAAACATGCAACTCTTTTTTTATGTAAATTGTTTTTACAGATACAGCTTTTAGCTCTTGATTTTTACATACTCCCTGTGCCAGTGTATATGTTGAGACGATTTCGCCTTTTTCAATAAATATTTACAGCAATTCATGATGTGCGGTTCAAATTTGTTTAGATTTTATGCCGCAATTCAATTTAAAAAATGGGAACAAAGTTGAATAAAGTAGTTGCTGCGGTATTCCGACTTACAGTTGAGAACTACTTCGAAGGTTCTGGTCACTGCTGTATACCACCTTATTGAAGTTTTCATATTCATAATAATATTTTTTGAGAGTTTTTGAATTCTTGTTTCAAATAAACTGTTGTGCAGTTTTAAGAGTATTTTTAAAGAACACTTCCTAATATTGAAAACCTATCAGAAGAGTACGAGGTTTGTTGATGTGTTCGATTTGGTTATACCGCTATTAGATTTGTATTCAACTCGCTTCTGAAATTCACTGCTCGCAAACCCCTTGCTTGCGCACGTCTTGTAGCAAGACAGTGGCTCAGTGTGAAGGTGGCCTCAGTGGTATGCTCAGTGTGAACGTGGCTTTAGGTCTCGTTCAGACTGAGCATTCCGGCCGCCGAAAGTGCTCCGAATCCGGTTCGGCGGTGGCGAGATCCGCCGAAAAGACCCTGTCCGCGCCAATCGCTCTCGGACCAATTTTTGCGGCGTCTGCCGCCGAATCGGTCACCGCGGACCAATATGAGCGCTAGTCAAGGAATTTGGAAAAATGGTGGCGATGCCCTACTCACTTGTTATGCCGCAGTGCACGTAACTGAATGTTGAAACCAACGGGAGTTTAACCCACTCTGTGCCTACTTCGCCTCCGTATTTCGTGAAAGAGGTGACCGAGCTTGCTGTTGGCGTGACCGAGCTTGTTGCCGTTTTGCAGAGCAAAACGAAAAACCACCGACGCCGCTGGCGTCGGTGGTTTTTCTGCTCTTCGTGCATTACAAGACAACCACTTGCCAGCAAAGTAGGCCGTACTGTCTTTTCTTGCTTCCTGCGTACGAGAATCATCGAAGTATACGCCACCGGATAGCGTAGTAGCGTTTGCGAGCCGTGACAACAACCGGGTGACAGCGCATCCATCCCGCGTTCACCCCGTAGTAGATGGTATATTCTGCGGCGCGGGGTGCGTCCAGTGCGAATAACGCTGCGCTTCGGTGGCAGGGGAACTTCGGTCGCTGTAGAAAGCGGATGTTTCAGTGTACTCGCAGGCGTGCGCAGCGCTGCGTTACTTTGACGCGTGCACGTTTCAGTGCGTCTGGCGTCCCTCCCTCACGAAAATAGGCAGACGTCTGGGTAACGAATCGGCGTGAAACGCAGCAGGTCACATTTCCCACCGGTTGTTGCCACTGGGCCGCGCCGATGGACGCTGGTCAACCCGATCACGCCTGGCGTGAGACTATAATATAGTTATCTCGTTTTGCTAACGTATAGCATCGCTGTGTCCAGCGTGTGCGCGCGTCAAGGTCACGTTGGGGTATATTGTGTCCTTCATGGTGCACTCGTGGCAGGTTCGCTATTTCCACATATACCAAATTCGGTGTTACGTGACGTCGATGGATGACGAAGGTATATCACTGGTGCAAATATGATAATCCTGACAAGCGTATCACGTAAGAACATGACAACATATCACAGCCATAGGGTGCTTACGGCCGTTTCACTTGCTTCACATTTACTGAATTTGGCATCACGTTATGGCGAAGGTAAACGACACACCTTAACATGATAATCATGACACGGAAGTCGTGTACGGCCTAATTTACCTCCCCCTCGTAACGTTGGGGGGATTTTAAAGTGACATATCATCCTTCCTCACTCATGCTTCGCATATCATTGATTCGCACTGTACATGGGGTCTGCCACTTTTTTTCATGTAAAGCAAGGATCGCTTGGCCTTCAAGATACACGCCTCGCGCTATCATCTAGGACGCCATGAAAAGTCTCACAATGCCTTACATACGGCAGCACACTATCTAGCGCTTGCTGTTTACTTGATCAATGTCTCTGGAAAAACATGATATGTGTCCCACTAGATGGACATAGTTGTCCGTTTTTACGGCTGGTTTACAATTCCTGTGTGTTTTTAGTGGCGATGGCTTCGTTATCCCTAACTCTTTCAACGTAGCTTGATGGCCTCCCAAATGCACCTTCAAATCAGTGAAAAGACTCGTTTTCATCGTGACACCTGTCGAACAAAATGCGTTAAGATTCTTTGCAGTACGTGGCATTTATGTAGTGTTTTTCTTTTGAAGCCGCTGGAAGGAACGTCTTCGCTTTGTAGTAGAACGCCTCGTTGCCACGCGAACGGCGCGGGTTCGATCCTCAACGGGCCGTAAAAGTTTATTTTTTATTCTATTTACTTCTTTCTCGATTTTTCATTCAGGGACAATTTTTCACTCGCAACCAACTGTGCCGACGCCGACAGTGGAATTTCTGCGACACGTGCTCTCGAAGGCTATCGCGTTATTAAAAGCTTGGAAGAACATATTGCCACGCTTAGCACGCACATGTGCCGTGATAGGCCCCAAAGAGATGAAACTGACAAGAACCTGCGAGGCTTACCTGCTTCAAAAGTTTCTAAAAACAAAGATTCAATAGCAAAGCGCGAAGTAAGAATAAGGAGAACATCGCTTACAAACAGGTGACAACCAAATCAATGAAATTACCAAAAAGGGGGTCTCCAAACCTCATAAATGCTCCAGAATTGAAATACAAGAACAATTGCAAGGCTGAAATGTTACTTTCAGAGGAGCATAACTATAAGGAAAGGACGAAAATTATGCATTACATGACTTTTACGTTATGATTATTGTGAATAATTGTGTCAATTGCCTTCATCGTTCATTACCGTCACGTAATACCATATAGGTATGTATGGAGCTAGTGGAAAGTCCGTGAGTACGCCATGAGCCTAGCATGCCGTCATGTTTCACAAGACATGCATATCATGAATATTAGGTTTGGACGTGTAATTTACCATTGTGTTCTATTCACGTCATATTATACCAAATTTGCTTCATATGAAGCTAGCGAAACGGCTTCGAGCGCAATATGAGCGTGGCATGTAGTCATGTTTCACATGACACGCACGTCACGATTATCGTGTTCGCACCAGTCATATACCTTCGTCATCTATTTACGTCATGTAACACCAAATTTGGTATATTTCAAGCTAGCAAAATAACTGCGAGCGCACTATGAGCGTGGACACAAGTCATTTTTTATTTCACACGCATGCCATAATTATCTTGTTTGGACGAGCAATATACTGTTATCGCCTGTTCGCGTCACGTATTACGATATAAGGTATATGTGAAGCTAGCGAAACGGTCGCTATCGCATTATGAGCGTGGCATGTAGTTATGTTGTTACATGACAAGCACCTCAAGCTTATGATGTTTGTACCAGCCATTTGTCTCCGCCATTCATTTATGTCCAGTAATACCAAATTCGGTGTATGTCGAGCTATCGAGGCAACCTCGAGCGCACTATGAGCGTGGCGTGTACTCATGACCCACATGATATACATGTCTCAAACATCACGTTAGGGTCTGTCAGTTATGTTCACCATTCACTCATATCTTACTGTACTGGTTTTGCGATATGTCATGTGAACGAAATCACCGCAAAATCAACAAGGCCAGGAAATCCAAATCATGACATTCATGACACGTATGTCATGATTTTAATGTTGTGACTAATAACTTATGCGGGTAATACAGCCATGCTTTTCCATGCCAAGTTTTTTATAGTATATGACACTATAAAACGGCCAGGAAAGCTAAATGTAGGAGGTAGATTAGATTAGATCGATAGATAGATAGATAGATAGATAGATAGATAGATAGATAGATAGATAGATAGATAGATAGATAGATAGATAGATAGATAGATAGATAGATAGATAGACAGATAGATAGATAGATAGATAGATAGATAGATAGATAGATAGATAGATAGATAGATAGATAGATAGATAGATAGATAGACACAGACAGACTGACACAGACAGACAGACAGACATACAGACAGACAGACAGACAGACAGACAGACAGACAGACAGACAGACAGACAGACAGACAGACAGATAGATAGATAGATAGATAGATAGATAGATAGATAGATAGATAGATAGATAGATAGATAGATAGATAGATAGATAGATAGATAGATAGATAGATAGATAGATAGATAGATAGATAGATAGATAGATAGATAGATAGATAGATGACAAGAGGCAGTGCGCCGTGGTTTCATCTGGTAGTTACGCCATAGTGATGCGCAGATCAGAGGTTGGTTGGCTCAATTCGAGTGTTTTGTTGAAGCACCTGAAAAGTCCCTCTATGGTCCAGTGTCACCACCATTGCGGAAGGCAGAAGGAAATTGATGCTGCTATACAAAAACACGAAAAGCAACTGATTTTATTCCACGGCTCACGCACGCCTCCTCATGCGTACGCCAACTTTGTTGTCGTCAATGCTTCGGCAAGTCGGCCCACGCCAACGCCTCCTAAACAATGCAATGGGACATAAAAACTCATCGAAAGTTTGTGATCAATGACTCCCTACAATGTAAACAAAAATATCCCCAGCTGGGAGGAAGTGAGGAATGATACGCCCACACTGCTCAGGTGGCCTGACACAAACCATATTGTACCAGAGCAAATATATTTGTCTTTTCACCGTTTTTCTCCGGTGGGCGCGGACGAAAGAAACTGGAGAAAAACGGCGCCGATCCTCTGAGTATGCTCCCATGATTGCACCGGAAATGCTCCCACACATTGCCTTTGTCCCGGTGGATGCTCCCCAATTGCTCCGGCTCATCACTCAGCGGCAATCATTGGCTGTTCGAGGAGTGACGTAGGCAGCCTCGCCGCTGGAAGGCTGGTCCTCACAAACCAACATGGCGCTGACCAAGCCGGTGCTGTGAGGATTGTGCGAAGTGTTCGGCCACGTTCGACAAAAAGGACACTGCTCTCTGCACCTTCTGGATATCACAAGCAAGTACAAGCAGCAACGAAGGTTATCTTTGACAGAAATAAGTTCTGTGAATGGTAATCGTGTGATGGTCCCTGCAGCAAACGACCTATTGTAATCTCACGAGTGTTC
Source organism: Rhipicephalus microplus (assembly GCF_043290135.1). Classification (NCBI taxonomy): domain Eukaryota; kingdom Metazoa; phylum Arthropoda; class Arachnida; order Ixodida; family Ixodidae; genus Rhipicephalus; species Rhipicephalus microplus. The sequence continues at coordinate 101,772,725 of NC_134700.1, read as the reverse complement.
AGAGGCTCGGCGGTAGTCGGTGCGGCGAAACAATAGTGAGTGAGCATTCTTTGAATTACCTGTGTTCTTCTTGTCAGGTAGTGCTAAGACTGGATAATGTTGGGTTGTAAACGCAAACATGTGATCAAATTAGGCTAATTATAAAAGACGCCAGGAAAAAGTCAGCGTGATTCCGATAATGCGTTTTTGGAATACGTATTTTTTGCTTAACTTCACAAAAGCAAAACGGAGGGGCGAGCGTAATGGTGCTGTTTCCTTATGACCTCAATGTAGCACAAAAAAAAGGCGAGAGCAAAAAAAGTGAGCACCACAAGTGCTTTTAGTGTTCACTTTTTTGTCCAAGTCCTTTTTTGCGCTGCAATTAATTTGTAATAACTTCGGTAAATTTAATTAAGTCAGCGTCATACTCGGAGCGCCGATTACATATTGCCACGTTCCATTTCCCAAGTTTTTGTTATCGCCCCAAAACACCACACGATTCTCAGCGCAAACCGCGCCTGCAGTTTTCTAGAAGGTTCCGGACTGTAGTAGATCATTTCGATAAGATCACGCCCACTGTGCGAACGGTACAGATTGTTCTGGAACCTACGCCACCGCCAGCGATAACGCTAGAACATTCGACGGCAAGAGTATAAATGCCGACGCGCTTCGCCGCTTGTCAGTTGTTGATCGAAGGCCGACGCTCCGTTCGCCGCTATCAGTCCGAGACTGCTATCTGTGCGAGACTGCTGCTGTAATTGGACTTTCCTTACCGGGCACAGGTTCGCCCAAATAAACAGTTAAACCCCAACACGAAGTCCTGTCTTCGGCCACGTCACGACGAGAGGTGCTGCTTCGTTCATGTACCGGACGCCCTCGTCAAGCCGTGAACCCAGCCCACGTCGCGGAGAAGACACCGACGCCAACCAGGAGCAGCCAACAAGCCGCCGACAGCAAGGGCTACCACCGAAGTACGGGCTTCTACAAGACAAGGCGCGGAAGACCAAGGCCATGACCGCGACTGCAGCGACAATGACAACCGCAGCGTCCCAGCCCACGATGGTCATGCACCAACCCAGGGAACCACCAATTTTCCATGGGTCATCGTTCAAAGACCCGGAGTCCTGGCTAGAAACATACGACCAAGTGGCCGCCCTCAACCATTAGGACCATGACGAAAAGCTGCGTCATGTGTTCTTCTATTTGGAAGACACCGCAAGGACCTGGCTCGAAAATCTGGAGTCGACTCTCCGAACGTGGGATGCTTTCTGCGGTGCATTTCTGCAAACGTTCGTGAGCGTCGCTCGCAAAGAGAGGGCCGCTGCATTATTAGAGACCCGGGTTCAACTACCAAATGAACATGTCGCCAGTTTCACAGAAGAAATGACCCGACTATTTCGTCACGCTGACCCAGACATGCCTGAGAAGAGAAAAGTTCGTTTCCTTATGCGAGGGGTCAAACAGGAGCTTTTCGCGGGACTGATGAGAAACCCACCGAAAACCGTCCAAGAATTTGTAGCCGAAGCGACCACTATCGAAAAGACACTGGACATGCACACTAGACAGTATAATCGTCGCCTGACTGCAGACTGCGCTGCTGCTCAAGCCAGTAACTCCGGAGACCTGTGTGAAACGATCCGAGCGATCGTGCGGGAAGAGCTGCGCAAGCTGTTGCCTTCGGCGCAGCCTCTAGTGGATTCAATCGCCGACATTGTGCGAGAAGAAGTTCGGCAATCGCTTCAACTTCCCCACGCACCGCTGCCCGAGCCGAAAGGTATGAGCTACGCCGCTGCACTGCGCCACAACGCTCCTCCCCGTCCACCCCAAAAGGCCGCCCCATCGCACTTCCGTCGACAGACGCCACCACCGCCACCACCCCCACCGACGTCATACCGTTCGCCTGTGGTCCAGCACAGTGCACCGAGGAAGACTGACGTCTGGCGCACCCCTGACCATCGCCCGCTCTGCTACCACTGCGGCGAGGCTGGACACACATACCGCCGTTGCCAGTACCGACAGATGGGACTATGTGGCTTCGCCGTCAATGCACCGCGTCCACAGCCAGGAGAACGACCACGTGACATCGCCGACTACCTGACAGGAACTCGGTGGACACCACGAAGCTCTTCGCGTTCCCCGTCGCCCAGCCGCCGCACGTCACCACACCACCGGCAGTACTCTGGCCCTACGCGGGGCCGGTCTCCTAGCCCGTATCCGGGAAACTAATGGCAGCAACCGTAGGAGGTGCGGTTGCTGTGCGACGAACTACCGAAGATCCTCCTCCTCCGACGACGCCGCGACGGAGCTTTCCGAACACAACGCCAACCAGGCAAAGCCCTGACGGCGAAAGCTCACTTACCGAAGGTGGCCTGACGACGCAACATGGAAGCAGCGGAACAAGCCGACGCAGCCGTCACCCGACGCCACGCCCTAACTGTAATGCGAGACGGCAAACTAGCGACCTCGACGTTCTTAACGACGGCCACAGTGTGACCGCTCTCGTCGATACTGGAGCCGACTATTCTGTCATCAGTGGGTCGTTCGCCGCGAAGAAAGTTAGGACAGCTTGGAAAGGCCCTGAAATCCGCACAGCTGGAGGTCATTTCGTAACGCCTGCAGGAATCTGCACAGCGAGAGTCACCATTAACGGCCGTATATATCCTACAGACTTCGTAGTCCTACAGCGTTGCTCGAGAGATGTCATCCTTGGCATGGACTTCTTATGCCTCCATGGTGCTGTCATCAACCTAAAAACAAAGTTGATAACGTTAGCCACAGAAGAAGCACTACCGCCACGCACGCCGTCAGGACACCATGCCTTGAATGTGCTGGAAGAGCAAGTCACCATTCCGCCTCGCTCAAGCGTCATTATTTCAGTCGGCGCTCCTAAATCACTTGACTTGGAAGGCGTCGTTGAAGGCAGTCAGCATCTGCTGGTCACCCGAAATATTTGCGTCGCAAGAGGAATTGCAGAGCTGCGGGGAGGCAAAGCAACGGTTATGCTCACGAATTTCAGCAATGAGTACAAACATGTGAACAAAGGAACAACGGTCACGTACATCGAAGAAATTCTCGGAGCCACTAGTGCTTCCGCCCTCGACGATTCTGCGGAACCTGCTCAGAGGAACCGAGCCCCTCCCATAGCTTTCGACGTCAATCCCAGACTTCCGAACGATAAGCAAGAACAGCTCAAGGCCCTGCTCCTGCAATACGAAGATTGCTTTTCGTCGTCATCGAAAATTCGGCAGACCCCAATCACGAAGCATCGCATCATAACTGAAGAAAATGCCAGACCACTCCATCGGAGTCCGTACAGGGTTTCGACGCGAGAACGTGAAGCCATGAAGAGACAAGTTGATGAAATGCTGCGGGATGACATTATCCAACCGTCCAAGAGTCCATGGGTATCCCCCGTGTTGTTAGTGAAGAAAAAGGATGGGACCCTACGTTTCTGCGTCGATTATCGCCGCCTGAACAAAATCACAAGAAATGACGTGTATCCTCTCCCACGAATAGACGACGCACTTGATCGGCTCCATAACGCCAAGTACTTTTCGTCAATGGACCTCAAGACTGGCTATTGGCAAATCGAAGTCGACGAAAGAGACCGAGAGAAGACGGCGTTTATAACACCAGACGGCCTCTTCGAGTTTAAGGTGATGCCCTTCGGCCTTTGCTCTGCGCCTGCAATTTTTCAACGCGTTATGGATACAGTACTGGCAGGATTGAAGTGGCGGACTTGCCTTGTGTACTTGGAACACGTCGTTTCCTCGAGTTTCGACGAGCATCTTCGGCGCCTTGAAGCTGTACTTCAAGCCATCAAGACTTCCGGACTCACACTGAAGCCAGGAAAGTGCAGGTTTGCGTATGAGGAGCTCTTGTTTCTGGGGCACGTTATCAGCAAGTCTGGAGTTTGTCCCGATCCACGGAAAACAGCCGCCATCACCGACTTCCCGCCACCCACTGACAAGAAAGCTGTGCGCCGATTTCTGGACCTGTGCGCCTATTATAGGCGGTTCTTGAAAAACTTCGCCCGCATCGCCGATCCTCTCACTAATCTTACCAAGGCCGACGTGGAGTTCAAGTGGGAAACACCACAGGAACATGCTTTCCAGGAGCTTAAACATCGCCTCCAGACGCCTCCGTTACTTGCCCATTTCGACGAATCCGCCGAGACAGAAATACATACTGACGCAAGCAGCGTAGGTCTTGGCGCCGTTCTTGTGCAGAAGGCTGACGGACTTGAAAGGGTTATTAGTTACGCCAGCCGATCGCTATCCAAAGCAGAAGCAAATTATTCCACAACAGAAAAGGAGTGCCTCACCATCAACTGGGCTACGTCGAAATTTCGCCCCTACCTCTACGGCAGGCCCTTCACAGTTGTGAGCGACCACCACGCCTTGTGTTGGCTAGCCACCTTGAAGGACCCTTCAGGTCGCCTCGCACGATGGAGCCTGAGACTTCAAAAATATGACATTACTGTCATTTACAAGTCCGGCAAAAAACACTCTGACGCCGACTGTCTCTGTCGTGCGCCTGTCGACCAACCACTACCCGACGACACGGATGACGACTACTTTTTGGGAACGATAACTACCGACGACTTCGCTGAACGACAGCGGGCTGACCCGGAACTTATGGCCCTAATAGAATACCTCGAAGGCAGGACCGCCGAAGTCCCGAAGGTATTCAAGCACGCACTTGCGTCGTTCTTTCTACAAAACGGTCTTCTACAAAAGAGAAACTTTTCACCGCTTCGAGCTAAGTACCTCCTTGTGGTGCCTTAAGCTCTGCGACCAGAACTCCTGCAGGCCCTGCACGACGATCTGACAGCAGGGCACCTCGGTGTTTCTCGCACGCTCGCGAGGATACAAGAAAGGTACTACTGGCCACGTCTTACCACCGACGTCACTCGTTATGTGAGGACATGCCGGGACTGTCAGCGACGCAAGACACCGCCGACAAGGCCAGCGGGACTTCTGCAGCCAATTGATCCACCTTGCCGACCTTTCCAGCAGATCGGCATGGACCTACTGGGGCCGTTCCCGACGTCGGCTTTTGGAAACAAGTGTATCGTGGTAGCTATCAACTACCTCACCCGCTACGCCGAGACAAAAGCCCTGCCAAAAGGCAGTGCATCCGAGGTAGCTAAGTTCTTCGTCGAAAATATCGTCCTACGTCACGGCGCCCCGGAGGTCCTTATCACCGACAGAGGAACGACATTCACTGCCGACTTAACTCAAGCGATCTTGGCATACAGCCAAACAAACCACCGCCGGACGACAGCGTACCACCCACAGACCAACGGCCTCACCGAGCGGCTTAACAAGACGATCGCCGACATGCTGTCAATGTACGTCGATGTCGAACACAAGACGTGGGACGCCATTCTTCCGTATGTGACCTTCGCATACAACACGGCGGTGCAGGAGACGACGCAGATATCTCCATACAAATTGGTCTACGGAAGGAGCCCGGCAACGACGCTCGATGCCATGTTACTCAACGTCACCGACGAAGAAAACCTCGATGTGAGCGAGTACCTTCAACGCCCCGAAGAAGCCCGACAACTTGCGCGTATCCGTATCAAGAATCAACAGTCGACCGACAGCCACCGCTACAACCTTCGACGACGCTTCGTGGAATGCCAGCCCGGTGAACGTGTTTGGGTGTGCACGCCGATACACCGACGTGGACTAAGTGAAAAGCTTCTGCGACTGTACTTCGGACCCTACAGGGTGGTTCGACATCTCGGCCCACTTGATTACGAGGTTGTCCCCGACAGCATCACGAACTCTCAACGACGCCGATCGCGACCTGAAGTCGTCCTTGTCGCGCGCCTCAAGCCGTTTCATGCGCGTTAACAAACTGAAACAGTGTTTTTTTTGTATTATTGTTGTATCGTAATTTATTCATTGTACTTTCTTGCATTATTATTGTACCTTCATCTTTAGTTAAAGCATCGGGACGATGCCTTTTTTCAGAGGGGGGCAATGCCACGTTCCATTTCCCAAGTTTTTGTTATCGTCCCAAAATACCACACGATTCTCAGCGCAAACCGCGCCTGCAGTTTTCTAGAAGGTTCCGGACTGTAGTATATTATTTCGATAAGATCACGCCCACTATGCGAACGGTACAGATTGTTCTGGAACCTACGCCACCGCCAGTGATAGCGCTAGAACATTCGACGGCAAGAGTATAAATGCCGACGCGCTTCGCCGCTTGTCAGTTGTTGATCGAAGGCCGACGCTCCGTTCGCCGCTATCAGTCCGAGACTGCTATCTGTGCGAGACTGCTGCTGTAATTGGACTTTCCGTTTACCGGGCACAGGTTCGCCCAAATAAACAGTTAAACTCCAGCATGAAGTCTGCAGTCTTTGGCCACGTCACGACCCCGTGACAATATGCAACAATAGAAAGTATTATCGTTTTGGGTTGATTATATCAAACGCTAATATTTTCAAAGGTAAACCTATCTGGCTAAAAAACTTTTTCATCTTGTCAGTACACATAAATGGTAACATTTGGCCACTTTCCAATCAAGAAACGCCAGGTCGAGGTCTACCACTGCGTAAAATTTATTTTGATATAATATTTAATCTGAACTAAGAAAACAAGAATAACCTAAATGAGAGTTGACTATTCATAATTGTGGTGAACTGAGGTAGCGCTATGTTCTTGGTGCAGACTTTTAGAACGCATACATGCACTCAACCTGGTGAAAAAGTTATTTTGGTTGGATAAGTTGTATCTGAGATATTATACTAGAAGTATACTTGACTCTTCGGGCAACGCGTTTTTTTTTTCAGGATAAGAAAGGGAAGTGCGATGGAAACTTATCAAACTGGAGTCAAGGAATGCCGAAAAAATGGCAGCATATCCACGGAGTGAATGATGGAGAGTGGGGCGAACCCTTCGTCTGTCTATGAGTCCGTCTGTGTGACCGTCCATGCGTCCATCGGCCCATCCGTGCGTGCGTCTGTTCGTGCGTCCGTCCTTGCGTTCTTCCATGCATCCACCCCTGCGTCCGTTCACTGGTCCATCCATGCATCCGTCTGTGTGTCCGTTCGTCCATCAATTCTACACTCCAAGTACCACCATCTCGCATCTTTTCATCATATATTCACCATATAGAAGCACCGCCATTCAGCGAATATTCCAAAGACTAAACGAGAGATCGCACACGCACACTTTCTTACGGCTTGCGCTTTGGGTCTACTTCCCACCTTTCACCACCTCGAGTTCATGGTATATACTAGTTCACTGTATTCGTGGCACTGCAACTTAACGCTCGCTAAACCTTTGTAAAACCAAGAAGGTTCCGCCTAGTGCGTATAACCTAGCAACCTTTTCCTGTCAGATAGTGCTCAATGTACACGCCAATGGCTACTAATGGGAAATGAGAGACAGCAGAATTCGGCTTTTACTTTCTTACGGCTTGCGCTTCGTATCTATTTCCCTTGAACCACCTCGACTTAATTCATGGTTTTAACTAGCTCATTGGATTCATGACAAAGCGGCTCAACGCTCGTTAAACAGTTCTAAAACTAAGGATGTTACACCCAGCGCGTATAACGTAGCAACCTTTTCCTGTCAGATAGGGCTTAATGTACATGCCAATCGCGGCTAATGGGAAATTAAAGACAGTAGAATTAATTCGGCTTTTACCTCTTACGGCGTGCGCTTCGTATCTATTTCCCTTTAACCATCTCCAGTTCATTCTTGATATATACTAGTTCATTGTATTCATGGCGCTGTGGCTCAACGCTCGCTAAACCTTTCTAAAACTAAGGAGGTTACACCCAGTGAGAATAACGTAGCAACTTTTTCTTGTCAGATAGTGCTCAATGTACATGCCAATGGCTGCTAATGGGGATCGCAGCGTGCGCGTTAACTAAAAGACAACATTCTCCTGTCCCTCATTCCCCATTAGCAGCCATTGAGATGTACATTGAGCACTATTTTTTAATGTTCAAGAACGTACAGAAGAAATCTCTCACCGGCACCACCTCGGAAGTTGAAATGTTATACTTGTTACATGCTACAACGGCTACGAGGGACAAACGGGTGCCGATATAAGGAGCTTTGCCCCTAAAAGAAAATGAAGGAGTAGCTTGGCAGTACGAGTAATGCGGCGCTCTACGGTTCTGAGAAATGGGGTGGGGCGGGGTGTTAGTGAAGTTACCTCACATGACAGCCCGGCTCAACATTCTAGACAGAAGAGACATGGAACTTAAAGGTAATGGGAGAGATTGCTGTCCTGCTGCCGCATTTTTTTTTCCTTTTCAGTCGTGCTGCCAAGGCTGTGACCACAGTTGTTTTTTTTTTTTGTCGGAACGTGAGAGTATCATTAGTGCTGAAACGTAGTTTCCACCGGGACAAGGGAACGACGCTGGCCAGTGAAGAGTAGAGGGGAAAAGAAAATTTCTTCAAGCCAGGGACGCTCGTCGTGACCCTTGCACGTGCATCACATCTATGGCCTCCGAACGTTTCCACGGACCTTTGGGTCGTGTAAACTTGTCGACCTTCCCCTATTTCTGCGAAAATGAGGTTCTCTAAGGTGGCGTAGTGTTTGTGTCTTTTATTGTTTTTTAATTTTTTTTCGTTGTAGTGAACGTATTCTCATTTTGTGCTTCAGGCTACGTGTCTCGAAGAAATACATGCTCCTACAATCACTACACAAAAAAAATGTCCACTACAACAAGAATCAAAATATAGTGGGCAGTGCAAATAAAAAACTATAATGATTTATCTCCAAACTTATTTTCTAAAGAAGATGAAGTTACGCTTTTCTTCAAAACAGGCTGCAACCATGCAAACCCTTAAATTCAACTTTGCTAAATGTATGACGATGAGCACGCACTAAAATGCGACTCTATTAATCAGCTTAAATATTCCAATAATTTCAGAAACAACCAGGAGGGACATTTATGATGTCGTCTACTAGAGTACAGGTATAAGAATACTTTAGTCCACAGCTGCGTCTGAATGTTTCCGCAAAGCCCCGCCGCGGCGGTCTAGTGGCTAAGGTATTCTGCTGCTGACTTGAACGTCGCAGGATCGAATCCCAGCTGCGGTGGCTGCATTTCCGATGGAGGCCAAAATGTTGTACGCCCGTGCGTTCATGTTTGGGTGTACGTTAAAGAACCCCAGGTGGTCAAATTTTCCGGAGCCCTCCACTTCAGCTTATCTTATTATCATAGCATGGTTTTGCGATGTTAAACTCTACATATCAATAAATCAATCGATCAATGTTTCAGCAAAGGTAGAGCTATTGATTTAAAAATATATAAAAAAACTTTGGCCAGTTTCAAACTTTGGTGCGTCAGGTGTGTTTTCATGATGTTGAGGCTGTTTCACACCGGATTACATCAGATGTGCTTCTTGATATTGAACGCTCACCCTGTCTTGTGTGTGTGAGTGTTTGTACTCTGTTGGTGTGTGTGTAGCAGTAAGGCTTTATTTAGTGTCCGTGGCTACAGTGTTCTCAGTTTTTGTGCCTCTGGCAGTGTTTGCAGTTCTCGTGTGTACATAATTATTGGAACAATATTTGGGAATGGAATAAGCTGAATCCTTGCGTCGTCAATGAATCTGATGGATGTTCTTTCGGGGATGGTAAAGAGCTGTTGCCGGTGGCCACGCTTTCTTTGTTTGTCGTGTATTTTTGCAACATTATGGGCTTCATTTTCAAGCGCTGCGATTCAAACCTGACTGCTGTTGATTTCATGTTATCTGTCTTATTGTGTTTTATTTTTGGTGGTTTTTTGCATTTTATTTTTGGTCGCTTTTTGAAATAAATAAAACAAAAAGAACTCAATTGTTTTCTTGAATTTCTCTTGCAAAAGCTTTGTGGGAAAGAATACACTGTGACTCTGCAGCGCTTGCATAAAAATTGAGACTTCTTTCATCTAATCAATGCGTGAAAGAATCAGCACATGAACAGCGGAACAAACACTTCAAAAAAATACTGATCCACCTAATTGAAATTCTGCCCGGACGAAGTACATTGGTAAAATTCTCTGGGGGTACCACAGAAAAGCTCCGGATAGACGGAGTGAAAAATCCGCGAAAATGCTCCAGAGGAGCCTCGTAATCACTCCGACCAGCCGGCATAAATTGCCAGAAAAAGCACTCCAGCAGCGCCACGCAATTGCTCCGGTAAGTCGGAACAAAATATCTGTTAAAAGTGCTCCGGGTGCGCCACGCAATTCCTCTAGACTGCTGGAGCAAAAACTTTCCTCCGGATGCCCGGAGCGAAAAGTGCTCCGAATAGGAGTGATGCTAGATAACAAGGGATTTGCTCCGATCTCGGAATACTTTTAAACGCCAAGCATTTCTTAGCGAACTTCAGGGACTTTCAGCGTATCTACCTATCTATCTATCTATCCGCCTACGACTTACAGCTCTCCTGGCCGTGGCCGTTTCGATAAAAGTATCTATAACAATCTTAGTATGGCATAACGTGACTGTGTAAAGAACATATCTAACTAGTCAGAACACTAAAATCATAAATTGTATGTAATAAATATCAAGATTTACATTTCATGGTTCAGCAGATCAAGCGGTGGCTTCGTTCACTTGGCATGTAGCAAAACTGGTATGGTATGGAATGACTGCATGGATACATACCACCGACCATAACATGAAAATTATGGCATGCATGTCATGTAACAACTTGATTACATGCCACGCTCATGATGCGCTCGCGGCCGTTTCGCTGGCGTCACATATGCCACATTCGGTATTTCAGTACAAGAATGTATGAAGAAGGCATGGGACTGGCGCAAACATCATAATCATGACATCAATCGTTGTGACAGCACGACTACATTCAACGCTCATGATGCACTCGTGGCCGTTTCGCTAGCTTCACTTGTAAAAAACTTGGTGTTACGCGACGCGAATACACGACATAGGTAAATGACACATCGAAACATGATGATCACGTCACGGGAGTTATGTAACAACATGACTACATACCACACTGATGCACTCGCGGTCGTTTGGCTAGCTTCACATATGCGAAATTTGGTATTACTGACGCCAATGGATGACGAATGCATGTGACTGGTGCAAACATGATAATCATGAGATGCGTGTCATGTAAGGATATGACTACATGCCACAGCCAAGGTGCCAATACATTTTGACGTGACGCGGTGCGCGTGCTCATCGGCGTTCATTTCATCGAATCACGCCGGCGTTGCAACGCCAGGCACTAGTCCTGCCATATACTCGCAGGCGCGCGCCTCGTTGCTTCTCTTTGACGCATGCGCGTTTCAGCGCGTCCGGCGTGTCTATGTTACGAAAAGACGTTGACGGAGTGTTGTCGGGTAATGCATTGGCGCGAAATTCAGCATGTCGCAACTTGCCCCGGTTGCCGTCGGGCCGCGCCAACAGACGCTGGTCACGACTGGCGTCCTACTATAGGGTGCTCGCGTTTTGCTAACGTAGCGTCGCTGTTCCCAGCGTGCGCGTATTAAGACGATCGAGACCAGGGACTGCTTCGAACGAATATGGTTTATTAGAAGAAGTGAAGTAGCGCGCGCTCGCTCCAGGCAGCAGTCTTGTTCTTCCTTTTTCTTCCGACGTTTGATGATGATATTTTATAGGCTCCCGCCCGCCCAAATTGAAATGTGATAAACTCTCGCGGGCTCTTTGAAACAACCTTCCATGGGGTATATATGGTTCACCGATCTTCTTAGAAGCTCTTTTTCGCCTGTGCGAAGGAGACAAGCTCTTGTTATTCCGTCTCGCCCAGGGTAGAGTTTTTCAATCCAGCACATTTTCCAAAATGTTCTTGAAGCCTTGTCCTCAACCAACACAATGTCACCCTGTGAGAGTGGTTTTGCTTGTCACGTCTTGGCTTTGACCGTAGCTCCTATTTACTTGATGTATTCTTGATGCCATTTTTTCCACCAAGCGCACACGAGTTTGCATCTGTGTCGCCATGTGTCTTCAATGTCACCGTTGTACAGTCTTGTCCGTCTTGAAGCTGTCGCCGTCCACCTATGATGTCTGCCGGCGTTAGTGGCATTGGCTCGTCAGGTTCTCCATATACGTAAGTCAATGATCGATTGTTGAGTGTTCCTTCAACTTCTGCTACAATAGTGCGTAGCTCCTCTACCGAAGCTGTGCTTTTCGATATTATTTTTCGCATCGATCTCTTCAAGCTTCTTATGAGGCTCTCGAAAAATCCTCCCCACCATGGCGCGCACTCGGCTATCGTTTTCCACTGAATTTGTTGGCCCCTGCAGTAATTCTTTAAGACCTCGTTTCTAATTGTTTCGAGCATTCTGTTATTTCCTTTCCAGCTTTTATAAATTTTTGGGCGTTGTCCGAGTAGATTACTGCTGGCATTCCCTGTTGAGCTGTAAATCGTCAGAATGCTTGTGGAAAACTTGACGATGACAAATCATTGGTAACTTCCAAGTGTACTCTTGTTACCGCGCAGGTGAATATCAGTACATATTGCTTGACAATTTGGTACTTGTCGTTTGAGTAAAGAGGTCATGTGAAGTCAACTCCCGTAACTTTGAATGGCTCTGTTTATGTGACTCTGTCTGCCGGAAGTGGAGGTATGTCTTGAGTCACCGGTCTGGAGTTATGCCTCTTGCAGACGACACATTTATTTAGAACTCTTTTCACTGCTTGTCTACCCTTCAATATCCAGAAATTAGTTCGAAGTTGTGCTAGCGTCGCTTGAACTCCTTCGTGTGATACCATTTTATGCACGTGACGTATTAGCAGTTTTGTGAAATGCGCATCCTTTGGAATTACAGTTACTTGCTTGTTGAATTCTCGGCTGTACTGCAAATGTCCCTTCTGTCTGATAGTTCCATGTTCACCAAGGTAGACTTCGTGTCCATTAATTTCAAATGATTGAGTGTTTGAATAAGTCTCACCCTTTCTTTGTCTCAGTGATATTTGGGTCTGTCTTATCTAGTATTTCTCTGCAATTGTTATCTCTTTTTCTGTCAACGGCCCTTTATATTTTCCTTTCTTGTGTTGTTTATGAATCTGAACACCCATTCTGTCACTGTTATAAGCCATCCGTATAATGAATACCTTTCGATTTCCAAGATTGGCTCAATTTCGGCTCTTCCCATGCATTGGTGACTTTGTGTTTTATGCTGGTTTTCCACGCCTTTATTTGTGCCAATTATGCTTACTAAGTTCTTTTTCAGTGATGTTATTCATTCGGGACCGTTCCATCATAACTTTAACGCTATCAATGCCTTTGCGCTTATTCCTCGTGTAAGTAGGCCAGCAGGGTTGTCGTCACTTTGAACGAACGACCAGCTTGCTTGAAGTGTTTTTTCTATAATTTCTGCCATTCTGTTGGCAACAAAAGAATCTCTTTTGCTCGTTCCCTTTATCCGGTGAAGCACAATCATTGAGTCCGTTCAGCAGTGTATTTCCTGAATTCTTTCGTTGAAGTTACCTTCGATGTGGTCGCATAATCTTGATGCTACCACCGCTGCCATCAGTTCAAGTCACGCCAATGTCAGCTCTTTATTTGGAGCTACGCGGCTTTTTGCTGCTACCAGCCTTGATTCTTCGCTTCCATCGTGGTATACTGCTATCAAGTAGGCTGCCGCTCCGTATGCTAATGGGCTCGCGTCGGCAAATACAAGCAGCTTGTATGCTTGTACTGGTTGATTCTTGCTTGCGTAGCATCGTGGTATTTCTAAAACTCGAAAGTCCTCCGCTTCAGACATAACGTTCTTCCATTTGTCGCATTCACCTTTAGAGAGCTGGTCGTCCCACGTGACGTTCGTTTTTCACAGCCTCTGCAGTCCTATTTTCGCGTGTACTGTGAATGGCGACAATAAACCGAGTGGGTCAAATATCTTCGCTTTGGTTTGTAACACAGCCCTTTTTGTCAAGTACGTTGTATCTGTTAATAAATTCCACTTTTCCTTAGGAAAGCAAATCATGTCCTTTGAGTGTTTCCATATCAAGCCCAGAAGCATTGTAAGTCCTCTAGATCGAATATCTATGTGCGAATCGTCCCTTTCGTTTTCATCAATTATTTTGTTGAATCGCTCTTCATTGGATGTCCATTTTCTCAAATTCATCGCTGCCTCTCTGAACACTTCCTTTGCCTCTTTGTACAACTTGACTGCTTCCTCAAGCGTTGCTGCTCCCAAAATGACATCATCCACGTAGATCACTTTCTGCAGTGTCCTTGTCGTATCAGGAAACTGGTCTTCCACTTGTTTCAATTGGTGTTTAATTGAAGCTGCCAGTATAAACGTGCTTGGTGTTGTTCCGAACGTAACTCTTGTCATGCGCCATGTTTGTGCTTCATTCATTAACCTTCCTTCAGCGTCATGCTTCCACCACAGAAATCTCATTGCATCTCTATCCTCTTCATGTATAGAGATTTGTAGAAATGCCTTTTCAACAACTCCAACTAATGCCACCTTTTCTTTTCGGAAATTAATGAGCAGGGAGAGCATGTCCTCATTCAAATTCGGTCCTGCCTCTAGGTTCTCGTTTAAAGACATGCCTTTTCGAGAATGTGATGAGGCATCAAACACTACTCGAACCTTTGTTGTGGCTCGGTCCTCTCTAATGATTGCGTGATGTGACATGTAGTAGCAAAGTGCATTTGGCTGTTCTGATCGCTCTTGGACCTTCTCTGTGACTCCTAATGCCATATGCTCTGATATAGCTTTATCGTGGCGATACAGCATGTCTTCATTTTTCTGCAGCCTTTTAGCGAGTTGCTGTAGTCTTTTTATCGCATTTTCTTGTTGCTTTCGAAGTTTACGTCCTGTTTCCATGACAAGCTGACTTGATAGCGACCGCTTTGTTGTACAATCTTGCGCTCCAATTTTTCGACCACTTCATTTCCGGTGTTATCCAAACTATTTCTTGTGATCCCCATTGACTCCAGGCATCAGAACTTCTGTAGCTCTTGCTGGAGTTCTCTCTCCACAGCTTCGACCTTCAGAACCATGACTGCTTGATTATGTGTTAGTTTTGTCTTGTTTTGCTCTGACGGCCCTTGCAGTACCCATCCCAGTATAGTTTCTACTGCCATCAGTCTGTCCTCGATTCTTTGAGTTCTACCAGTAAAGAATTCCCAATAGTAGTCTGAGCCAATCAGTAGTCTTACAGAATCTGCTGCAGTCGTCTTGTTCCTGTTATCAGTCCCTTGCATAACTAGCTGTTTCATTTTCTCCCCGAGTTTCTTAGTTGGAGTGGGTATACAACTGTGCGAGATAACGTCGACTTGTAACGCTTCAATCACTGTTGCCATGCTTGTTTCTCGTGATCCTACCGTCACTGGCACCACGTTCATTAATTTAACCTTTTCGTCTCCTCCAAATGAACCAATCGTCAGCCTTTCCTGTCGCAACGCCTTCGCACCCATTTCTTTCGCTAATCCCGCTTCAATAAACGAACGTTGACTTCCGCTGTCTAATAACAAACGGCAATGTCGGCGACTTGTTTCTCCTTCTACGCACGCTACAGCCATCTGCGAAAGCACAAACCTATGCTTGATGTTTTCGGTTGCGTGTAGCGTAGACGTCGCTGCTTCCGCTTGCGCTGTCTAGATCAGCTCTGCCCTTGTTTTTTGCATCACCGTTCTACACACTGACGTGGCATGTGGTCCCTTGCATTGCTTGCATTTTACTTGTGCCTTGCAAATGCGTGCAGTGTGGTTTGGTCGCGTTCATATGAAACATGCTCAATTTTTGGTAAGCATAGCTTTCTTTTCATCCATTGCAATGCTCCTACGACAGTTTTCGGTTGCGTGGGTTTTCTGCTTACAGAATGAGCATATTCTGTCCACTGAACTATAGAAGCTTGAAGTTGTGCGCATCTGTCCGCGGTTCTCGCTTGGTTTTGCAGTTATCTTCTCTTGTTCATATTGTGTTTCTTCACGAAAAACCGCTTGCTCACTTAAGAATAACATAAGCCTGTCCAGCTTTTCCTCGCACGCTTTTCCCGTTGCGTTGTTTTGCTCGCCGTTTTCTGAAGCTGAGCTGTTTCTCATAGCCTCTTTTGACTTGAACTGCACTGATAATTCTGGTGGAATTTCTCTTTTCAATACCGGTAACCACATCGGCGCACAGCTCTCGGTTTCCACTTTTAGTGACTTGAATGCCAATATGTTAACTTGCACTCTTTGTACTAGCCTATTTAGGTCATTGGTATCTTGAACAGACCTCACTTTCTCCAAACTCAATAGCTCATTCAAGTGCATTTCAATGAATTGTTCTCGATTGCCGAACAATTTTTGTGGTATTTTGATCGCGTCATCATAATTTTCCTCTGCCGAGTACTGAAGTCCTTCAATAGCAGCTGCCGCTTTTGCGGTTAGTGATGCTAACACGTAATTGAACTTCTGTCCTTTGCTCATGTTCGGTCTCAGGTGAACTGCCGACTCGTACTGAGACCAAAAGTGGTGCCACTCCAAAGTTTTCCCCCCAAACTTTATCATTTCAAGCTTTGGTAGCCTAGCCAATTCCGTTGCTTCTTGTCCTGTACTTGAGGGCGTCACCTGCCTTGTCGTATCACTTGAATCCGATTGTTCAGGCGGTCGAAGTCTGAATTCGATTGCAGATAAGATCGTCATTAATTTCATGTCGTACTCTATGACGCATTCAAATTCAGCTTCGGCATTGTCCTCTGTTAGAAACTTTTCCATTTGCTCGTTCGCGCTCTTGAGACTAATGCTTATTCCTCTAATCTGCGCCTGCGTTGTAAGCAGCTGCTCCTGGTTAGCTCCATCATTAATTTGCTGCTCGGCTGCTTTAATCAGTCGCGTGATCTGGGAGCGAAGGGCTTTCCTTTTCTTCGTTATCACTTCTTTGCTCATATTGAGGTGGTTAACAATGACTCCTTACTTGTCAATCGTTCGTTCTGATGCTCGTACTGTCCACCGTGGTCTCGTCGCTCGATCCCGGTTGATCCTCTGCTCTTCCGCCGTTTTCTTCTTTGCTGCTCCGTGGCAGGTTGACCTTTCTTGCCGGCGAGAAGGTAGTATCCTGGTTCACGGCACCACTATTAAGACGATCGAGACCAGGGACTGTTTCGAACGAATACGGTTTATTAGAAGTAGTGAAGTAGCGCGTGCTCGCTCCAGGCAGCAGTCTTCTTTCTTCTTCTTCCGGCGTTTGATGATGATATTTTATAGCGCACGCGTCAACGCTACATTGGAGTATATTGGGCCCTTCATAATGCGCTCGCACCCGTTTTGCTAGCTCCACATATATCAAATTTGGTGTTACGTGACGCCAAAGGATGACAAATTATATGACAGGTGCAAACCTGACAATCTTGACATGAGAGTGATGTAAGAACATGACGACATACCACGCTTATAGCATGCTTGCGGCCGTTTTGCTAGCTCCACATGTACTAAATTTGGTATCACATGACATGATTAGATGACAAAGACGACACATCCAAACATAATCATAATAACACGGAAGTCATGTACGGCACCATTTACCTCCACCTTGTAACGTGGGACTGATCTTAAACTAACATATCCACATTTCCCATTCATGCTTCGCATGTCATCGATTCCCACTGTACGTGGAGTCTTCCATTTTTTTACAGCGGAGTGCTGTGTGTACTCGACGCAGCAACAGCATAGTTTGCACACCAGCTTCTATCATTAAATGCCTCGTGAATATACTTAGGGACATGGTGAGAAAACACAATTTAAAGATAGCAGACACTGCTATACACTTGTCAGTGAGACATTGGAGTCGTACGTCACATAAAGAGGGTACAAGCGAAACGAGAAGTAGCAATTTTCGTAGGCACCCCTCGTCATACAAAAGTCTATCACGAGTCACGTCGACGTTGGTGACACACACTGAATCATTCCCCCATCTTCTCGAAGAGAATCATGGGGGATTGAGAATGCTTTGTGTAGCGTACACAACAGCGTTTCGCATGTGAGAAGCTAGCGTTATAACAATAACAATTTTTAGGGGCGAAGCTTCTCAAGGCGTAGGCTGTGCGTCCCCTGTATGTAGCCACCTCTCGTTTACACTCTAAGCCAAAAACGGCCGAAATGGGAGCAACGGCTGTTTTTACTCCTTCAGACCGATTGTTACTCTCCGAAAAGACCAAGCGGAACAAGATGGCCGACTTGTTCGAGAATGGGGGAGCAACTGTATTCACCTTAAGTTGGTAAGGGAGCAACGGAAGGAGGAACCGCTGTAAATGCTCTTATCACGCAACGGTTACTCCCCGGCAGGACACCGCACACAAATATGCATGCCGCCCACATTGATATTCATGGGCCAGATTATTGTTTGTTCTGTGTGCCAAACTTCACCAAACCAAAACAGTGATTTATTTTAGCATCTGCAGATAATAAGATAGCAGCGCTGGCTGAACACGGAAGGCCTGAGAATACAGCTACGGCAAGTATACCTAACACACGCAGCAGCAGAATGGAGAGTTGGCACGTCAAAGCGGACCGAACGCCGAAACACGTGCAAAACAACAATAAAAAAAAAAGCCTAGACACGCCGTTCGTCCGCGAAGGAAGGGCGTCAAAGTCGATCAAGCACCGAAACACGTGCATAAGGAGCCCCCCCCCCCCCCCCAGATATATCGGAGAAGAAAAAAAAAAGCGGACCCAGACGCGCTTTTCATCAGCCGTACACTTAGTAGCACACTTCACCGTGTAGTTTGAGGGCAGAATGACAAATCTGCGCCATCTGCGCCCGCACGACAATTGTGGCGCTAGCGTAGTAAGCGACGTAATTTACAAAGTGATTTTTATTCAGTGTTTATGTTTACTAGCACTAAATAAAAATTACGCTAAATTTTTTATATTTAATTATGAGTTTTAGTGTACCTCAATTTTTTTTAAGTGTATTAGGAGAACACACTGAAAGCATTGCGCTGACGCCTGTGCTGCCCCTGCTCAACGTTTTTTTTTTCGGCGCAACTAGGTTCGCGTTCGCACTACTCATATTCATATGGTCTTGGTCTGTGGTCGGCAAGCACATCGACATGCGAGCTTGTGAGCTATGTTTTGATCGTGTGTGTGTGTCGCAGATTGGCGTTTCTACTTATTCGTGATGAAGGTTAGTGTATATTTATCTTTATGGAGCGCGAGGTTGTTGTGGATTTTGCTGCCGGGTGGAACAAACACATCGTAAACACGTCTTCAGCTATCTGCAAGCCTGTTCGCTCGTCGGACAAAGGACTGTGCATGCATCAGCGTGCAGGTGAGTGGCATTTCCAGCAACATTTAATGCTCCCACAATACATTGTTGAGTGGTTGCGCTATTAAAAGAGAAATGATTTGCTCTTTCTTATTTACCGTATCCATTGCTCGCCGTATCGGACTAAATTACCTCTATTATTACCGCCTGCATACCCTCTTGCTTCCCCTGTCACCACTGCAGTGCCAGTGTACTTTTGCAGTTAAATGTTCATTTCCGCAACACTACTTCGCTTGAAAAAAACATTGGGGCGGGGTTGTAGCTGCCTTCATACTGGCACTTTTCTACCATTCGCTTTATGTAACGTTAACGGCTGAGTGTTGGGGCCTTGGGCCGCATTTTTTAGAGCTGTAAAGTGTATGTAAATCAGTAAGTGAACAAATCATTGTCGCATCACTTCACTGGCATAGCCAGGTGGTTGCGCACAGAATTTTTTAGGCCGGTCGTAGGGAGCCCATAATGACGACCATATTCGCTTGCCCGGCCACCAATTCAGATAAGCGGACCCCCCCCCCCCCGCACGTCTCAAAAAAAAAATCTGCCCACATCACTTCGTCACTTGCTTCACCTCTGCGCTTAACGTACTATTTTAAAAGCGCACCATCAAGCGAGCGATTTACATATGGACAGAACAATTGGAGGAGGAATGACCCAAATCTTTCAGATTTCTTTAGTCATGCAAAACCATCGCACAACTGAATATTGTAAAAGACAATCATAAATGCTGTATGTTCTCGTTAGCGTTGTCATTATTCTGCATCATGAAATCTTTATGCGCTGTGAAAACTTGGCATGCCATTGAAGTCGCATATCGAAGTTAATACCAATCGACAAAAATTTCGACAACCTCAATAACGCCGTTTGGGATTTGCCGCATGCACATAATTAGGCTGATTCCCACTTGGCTGTTCCTAACCTGACTTCACTGCTACCAAATGAAACAATATTTGATGCATGTCTTTTACTACCTTTTTTTCAGGGATATGACACAAATTTGGTTATACTGCAGATAAAGATACTCCCAACAATGCTAAAGTACAGAAAGCAAGTGAATTATGGTAAGTGCAGACTTTTTGTACTACGTATATGAAAGCATCGCTTTTTAGGGGCAAACTGTGCATGTGTTGGCCAGAGAATAGTTTATCATGCCACATGGTTACACTGGCACTGACAATTTGATATGGCTCCGCTGGCCCGAGTGTGTGCTCACACTGTTACCGTTAAGATAAAATGTTTATGTTTTCATTGCAGGGATTGCTGTTTGTACTAGAAAGCCAACTGCTAAGATTTGTTTACGCTGGTGCTCCTAAAACTGCGCTTTCCCTATTTACATGGACTTTGGCTTACACAAAGCATAACACTTGGGCCTAGATTCACAAAGCTGTCCATGCGCAGGCCTTCATAACAGCGTTTCTTGACTTGAATTTACCCTGTTTTCTGCAGATGTTTCATGGGTTTAAAAGTGCCACAACATGTTGACCTCCCCCACTCTAAAAAATTCTCGTTCAAAGTTCTGCAAGAGTGGGCTTAACTTTCTTGTGCACCTCCTTGCTGTTCCAAGATCCTGAAGTGTTATGCTATTACTAGAGGTGGCAGTGTTTCTAATGTTTGTATTTCCATCACATTGACCAAGTATGCAATCTTGGCTTGACTGGTAGCACATCCTCAACAAATGCCTTTGTGGCACATGTAGAAGGCAGTACAAAATAAATAGGCAGACATTCACACCGGGAGCTAAGTTCTAATAATGCTTTTTTGGAAACCACGCTGCGCTTATTCCAATTTGTCTAACAGAGCAGTAACCTGTTTGGCTGTGAACCAACAAGACGTTGAACTAATAAAAGCTTCACATCTTGTTGCTCTCAGATATATATGTATTGGCAAGCTATTTGTGACACTGTCAAACAAAGAATCAGAGTATCTGTGCATGCCTTAAGGTATATTGCTTCGTTCACATATCTCGTGGCTGTGACTCGTAAACTGAGTGAACAAATGCACCCTAGTTTACTAAATTTAAAGCATTTTTTGAAGGTAGCACGGTCTACATTTATTTGTCTATAGTTTTGTCCAGCCGTTTGCGTCAGGTACAAGGAAATCTACTGAAGATTATCATGTAGCCTCTGCAAATGGTTGCTTTCAAGCAGGCTTTGCATGCTTGGCTTGTGCATACAGGTATTGCACAATTCAAGACGCAGCAGCGTATAATAGAACAGTAGAATGGAGAGCAACTATGTGCACGAGCTAAATAAGTATTTTAACATGAGCGGACGGTACGTGTTATTTGCCACACACATGATCTCACTTAGAATGCCCATTGGTGAATGGGCTCATAGAAACGTCACTCAGCTGTGTATAGAAAACAAGTTAACTGAACCTGAGGGTATCTTTAACTGCTACAAATATGCCTTGTTGCGGTACTGCACATTTTCTTCCAGAATATTGCTGTCTGAGACATCATGTGAAAAGAGTCTACCACATCAGCATTTATATGGCTTGCCAAGTAACGGTTGGCCGAACCTTCCTTTTTTTTAAATTTCGTTTTGCAGTAGACATCCTAGAATGTAAGCGCTGCTGCAGTGTGTGTGACTCATTGTTATGTATTGATTCTGACATGTTAAACCTCACACTTCTATTTTTTTTTCTTGCAGCAATGAGATGCTTCACATATGCCTGTGGTGACATTCCGCTGTGCTAGCCTGATGGAAACACCAGCTGCGAAACTTGAGTCCTTCAGCATTGGAGAAGTTGCCCTTCTCTCACCAATGAAGACACAGACAGCCCTATGCTAGAAATTCAAGATTGTTTTTCCACAGATGACGCAGAAAACCTTTGATGTATTATGGTGCTTGTTTAGTGCTGGCTGTGGTGTGGCGAAGTCTACTTTTACGTGTGCTCACACGTCGCCTCATAAAAAGAACAATAAAGCATTTATTTTCCTTTCAATATTGTCCACTTTTTGTGTTAGAAGCACCCAAGCAGTGCTCTTCCAAGGAGCTCTCGCCATGTGTTAGGCGTGTGACAAGCATACTCAAAATAAATAGTCATTTCCCCAAGGAGTAACTGGAAGCATGTGCAGCTGGTTTTCAGAGAGTAACTGCGAACACGTGGGAGGAACGGTAAAGAGTAACTGTTGCTCTTAGAAGAGCAACTGGTGGGAGTAATGGTTGGTCCGCAAGGAGCAACTGGTGGGAGTAACTGTTGGTCCGCAGGGAGGAACTGGAGAGAGTAACTGTTCATCCCCAGAAGGAGGAATTGAAAGGAGAGCAATGGTTCCTCTCTCTGCAGTTACTCCTTTTAGGGGAGTAATGGGAGTGGCAATGCAATTGCTCCCTGAAAGGAGCAACCCCTATACCCCTGTTGCTCCCTTTTGGCTTAGAGTGTAGTTCTTGCAGCATTCACAAATAGGCTGTACTTGAAGCTGATGATGAAAACATGCAAGATGTTATAAACTGGATGGCGGTACTTGTAGTTGATGATAAAAAATGTGAGGTGTTATAAGATAGGAATGATGTCACATATTGCGTATGTCATTGGTGGAAGGCAATCGTTCAATTTATTCCGGCGTCGTACGCTAGGAAGAGCATTGTTATAAAATCGAGTGGGCAAAAGTTACGGAGGGTTCATGGTTTACCAGGTTTACCTCGGGAGCTTCACCCACTCACCGTGATTCGCCTTGTGGATACAGCGAAACTTTTTTTTTTGCACCATGCAGCCAATAGCGGCGTTGGCCTCACGTGGCGTTTTCCTGTCGCTAGAAACGTGGTATGCGTTTACAGCTCTATTTGCTTGCGTGCCCGGTTGAAAAATACTACCAAGTTATCAAAACAAACAGCGTTCTCGGCTCGGCGTTGGCGTTTCACAACGGCGTGTCGAGAACACATTTCCGGATGTTCTTGAGAGGCGCCCAGCCAGCGAACGGTCGAGAGTGAGGCATGAACGCGCGAGAAACTTGGGCGTAGGGAGGAGAGAGAAGAACGGCAACAAAACGAGCGGCGAAGCATTGCACCTGTCATTGCACCTGATGGCAATAAAGTCAGCTTCGTATAAACACAAACGCTGCACAAACGCTCGCAGCACAAACGCTACAAATGCGTTTCAAACGCACTGCATTGACGCGGTGGCAAGTCACGTTCAAGTCAAGGAGGTGTAGGCTCCAGTTGCTAGGGGGCGAGAATACGCGCCCGTGACCGGAGCTGTTGCTTACAGGAAGGAAAAAAACGGGAGGGAGCATGACGTCGCGCACCCAGCCTTGGCACGCCAACCGGTTTTGAAGCCATGAAAGTCGGCCCAGCACAGCCCAGGACTTCAGGACCAAATCCTGGTCATCTAGTGTGCCCGCGACAGGGCCGTAAGCCTAGACCTGCCGGTCCCCACGTAGGAGTAGCCGGGTGACGCGTGGCAACCTGAGTGTCTGCACTGGACCATAATAGAGTAGTTCTCACTCACTCACTCACCTAACACGTGACCATTTCCGCAAAATCACGCCAGTTACGAGACTAGCCATTACTTCGGAGTGCGGCGCCCGGTAAATTTTAATCGAAATGCGCTGGTTCGGCGCAGACCAGCCGGCTCACGCAGGTGGTTCAAAGGCGGAACAGTACCGAGAGTACTAAAACCTACGACAAGCTCTGCGTTTTGATCCCGTGTTGCGCCGACAAGTTGGGCTTCACTCATTTGGCGTAATGTTTTCTTCCTACAGGCGGACAGCTGCCGACGCCGAAGTGTGACATGAGGGGGGGGGGGGGGGGGCTACAGTTACTAGGGGCGTGCGCGCCCGCAGCCGTTGCTGTAGGAGAGGTTCAGACTGCATGCCTCTTTCGGCAGCCCGCGTGGCAGAAGAGGCGGGCAGCTTGGGATTTTGCGCACGTGTCGGTATAACGTGGCAATGCTTCTCCCAAACGCACACCCGCACCACCACCGCGCCTCCGCTGCGTGCCACACTGATTGGCTGCGGCGAAACGGCGGACCTCGGCAGGTGGCAAAACGTTCCTCCGAGAGTGATTGCACTTGCTGCCTGGTTTTTGTCCAACTTTCGACGCCTATAGAGGTGGTTTTTGTAGCTTGCCGCGTTGCCACCTCGACGCTTTGCCCCCCCCCCCCCCCCGCTTTCGGTGTGAACAAGCCTCAAGAAATACATTCGTATTCAAAAGTACCAAGCTGGCCGACATTACCAACTAAGTACTAATAGTGCGGAGGCCTCTGAAGGGGATGAGCACTACCATACGTGCAATCAACGTCACGACGCTCGCTAGCATTACTTACTTTCTCTGGTTCAAGCGTCCTCATGATTGTACATTCGTGGTGTGTGGATTCGCGAAACAAAAAGCTTCAGAACTGATGACTTTCGACGCTTCCTTGGAAGGTCATTCATGACCCCTTCCAGACATTATTTGCTGATACAAACTTACAAATGTACAAAATGAACACTTCCTTGTCGTTTAAAAAAGTGGCTAGCCAAAAAATGCGCCAGCTGTTAGGACCCAGTAAGCGTAACCATAGAAATTACATCTTCTGCAGCATACCTGCGTAACCCACCCTGTTTAGTATATTCGCTCACGGCCGATGTTCAGCCTACGATTCTAGAACATTTAAACATGAATCAGACCCTAACTTCGATTATAAAACTGCTCCTTTGGTCATGGTCGTGTCAAGTCACACTCATAATCGACAGTCGAACATTCGGCGACGAGTCTTTGCGACCAACCGTCGGCGCAACTCGTATTACATGTCTGGCACTTCAGAAGATAAATAGAGCACGAAAAAAATTTTCAGACTTACAACTAATGGTATGACCAAAGAACATCTGGTAGAGATTACGCATGTCCTGTAGGTATTCTTGATTTAGTGGACGGTTGTTTCGTAGCTGGCTTTTTAACGCATCAATTCGTCCAATAAGATTTTCAGCCAGCTCCCTGATATCCCGGTGGAACCGCACTAGTCCACGAACATAAATCACTGGAAAGAAAAGAAAAAAACATATGACCATACTTTTATCTACCAGAAACAACCACACTTACGATTGTACATAGCCATCTGCTCTGCAATTTAGAAAAAACCCTTCCTCTGATGCCTTCAAAACAAGGCTTCGACCCACTAGTGAGGAGATGAGCCACTGATTGGTTAGCCTCATTATTTTCATTTCATTTCATTTTTTTTCATTTATTTTGTCCTTAAAGGCCCGAAGGCGTTACATAAGGGGGGACAAGTAACAAGATAGGGTACAATGTTCAGCAGTATATGTAAATAAATAAATAAATTAATAAAAGAAAATACGTTTACACAGGAGACAGGAATCAGAAATCACATTTTCAGAAATCGCAATCATAGCATTTTGCGAAAATACTATGAATAACGCTTTGCCAGAATGAAATCTGCGATTGAGTGATGAAGTAAATGTACACCACAAAAGTGTTGAAAACTCTCATTTCATTTCGAACACATGAAGATGTTTATACGCATATTTACAGCAAAAAACGCCAGGCCTGCGCGAAAGGCACAGCACAGTCACAGCGAAAGATATATTAGCGGTCTTTTAGAGCCTTTTCTCAACACCCATTGGTAACTTATGCAAGCACACTTACTTAATACCCACTATGACATCAATAATTATGTTTTTTGTAGTAGGCTGGCATTCACTTGGCTATTCTTTCTCAATCTTTTAAGAAACATGGTATTCGCTAAACACCTGCAAGGAATTTTGTGCCAGTTGTTCATGCAGTGGCTGCAAACGATGAGAAAATATGCCTGAAGTGGGTATACGCCACAGTTATTGGGTGAACTAGAACAAGCTTTTGTAATGGGTTTGAGCTTTGAACGACCACCTCATTACGCTATTCGCATTTAGCAACGACTGCGTTTTCCCTGTTTTGAAACACTTTATAGGTCGTGCTAATGCGATTGCTTTCCCGATATCAAGCATTCATGGCAATATCACGACATGGCGATATCAAGCATGGCAAGATATCAAGCATGGCCGGGCAAGTTTGCCAACAAGTTCAGTTATAATATTATTATTAGGTTTTATTGGTGCAAGGGAATCTATGGCCAAAGAGCGCCGGTACAAGCTCCGTGTCATTTCAGGTTATTAGTGTAAAAATTAAAACAAATGATGTCTAGTAAACATCTATAATATTTAAAATACACTGCATTTAAAAGGAATGTCACTTTGTTAAAAAATCTTAATTTCGTTGGCGATGAGTGTCTATGACGATAAATGAGTCGACAAGGTTGAAGACCCTCACGGCTGAAGTCCTTGCCTGAGCAAGAACTGCCAAGGCTCAGAAATACTTGTGTTTTTTGCCGTAGGTGGTACCTCACACTTGAGGGACAGCTTTGTGGCTAGGATGGCATGATATGATTGGTAAGAATTTCACTTTCCCAATATATTGAAGAAGTCTCTTAAACTCATCAAGTGATGAATTGGCGAAGGATGAAGTGGAATATGATACCGGTAGAGCTACCTGAAATGGGTCAGTCTTGCTTGGGGAAGCAGAGGACATTGAATGAAGACATGCAAAACGGTCATGGCCCTCTCCACAGTGTATACATATAGGTGGATTAGAGCCTGCTGAAAGGTATTTATGAGTGGCAAAAGCGTGAACTATTCTGAGTCGTGTTAGAGTGACTTCAGTGAATCTGTGGCGTTTTGGGGGGATAACTTTCCTTAGTTGAGGTTTTACTAGGTGGAGTTTATTGTCGACCTGTTTGTCCCATTCATCTTGCCAATGGTTTCGTGATCCTCTTCATATGGTAGGTTTTAGATCCGAACCGGGAACAGTGGTTACCTCTATGGCTTGCCGATCTGTTGATTTTTGTGCATTCTTGTCCGATATTTCACTGCCCTCAATCCCAGAATGACCTGGCACGCAGCAAAACACAATACAAAGTTTTTTGGTTATAGGCTGCACATATTTCATTAGGAGCTTGATTGAAGTGGGGTTCTTGCTGTACTTGCCATAAGACAGGGCAGTGACAACACTCAAATAGTCTGTGTACACTATAGACTTTGATATCTTGTGTTGTATAATGTGCTGTAATAAAAGCACGATACCATAGGCTTCCGCTGTGAAAATGCTGGTATGTGTATGCACGGTTCTGGGGACGGAGAAGTTTTGTCCGTAGGCTGCACAGGATACAGATTCTTGAGGTTTGAAACATCAGAGAAGAATACGGCTACAAAATATTTGTGCTCGAGGGCAAAGAAATGTTGCATAAATAACACACTAAAACAATTTTTACTTTGAGGTCTTACCTGTCACAAGTGACCAGACACTGCTTCCAAGGGGATTGTGTTTAGCGTGGTCAGTGTTCAGTAATTCATCGACACAAATTCAAAGTTTTTCTACTACAGGTCTTATTGCCGATAAAAACGGTGGGGCGATAGGAGGATGTTTTGCATGCAAGCGAGTAGTGCACGCATCATTCACAAGTGTTTGCATGGGTGCTGCTTCATGGGCATGAGTTTAATTGCATAGGGGACTCCCAGATGTGCGCTGATAGTCCAGCGGCCACTGACCTGACTCTTCATAAAGGCTTTGGACAGGGCTGATACGGAATGCACTAAGAGCCAGCCAGATTCCTAAGTGGTATACAGGGTCGAACATTTCAGGTGCTGTCTTTGTAGCTGACTGATATACTATGCATCCATAGTCCATGCATGACAAAACCAGGTTTCTAAACAGAGATATGAGACAGCGACTGTCCGTCCCCCATGACTGATTCAATAGATACTTTAAAAGGTTCATGGTCTTGAGACATTTTAACTTGAGCTGTTTTATGTGCTGCATGAAGGTGAAATCTAAATAAAAAATTACACCGAGAAATTTTAGTTCTTTCAAGACGACTAAGTTTTGTCCATTCATTTGTTTGCAGGGGTCCGTATGTTCACCTTTTTGTCTGGAGAAAAGTAAACTAGTGGTCTTGTCAGCGTTGAATTTAAAACCATTCTTACCAACCTATTTGGCAAGGCGGTTAACACCTAATTGTATATGGCGTTCGCATGGAGTCAAGTTACAAGATTTGAAACTGATTTGGATGTCATCTATATAAACAGAGTACAACACCGCAAGAGAAATAACAGAGCGAAGAGAGTTCAATTATAACTATAAAAAGCGTGCAGCTTAATACTCCACTCTGCGGCACTCCGTTTTATTTAAGAATTCTGCGTGATAACGCACTGCCTATTTTTACACAAACTTCTTTTCAGACAGGTTTTCTCTTAATATGGTAATCAACCTGCTGCACATTGCATAGGACGATAAGTCTTGCAGTAGTCCATATCGCCAGGCAGTATCATATGTCTTCTCAAGGTCAACGAAAACAGAAAGACAGCATTGATTGTGTACTAATGCGTCAGGTATACATGACTTGAGTAAGTCAAGATTGTTAGTTGTGGATCTAGCTGTACCGAAGCCAGACTTGCGCAAGTACAATATACGATTGCATGCTAATAGACCAAACGGTGATTAATTGTTTTTCAAACATTCTGAGTAGGCAGCTTCAGAGTACAATACGCCAATAACTATTTACTGAAAAGCAATCTTTGCCCTGTTTAAGGAACTTTGGGACTATTGCCTCTTTCTAAGCAGAGAGTGTTTTGCCAGTATTGAAAATATTGTTGTGAAGTGCTAAAAGGCATTTTAGATTTTCATCAGGAAGGTTTCTGATCATTTCATAGATCATTGTATAAGAGCCATGTGCAGAATTTTCACAGGAACGAAGGGAAAACTTCAATTCATGTTGTGTTAGTGGTTTATTGTATAATTCTGATACAGGCTTTTTCGGGCGAAGAAATACATTTTCAGCTACACTTTTGTGGCGAAAGAACTCTGCAGTATACCTTTCTGAGCTTGATATATTCTCAAAGTTTCGCCAAGAGTGTTTGCCTGTTCTATTGTATCACCGCAGTCATTCACAAAAGGGAAGGAGTTTGTGTCTTGTTCTTCAAGTGTATGCACCCTAATATACACCTTGCGGGCATTTGTGTAGAAGTTTATTCAGAATATGTAGTGTGTCCAGCTTTCGCGTTTGGCAATATGGCGAATACGCCTGACACTCACTTTGCAACTTCTGAAGTTCATCAAGTTTTATAATGTTGGGTAGCGAGAAAAGTCCTTCATGCTTTGTTTTGCTGTTTTCTGGAAATTTTACACTCCCGATTCCACCATGGCTTTGCGTTGATCCTAATATTACTAGACTGCGGTATACAATTTTTCGAACAAGTGAGGAGATATTGGGCGATATAGTTGGCCATCTTTTCTATGCCGAAGTGGTCCAAATCTTCGAGGCGTAGTGTACATAGCTCTGTGTATTTTTCCCAGTTTTCATCATGAAAGTTCTCGTTTTTACAATAAAAAGTCGGTCATCCCGTTGTCTTGTTTTTAAAAGTGTTAGAAAATGGTCACTTGCATATGGATTAATAATAATTTTCTAAACTAGGTAAGGTAGGAGTCACGGCGACGCAATGGCTAACTCTCTGCATGAATATATATTGTGTGTGATAATGTAGTATGTTGGCTTTTCCTTATTGAACAGACATGCTCCGGATGAGCGAAGAAAGCTTTCCATAGCGCGACCTCTCACACTACATCTGGTATCAGCCCAAAACACACCGTGAACATTAAAATCTCCAATTAAAATATACAATTCTGGGAGCTGATCAATCAGCTTTTCAAACTCTATTTTATTGAACGATTTCTGGGGGGGCGGGTATGTAGAGCGAACAGATAGTTATCAAATGATTAAATAAATTAGCGCGAACAGCCAAAGCCTCAATAGAGCTTTGTAGCGGAATGTGCTGGCATGCTAAGCTTCGTTGTGAAATTATTGCCACACCTTCTGATGAGGAATTGTCACCATTTCGATCTTTGCGAAAAATCACGTATTGATTTAGGAAATTGGTGTGAGTTCAGTTTAAATGAATTTCTTATAGAGAGAACACTAAGATGATAATCATTTAGTGAGTCTTTGATATCATCAAGGTTATAAAACATGCCCCTGGCATTCCACTGTAGAGTTTGCGTGGTCATAGCGAAGAAAAGTCTATGTGTCCTGTGTTCAAATGAACATGTTAGAGATATGTGTGAAAAGAAGGTATGTGTGAAAAGAGGTCACCGACGCTTCCACGGGCAGGTTACGGCAAGTTTCTTTTTAGTTGCGCTCCAAATAGCGCTGATCTTTGGGCGTCGATGACGCTAGTGTTCGTCCATTGATTTCCTTAGCATTCTCCAAGGCGTTGGCAGGTCGAAGAACGGGCTCAGAGACTTGCGTCTCCGGCCTTGGAATTCGATTCACCTTCGGGGCCTGTTGAGTGGAAGGCTGCAGACCTATCTTTGATGTTGGTGGCGCAGCAAAAGCAGCAGCCACCTGAGGGGTGTACGAAGTGACTACTGGGCCACTGCTGGTGACTGCAGTAGACTGCTGAGGCGCTTGTGGCACTACCCCCCGTTGCACCACCTGGGCAAAACTGGTGTGATAAAGGTATGACAGATGGTTGCTTGCTTCACGAACTGTTTCGTTTTCTTTTACTTTTAGTGAGAGTATCTTTTTATTAATCTTCAATTCAGGACATAATCTACAGTAAGCTAGATGACTTCCATCATAGTTCACACAATGTGGAGATGATTCGCCATCATCAGACCTGTGTTCATTAGAGCAGCATTTGGCACATGTCTCCTTCCCCAGCATGTCTTGGATCCATGCCCGTACCGCTGGCACGTAAACCATCGCTGAGGCTTTAGCATGTACGGCCTCACGCTAAGTTTTATGTAGCCTAAAGTGCTTATTTGGGCCGGTTGGTACATGGTCAACGAAGGTACATGGTCAACGGTTGGTACATGGTTACGCGCTGTTTTTTCACTTCGTTTATGTAGCCTGCATCTAGGGTGGCAGGGGGTACACAGCTGTGAAAGGTTAGTAGTATATGTTTAGTGTGGATCCGCTCACTCTTTCGGTGAATCACGATTTTTCAACCATTATAATATTTTGATTCTAGAAGCCATCTAGGAGTTCCTCATCGCTGAAGTGCAAGAAGTCATCTTCCGATATTACATCATGGCTCATGTTCATAGTTTTATGTCCAGACACGGTTACTGGTACATCACCAATACGTTTCAAGTCAATCAATTTCTGAAAATTCTCTCTCTCCTTCAGTTCGAGTAGGGATTCTCCGCAGAGCGTTTTTTTGGCCTTGTAGCCTGGTTCAATGGTGTTTCCAAAGCATTTCGCCATCAGAAATGGAGGCAACTTGCGAGCAGTCAAGTTGCCCTCACTATGGATTACATGATACTTTCAAAACTTCTCAGTGCTTCGCAAGAAGAACTGAAAGGGCGCTTCAGTGTGCCCTCTTTTCTGAGGGCGATCAAGGAAAATGGAAGCTTGTTTAGCCATAAAATACTGCTTGTGTTCGGCCCACCACAGAACCTAACAAGGGGACGTGGCAAGATTTGAACGAAGTCTGCACAACGCAAGGCCTACGCTATCACAATAACCGGATATAGCATGCCCATGCTTTGATACCTACGCGAAGTTAACCCTCGCCACCAGAAAACAATAAGTAAATGGAAAAGAGAAAATGACAGGATTGATTTAGAGATGAGAGAAGATGAATATTTAGGGAGAGAGAGATAGGAAAAGGCGAGTACAGGTTTATCCTGGGTGGGTCAGCCCAAGGGTGCCACCTCCGTGAAGCCGGAAACAAAGGTGTGTGTTGCTTTTGCCGGGGGGCGTCAAAGGTCCAATCACCTGGCGTCGGCTGAACCTCCAGCATTCTCTTTTGTACAGACACAGATAGGCCACGCACGACCAGGTGTGGGAGGAGGTTAACACCCCCCCCCCTTGGCTCGGTTCCGTGGTGGCGCCTAACACCAAACGTCGCCAGGGACCAACAAGCCTAAAGCACCGGCCAGGCTCAGTCTCATTCTTTTGCCAGCAACCACATGCGTCGGACGCAGGAATCATGGGCTTCCTCAGAGCAGCAAAGGTGATTATTGGTGGCCGCGGAAGCAGGTTTACAAGTGAAAGCGACAAGAATTTTGAGATCAGCTGGCCGATTCTGCCAACAGGAGGTGTTGTTTTGAAAGTAGTAATTTTGCACGAAAATATTTAGGTAAGGCCCTTCAATGTCGAAGTTTTTGGGGCACTTTGGACAAAGAACGACTGCTTTCCGACGTGTTGGCGTTAGGTGCTTATCATATAAACCAAGTGTGAATGGTCACGTGTGATGAGTGGAGTGCGCGTTCAAAGTGCGCGCCTTTGGAAAGTGTGCGTCACAGACACAGAAGAAAACAGAGTGCACGCATCGTGCTGCCTAGACAACGACGATGAAGACGGCAGTGAGGACGTCGCATGCACGAGGATGCGTGGCACCCCGTGAACAAAGTAATAGATAAGGTAACCAATAATCATAGACCACGGAGATTTTGAGGTCCAATGGCTGGGTACCATGAAAGCACATATTCTCCTATCGTGACGAGACAAGTGGGCCAGAGCGTAAGTAGAAGCCTGAGCAGAGCAGATCAAGGGGAGTTCGAAAAAGACAGGGCAAGCGGGAGGTCGTCACCGGAACGGGTGCTCAAGATGGGCCGTAGAGCGTCGGACCCGAGCCTGCAGGACTTCAACCGGCCGGGGCCTCCTGCCGTCGTGTTCCCGCTCGAAAAGACCGTGGCCATCCGGTCCTGATTTCGTACCAAGGGCCTGCGGATTTTGGTTCCAACAGGCAAGCCACAGCCGTCGGGCTACGGGCCCGAGCTGTGCGCCCAGCTGCTTGGTCAGGTTGACCCTGGTTCCCTGACGCGTCGCCATCAACCTGCAATCTCTCGTAACCGACAGGTCCACACTCCTAAAGCCAGAGCCATCACGTTCCTGTGTGGTTTCTCGACGTGTCATCACAGCCAGCGTTCCATCATCCCCATCCTGCCCGCGTCCTGAAGCCCGATATACCACGTTCCGGTTTGCTCATCGTCGCCGGGATTCAGCGTGTGGGTGATACCGAACAGATATCTTGCCCTACTCCATCGCGCAGCCCCATTCGGACGTTAGATTCAATTGAACACTTCAAGCTTCTTTGTCGAGTGTTGATAGATGGATTTCGCCATGTCCAGTTAACTGTTTATTAGTTGTTTAGTTTATGAGAGATTTTCGTCTTTTTACTTTTGAATTAAACTTCTTGTTTGAGTTTTGGTACAAACGGCTTTGTCCCTTTGTTAATTCTCTTGTAGGTTTAAACCTTATAGAGCTCTTCTTACTAAACATCTAAAAGAACCTTGCATGACATCGCGTTAAACAATCCAGATTCACTCAAGGGAATACTTCAACTAAAGAAACTCTAGGTCAAGGGAAAAGCTACCTTTTCATAGACCCCCAAGCGCCGCATGCGAGGCCGCCAGACTGTGAAAATACTGACTATTATATGCTGTGGCTGACGAGAATGTGCGTACAGTACAGGCAGCGTTCGATGGCGTGACGGAAGGGACTCGGGAGCGCTGGCGAGTTGAACGTTTTAGCAAAAGGTGTTCGACAACATGCACTGTGCTAATCAAGCTCAGCACTGGAATAAGGGTGGATGATCTGCCATACCAGATCTACAGTGCTGGTGAAGCAGCCCTAGTGCTCGTCCCCGGTCAGCCTGTGCAGTGTCTGCTCTGTAACAAAAAGGGGCATGTGCATCGTGAGGGCAAGGTGCCTCTTTGTTCGCATTGCTGACGCTCCGGGAATCTAGACGCACAGTGCAATCATTCTTACGGCTCAGTGATGGAGTCAGTAGGCCCAACGGATATGGCACAGCATATTGAGGACGTAGCCGAGGCGCAAGATGCCACCCAAGGCACAACAGATGAGAGTGTAGCCGCACTGAACTGCCACGCACCAACATTTACAGAGGATGCTCCACCTAAACCTACGGAACAATCAATAGGTAGTGCAGCAGCACTGGTCAATGCGTCGGAGGATGAGAGAATGGATTTGAGCGGCCAGGTTACTGGAGCGTCTGAACTGGCGTCTCAACAGGGCTGGCCTGCCAAAGGCGTCTCGTGGCATGTAAATATGGACTTGGATTCAAATGAAGGGTAACGAAACGCTGTTGGCACCTCAGAGAGCAGCGCTGTTGACACATTGTTTAAAAGATCTCTGGAGGGAGCCGCTGGGTATGGAAACAAAAGTGGCAAGAATAGCCTGGAGGAACCGCTGCCGAAGTCACCGACTGCGAGACGCACCAGCCTCAGAGCAAGACTCTGTAGTGCTATGGAATGAAAGCTGTGGACAATCCATTCTCAATGGGCAACAAGACTGGTCCCCTGGGGGGTTCCAGACGCGTCTAGCGTTGCATGAAACGTGCCAGGTAAGCGCCTTACTCCTGGCCCACATCATCTGCAACGATAAAATGGCCCCTCTCGTATTCCTTAGATTTCCAACTCTGAATGTTAGAGGCCTTGCTTTTAGGAAAAAACATGGCCAAGTGTATCGGTTGTTGTAGGAAGAAATTTTGGTTATATTGGCAGTGCAGGAGATGAAAGTGGAGGGCGAAGAGGGGACGGAAATCATGGTGTGAAAGTTCACGGCGTTGTATTTTGTCATCGTCAGACATGCAGTAGGTATATCAGGAAGATGCCATCTTTTAGTTAGAAATATGCCTAGTGTGGTAGTAAAGAATGTACTGGTGTGTCTATCAGGTCAATTATTATTGTGCGACATGTGGCGATGAATGGCGAGTTCTTGGAGTCTATGCTCCAACTACGTTGCGGGAATGCCAAAACTCCTTTGATCATT
Source organism: Rhipicephalus microplus (assembly GCF_043290135.1). Taxonomy (NCBI): domain Eukaryota; kingdom Metazoa; phylum Arthropoda; class Arachnida; order Ixodida; family Ixodidae; genus Rhipicephalus; species Rhipicephalus microplus. The sequence continues at coordinate 101,737,771 of NC_134700.1, read as the reverse complement.
TGCGACAGTACATGTGCAATGAGAAGCAGCTCATATTGGTAGGGGATTTTAATTTTGTATTGAAAAAAAATTGCCCGCAGCTTCTTTCGGGGGAACACTGAGGAGGATGCGGAGCATATAATTGGTTAACGGGGTGTTAAAGTGCGACTTACTTGGGTCGATGGCTAAATTGGTTAACGTGGTTGTGAAATGGGGTGTTAAATTGTGACTTACTTGGGTCGCTGGCTAAATTGATTAACGTGGTTGTAGGAGGGGTGTTTAATGAGTGAACACGTACGACACGTATGCGAAAGGGCGGTGTTTATTTATTGCGACGAACTTTGAGCACTGGCCGGCGCTGGTCGAAGGGACGTCGATCATTGCGACCTCGGACGTCGACGCGCCGTACAAACCAACCGACGAGCGGCAACTGAGCGAGCGAGCACCGACCTTGAGTATATATACAGCGTGACGGCGCATGCACTGTCAGCTGTCGAATGTTCGAGAAGAGGGAGAAGCGCAACGGCGCATGCGCGCGCGTCAGCTGCCGATGTTCTCGAAGCGCGACGGCGCATGCGCGCTACATTATACAGCTAGCGAATGTTCGTGAAGAGGAGAAGCGCACGCGGTGTGTAGAGGAGGAAGGGTGCACAGATGGTGGAGGAGTGAAGCGCGCGCGGTGTGTAGAGGAGGAAGGGATGCACAGATGGTGGAAGAAGGAGGAGGAAGCTTGCGGACGGCGCCGCACTACAAGCCTCGAGTATTAGATGCTCCGCATCTAAAAAAGAGGTCAAGCAGTCGCAAGTTCAAAGACAAAAGCAGTGATGTGCTGGCGCAAGTGATTGTAGACTGAGTTGGTTGACGTAGCAGAATGCCTGGAAACTTACTAGGCAGTTACGTTTACACACTTTCAAGGTGCAAGCAATGCCCCTGTAGACTGACTGTACATAACAGTTAACATAATTGCACAATGTCATTGCTATAACGTTGTAACGATTGCATTTTTGATAACTGCGTAGTAGCGTGCCAGATAGATGCGAAGGAAGAATAAATTAAAGTTTCGTTGTAACAGTGCAACATTAATTTCAATTTTTGAGTTTTTCAACGTTGCCGTCATGAATGAAAACAAAGTAATTGAGGAAGCTGATGTGGAGAAAGTAGGAAAAGAGTGGAACCTTTTCAAACAGTGTATCAAAACAATATCAATTTAGGTGATCATAGTCCTTGCCTTAGAATTTTAAAGAAAGGAAGATAGCCAATATAGTTGCGGAAAAAACTGATAGCACTGGAATGCGAAAAGTCTGGTGTGCATGCCCAGGGTTTGGCGATATCAAAAGGAAGCCATAGATCTATGATGAAGAGCGCTATCGAGAGGCCCAAGCACGAGCCACAGCATTGCAAATGAGTTTAGACGAAAATCCAAAGAAACAGCCACTAGGACGAGAAAAAAGTCATGGAAGGCGGAACAATAAAAAAAATATTGAATGCAATGATGTAGAGACGGCAGTTAACGATACAACTGAACGGGATTTTTTAAACACTGAGGCACTATTCGCTACTAGACCAGTTGATGAGAAAATTAGTCGTTCTTCCTCAGTAGAAAGCCGCGGTTGTCAGACGACACAAAAGCAGTGTTAGAACGACCTGTACCACAAATGGAAGTAGGAAAGGCCATACATGAGCTCCTCTGTCACTATTCTCGAGAGCTACAATTTTCAAAATTTTGTTCTTTCTCTCGCAACTGTGGTACGTGTTGCAAGTGTTGGATTGTTCAAGGGCCAATATACAGAAACTTCATCGTGTGTTCGCGGTGTTCGTGTTAGCCTCATCTTGAGAACAATGCAGCCGAACTAATTAATTTAGGAGTGTGAAAAAGGTAGTTTTCGACTACTACACCTATTCATAAAGGAACTCGTGAACAGGTTTTTTTTCGTAACGTTACTGATTGATTCCGGCGTATGGTGTGCCCAGTGAGGCTCACGAGAGCATTACCTGTATTTGTAGTTGGCACAGATTACATGAATGGCGCTGTCCACGGATATCTCAAGGAGGTGGTTTTAGGTATCCGCTTTTAATGAGTACTTATTTTCAGTGTCATGCAAAAATGTCTACAGAGATGTCTGTGGTGCAATATTACCTGTTTCATTGTATAGGGCCATATACAGTGGGACGGCAAGGGCAGGACGTGCTAAAAAGAGTTAAAAGAATGCAAGTGGCTCCTGCCACAAAGGTCTTTTTTAATGCTTCACACTGAATCTTTGCACGTGAAGGTACTTCAAGAAGAGCGGGGTGCCATGCCACCTTCGGGGTCATACTTCCTCATTTGTAGTAAGCCAGAAAGTATTGACGCTGTTTCTTTTTTTTTTTGCATTGCTCGGAGGTGGTGTATTTTTGGGGTGTATTGCAGAAGGCAATAAAAATGGCAGCATATCCACGGAGTGAATGATGGAGAGTGGGGCGAAGTATTCGTCCGTCTATTCGTTTTTGCTTCCGTCCGTCCATGCGTCCATGTGACCGTCCATGCTTGCAACCGCCCGTCCATGCATGCGATTGTTCGTTCGTCCGTCCCTGCGTTCGTCTATGCATCCGCCTTTGCGTCCATTCATGCATCCATCCATGCATCTGTCTGTGTGTCCGTTCGTCCATCTATTCAACACTCCAAGTACCACCCTCTCGCATCTGTTCATCACATATTCCCCATATAGAAGCACCGCCATGCAGCAGACATTCCAAGGACTAAACGAGAGGTGGCACACGCACACTTTCTTATGGCTTGCGCTTCGAGTCTACTTCCCACCCTTAACCACCTCGAGTTCATGGTACATACTAGTTTATTGTATTCATGCCACTGGTGCTCAACGCTCGCTAAACGTTTCTAAATTTAAGGAGTTTACACCTAGCGAGTTTAACGTAGCAACCCTTTCTTGTCAGATAGTGCTCAATGTACATGCCAATGGCTGCTAATGGGGAATGAGGGACAGGAGCATTCGACTTTCATTTTTCTTACGGCTTGCGCTTCGTATCTACTTCCCACCTTTAACCACGTCGAGGTCATGGTATATGCTAGTTCATTGTATTCATGGCACTGTGGCTCAACGCTCGCTAAACCTTTCTAGAACTATGGAGGTTACTCCCAGCGAGTTTAACGTAGCAACCTTTTCTTGTCAGATAGTGGTCAATGTACATGGCAATGGCAGCTAATTGGCAATAAGAGACAGCAGCATTCGGCTTTTAGTTAACGCGCATGCCACGTAATTTTTATTGTTCAAAAAAGCACAGAAGAAATCTTCCACCGGCACCACCTTGCAGGTCAAAATGTAACACTGGTTACACACTACGACTACGACTACGACTACGAGGGATGAACGGGTGCCGCTTCAAGGAGCTTCGCCCCTAAAAGCGATTCCCGCTAGACCCATATGGTATCATATTTCTCCCGATTGATAATGAGGATGGTGTGTCATGTGACCTAATATGGGCAACCGGCCTTCTTTGTTTATGGCAGGCCCATATCGCAGGATTTTACTGTGATTCTGATGCACGACTAGCGAGATTGTACTTTGGAGAGCGCATGGCAAAGCTTATAAAGCTTACGAAAACACAGGAGTCTGTTCCTTAGTTCTTGTTGAGGGTGGTACCCCTGTATGATGATTATGAAGAGAGTGCCATAGGGGCAAAATCCGAGCGGTAAATTAACTCAAAGAAGAGAAGAAAGAAGACTGGGCAGCGAACGTGGGCAGCTGGTTTCGATGGTTGTCGGGGCTTTCGACCCCGTGTCCTGGACGCTCACCCCGTCGAGCTTGACCTGGACGCCAGCAAGATGTTAGGGTGCGGGGCATCGACGTAAGCTCGAGCCAGCGAGCTACACGAAAAGGTGTGTTCCCACCGAGTGCGCCACCGCGACGGACTCAACACCATGTTGCCCGGTGCTACGGTCACCGCAATGACGGTGCGCGTGAGTGTCGTTTTGAAAACTTGGTGGGGCGAGAGTAAAGTGTGTTTAGTGTTGAGATGTAGACTTACGTCTCGTGTGGACAGGAACTTGCCAGTAGGCTTTCTTTCACTTCGTATCGTCCTGGTGTTCTTTGCGAGATTTTTTCGTGTGTTCTTGTCCTTGTCCAATATAAAGAACGTCTTGGTGTTATCAGGTCGTCTTGAGTGTGTTCGATGACCTGGGCCTATTGAGTAAACCCCTTATTCACCACAATTCGCAAGCCTTGCCAGTATCGGCACTACCATCTTCCCGCCAAAAATCCGTCACGCTCAAGATGCCTGTTGACTTGCAAAGACTACTATGTATTGAAGAGGAGGTCGGTTGGTCTTGCTTCGATTTAGAGCGAATGTTGAGAGAATACATCGAAGAGGAACGCGGGAAGATTGCTTTCGAACTGCAGTACATATGCAAAGACGATAATGACTATGAGCATGTAAGACAGGAAGGAGAGAAGCTACTGTCGGAAATACAATCGGCTATCTCTGACATACAAAGATTGAGAGACGCAAAGCTGCACGTAATAAGGCTAATGAGGTGGCTAGGGTAAAACCTCACCAATACGAGACATATATTGCTGGTTCGCTGACACGCGAAAACGTGAATGATAAAGAATTTGACGTCGTTGCTCCTGATACAGTCTGCAACTACATGTGCGAAGCGGACATGTGGCGACCACACAGTTCGCAGTGATACAGAGCACGTTAGTCTTTGCCTTTCTCTGTTAGGACCTGTTAGGCAAACTAACACTGTTGCAAACATATCTCTGTCTTTGACTTCAGAACCGCCAAGTGGTCGCGGTAGCAGGAGTGATGTGAAGGAAAGCGCAGCCAGTAACCATGGCACTGTTGACGTACAGGAAGCTTGCGTACTTCGCGAAAGCAGGCCAGCAGAGTGTATTCTAGGCCCGAGTCAGGCGACATACCCTGCCGGCTGAAATGATCGTTCAGAAGCTCAAGTTAAAGGAAGTTCCTGACGACATTCCTGAAATAGAGCCGCAAGGACAAAGGTTGGGCAAGATAGACCTGAACCCCCAAAGCACTAGAGCAGTTAGGAACATGATAAGCCCAATACATGGCTATTGGTACCACTTCGGAACACATGGGCATCCATCCAAAGGAAGCTTGTAGTGCTGAGGTTACCACCCAGCCGGATACTCAGGTACAGATTTCATGGTTGAGTACTGGTGGTTGGAACTTAGCAGCGTCTCCAAGGCTCCACGTTACCCATAAGTGAGCCGAAATGAAGAACGCTGGTTCTGCGCGAGCACTTTGAAGAAAAAGGAATCAGCCTATAAACCCGGTGCATTGATACCCAACTGACCTGTGCTCCCATTGTATGTTTACTTTTGTGATGCCCAATTGTGCCTCTTAGGTATTGTTACATTGCATATGACAACAAAATAAGTTGAATTGTTCTCCACTTTTGAGATAGGCTCACGTCAAATCTGCGCAAGACATGTTCCTTGGTGAAACAAAGAGAATATATTCAATGTGACATTAAAATGAATGCTGCAAATAGTGCACTTCTATGCCGGTAAAACTTTGAGTGTATATTGAAGTGCTCCCTAAGTGCCGGTGAAATACTTGGAGATTCCAGCCTACAACATCTGTGTTACTCCGTATCAAACATGTGCGTCTGAACTTCGACCCGGAAACGGATTTTGAACCGTATGAATGTCACCAACCAAAGTGTCTATCCGACACCACCTCTACATCCTTCGGTATCATGAAGTTGCACGCTCTGTGGACTATAGTTCAACAGTAGCAGCCAAAGTGCGTGCAACTTTATTGAAGAAGGGGGAAGATTGTGTTGATTATGACGAGAGCGCCATAGGGGCAAAATCGGAGCGGAAAATTAACTCGAAGAAGAGAAGAAAGGAGACTGGGCAGCGAACGTGGGCAGCCGGCTTCCATGGTTGTCGGGGCTTTCGACCCTGTGTCCTGGACGCTCGCCCCATCGAGCGTGACCTGGACGCCAGCAAGATGTCAGGGTGCGGGACATCGACGTAAGCTCGAGCCAGCGAGCTACACGAGAAGGTGTGTTCCCATCGAGGACGCCACCGGGACTTACTCAACGCCATGTTGTCCTGTGCTACGGTCACCGCAACAGCGGTGCGCGTGAGTGTCGTTTTAAAAACTTGGTGGCGCGGGAGTAAAGTGTGCTAAATGTTGAGATGTAGACTTACGTCTCGCATGGACAGCAACTTGCCAGTAGACGTTTTCACCTCGTATCGTCCTGATGTTTTTTGTGAGATTTTTTCGTGTGTGTTCTTGTCCTCGTCCAATAAAAAGAACGTCTTCGTGTAATCAGGTTGTCTTGAGTGCGTCCGATGTCCTTGGCTTATTGAGTAAACGCCTTACTCACCACACCCTGAAAGCTATCAAGAAATTTTCACGCTAGTGTCTCTTCAGTAGGACTCCCACCACTTGTTTTCGCCACATTTAGGGCATTGTTCATGCACATAGTTTCTGGAAACAGGCAATACCGCAAAAAACTGGCCTGGCTGAGTGGTAGACTACTGGACTGGCACCCAGTGGGTCCGGGTTCGAGTCCCAATGTGTCGGTATTGCTAGGTTTATTATGATTTCATGCGATGTGGTTAAGGACACCGGTTGTGGCGGCGGCGGTGGTGGCTAAGGCGCTGCACATGACCCGAATGTGGATCGCATAACTGCTTTCACTGCAAAATTATAGTCGGTGACAAGCTATAAGAATAAAAAGTAAAGTGTACCACTGTCCATTTGTATTAGGCGCGCCCACCTGCAGCCGCTCAATACAATAACGTAACAGTTAGGATGAACCAATGACAAATTCAGTATGATGCCATTTACGACGAGCATGTATTTCATTCCTCCAAGGCGACAAGAGGCGATGGGCCGCTCCACCGAGACCGGCAGGTGTCTATTCTGTTTTCTGTGGTGTTTTCTTCGCAAGAAAAAGCTATTTCATCCACTGACCATAAGCATCGTCCTCGTCGGATGTCAATCGTTGCTGGCGTTTATGATTTTGCAGCGTTTGAGGTACACCAAAGCGGCAGAGACTCACTGCGTTCCTCTGGTTTGGCAGCGCAAAACAGCAACACGGCGTCTGTTCTCTGCGTCGCAAAGATCACTACTCTCGTCGATTGTCGTCATGGCCATTCGTGTGAAATAAGGTGAAGGTGAAGGCTGAATGTGCGTGCCCGCGTTTTGTGGAGTGTGTGAGTCTGTTAATTACCACCCCCTAGAGCCATGGTATCAGCATTGTCACATGTGCTTGAGTGACTCTTTACTATAGTGTCGCAACGCAGGAATGTCGGTGATCTTTTGCGATATGCACTGTAGTGTGCGCACATATGAGTGTTGAAAGTGCGGGTGAGGTGCTAGAAAAAAGTCACCCAGAGGACCTGCAGGCTAGCGTGACACAGTACAAGAGCAAACAAACAAGGTGGGGAGAATATGCATTGGTGCATGCATTGTAAAGCGCATTGTGGTAATCGTGTATGTGTGTGTGAATATTTAGACGTGTGCCGATTGGCACAGTTGCGTCATTGCCACCGGCTCATAATTAACTGTCAACTTGAAGTGTCGGCTGCGTAAGCGCCAGTCTCACGCTCGAAGTAATAACGCCTCACATAAAAAGCCGTGCGAGCTTGTTCAAACTGAGAAATGACGCGAGCTATGTAATATCACTGCATTGATCGTGCTTAACAGAGCGACCACAATAAACCACGATCAGCTACATCGATCGTTATCGTCACGGAAGCGATGCCGCTAGAGTTATTGCTGAGCGAAAAAAAACATTTCGTTTTTTTAGAAAATTGTTTCATCCATAGGAATATGATATTAGCAGGTTTTCATTTTGCCTGTGTTGCGTGCATCTATCGCGCATATAGATTACTAGGTTATAATATATTACAGCCCCACGAAAGAAAGATGGATGCATTGCATTCCACTGTAAAAGAAAAGTCTGGAATGCCATTCACCAACGCCGACTAAATTTCAAGGCCGAAAGGCTGCCGCAGTGACGTCAGAGGTTGGGGGCCCAGTTGCCCAACTGAGCAGGCTCAGTAAGACTTTTTTTTCACGTCTTTTATTCGGCCTAATCAAGCCGCAGCAGCTGCGAGAGTGGGAGCATTGGTTTTCCTAAAACGTGAACGAAACACAGGCTTTCCGCCGCGTTCGTGGCGTAACTGGGCCCCCACCCTCTGACATCACTGCGGCAGCCTTTCGGCCTTGAAATTTAGTCGGCGTTGCATTCACTCGCATTCCCTTGAGAGAGAAAACCCTCTTGTTTGCACAGACGCACGTTTGCACAGACACTTTCAGACGCTGCGCTGTGCTCCCTACCGGGCTGCAGAAATTAGGCGCCTTCTTCCTCTTCTAATCTGTACCACCACCACCACTTTCAATGAAGGTAGTGGCCCCTGTTGCAGCAAAACTTGGCCCTGCTTTGAAAAAGCTGAATGTTTAAGCTGATGGAGGGCAAGTTATCGAAGCAAAAGAAAATCACCTACAGCTTTCAGTCACCACCACTTTAGCCGCGTACATCGCCTTGGCATTAGAGAGTTTTAGTACTGCGTACGCTGCGTACGTGATGGCATTGCGTACGTAATGACGCCACGTTCTGCGTGGTGCGCATGCGCAGACCACAACGCGCACGTAGCGCATTACGTACGCAGCCGCTACGTACGCACGCATGAGATGCGTGCGTGCGTACGTATGAGGTGATCGCGCCGCTCTCGAAAAAGTTCGCGACAGCGCGAGATATCGTTTGGCAAAATGGCGGCATCGAAGCCAAGCACCGACCGGCTCTGTGGCTTAAAATATGGCCATAATCTGGCTGTAACACTTGGACTGGCTCACATTGGTTGTCAAGAAAACGTACTTCTTTTTTGATCTACCAGATGACGCAACACGCGTCACGCTCGTTGCGAACGCGGGTACTACGGCGTACTAAAAGCCGATTAGTGGCAAACGACGCCACGTAACGCAAGGCGCTTGCGTGATGCGTACGTAGCACCATTCCGCAGTACTAAAACTCTCTATTATCTTACCGACAACGTACGCAGTTACCCGTGCACTGTCAGGCACAGTGCGCGCTACGTCCTTTTTTTAGGGGTGAAGCTCCTTATAGCGGGACCCGTTCGTCCCTCGTAGTCGTAGTTGTAGTCGTAGTGTGTAACCGGTCTTAAGCTTTCACTTCCAAGGTATTGCCAGTGGGAGATTCCTGCTGTGCGTTTTTGAACAATAAAAAAATTCGCAGCGTGCGCGTCAACTAAAAACTGAATTTTTTTGTTTGTCGGGTCGTCAAAGACAGCGGACGCACATCACGTGGGCTCCGTCTTCCAAGAAATATTTGCCAGTGATTTTCGGTCATTCAGCCCATAAATTTTACAACGCAAGCGGAAACTCACCAGGATTACACTGGCACCGAAATTCAAGGTTAGAAAAGACTTTCTTGCCAGATTTGAGCGGTTTTCAACCCGAGACCCTTTCGCCCGACGCTCACGCAAGCCGGCCACCCGACGAGACGCGCTGAGCATCTCCTCTGACGCGGGCGCTTTCTTCGCCCATCAACAATGGAAGTCCAAGTGAACGGGGAGCATATCTCCCCAGAAGAGTTTCTCGAGGCAAGGATTGGTGCACCATCGGATATAAGACCCAAGTTAACCGCGTAAACGCGCAGAGCAACACCCAGAACGGGGCCCCCTCCTGCACCGGCGAGGGAACGGACTGCAACCGGCAGCGTTCGCGTCGACAAGTGTAACTTCAAGCAGCAAGTCATCAGAAGCAGCAAAAGGCCACTACTCCCACGGAACGATTTCAAGATTGTGATACGACCACGAGGAGGCCTCGACGTGGCCACCACTGCTGGAACCGTGCGCCTCGCATCGGCGATTTACCGCGCGGCCAACGTACCGGCGCATGAAGCAGGGGAGGACACGGTGTGCTCCAATAATTATCAAAACATCATCGTCGTGAGCACACCCCATGTCTCTCACGCCGATAAGCACAGACAGCTTCAAGCCATCACCATCGGCAACCGCCACACCGAGGTTAGTGCGTACGAGACGGCCCCCGACAACACGGTGAAGGGAATAATCAGGGGCATCCAATGGAAGAAGACGTCAAGTCCATCCACACCAGCATAGTTCACGCACTTAACCCTTACGCCCTGGCAGCCAAACGACTCAACAACACCATGACTGTCATAGTGGCGTTTGAAGGACCGCGAGTGCCCACTTAGGTCAGGTACGGCGGCGCTCTTCTTCGCTGCACCTGGTATCGTAAGAAATCGACATGTGTCACTGCTGCGGGAGACTTGGTCACCGCATGGACGTGTGCCCAAAGCCCAAGGACAAAGTGTGTCGTGGTTGTGACGGCCTTAACCCAGGCGCCAACCACCAGTGTTCCCCCCATTGCAAGCTGTGTGGGGGCGCACACATGACGGCGGACCACAACTGCCGTGCAAGATACAAAACGCCCTACATTGTGACGAAGAAACAATGGGAACGACGCAGGGCTAACGAGAAGGCAGAGGCCACTGCCACCAACTATTTCACCAGTAAACCCCGCTGAAGATCCAGGACACACAGTCGAAGCCACTCCTGATCTCGTAGCCGCACACCGGGACCCCGAAAGCAGCAGCGATGCCGAGCTCACAGCCGAACACCTGGACGGACCCCAACGAGGGACGCCAAGGCAACTGATTCGGTGAGCTTTGCAGATTGGTCAAAGGAAAACGCGCAACAAGCGCGGAGGCTGGCGGCAAAACACACACTAAGATAGACGCGGAGATAGCTGAGTTAACACAGACGATACAAACTATGCAAAAGCAAATGGAATGCATGCAGGCACAGATTCACGCAAAGGATGAATTTGTACAAAAGCTCCAGTCTGCCGCTCACAGTGAGACTGATCAACATGCAATGCAGAAAACACAAGAACTCATAGAGGACGGTGAGGTTGAAGGCCACGATACTAAACGCGGACCGGCTATCACCCTTAAAAGGTCAGTATGTCCAAAGCGTAGGCGCGCAGCAACAGGCGACACCCGAATGAAAGCACTCGAGGCTGGCGTGAGCAGTCTCAAGGAAACTACCACCGCGACTATCACGCGTACGCTTCAACAGAGCTTGAAGAGCATTTATCTCATATTATCCAGATTAGAAGCTGCCAACAGCGCGCTGGTGACGTCGCATGGCAAAGCGGTGCCACACATGCAGCACCACATAACCATGGCAAGACACTCTTCGAAACAAAAGCAGAAAATATGTAGTGGAACTGCAGAAGTTACAAAAACAAATGTACGCAGCTACAACAATACCTGAAAACGATCCCCGAACGCCTAGACGTCATCATACTGTAGAAAACAAACGGCCCCACCGAACTTTCAGGGTACCAGTCTATAACAGACAAGGCGGGGAATCCAAACGTCACCACACTGGTCAAGCGAGAGCTCACGGTTATCGAACACGACACCCAAGTCAAGAATATTGAAAACATCCTTGTCAAGCTAATTCCACCACGTCAGACGCCTGCCAGCATCTTCGTACTCAACGTCTATAGCAGTCCGAGATACCAGAAACACCACTTTCACGTCCTCTTCAAACGAGCACTCGATTTCGCCCAGGGGAAACAACTCTTCATTGGAGGCGATTTCAACGCGGTGCATGTGGCATGGGGTTACAAACACGATTTGCCCAAAGGCGGGTATTTGTGGGAAACGGAGACACTCACTGGCCTCGAGCTGGTCACTGACCCAGCGGAACCAACTAGGCAGGGCAACAGCGTTAGCACTGACACCACGCCGGACCTTACCTTTACGTGCAATACACGAATGGTGACTTGCAGAAACACCCTGCAAGACTTGGGCAGTGACCAATACATTATCTCTATAGAAGCGGAAGGCGGCCCCCAGAAACGCTATGCCGGTCTCCAACTGAAGATAACCAATTGTGTACTACGAAAAAATCGAGACAAGCAAGAGATTGAAGACATCAAAGACAATGAGCAATGTCCCGACCAACTTCAGCGGGACATGGAGAGGGTGACGGAAATGATGCCGTCAACAGCTGGGCTTGATAGAATAGACACCCGGTTACTGCACATGTGTCAAGCCGAGACCAAACTGTATCGCCGCTGGAAACGACAACGACATGATAAGAGACTGCGAAAACGAATAGCACAGCTCAACAAAGAAATAGAAAAGCATGCACTTAACTGGCAACATTAGCAATGGGGAGAAAAATACGCGCAGATGAATGGTCAGCTCGCTACAAGTCGCATATAGCAGATACTGCGGCACCCAAATAAAAGTAAATTTATTAATTTATTTACTTAAAAATAAATAAATAGATACTGCGGTTCCTCATAGATCCCGTGAACACCAAGACCTCACAGAGGCAAGGCATATACAAAATTATACACGCTTACGGGGGAACGGAGCAAGATTTCCTACGGGACGCAGAACTCCATTACATATCCCAAACGTTCCCGCAAGTACATCCGGACCACAGGGGGTAAATCCGGACTACAGGGGAGAAGGCAACGCCATCCTAGATGCAGAATTCTAAATTTCCGAAATCGAGGCAGCCCTCATCAAACTCAATACCAAGTCAGCCCCAAGCCTAGATTGAATATCGAATGGGGCACTGCGCAACCTCAATTACAGATCACTAGAGAAACTCACAGATTATATTAAGCAGTGTTCGGTGCATGGAAAGTTACCCCAGCCATGGAAAGAAGCACAAATCATTCTTTTACCAAAATTTGGCAAGAAAGTGCAGCTGCAGAACCTGCGCCTTATCTCCCTAACATCATGTGTAGGTAAACTGATGGAGCATGCGTTTCTCAATAGACTAAGAGATTACCTCGAGGACAACAACCTATTACGACACACAATGATTGGGTTCAGAAGACATCTCTCTATACAGGACGCTCTTCTGCTACTGAAACATCAAATCATAGAAAACCCGGGTGCTCAATGAGAGCCTTCCTTGGCCTGGACCTGAAGAAGGCCTTCGATAACGTTCGTCATGACGTCATATTGTGACAAATAGACATATTGAACTTCGGAATGCGAGTGTACAACTACGTCCAAGACTTCCTCACGGGAAGAACCACACGCATGCGAGTGGGACAACTAGAATCAAATCAAATCAACATTGGAAGATCTGGCACACCGCCGGGCTTGGTGATGTCGCCGATGCTCTTCGACGTCGTCCTGCTGGGGTTACCCGAGCGATTACATCAAATTGATGGACTGAAACACACGCTGTACGTGGATGATATTACGATCTGGATGACGATTGGCAGTGACGAAGAGATCGAGGATCGCTTACAGGTGGCCATAGATTGCGTGGAACATTACCTCGTAGGCACGGGACTCACCTGCTCGGCCGAAAACTCCGAATTACTGCTATATAGACCGGTGAAAAAGGGACGCCCGCCCAAAGACTACATACCTTCAGAAAAACAAGAAATAAAACTAAAGTCATCAAACGGCTCACCAATCCCAATAATAAATAACATCGGGATACTGGGGCGGATGATGGAGTAGAACGGCGGCAATGGTGAAGCACTGCACAGGATAATGGCAAAGGCCCCCAGCACGATGCGGCTCATCCAACGCTTCACGAACAAACATGCGGGCATGCGCGAAGGCAACGTCACACGACTCATATACAAGCCTGTGTTATTTCACAACTAATGTAAACGTCCCCGTTTCACAAATGAAGAGTTGCGGAAAAAGACAAACTTAACGCCCTGACATGCAAGACGTACAAGTTCGCGTTGGGGCTGGCGCCCGGAGTTAGCACCAGCTAACTCCTAAAGCTAGGGTTAGATAACACCCTCGAGGAACTCGTGGAAGCGCAACAAGTTTCCCAGCTCGAGTGCATATCCAAGACCCGCCCAGGCTGACACCTACTCGAAAAACTCGGCATCACGTACCATACGCAGCACGGCATCAAAGTCGAAATTTCAAGATCGGTACGCAAGCAAGTATACGTACCCCCATTGCCTCGCAACATGCACCCCCAACACCATACAGGACGGCGTAAAGCCAGGGCACAACGCATTACTCAAAGCTATTCCTACGACACTGAAGCGGTTTTCACTGATGCCGCGCGTTATGCCAATAAAAATTGTTTCGCGGCAGTAGTTGCCGGCCATCGCGGCAAATACATCACAAGCCTCACTGTGAACACGGCACACGCTGAAGCGGCAGAGGAAGCGGCTATAGCACTGGCCCTCACACAGACCAGTGCCACATACGTGATTAGTGATTCGCAAACAGCCATTCGCAATTTTGCCAATGGACGCATCTCTCAAGAGGCGTTTCACATACTCCAACGACATCCCATACATCCAGGAGAGGTCGACTTCGATAACCGAAGGCATCTGTTATAGATCCCGGCACACACCCGTCTGAGCACCCCCAACGAAGCAGCTCACCGCGTTGCTCGATGCCTCACTCACTGAGCATCGCCGGAGGACGACGAGTCCCTGTGGGGTACTGCAGACTTTTGTGCATGGGAGGATCATATGACCAGGTTTCACATGACCGCACATTGCCAGTTACAAAGACGCATATACCCATCCCCTCACGAAAGGCTAAACAGAACGCAAGCGGTACACTTTAGACAATTACAAACAAATTCATACACAAACCCCAGACTTATGCTGGCCATGTATCCAGACATATACACTACAAACAGACGCACGTCATGCGGCGAGGTTGCCACCCTTAGTCACATGCTGTCGGAGTGTCAGGGCCTAATAAACAATTCGAACAGTGCCGATTGGTCTCACTCTTTCACCACCAGCCTCCGCTCGCGTTAGAAGGCCGCACTGCTCAGCTCGAACTTGGCAGCACAACTCTGGGCCGTCCAGCGTGCCGAGGAAGCCACTTCGAAACAAGGTCTCTAAACCGCGTCCGCGGTGGGTGTCGAGGCCCACTAAAAAACGCCAGACTCGAATCGTCTAAATTCGACAAATAAACTTTATGTTCTTCTTCTTCTGTCTCGCATTCCCCATCAGCAGCCATTGGCATGTTCCAGTAGGAAACGTTAGTAAAGTAGAAGTGTTAAAAGCCGACTTCTGCTGTCTCTCACTCGCACTAGCAGCCATTGTTTACCTCAAAGGTAGTGCCTGGTGAGATTTTTCCTGTGCTTGCTTAAACAATAAAAATTTTTGTTGAAAACGCCGTTGATTGATGAAATAAACCAACAAAAGATGCCAGATGTTTATAAAGCAAAACAAAAAGAAGACGCCAGCTGCTTAACGAAAGACGCCTGGTGCTTTCTAAAGCATTGGTTTTATAACCTAAACCATATCGATACAGGTTTGTAGTTGCCGATGCTCGTTGCCATCGGTGAGTGCTCGTATAGATAGGGATGCCGAAAGGTGGGTACGCAGGGCAGCGGCGGCGCTTGCTTGCATAAAGGATTTCGAAGTGAGAGCACGCGAGGCAGAAGCGCGCCGGGAAGCTGCGCGATCTCGCCGCCAAGATCCTGCTGTACGGGAGCGACAAGCCACATCAGCAAGGCAGCGTCGGCAAGATCCCGCCGTACGTGCACAAGAAGCTGCAGCGGCACGCCAGCGTCGGCAAGATCCTTCCGTACGGGAACGAGATGCCACATCAGCGAGGCAGCATCGGAAAGATCCTCCTGTACGGGAACAAGAAGCCACATCAGCAAGGCAGCATCGGCAAGATCCCGCTGTACGTGAACAAGAAGCTGCAGCGGCATGTCAGTGTCAGTAAGGTCTTGCTGTACGGGAACGAGAGGCCGAGGCAGCACGTCAACTTCGCGGAGCAGATCTTCAAAACGTTCGACAATGGGAAACGGCGAGGAAGCATGCATATCGGCATGCGAATTAACGGAAGAAACTTTCACGGTATTACTTCCAGGCGCATCGCCCGATTTTATCATCATTCACCTCGTGGATCTGCTGTCAATTCTTTTGAATCAAACAACGTTTACCCCAAACACGGTGACCAGCACAGTGATGTGAGACGCATATTTGGTATTTACGGCAGCACAAGAATCGAAATTAATGAAGTCAATCTTAAATCACTATTGAATTCTTCGCTTTCAGTGATAGTTGACATAAATACAGAAGACAGTCAAGAAACCTGGCAGCGAAAGTTCACCTAAAATTTGCGAACAACTTAATGACATGTGAGCATTGCCCCTGTTTCATTTTGTGAAGCAGCAAAAGAACAATTTCTAACTTTAAACATTACGTTATATGTGTCATTGTTTGTTTATTACAACCATAGGTACCAGGCAGAAATATCGCTTTCGAAAGAAGTACATTGCTTCTTTGTGGACTCCGGGAAGAGCAAAGTAGGGGATGCCATTTAAACAACAGGTATATTGCTAAGCTGACGTGGAAGTCCGCGCCTTCTCAAGTTCGTTTATCGAGCTTCGGATTATTTATGTCAATACCAATCAAGACTTCAAAGATAATGCTTGTATGCGTCAAAGTTAAAGCCCCTATTCGTGAACTACATTAGTAGCGCGGAGGCATGAAAAATAAGGGCATTGAGGCTTCTTGGGTGGAGCTTACAATAATTCTTGGGTTGTCACCGACTATAAAAATTTACTCTACAGCTTGGCTCTTACTGTTGACTTAGCCACTGTTACAAGAATAAACTCACTTTCAAAGCACCGCAGGAGAAGTGGGCTACGTGGAGGTCGCGAGAACTTAAGGGCACTGCAGTCATAATTTACTTTTGGCACCGCGCACTTTCCTGCTCAAAAAAATTGCCCGCAGCTTCCCTCGGGGGAACACTGAGGAGGATGCGGAAGCGGTTCCGCCAACAGTTTGGCCGGCGCTGGTCGAAGGGACGTTGATCATTCTGTTTGTGGATTCGTTGGCATTCATTTCACGGCGACTTCGGACGTCGACGCGCCGTACAAACCAACGGACCAGCGGCAACTGAGCGAGCGAGCGCCGACCTTGAGTATATATACAGCGCAACGGCGCATGCGCTGTCAGCTGTCGAATGTTCTCGAAGGAGAAGCACGCGCGTGGCACAGATGGCGACGGCGCGACGGCGCATGCGCTGTCAGCTGTCGAATGTTCTCGAAGGAGAAGCGCGCGCGGCACGGATGGTTGGCGACGGCGCGACGGCGCATGCGCGCGCGTCAGCTGTCGAATGTTCCAGAAGCGGTGCGGACGGCGCGGACGGCGCACTACAAGGCGCGAGTATAAGATGCTTCCGCATCTAAAACGTTTTTGTCCGGAATGGAAACATTTGACAGAAGTCTGTCTGGTTGGGTGTGTAACTGGGAGGTGATTTCGATTCCAACCGAAAGTTTTTAAAAAGCACGACGTTTCGAAACCGACTTGGTTTCTTCCTCAGGATTCACTGCGGGGCTACCTACTAGCGGCGTCTTCAAAGCACACTTGGGAAGGATAATGACATCCTTCTCTCTTTCTCGTTTTACCGTGGACCACAGTCCATGTATACATATTGGGGGAAGGGTTCCGAGAGAGCGGTTAAAGTTATGGGCTGTCCTTTGTTTGTCCCACGACTCGAGTGATAACCTTCTCCTCTAGTTCAGCTCGGTTTCAAAGATGGCCGTCGCTTCAAACTTTATCCGGTGATCTAACATCTCAGCATGTTCAGTGACGGCGCTGCTCTCTTTGTAGAGCTTCAGCTCATCGTTGGCGTGTTGCATCAGTCATTCCGGTAGGTTTTTCTCTCGCCAGTATACGAAGAGGGGCACTCGGCGCACGGAATTTTGTAGCAACACCGGGGGTCCTGTGCATTGTTGCCCGATTTTTCGGGCGGGGGAAGAGGTGGTCCAGCGTACACGAAGGCACATGCACGATGCAAACTCCTTCCTTCTTGAATATCTGTGCCAACATCTCGCTGGTTCCCTGAGCATGTGGGAACGGTACGCGTTTTGGGGCGCTGCCAATTAAGGTTGATTAGAGTTTCCGTTTCCTCTGTATCTCTGCGCGGTGGCTGGCGGTTGAATGAAGATTTTTGGGTATCCGTTGTTTTTGAGGTACGCAATTACACGTGCCTCTACTTTCTTTCGCTGCATATCATTAGAGCATAACTTTTTAGCTCTCTGGAGTTGTGTGGTCACAACCGAGGCCTTGTGGCAGGCGGGGTGGAAAGAATCCAATTGAAGGTAGCGGCCAGTGTGTGTCGGCTTCCTGCGAACAAAGATCTCCGCGTCGTTGCGCTTTCTTGCCACCTGGACGTGGAGAAAACGCAAGCAGCGGTCTTTTTCCCACTCGGTCGTTAATTGCATGGCTGGGTTTCCGGAATTTACGTGCTTTCTGAAGTTTTCACCTTCAGACGTCTTCATGACGCAAAAAAAATCGTCCAAATAACGGAGAAAAAGCTTGGGTAGCGGCGAGAAGGAGCTGAGCGCTTTCTCTTCTATTTACTCCATGGTCAGGTTTGCCATCATGACGGAGAAGGAAGCTCGCATTGCGGTTCCACTGTCTTGCCTGAAAATAGTTCCTTTGTAGGTGAAGTAAGTACTGGACAGACAGAACTCCAGTAGACGGCTGAGCTCGACAACTACCAAAGCAGTCATTTCACTCAGGCTTGCGCCCCCCTCACGCACAGAACTGGCAGAGGAGACAGCTCGGGGCGCTGGCACACAGGTAAATAATGGAGCGACGTCAAACCAGACCAGGCTCTCGTCATCGTCGATGCTCACATTTGACACGAGCTGCATGAAGTGGCTGAACTAACAGACATGAGTTGGTGTCTTCCGAGTTAGGAAGGCGAAGACTTGTACAAAATATGAAAGGTGAGGAAGGGGAGTCTACATGTGAGGAAGAAAGTGCGGGAAGGGAAGTCTACAATCGGTCAGAAGGGGACGTCAGGCTAGTGAAGTTTCAGTAGTCCATAGAAACTCGGTGCGAATCTGTTGCAGCAGTTTTTTGAGATCCGGGTAATGCTTAGAAGGTTCCGTGAGTAGCTTATTTAGCTGTGTCTTGGTTAGCTTTGTTGGGACTTTTATTATTTGCGTGTATGGTCCCCTTCTAAAAGAGCTGAAATCTTCCGATCATAGTCCTCACTATCCAACACCACCGTCAAAAAGCCGGACCTCAGAAAAAAACAGATACCCAAAAATTTCATTAGAGCCACCACCCACCGCGCAGATCAACAGAGGGTACGAAAACCCCAGCCCACCATAATTGCCAGCCTCCCGAAACGCGTACCAATCCCATACGTTCAGAGAACCAGCGAGATCTTTGCGCGGATCATCAAGAAGGAAGAGGTTTGGATCGCGCACGTGCCTTCGTGTACGTTAGGCCGCCTCCTCTCCTGCCTGAAAGACCCGCCAACAATGGACAGGACCCCAGTGTCGTTTGAAAAATTACGCGCACCGAATGCCTCGCTTCGTATATCGGCGGTACGACTGAAGCACCACGCCAACGATGTGCGGAAGCTCTACAAAGAGCGCAGCGCAGTCGCTTAACATGCAGAGAAGTTGGATCACCGAATAAATTTCGAAGCGATGTCCATCCTTGAAAGTGAGCCGAACTGGAGGAGGAGGTTATTACTCGAGTCGTGGCACATACAGAGGACAGCCCATAACACCAACCGCTCTCTAGGAGCCCTTGCCCAGTGTATACACATAGACTGCGCTCCATGGTAACGCTAGAAAGAGAGAGGGGGGCTCATCACCCTCCCCGCCAGTACTTTGAAGACGCTGCTGCTACGTAGCCTCGAAGTCACCCCTGAGGAAGGAACCAAGTCGGTTTCGAAACGACGAATGTCTTCAAAACTTTTGGTTGGAGTGTGAGTCATCTCCCTGCGCTTGTCATGTAAGAAGCGCAGCGTGGAGGAGGAGATTTACCTGCAGTCAGGTACGCCAACTTACTTTGCTGCGGGCTGCAACAGCGGTGACAGCAATGTTGACTCCGCTTTACACAACTTTTCGTGTTGTAGTGGCAAAGCTCCTTAAAGCATGCACTGAGCGTCTCATCGTAATCTTATGTAGCCTCCTCTCAATAGTTCTTGAACCGGCCGTAGAGCGCAGTACTTGTACATATAGCTAAAGCATATACCCTAAGGATGCAAATGGTACCATACTAGAGGATGTTACTTGTATGTTAAATAATACAAATCACAGCATATTCAAGGAGCGAAAAATGATGAGTGGGTTGAAGGGTCAGTCAGTTCATTCGTGCTTCCATCGATGCGTTTCTCTTTGCTACCATCCATCTGTCCATGCGTTCATCCGTGCGTTCGTCCGCCTGCGCGTTTTCTCATGCGTGCATCCATGTGTTCAATTGTGTATTCATTCATCCATTTTTGTGTTCGTCCATGCGTCCATCCGTCTGTCCATGCGTTCATTCCGTTCATACATGCTTCCGTCCGTTCATTCATGCATCCGCCATTGCGTCCGTCTGTTTATCCTTGTGTCTATCTGTGTGTCCTCTCGTGCATTCGTCCATGGGTCCGTCCCTGAGATCGTCTATGCGTCATTCCATCTTTCGGTCTGTGCGTCCAAGCGTGGGTCCGTCCGTGCATCCGCTCGTACTTCCGTGCGTCTATTCATGCACCCGTCCTTGCTTCCGTCTATTCATTCGTCTGTGCGTCCATCCGTCCTTGCGCCCGTGCCTGTGTTTGCCCACGCGTCAGTCTGTGCGTCCGTCCAAGCATCCGCCCATGCATCCACCAATGCGTCCATCCGTCCGCGCTTCCGTCCGTCAGTTCGTGTGTCCCTGTGTGCATTCGTGTAAACATTCGTCCGTGCGTGCGTCCATTCTTCTATCTCTCTGTTCAGCCATCCATTCCCTTGCCCCAGTCGTCATCGTTCACCTCGTGCATTTGCTGTAATTTTTTGCTTTGTTTGTTTTTGTATATTCATTGATTTATTTTCTTGGTAAACAAGGTTACAAACTTGCAGGGGAAAAGATAAAAGCCGCTAGAAACACTTTGAGAAACTAATTATGTAGTCCCTGGTCTCTGTCTTTCTGCCATGAGGGGCTAGCACACAGACAACTTTAAGGATATTTTCTGTCTCGCCTTGTACGTTACTCGAGGATTCATACTTCCATGCCAATAAAAATTCTCATTCCATTCTATATATATATATATATATATATATATATATATATATATATATATATATATATATATATATATATATATATATATATATATATATATATATTGTTAAGGCGTTTGTTAGCCGGCCCACAGCGAGCAAGCACAATGGCGACAGTAACGGCCAAGCACGGGCTCTCAGCGCGAGCGGGGTCCTTGTTGGGTAGCCCCACTAGAAGGTACTCAAGAGTTCGACCCATTTCATAGTTCGGAGGCTTCGCTACAATTACCCCGGGGTCGAAGAGGGAGCCGCCTGGCGACCTAACAGCTTGTTATTATGAGCGGGTCATAATAAGCCTTCAGGCGCTCCACGTTGACGATGTCTCGCCCACGGCGGCGCATGTCCGAAGATTGTTCAACGGGTTCGATCAGATAGTTGACGGGTGAGGTGCGCTCGATGACACGGTAGGGGCCTTCGTATTTGGGACGTAGTTTGGAAGAGAGGCCAGCGGCAGAGGTCGGGATCGAGAGCCATACAAGCGCACCAGGAAGGAACGTGGGCTCAGAAGTGGTGGAGCCATCACGGATACTCTTCTGCTGCTCTTGCTCTTGCGTCGTAAAAGTCTTGGCAAGCTCGCGACACTCTTCAGCAAGCCTGGCTGTCTCGGAAATAGGTGTACACTCAGATGGATCCGGCGTGTACGGGAGTATCGTGTCCATGGTGTGCGACGGGTGCCTTCCGTACAGCAAGTAGAAAGGTGAAAAACCAGTCGTGCTCTGAGGGGCGGTGTTGTAGGCGTAGGTGACGAAGGTCAGTATATTATCCCAATTGGTGTGGTTGGCAGAGACGTACATAGAAAGCATGTCGCCGAGGGTGCGGTTAAAGCGTTCGGTGAGGCCATTCGTCTGTGGGTGGTAAGCAGTAGTTTTGCGGTGGACAGAATGGCACTCCATCAGAATGGCTTCGACGACTTCCGACAAGAAGACACGGCCTCGATCGCTGAGAAGCTCTTGGGGTGGTCCGTGGCGCAGTATAAATCGATGCAGCAGGAAGGACGCAACATCGCGCGCAGCAGCCGCAGGGAGAGCGGCGGTTTCGGCGTATCGCGTTAAATGGTCAACGGCAACGATAGCCCAGCGGTTACCAGCCGACGTCAGAGGAAGTGGTCCATACAAATCGATACCTACGCGCCCAAAGGGACGGTCAGGGCAAGGTAACGGTTGTAGACTGGCGTGCGACATGTGGGCTGACGGTTTACGGCGTTGGCAAGTGAGGCAAGAGCGAACGAACTGCTGCACATAGCGGTACATCCCGCGCCAGAAGTAGCGTTGTCGAATGCGATGGTAGGTTTTGAATACCCCAGAGTGCGCGCATTGCGGATCAGAATGGAAGGATTCACATATCTCTGACCGCAGACGGCGGGTTATCACGAGTAACCACTGCCGGCCGTCGGCGTCGTAATTGCGTCGGTGTAGAAGGCCTTCACGAATGGCGAAATGGCGAGCTTGACGACGCAATGCACGCGTGGATGGCGTTGCGGATGGATCAGAGAGCAAGTCGATCAGCGGGCTGATCCAATTATCCTTTCGCTGTTCGGTAGCGATTATGTCAACGTCAATGGCAGAAACAGCAGCCGAGGATACTGAGCAGAGCACATCACCTTCAGGCAGAGGGGAGCGCGAGAGGGCGTCGGCGTCAGCATGCTGGCGTCCGTTGCGGTACAGCACGCGGATGTCGTAGTCTTGTAAACAAAGAGCCCAACGGGCGAGACGGCCTGAGGAATCCTTCAATGATGAAAGCCAGCATAGCGCATGATGGTCGGTGACGACATCGAATGGGCGACCATACAAATACGGTCGAAACTTTGTAAGAGCCCAGACGATCGCCAGGCACTCTTTCTCCGTGACGGTGTAGTTTGTCTCAGCTCTCGTGAGCGTACGGCTTACATATGCTACGACATATTCAGGGAATCCGGGTTCGCGCTGCGCCAGGACAGCGCCGAGGCCTACACCGCTGGCGTCTGTGTGCACCTCCGTCGGGGCCGTAGGGTCGTAGTGGCGTAGAATGGGAGGAGACGTCAACACATGGCGGAGCTTCGCGAACGCGTCGTCGCACTCAGACGACCACGAATTGAGGGACCCGTTACTTCCAAGGAGCTTCGTCAGCGGTGATATGATCGTGGCAAAGTTTCGTATGAAGCGTCGGAAGTATGAGCACAGGCCCACGAAACTACGCAGTTTTTTGACGGACGCAGGTTTGGGGAATTCGGCCACGGCCCGAAGCTTGCCATCCTTGGACACGACGTACCCAAGGATGGTGAGTTGCCGTGCTGCAAAGCGGCACTTCTTCAGATTTAGTTGCAAGCCGGCATTGCTGACACGTGCAAAAACTTCTTTCAGACGTTGGAGGTGCGTAGAGAAATCTGGAGCGAACACAAGAACGTCATCGAGGTAACACAAGCACGTGTGCCATTTCAAGTTGCGCAGCACGGTGTCCATCATGCGCTCAAAGGTCGCAGGTGCATTACATAGACCAAACGGCATGACGTTGAATTCGTACAAGCCGTCGGGTGTGATGAACGCAGTCTTCGGTCGAGCGTCATCAGGCATGGGTACTTGCCAGTAACCCGAGCGCAGATCGAGAGAAGAAAAAAATTCGGCTCCGTGAAGGCTGTCGATTGCGTCATCGATGCGCGGCAGTGGGTAAACATCCTTGCGAGTGATCTTATTGAGCCGTCTGTAGTCCACACAGAACCGCGCAGAACCATCTTTCTTCGCAACAAGAACAATAGGAGGCGCCCATGGACTGTCCGAGGGCCGAATAACGTCGCGTCTGAGCATATCATCAACCTGCTCGTTAATTTCCCGACGTTCAGCAGGCGACACGCGGTAGGAACGTTGCCGTAATGGTGGATGGGCACCAGTGTCGATACGATGCGTAACAGCGGACGCACGACCGAGAGAACTTCGCCCGACATCGAAAGAAGAACGATATTCTCGCAACAGGTTCAGAAGCTGGGAACGCTGTACCGACGTGAGGTTGTCATCAATGTAAGGGCCAAATACATCAGGAGATGATGAATCAGAAGTGGAAACAGCACTGATGGTACGCAAATTGGGACAACGCGAGTCATCGGGTACGTCCAGGACTTGTGCGTTATCCACTGGTTCCGCTCTGCCGAGACGTTCCCCTCGAACCAAGGTAACAGTGTACGGAGATGGGTTGGTCACGAAAATAGAGGCGTTGCCCTGGGTGATTTGCACGGTCGCGAAAGGTACTAGCAACCCTTTCCTTCGGCAAGCACGGTCGGATGGCGAAACGAGTGCAATTGTGTCGGAGAGTCCAGCGCAGTAGACAGATACCTCCACCAAAATGTTAAGGCGTTTATTAGCCGGCCCACAGCGAGCAAGCACAATGGCGACAGTAACGGCCAAGCACGGGCTCTCCGCACGAGCGGCGTCCTTGTTGGGTAGCCCCACTAGAATTCGGAGGCTTCGCTACAATATATATATATATATATATATATATATATATATATATATATATATATATATATATATATATATATATATATATATATATATATATATATGGCCGCAATTGGCGGAGGACACGGCAGTAGTGACACCGTTAAGTATAGGGTGTAACAAGAATTGGACAACAGTTACAAACACAATTACAAACCTTGCTTCACGAGCTTCGTCTTAAAGAGGAGCCAACAATGTGTTATCGGGTCCTGTGCGAATCCCGTTCTCAATTACTAGCCTAGCTTCGGTCTCGCTGTTTGGTGAAACGTTGCCGTGAGGGAACCGATGGCTCTGCGTGTGACATTGACTGATTAGAACCACCATATTGAAAGTACATTTGTGAAGTGGAACTACGCGATAGTTGTTCCTTTTGCAATCAGCGAAGGGCTCTCTGCGTATGCGTAAAGCGACAAGCTAACATAGGTTTGGGAGCTCTGTAATAGCTAGACCTTTCTTACACACACTCTTTGCGCATTTCACATGTTAAGACATCTGAAGTATTTCAACGCTTCTATCACATAAAATTGTGTGCGTTAGAGAGATATCTTCTGTTACTTGTACAAAAAAATATAAAAATAAGGCGTCACTTTTATGGTTGGATACAATAATAATCAGACGTTATACTGCATGACGTTCATGCAGTATTTTTCCAGACCATTCTTGACCATTGGCGTGGCCCTATGGTATAATACCTGTGGTGCGATTATATACAAATTCCAAATCCGGACAAAGGCGGTCTCTTCCATTGAGTCGCACGCGATTGGCCCATACGAGCCGTGACGAATGCTTTGACGTTTTGAGAGACGTGGGCTGGGGTGTCACGTGAATGTTTTTCTCCGGTTTTGGGAGGAAGGCGAAGGAACAGTCGGAGAGACCGTCCGAAACGAACAGGATAGATCAAAACGGCTGCAAGGTGGCCTGGATTGGGTTGAAATGTAAGGGCTTAGCGACTTTTCAGCATCCAGGCACTAAGACAACAAGGCGTTTCCCAGTGCCACGGTTTTTCGTCTCGCCTGTGCGGCAGCTGCAGCCGATCAGAGACGACTAAGCGAGGTTAAAGATGCATTTGAAAAGTTCACTGAAAAGAGTTCCGGCAATGTTCTCGTCTGTCCGAACGAACAGTGCGTAGCTTGTGCGACGAACTTCATCGGATGCCAGCGAGCCAGTGGCTTTTTCACAGAGAGGAAAGTGTTGCGTGCACTGCGATTTTTTGGCACCGGTTGCTTCTGGAGGAGCGTTAGTCGCGAGGAGCACATCGGCAAGTCTCAGCCAGCCGTGAGCAACACTATCCACGAGGTGACGCAGGCTTTTTTCACAATGGCTGCTAGAAAAAAGCAGGTGGACTTCCTACTGACAGATGATAAGGATGAGGCAAAGGCGGAGTTTGTGCTACGCGGTTGCATCCCAGGCGTGCTGGCGTGTGTTGAAGGCACGTTGGTCACCATTCGCAAGCAAGAGGTATTCAGACTGGCTGACACGGCGAGCTTCATGTCCAGAAAGGGCTATTATGCCCTGAAAGTCATAATAGTAAGTACCATTGGGATCCTTTCTTACTCGGCTATCGGAGCAATTGTTCAGTTGTGACGCCAAAGCTGGAAAAAGTAATAATGCAACGAATAAAAAAGAACCTGCAGGGAACTGGGCGCGAGCTAGTTGGTGGCTCGAGGGGCCTCGGTAATAATACGTGGAAAGTGTTTTGTGCGTGAGCCAGTTGCCGTTTTTGTACTGGCGTGCATGCGCAATTCAGTTGTGCATTTTAGAGCTAACCAGTAGTATGGGCAGCAGAAGTAGCAGTAATATATACACAACAGGGAAGTATTTCCTACACGAAAGTGCTTACAGTCACGATTGCATGAGCAGGCTTTGGAATTTTCACTTAATGATCATTCAATGGAAGTCGTAGCCGTGTGTACAGCAGAGAAAGGTTTATTGCCTCTCCTTCTCCTCAGTGTGCTACACCCTGTGTTTCCTTCTAAATGAAGCTTCTTGTACAAATGACTGTACTAGTGCGCATTGTTTCCTGCATATGTGTAGAAAAAAATTGCCCGCAGCTTCCCTCGGGGGAACACTGAGGAGGATGCGGAGCATATAATTGGTTAACGGGGTGTTAAAGTGCGACTTACTTGGGTCGATGGCTAAATTGGTTAACGTGGTTGTGAAATGGGGTGTTAAATTGCGACTTACTTGGCTCGATGGCAAAATTGGTTAACGTCGTTGTAGGAGGGGGTGTTAAATGAGTGAACACGTACGCACGTATGCGAAAGGGCGGCGCTGGTCGAAGGGACGTCGATCATTGTGTTTGTGGATTCGTTGGAATTCATTTCACCGCGAACTTGGACGTCGACGCGCCGTACAAACCAACCGACGAGCGGCAACTGAGCGAGCGAGCGCCGACCTTGAGTATATATACAGCGCGACGGCGCATGCACTGTCAGCTGTTGAATGTTCTCGAAGCGCGACGGCGCATGCGCGTCCACTGGAGAATCAGAATTGTAGATGTCGAACGTGGTGTGTAGAGGAGGAAGGGTGCACAGATGGTGGAGGAGTGAAGCGCGCGCGGTGTGTAGAGGAGGAAGGGATGCACAGATGGTGGAAGAAGGAGGAGGAAGCTTGCGGACGGCGCCGCACTACAAGCCTCGAGTATTAGATGCTCCGCATCTAAAAGGGATTTATTCTTAGTATAATTGCAGTTTTATTTTATATCGCACCTCATCGCAGGTGTGCAACGCATGACTGCGCATCCTAGCCATGGACCCACAATTTCCAGGTTCGTGCCCCGTTTTCTGGGGGTGGGATCACAACCCACTGCGTGCACGCCTAGCTGCACATCTGCAGCCTGGCGAATATCTGCTTGATAAGTATTGTTGTGCACTAACTGGGACAGAGCACTCAGCTTTTATGTTTTTATTGCAGGAGACGCAGGGTATCCCCTCGTGCCATGGCTCCTATTTCCAGTCCTCGGCAGTCAACCGTGCAACACTTCCGAAGGCCGATAAAACAAAGAACACGTATTCATGCGCAATGTTGTGGAAATATGTATCGCAGTGTTAAAGAGCAAGTTCCGCTGCTTGCAGCACTATCGAACGATGCTCTCTAACCGCGATCAAGCAACGCAAATCATCTATGCTTGCGTTGCTCTCCACAATATTGCGTTGCATGCTGGTGACTGGACCTTGGACGAGTATGTTGTGGACATGCCACCAGCTGAGAATGACGACGGGTAGCCAAGGGAGAGCTGTATGCTCACACCACCCAACGTGCTGCTCAGAGACAGCAGCAGCGCAGCGCTGTCTTGAGCCTTTTTTGAAGTACACAGGAACGGTGAGTTTTCATGCTTTCATATCACACACATAATTTATTTATACTGATTCTACTGCATCAGTAGAATCAGTATAAACTATTTATACGGCATACGGCATAAGTCAGTATAAACTATTTACACGGCATAAGTCAGAAGTTAGACGAGTTGTTGCCGCTCAGGGAAACAGTGCCAAACATCGAGCGGTCGATACAGCTCATGTCGGACAAGTACGATGAGATGTTGACAAGGCTTGCCGCACAAGAAAAAGATACGAAAGAAATACGGAAAAGACTTGAACGCCTTGAACAGGACACCTGCGCTAGTGATGATGCTTCAAAAAAACTTGAGGCCGATTTAAATGAGCTCGAGTGGAGAAGCCGCAAGTTTAACTTGGAAATACATGGTGTAAGCGTCTCTGAAGGTGAAAATTTGCTTGCAAAGGTAAATTCTGTTGCCAGCATGATTGACGTTTGTGCACTGGACGCAGCAGACGTCGCTGCCATTCACCGCCTCCCATGCAAATTTGGCAAAACACCAGGTATAATCGTTCGGTATGTCAGACAATCTGTTAGAGACGAATGGCTGCATAACCGGTCAAAACTGAGAGAAAAGAAATCAAGCCTGTTCATCCAAGAGAACTTGACCAGCCAAAGTCGGCAACTGCTTCGAGAGGCTAAGGAATGGGCGAGGGAAAATCGGTACAAATACGCCTGGCACAAGAACGGGAAGATCCTACTGCGCAAATCTGACGGCGATTCCGTGTTAGTAGTGCGTCACAGGACCGACTTTCCCGTCTAAGCCTGCTAGTTGCTGACTGTATCTAGATTATTTCATTCCTCAAAATGGCTAGTCAAAGTCCCTTTCTTCCACACGAGCTAGACGCTTTTGTGACAAGTCATCACGCACATTCCTTGAAGTGCCTTCATCTAAACGTTCCTTCACTCTATAACAAGGAAGAAGATATAAATGACTTCATCAATGGTTTTCATTTTCTGTTTGATGCAGTAATGCTTAGTGAAACTTGGTGCAGGGATGATCGTGATTTGTTCAAATTTCCGTCTTATCAATCGTATTGTGTAAACAGAACTAATCGCCGAGGCGGTGGCGTTATGCTGTTGCTAAGAGAGCACGTAAACTGCGAGCTGCTTTCCAACTTTTGTATCTGTTGTGATGATTTTGAAATAATAACAGCTCGTGTGAATGACTGTATGTTTTCCGTTTGCTATAGACCACCAAGTGGAAATCTTCCTAGTTTCTTTTGTTTCTATGAACAGCTGTTATCATTTGTTTCAGAAACTGGCGATTATTTGGTGTCTGCTGGTGATTTTAATATCGACCTGTTGACCATTTCTGCACCACAAAAGGCCATGTTAACCATGCTGACTTCAAACGGATGCGAAAATTTAATCTATGTACCGACAAGGGTAACTACTGAAAGCGAAACACTGTTAGATTTATTTATTACTAATATCGATTCTACAAAAGCCAACAGTGGTGTAATAACGTGGGACCTTAGTGACCACCTCCCAATATTTGCTCTACTAAGAAAGCAAAATTTCACGATAAATGAAAAGCATCAGTACATTTCTTTTCAAAATATTACACAAACAGGTTTGGATAATTTTAGAGCTGAATTGCTACTTAGCGATATTCCGCAAATTCTGAAAATAGACGACG
The DNA here is from genome assembly GCF_043290135.1 of Rhipicephalus microplus. NCBI lineage: Eukaryota > Metazoa > Arthropoda > Arachnida > Ixodida > Ixodidae > Rhipicephalus > Rhipicephalus microplus. The sequence continues at coordinate 101,708,270 of NC_134700.1, read as the reverse complement.
TTGACATTGCATACAGTAAACTTATTGATGAAATTTCTCGTGTGTATAAGCGTCACTTCCCACAAAAACAGTTTAAATTGGGTAAAAAAATAAGAAAACCATGGATAACCCCTGAATTGTTACAAAAAATTAAGTGTAAAAATGCGCTTTATCACAAGTTCATTAAAAGTAAGGAACCAAGCATATTGAAAGAATACAAGTCGCTTAGAAACAAACTAAACAAAGAACTAAGGTCACACAGGAAACGCTATTTTCAAGCTGAGTTTGATAGCTGCTCAAAAAAACCCGATATGTTATGGAAAAAGCTTAATACTGTCTTAAATCGCCGTAAATCGTCTCCACGTGTAGAAAAGCTATTTCTTGGTGGCCACGAAATATGGGGCGATGATTTGGCGAATACATTTAATGATTATTTTGTGAGCAATTCTAATTCTTGTGCATCTGCTGATATTACAAAATTTATGCCTGATAGCAATCCATCTTCCTTTTTCCTTCGCCCATTTACAGAGTCTGAAGTACTGTCAGTTTTTCTTTCGCTTAAAAATAGCTCAAGTTGTGATGTTGAGGGCATGCAGGTTCGTCCAATCAAGTATGTGCTTGATTTAATTTGTCCATATCTTACCTACATCTTTAATCTGTCTTTGGCGAGCGCTATCTTTCCCAGGAGGATGCAGATCGCAAGAGTTTCTGTGCTTTTTAAGAAAGGTGACATAAACGATATCAAAAATTATAGACCTATTTCGATATTACCAGTATTATCCAAAGGGCTGGAGAAACTTATACACGTGCAAATGTCTAATTTTTTCGATAAGCACAATCTTATATCTACAGCCCAATTTGGATTTAGAAAACACCTTTCTACTGAGTTAGCCTTGCTACAACAAAAAGAATTCATTTTAACACAATTTGAAAGCAAGAATCTTGTGCTCGGCCTTTACATTGATTTCAGTAAAGCATTTGATTGTATCCATCATTCCATACTACTTAAAAAACTTGAAACCTATGGTATTCGCGGGCACTGCTTAAACCTCGTGAAGTCGTATCTAGATCATCGCCATCAGTACGTCCAGATTGAGCATTACCGTTCAGACTTAAAACACATCAGCAGAGGCGTTCCTCAAGGTAGTATTCTCGGCCCATTTCTTTTTATAGTTTACATCAATGACCTAGTAAATATCTACAGTGATGCGAAATACGTTATGTACGCTGACGACGCTAGCCTATTTTTTTCGTCACCTGAACTTGGTAGCCTTCAGAATAACACCAACACTGCTCTAAGGGCGCTCCAAGAATGGTCAGCAGCAAACGTTTTGCAAATTAATACTAAAAAGACAAAAGCCGTGATTTTCAGACCAAAATCTAAGCAGATAACCTGCGAACACATCACCCTTCTTTACACAAATGAAGCAATAGAAATAGTGAGTAGTGTGAAAATACTGGGAGTTACCTTCACACAAAATATGCTTTGGGATTTACACATCGAATCAGTTTTAGGCAAGCTATCTCGTGTGGTTGGTATGATGGCGCGTCACAGATTGATATTACCTTTTAAAATAAAGCTTCTTGTTTACAATGCGCTCTTTTTTTCTTCCTTGTATTATTGTTTTTTGGTATGGGGTACGACGACATATACAAATCTTGAAAGACTTCATGTACTGCAGAAAAAATTTCTACGGGCGCTTTTCAATGTACCCTACAATTCCCATACTTCAGATTTATTCTTGAAGGGAAATGTCATCCGCGTGTTTACCCTATACAATTACAAGTTAAGTATAGCGTTCAAACGAGAGATAAAAGAAAACCTAAAGTTTTTCCACGAGTTATCTCATCTTGCCAAAAACACCCATTCATACGGCACTCGTTACATAGAACAGTGGAAGGTGGTCACTGCGCGGACAAGCTATTCTATGCAGAAGCTATCATACACGCTGCCAACCCTTTTAAATTCATTTCATAAATTACACATTGAATTGAAAATAACCTCTGCACGAACACTGCGCGAGCATTTCATTAATTCATGCTAACATAGTAAATAGTGTAAAATATTGCTTTTTTTCATTCTTCCTTACTGATGTGTTTTTTTAGACATATCTGTATTCCGAATATGTGTTTCTTGTGATTTTTGCTATGTGAATGTTTTGCCATCGCTGCCTGCACTGTAGGGGTGGCTGCGGGCCTCTGTCAAGTTGCTTGTGCCTTCAAGCAACTTTTACCCGCAGTCTCCTCCATCGCTGATGGAAATAAAAATTATTATTATTATTATTATTATTATTATTATTATCTAGACATGACAGGGCTGTGTTTGCCACATTTGAGTACACAATGTACTTGTGCTTCAATGAGAAACATGGTGGCCATGTGAAATGCTGCATTTTCTTTAAATGGCCCATGAAATATGCAACAGAAACACCCTTTTCCTTATCAGTGATCACAGTCACAACAGACTAGACTGAAGCAAGCATATATGAGCGGCACCTTGTGCTGAAAATTGCCATGAAAAATTGTTCGAACAATGCAGCAACGTCACACATTTTCTTTCACCAGAACGTATAAAAAATGCGATTTCATTAGTAACTTGTTGCATGAACACATGATACACAAGACAGTCTCTTCCAATATTGACTGACTACAAGCATTCAATTGTGCACGCCAGACTTGACGAGAAATTTTGCTCGTCAAGTTGTGCTGGTTTTTTGTTCATCGTCCTAAACATTGTATAAATGTTTAAATAACATTTGATTTGAATTCTCGACTGCAGTCATGATGCAATCCTAAAAAATACGTAAATCAAGACAGAAAACAACAGACAAGTTGTTTTAGTAACATACAACATGAATAATTGACTTAGCGATCTCGCGGCTCCCAAACCATACCACGTTCAAAATTTATTCCCGCGACGAGTCATTTACAAGGAAAACTAGATGAAATCAATCGCTGGCATGTTGCTGTGATGATGACCATTTTCATTTTGGAAACTGTGCGCATTGACCACTTACTAGCTTAGTGCTCTCAAAAAAGTTGTTGTACCTTAGCCTCATTGGGCTGAAATGAAAATATCACGGTGAGCTTCAAAACAGTGTGATGCAGAAGATATCACATTATTATTCTATGTGGTAATGCTGCATAAAAAGTGCAGTGAGCTAGAAAACAGTGGGTAATACAAATATCACAGAAACATTGACAGAGAACGTCAACTATACACTCGTGATCTCCATGGGAATGATTAGACACCTTTGAAATCTGGGGAAAAAACAGGGCCACTGGAGCAGCTCGAACATACATTGAGAAATGCATATATCGAACATAAAAAATGCTGTACTCCTTGTACAATGTAAATGCTAACCTAAATCTAGTAATATGTACTAAATTCGAACAAATATGTATAAATTAGAACATGAACAGCAACACGTAAACATACGAAAAACACCAAACGAATAATGAAGGATAAAACGTTGAAAACATGACAAAAAACAAACTAAACTATGGATATGTCTCCCAAAGCGTATAAAATTAAACTTCAACAGCAGCACTTAAACACATTGAAACCGGTAAATCATAATGAATGATGACAAGAAAAAACATCAAGCACATGACGAAAAATAAACTACGTACCCCTTTCTCGCAGAATGCCCTCAACCACGGCCCGTGCCAAGGAACGGACTGCCTGCAGGACGCCCTCCTGCGCCGCTGCCGCCTTCTGCTGTGCTGCTGCCATACGCCGTGCTGCAGGAGCGATGCGGGTGGTATGTTTTCATCCCCCGGAGCACCTGCGATGAGTCATCGCGGTGGAAATGTTTAAGTGAGCTGCCGGTAAATTCTTAACCAGCTCGTGGCTGGAAGCTGCTGCTGCAAAGAATTGCAACGGGCCCAACAATTTCCTCTCAGTTGAAGATCGGCTGGCCTGATCGCATCCTTTGAAAGTGTGAAGCTTCGTGTACAAGCTATGCCCTCCTAGTGCGGACCAAGAAACATTTTCTGGAAGTACTCTTTATCATCTCCTCAAATGCATCTCTCGCCTTCAAACAGCCCTTTTCAGGGCTAACCAACCTTTTGCCCGGTAGTTTATCATTGCAGATATCGTACCGTGGCCTCGATACAATGCATGGTTCTTATTTACAGTTCAAGTTGGTTTCAGTCATCATAATAGAGCATGAAGAATGTTTACGCCTCTTATGTAATATGCAAACAACGGGTCTACTCCCCTTGAGCACCTTGTCGCCCTGCTCAAGACTCCGGTCCTGTGCTCAATAAAGCACACAGTTCTCAGATGCTTCCGTGTTACTGTGTCACTGCCATCTGCAGCCGCTACAGTGGCCTCCACCTCCACTTCAACCACAGCAGGGGCAACATCCACCTGCTGGAAAGTGTCGTAAGCATGATCTTTCAGAAAGTGAGTATTCGTTACACTGGCTATTTTACAACCTTACGTACTAAACATCTGCCGAAATGTTCTGCAGCTATTCAGTGGTCATGGATATAATGTATTACCATTTTAGTGCATCCACTTGCCAGCAGGCATTGCGTGTCGTATGATAAATACCCCTGTACTGCAAGGGCAGCAAACTGAGACTAGTTAATAAACCTACCCGCTTTTGAGTTCTTTCTCCTGCGCTATATTCCCGTTTAACAAGGTTCTGCTAAAGGCACCCCTTGAGATATCCAACTCTGTCATGGCACCACTCAGGAACCCTGTAGTAACTAGCCCAGAGTGACCGAGCCGGACTGTGAAGCAACGTAGAATGGACTTATTTTGCAGACGAATATATATATAAATATATAAATATATATATATATATATATATATATATATATATATATATATATATATATATATATATATATATATATATATATATATATATATATATATATATATATATATATATATATGCGGCTTGCCTATGACGGAACACAAGTGTTTGACGTTGAACACGTTTGACACTGCACTTCTTTTCACTTCTCCCTTTCTTTTAAAGATTGAGTCTTTGTACTGGCCTTCGTAGTCGGGTAGACCTTCGTAAGACTTGAGGAGTTGGAGAAGCAGCCACAGCTGGAATAGATGTTGATGGCATTGCAGAAGGAGCGGGAACAGCGTTCATGCGAGCTGGAGTGACCGGGCTTAATAGCTACCCCCGTGGTGACGCTTGCTGCTCCGCGTTGTCGCAGCGGGGCGGTACCGATTGAGAAGTGTCCACCTTTGGAGCCCCGGGTGACATTCGCGAATGAATCTGGTCTAAGTGGCGCCAGTTCGGCCCTTCTGGTGTGTCGACTTTCACGAAGCGCGAACCTTCAGAACCTCTGACGACGCCTGCGCAACACCGCCTTTCGTGTCCAAAGTGGCGCACCCACACACACCGGGTCTCAAGGCTGGAATCTGGAAGGCTGCGAATGACTCCGAGATAAAGATGGCACACAAGTATCCAATCGTGAACGCACTTGATAATTAAGCAACAGTTCCGAAGGAGACGTCCGCACGGTAGAGGCGTGCGTCAGTAGCGTAGCAATACACGTGCTAGTTAACCGTCGAGGTCGTTTACCAGCGAGTGTTCAACTAGACCGTCCTCGATAGTGCGAACTGCGCGTTCCGCAAGGCCATTCGATTGCGGGTGGTAAGGGGCACTGCGCAGATGCGTTATGTTGTTATCTGTCATGAACTGGGCAAACTGCTGACTTGCAAACTGGGGTCCGTTATCAGACACTACAGTTTGTGGCAAACCAAAACGCCGTGTAATTGTGACTTCGGTAGTTTCTGATCCGACTGAAAGGGCCTCGATTCACTTCGTGTGCGGATCAACGACTATTAACAGCATGCGCCCCTCAATTGGCCCAGCGTAATCAATGTGAAGCCGTAACCACTTCATCCCTGTTTCTGGCCAACTGATAGGCTCCTGATTATGCGGCATTGCTTGAGCTTGTACACATGGCATGCATGAACGAAAGACTTTTGATCTTACCATCCAACCCTGGCCACCAGAACAACGTCCGAGCCAGACGTTTCCATTCCCGATGCTCCCTGGTGTGACCGGTGTAACTCTGATAGCATGGGCTCCCGCGCCTTGCTGGGTATGATAACTCTATGACCCTAGTAGAGCAGACCTTCGACGCTCGGCAGTTCCAGTCTTCTTCAAAAACAAGGTGCGAGATGACTGTGACATGTTGAGAGACGTTTTGGCAATCCATTACGTATGAAGTTTTCGACAATACAAAGATCTTTGTCCGCACTGGTAAGCGCCCTTAAAGTACCCGCTGGCATGTACCTACTGTCAAGCTGATCTGTGGACAGCACGTATTCTGGCAAGGTTTTGGAGTGAACAACCTCTTGTGTCGGCACTGGCAAACGGCAAAGTGCGTCACGCATTGGCATTATATTTCCCGGCCCTGTACTCGATACGGTACCGGTATGAACCCAGAAACAGAGCCCACCCCTGGATACGCGCCGACGCCACTGGAGGCACTGGTCAATCTTCTCGTAGCAAGCCCAAAAGTGGTTGGTGGTCCGTCACCAGCACAAAGTCGCGGCCCAACAGGTAGTCTCGAACCTTTGAGACTCCGAAGACCAGCGCCAGAGCTTCCCTCTCGAGCTGCGAATATTTTTTTCCGCATGCGTCAGTGTGCGTGAACGGAGCGATGGGTTTATTGACGTTGCCCATTCGAAGCGAAATGACAGCACCTAAACTCGACGGTGATGCATCGCATTCCATCCGCACTGGTTGGTCAGGCATAAAATATGCCAGCACAGATGAGCTGAGAAGCGTTCGTTTCGCCTTTACATAAGAATTTTCTTGAGCTGCACCCCCCTTCCATTCATGCTCTTTTTCGAGCAGCTTATACAACGGGGCCAAGATCGCCGACATGTGCGGTAGCAATCTGTGATAATACGACAGCAGACTTAAAAACGAGTGCAGTTCGCTTAAACTAGTAGGCCGTGGTGAATCGCGTATTGCAGCGAGGTTCTTTGCCAACGGGTGTAAGCCGTTTTGTCGATCCGGTGCCGCAAGTAGACGATTGAGTCTTTACGGAAGGGACACTTTTCTGCCATCAGCTTGACACCGTTTTCCTGCAGATGGTGTAAGACATCCCAGAGAACACAGTCGTTACCGTCTTGACGCTCGGCTATTAGTACATCGTCCAAGTACACCTGCACGGTTGGAAGACCAGCCAGGGCGGTTTCCATGCGGCGCTGAAAAATCGCGGCAGCCGAGGCAACTCCATACAAAAGACGCGTATAACAGAAGAGGCCCTTGTGCGTATTTATAACGGCCAGCTTCTTCGCTTCCTGGTCTAAGGGGAGCTGGTTATACGCGTCCTTCAGTTCCAATGTAGTGAAAAGAGATCCCTTACGAAATTACGCGAAAACATCCTCGATGTTGGGCAGTGGATATTGGTCAGTTACGCACGCACTATTATTTGTGGTTTCAAAGTCACCGCAGATGCGAAGGGACCCATCTTTCTTTAGTACGGGCACAATTGGTGCCGCCCACTCTGAATGTGCTATAGGTGACAATATGCCTTCACTCACTAAGCGTTCCAGTTCCCTTTCCACTTTCTCACGAAGAGCGTACGGGATAGGCCATGCCTTGTGGAACTTAGGGTGCGCGTCTTCTCGAAGGTGAAATTTCACCGGAAGCCCCTGAATTCTTGCAAGCCTAGATTCGAAAAGTGCAGGAAACTCTGTGCAGAGGCTATTGCGAGTGACTGACATTGATTGCACTGTTCCGCGGAACTCGCTCTTAATTATTGACAATGCTTGGATTAAATCCCTTCCGCAAAGTCTAGGGGCAGAACACTTTATAACGATTATGGTGGCAGGGACAGTTTTGCCGGAAAACTGAGCTTGAAGCTGCAGTTCACCGACAATGGGCAGCTTGCCCAGGCAGCAGCTGAGAGTCTTTTTGCATTTTGACAAGCGCAGCCAGCTCAGGCGATGTTTCATATACACTTCTTGAGGGATTATTGAAAATGGCAAACCCGTAACAATGATCATATTTAAGGGTACGTCCCCCCAACGGATGACCCTGCGAAACGCCTGTAGTAAACGTTGCTAATCCCGTGTCTGTTGTACAGCGAAAACTGTTGAAATATTACTTTCCTCTGTTTCAGATTCAGTGTTCTCGGTGTGAACAGCATAAGCACTACCAGCCTGCCTGCTACAAGCCTTGAGCCATGATTTGGAGCGGCACTTTCTTGCGAAATGACGAGTCTTCCCACAGCAAAAAAATTGCCCACAGCTTCCCTCGGGGGAACACTGAGGAGGATGCGGAGCATATAATTGGTTAACGGGGTGTTAAAGTGCGACTTACTTGGGTCGATGGCTAAATTGGTTAACGTGGTTGTAGGAGGGGGTGTTAAATGAGTGAACACGTACACACGTATGCCAAAGGGCGGCGCTGGTCGAAGGGACGTCGATCATTGTGTTTGTGGATTTGTTGGAATTCATTTCACCGCGACCTTGGACGTCGACGCGCCGTACAAACCAACCGACGAGCGGCAACTGAGCGAGCGAGCGCCGACCTTGAGTATATATACAGCGCGACGGCGCATGCACTGTCAGCTGTCGAATGTTCGAGAAGGGGGAGAAGCGCAACGGCGCATGCGCGCGCGTCAGCTGCCGATGTTCTCGAAGCGCGACGGCGCATGCGCGCGCGTCAGCTGCCAATGTTCTCGAAGCGTGACGGCGCTGCGCGCTACATTATACAGCTAGCGAATGTTCGTGAAGAGGAGAAGCGCACGCGGTGTGTAGAGGAGGAAGGGTGCACAGATGGTGGAGGAGTGAAACGCGCGCGGTGTGTAGAGGAGGAAGGGATGCACAGATGGTGGAAGAAGGAGGAGGAAGCTTGCGGACGGCGCCGCACTACAAGCCTCGAGTATTAGATGCTCCGCATCTAAAACATTGCTCTCTTTTGTGCAGGCAGTCATTTGCTTGATGATCACATCCTCCGCAGCGTGGGCAATCGGCAGCCCGTTGCTTCTTATCGCTGACGGTGGTTTTATACCGGCGCGATTTTTCAGTTAAACTGCATACCACTGCCACATCCTGTTTGGTCATGGCGCTAACTTCCTGCGCAGCAGTTTCAGCAGCCGTAGCAATGTTTGTCGCTTCCGCCAGCATGGGCTCACTTCTTTCGAGCAGCGTCTGCTGCACAGCGCGATTTCGAATGCCACAAACGTTGCGGTAATGTAACAATCGGTCAAGGCTGGTGCCAAAATTACACTTATCTGCCAGCTTGCGAAGTTCAACGACATAGTCTCGGACAGATTCAGTGGCAGTTTGTTCTTTAGTGAAGAACTTGTAACTGGCGGCTACTTCGTTACACTTCGGCGCATAGTGGGCAATTAGGAAAGCGAGTGCTTCCTCGTAACTCAGTTCATTTACTTTGCGTAGAGTGCAGTGTCTCGCAATCACACCTGCCATTTTCGCTGATAGCGTCGAAATCAAAAACGCCCTTTTCTTTTCCGCTTTGCTAACATCATTTGCGTCAAAGAAGGCCTCCAGCTGAGTCAAGTAAATCTCCCACTTAATTTTCGTCGAAGCTTGGGGCGCCGGGACTCGTAACCATGGTCATGCCCGTCGACGTTCCGTGGTGGTGAGTGTTTACCTCCGGCGCTCATAAATTGTGGATCCCATCCTCGTCACCACTGTAGTAACTAGCCCAGACCGAGCTGCCCAGAGTGACCGAGTGAACCAATGCAGAATGGCTTTATTTTGCAGACGAATATGTATATATATATAGGCAGCTTGCCTATCACGTAACACAAGTGGATGACGTTGAACACGTTTGACACTGCACTTCTTATCAAACCCGTGATACTGATGACCGAGCTGGCCCAGAGTGACCGAATGAACCAATGCAGAATGGCTTTATTTTGCAGACGAATACGTATATATATATATATATATATATATATATATATATATATATATATATATATAGGCAGCTTGCCTATGACGTAACACAAGTGGATGACGTTGAACACGTTTGACACTGCACTTCCTATCAAACCCGTGATACTGCGGCGGCAGAGTGCTTACCTGTTGATAGGTGATACCAGAGACGCCACTGAAGCGTGTCATCCCAGTCAACTGTAGAACCAGGTTACGGAAGCCAGACAGCCAACCCCCTTTATACTCGGCGACAGCTTTTCTTGACAGCACTGTGGAAGCTATAGAGCCGAACCTGCATGCGCGCGCGCCAGGAAACAGTACCTATTTTATTTTCTGATTCTAATAGCTACTTGGCCCGAATAAATAAAACTTTCTTCAGTGTAAGGATAGAACAAGCAAGGGACGCTGTACATGGAAAAGAAGTGTACGTGGAAAAGCTGCTCATCGTTGGGACGCGCCGTCTTTTATACATCACGCATCGAACTTTCCAGCCTTATCACTGGTGGCCGCGCAAGCTCTGAAATAAGCTTCACCGTTCGTGTCTTGCGCGCAATCTTAACAACGATCTACAACAATTGTGAGGCTTCTCGAACACTGAGGCGCAGTCTGTGCCGATCATTGCTGACAGCCTTTGAGGACGTAAACCGAATACATCGATTGATATGTGGGGTTTAACGTCCCAAAACCACCATATGATTATGAGAGACGCCGTAGTGGAGGGCTCCGGAAATTTAGACCACCTGGGCGTAAACCGAATGCAGCAAAACTGAAACAAGACAGGCCCGTGGCCGGATCGTGCCGCAACCGGCCTTCCACTTCGCCTGTACCAGGGCTCAATACCGTAAACGTTAACATTCGATCACGTGTGGCGCGTACCCATATATACTGGGCTGAACACGGAACCTAAACTTCACTGTTATAAAGGCTAAATAATGCTGGGAAAACGTTCTGAACAACAGAAAATTTTATATGTACCAGTATATAAACAGCACAGTAACTAGCTGCATGTATGCACTCTCATCAAAGTTTAACTCTGACGTTCCCATTTTGCATGCATACATTTTGCTATAATAAACCCACTAGCGCAGCGAGCAAGCGAAAACCGTAACTGGAACCGAAATCAGCTGCAAGCTGCCGGACTACTTGCGTAGTAACACAAATGTGTGGAGGCCCCGCCTCCGTAGCCTTCGCTCCAACATCAAGAAAAGCTGTTGCCGTGTATAGTGCCCCTGCTGAAAATATACACCAATGTCAAAGAACGAAACGCCCGCACCATTCGACGGCCACTCATGCTTGTGCCTCTCTGATGGCGGCGGCGTCACGGTGGGCCTCGTGCACCGGCCTGCGCCACCAAGCCTGCCACTCCTGCGCAGGGCCTTCATGGTTCAGCGCGTCGCTGAGCTCTTGCCACAGCCGCCGCCGGTCAGCGACGGTGACACCGTGCCGCAGCTCGATGGCTTTCGCCGCGAGCTGGGGATGTTCTTCCATAAAGGCAAGCACCAGCGCACGCTGAGCCTGGGAAACGTAGATGAGCACCTGCTGCTGTTGGCTACTAGTGCTGTTGCCCTCCGCAATGATTGCGTTCGACTGAGCGAACGACTGCAAAAGTTGCGCCGTTTAGGTTTGTATAGTGGTGTAGAGATGGGAACAGTAACTGCTTGAAACGGGGTGGTACTTAGCGCCACTACTTACCATTCTGCTAAATTTAGCGTCATTTCAAGACAATAACGGAAAAAATACGTTTGTATTGTGCCGTATTCTTTATTCAACGTTTGAAAACTAGTGCCTACACTTTTTGATAGTGAGCAATAAGAGTTAAACATTTTTCAACACGTTACAAACACTTTTCACTTTGCTATACGGTACCCAAGCCGACGTCAAAATGATGACGCAAGCCTCCATTTCCCTCACTGGCTGTTTACTTCCCCTCGTCCTCGCGGCCGCTGCGGACCGTCCACTTTTTGTCGTCACCGACAGAACGCCTCCGTCCGGATTTGGAATTTGTATATAATTGCACCACTGATTTCCTTCCTGGAAGCTTTGGTTCGTTGTCAGCAATACGGACGTTTGTTTATTATTTCTCGTTGGCAGGTTTGTTGATCTTTTTTGCAGCAGAGAAGGTGATGTTTTGTCTCCCACTACCGCGGACGCTTGCAGCGACGCAAACACCGGAATTTCTCTGAAACGAACAATCATGTGTGCTGCCCTACCAGGCCAAGAGTTGGTTGTCATGTCCATCTTAGTGACGTAATCGGCAACGTATACAAAAGACTTTCAGCCAATTCGCAACTGCAGTGGGCAACACAAAAGCAGTGGTGACACAATGCTGAAGCAATGCTCAATTATGCAGTTTTTGTGAGCCTCGTGGAATCTTCGACGCCCCATTTGAACAGCGTGATGCCACCAGGTCTGAGAAAGTCTAAAGTTCAATCCATTGCCGAACGGGGACGAAAAAAATGACAGCTAAAGAAGAACCATAGTGGCTCCGTTCAAATGTGCACTCGGAGACGCCAAAAAGTCCGCTATACGCACATAGTAAGCTCAAAGTTTAATATGTAGAGAGCTACAATTTTTGCATAAAAGTCAATTTTCCTACATAATAGAAGGGTAACATTTTAATTCCACGTTGTGCGTAGTACTTCTGAACACTAACTTTGTTTTGCGGTCGCTGCGTCATGTGAGTTCTACAATTGATTCTCTTATCGGTGACAAGGCGCAAAACGTGTGCTGCCGCTGTTCGACCGGGGATGTTGACGGCATATGCGCAGTTAGTTTTTGCTTGATGGTTGGCGCGGTCCTGAGCGCGGCGTTTTCGTTGTAGCGTTTTTTTATTCGCTCATGTAAGTCACAGCAGTTCCTGTAGTTAAATTCGCTGTACTGCTGTATGGTGCCGCAGGAACTGTCATACATTCAAAGGCATTGATTTCTGCAAGTTCCTCAGCAATGATAGGTAGAACTGCTTCTCAATGCGTGCATATATGTTATTTTATATGCGAATGCTTTTCTTATGTTGTCATCGATTGGCAGATTCGAAGTGGCCGACGAGTTCTGTGCAGGAGCACTCCACTCTGGCGGAGCCAATACGAGGGTGTAGAGGAAGGAAGGGCGATCTACCAATAGAATCCACGTGCTGCCTCATGAAAAATGACAGGGTCATAATGGAAAGTGATATGCTCGTCGCTCCTATTGCTTCACTAGACCTTTACGCTGTTTGCAAACACAGTCCCTTGGTGATATCCGGTTTCGCCCACCGTTGTGGCGTTTGTAGCATCACTGAGCAAGAGGAGCTTTAGAAAATAGCGCGCTCGTTTTCCACACTTCTAATCTTCTATTTGGCAAATTATGTTCAAATAACTGTTCTTTTGACCTACATGAAAACTGTAAAAGACTTTCCTTACATCAGAAAAAAAACCTGAAACCTTGTTTTCAATTACAACGGTAGGAGCTGGTAAAGGAGGTGACCGGAAGTTTTTTCAGAACAATGCTTGCAACCTTGAAACCATCTATTAGCGCCAAGAAGTTCGAGTCGCGCCACCTGGCGGATGACGTCATGGCACGGACTCTTCGATGCCAGCCACAGCGCGCCTACACTCGCGTCGTGCGCTGCTCTGCGTTTTGAGATAACTTTTTGTTTGTCTCAAGCTGCAGATGAACGAAGAAACAAAATTGGTTCTCTCTCAGGTGCACGAATAAAAAGTTTACTTTTGCTTCTGCCCAATCAGGTGCTGTGTCGTGTAGCCATCTGAGAGGAGTGAAAAGGCCTGTGTCGCGCTGCTAACTCCGAAGACGGATTCCTTTCGTGGCCATGACAGCTGTATTCCGAAGGGAGTGAAAATCAAGAACACTCTTCTGTTGGCATACAAAAAAATTCATTAGTGGATAATCGTGCGATTTCGACAAGGAATGAAGACATCTTTCTACCTAAGTAACGCAGAATTTTATCCCAACGTTGAATGAAAGTGCCCAAATGTCAGTCAGCAACGTTGCCTAAACGCGCTTAACGTCGTCTTTTTTGATCACATTATAACGTTCTTGTAAGATTCAGTACGATACGGCAACGTCCAGGATCCAATTTTCAACATCACGGCAATGTTTTTGCAACACAGCAGCAATGTGATGTCAACATACCAGCAACGTGATATCAGCATACCAGCAACGTGATGGCAGCATACCAGTAACGTGATGTCAACATTGCTATGTAACGTGTTGACTTTCATGCGACGTGCACAGACAATATATACTACTGTGTGTGCATTATAATGAAAGGCATGTTGACTTGTTACGGTAACCACCCTGAAGCTCCTGGCTAGGAAAAAAGCTCTGGTATGGTGTGAAAAATTGCATTATTATCTTCCACGCACAAAAACTCTTTCCTAACAGCTTTTTATCAACGCAATTTTACATCCATAAAGAAGTGGTTTTGGAACAGCCAAGCTACGAAAATGTCAAAACACACTTGTGCGTGTCCATAAGACCAAAAACACACTTTTCAAATCTTAAAGCTTCCAACACATGTTACATACATAGCGTATTTTTAGAGCATTGAAAATTGTGGTTTTGCTTGCTGTAAGCAATGAATACAATGAGTGATATGTGTTGAAGGTGCAGTATTTTTATGTGCAGAATCGTAGCAACCATGAGGACATGCAGTCACACAGCTTAGTCAGGAAAGAACAAGCCGAAGTGCCTGAATGCCATATGAAAGAAAAAAAGAAGACATTTGTTTACCAAGAATACTTACTTCTAATTTATTTGTCGTTGTCACAGAGCAAGACAAGAATGGGAGCTTTGCAGAACACATTTTAAGCATACAGTAATAGATGTGAACAAGGCGCAATGCAAGTTTCTTTCCTACTGTGTCAACTGGTGGGTCGTAAAAAACATAGTAAAATCGTTAATTTGAACTTCAATATTTCGAATTTATAGTTAATTCGAACCGTAATTATAGACCGGCCAAGCGCCATAAAAGCCTATGAATAAAAAAGTCCGTTAATTCAAACGCGAGTAGGTTCCACCGTGAATAATTCTAACTACGCGCCACTACGCCGGCGGCTTGGTTGGCACTCGATAGGGCGGCTGAGTTACGAGGCGGTGTTGACAGGGAGCGCCGAGAAAAACGCAGAAACTGGCACGGAGGCCAGAGTGCAGAAAATAGCGTCACTTACTCGTCACTCCCCTCGCCTTCGTACTCTCTCTCTCTCTCGGCGGCTGCCTGCTCTCTGTCGCACGTAACCTCAAAGATTTGTTTTTTGTTTTTTTTTTGGGGGGGCGCCAATCTCGGAGCCTTCGAAAAACTTGCGAAGTTGCCAGTGTTAGGCGACAGATGGCGTGGCCAGCACACACCAAGTCGGGTGCGTCGTAGCTTCGCCCAGCCAGGCCACAGAACACCTGGCCAGGCCCCGGAAACTCTGAAGTTCCCGCAATACCCGCAGAGGGCGAGAAAATCGACCACGGGGAGTTTCACTATTTGCGCGTATAGTGGAACTACTAACTCCTCTTACAGCGGTCGGATAAGTTAGTGTGAATTTTTCTTGTTAGGGGCGCTCAACGCGGCTGAAATTTTTATTTCAGAATGAATCGAAACACCGTTATATATAGTTACTACCACGTTATTTATATAAAACTGAATAAAATATTTTGTTTTAACTTTACAAATAATATAAGAGCGGTGATTGTTTTAGTTCAAGTATTGAGAGTATTTTGATGCTTGAAAAGCAGCAGCCCGTTGGCATCAGTTGGGTTTGTCTCGGTTGATTTGTCCAAAGTGTCCGTGGTTAGCCGCGGTACTTTTTCTCGATCGGCATTGCGAGGCTCCGTTTTAATTAAGCTTTGATATATCATTGCGAGCTTGTGTTTTACACTTTACGGGCCGCTACGACGAAGCGAACGTGTCTAGAGGCTGTGAACCATGTCAGCTGCTTTGCTTCACCGACTTCCGGCTGCGCAGCCTCCAGCGGGAAAATTCAACGCCGGCCAATTTCTCGGAGACTGCCTAAAGAGACGGAATAATCATGCACAATGTGGGTGTGTTCACCGGTGAGTTAAAGCGCGCTGCTTTGCATCTGAACATGGTCCTTTTATTTTTCATTCGCTACGGTTTTTGTCATTTCATAAGGATTTTTGACTTGTACAGCTAATGGGATGCACACCTTGTGAATGTTTGAGATCGTTTGCTTTGTTGTTACATTCGCTGAAAATCTCTTTACGGCTAAAGTTTGTTGAACAGATCATGACATAAGTTCTACCTGTTTCTGCTCAAAAGCAGTCTGCTGCAATATATGCTCATAAATTATATATGTTGTAGAGCCAAGTGAACATTCAGTATATATACGCATTTGTACATTTTTCGTAAGTTTGCAATGAAGCATGATACATTTGCATGAATCATATTGTCCATCGAGTTGGGGAATCACCTAGCTTTGTTCTCTGAAGAACGTCACAAAAACAAATTCATTATAATGCCGTCTAAGAGACAAATCCACAAAAACAGCAAAGTGTTATCCACACTGCGTTTCTTATGTACAGTGTTCTCATATAGATTCTTCTTAGTCATGCATCACAAATCCATTCACACTTCTACCAGAGTAACCAGGACTGTGTTTTTTTTCTTACAACTCAACCGTAGCCAGCAAAGAACTGCTCATATCAGTGTACACTTGCATGCCTCATCACCCTGTAACTACCTCGTCACTGGATAACGTGTCATTACTGAAAGCAAGCTCATGAGCCTAAATCCTCGCAAGGTATGGTTGACGACACTTTATTTTTTGAACATAATTTGTTCAACCATTTCTGTCTTACCCTGCTCATGAGTCTGTTTTTTTCTCTCAGAAAACTGGAATAAAGAGAGACCATTGATTTCCAAGCAACGCATATCCAGTCGTAAGAAGGTCTACAGTTGCCATAGTGACAACCCGATGCGCTACCAATATGCCAGGTGTACAAATGGAAGCCTAATACTGAATAACAGTGATAGCGTACGGTATATTGAAGCTGTACGAAATTTGGTGCACAGATTGTTGTTTCTTGCTTTATGAATTACTCCGTTTACAGGAAATGTGCAGGCTTCAGAATTCTTGGAAAGTGCATGTCATGGAATGCACATACTGTACTTCACTCTACGTGTCAAACTTAGCATAGAGTATCACATATATCTAAGTAACAAATTGGCTTGTAGTGTGCAGATTTATCAGCACTTCTTTTTGACATTGTGTATAAATTGCTGTGAATGCAAGGCAGGGGTATGTACAGCTATAGTAGTGTTGAAACTGTTACTGATGCCACGTGCACGTTGAAAGTGACACTATCAAAGTTCTAAAAAACTGTGCAAGAACTCGTGCCTTCATTACGCAAGACATGCCTTGCAGAAATAGCAATCGTGGAGCCGAATCATGTGAGTAACATACATAGCAAAAATAAAAAAGAATAAGAATGAGTGGATCACAATTGGCAAGCATTCTCAAATCATGAATGATAATGCGCCACTAACCCTGGAGGAATGTATATAACAACTGTGTCTTACCCGTACTTACCTAGGGAGCAGAAACCTGGAGGCTTACAATGAGGGTTCAGCTCTAGTGGAGGATGACGCAGCGAGCAATGGAAAGGAAAATGATAGGTGTAACCTTAACACGCAAGAAGAGAGCAGAGTCGGTCAGGGAACAAATTGGTGTTAAGGGTATCGTAGTTGAAATCAAGAAGTGGACATGAGCTGGGCACGTAGTACGCAGGCATAATAACCGCTGGTCATTAAGGGTAACTAACTGGACTCACAGAAAAGGAAAACACATGAAGTGAAGACAGAAGGTTAGGTGGGCCAATGACATAAAAAAGGTTGTATGTATAACGTGGCAGCAGAAAGCACAGGGCCAACTTGATTGGCCGATCATGAGAAAGGCCTTTGTCCTGCAGTGGGTGTAATCAGGCAGATTATATGCCAAACACAAACACCGACATGCACACAAGCAGTGAGCCCTAATTTCTAAATGTATGCCAATACCTATGCTTCCAAAACAAGTTTTTTTACAAGACAGAGTTAACGCAATCCAAATGAAAAGTAATCAGGAATTTGCATTTGCTTGCATTTATTCCACTGTGAGTCCATGACCATCATTTCTAGCTTGTCCAAGGGTTCCAGTTAAGCTTCCGTAATCTCATCAGCTCAGAAATGCTGCGGTTCAGTCGTTTTCCTCCTCAATGTAATTTAGTTTGGTTTGAATTGGTAAAATGTTGTGATCGCACTGGACAGACTTGTGCGAGCAGCAACGAAAACAAGGGGCTCCCAGTTTGAATTAGCTGTTGTGGATAACAATATGTTCAAATTGTCGAGAGATTTCCCACAATGGAAATACACAGGGCTGTGCTATATTCTTAACCGAGTTCAAATCACGACCTTTTACTGTAATATTAATTGTTATATGTAAAGTACCTGACGCATGACAAGGTAATTTTAAAGACAATGTTAATTTTAACAGAACAATGACTGAGTACACTTAGTAGCTATAATCAAATTTGTCAGTGTTTGTACATATTGATAATTCGAATGTCTACTAACAGATATTTTCTTAATATTGCTGTGAAATATGTAGCCAAAAGAACTAGTTTTGTATGATACCCCTGTTAAGAGTGCGGCAGACAGTTAGGAAGTAGTGAAGAATAAAAATGTGAATTCAGCTTGTGCCGTTGTCCATCGTTCGAGCAGTGTCTTTGATGACTACGCACCATTGGCATAAAAAAACTCATTTGTTAATCTGCCCATGCAAAGCATAAAAACTTTGAAGGTCATTCAAAAAGTAAGGGCCAATTGGTTCCAAGCAACTAAATATTCAATAATTATAGTATTTATTGGTAGGCTTAGTTTAGCGAAAACCTACTTCACTTTTCCACAGAATCACTTCTAACTTTTTTGTGCTTGTCGCACCATCGCAGTAGTTTCTTTAGTTAATCTCAATAAAAGATCACCGCTTAGTAATTGAACCTGTTGTGAACGGTGATCTTGTATTTCGCACTGTCTTCAAAATCGTACCTCGAGCCACTGTTTCGAGTAAAAGAAGAAAAATAATCACACGGTGCTTGCACAGGATAGGAGGGCGACCAATTAGTGTTTCCTACCAAAAATATTTTATCTTCTAATTGGTTCTGATTGTAGCGCAAGGATGTACATTGTCATGTAGGAGGCCGATTCTGGATGAGAATTAGTGATGTCATCAATGTTTATCGTGCTTATTACTGTGGTGAGTGTTTCACAGTATGTGTTAGCTGTACATGTGGCCCACACTTTATGAAGTTATATACTGAAAATTCCCTTTTTCACTTGGAAAATGCCAGCCGTCATTTTCTAACTGAAGTAAGCTCACTGCTTGAATTTTTTTGGTTCTTGTGTAAAGGAGTGGTGGCACCACTGTGTTGTTTCTGCAATTGCGAACACTATGAAGCGTTGTCACCTGTGCAACAGTGTGAGAAAACAAATCATCCCTGTTTTATCGGTGGCAGTCCAAAAACGCTTATCCACTTGATGTCCTTTAGTACTTGAGTTGGTCGGTAAGCCTTTTTGGAACATAGCTTTGTGATATCTGGATATATCGGCTACATTTGTGCAAATTGTAGCGAGGCCAACAAGGGGAACTTTGTCTTACAGACCAAAAGCTGTTAGTCCTCAACCTATTGCAATATCCTGTCCAGTTGAACAGTTTGCTTGGTCTGGATGCTTGGCGTGCTGCTCCATTCTTTTTCGTACGCATTTGTGCAGCCATTTCAAAAGTCTCAAAACCATGTCCCAACAATTTTTTCACTCCTCACAGTTGGTCCATGAACTGTGCACAACTCCTCATAAACTAGAAAAAGCTAGTGATTATTTTGCATGCAACAACGTAAATACAGTGTGCACCCCACAACAGGTGGGATCGACAATATTCGCCAACATTGGTGCCTGCGTTCTTCATCAAGCAGATGGCTACTGAGCCATAACAATCACTTCAGCACTTTCGCTGAGAAGTAGCAGATTGTGCTGTGCACATAACTCTTCAGTCTGATGCGCAAATACTTATAGATTAGGCAATAGCCATTAATTTGTGAATAAACATCGTAGAAAATTTCCTTATGCAGAGTTGACTGCAATGATTGTTCACTGCCTGTTTTTCTAGCATTCCTACCGTGACTTCAAGCACTTCTCAGCTGTCTATAGAGTTACTAGTGTTTCATATGTCCCTATTGTATGCATGTATGTCATCTGTAGCGTACTGCCAGTGCTATCCACTGGTGCATAAGTTCTTTTTTATGAATGAGTGCTTTTAGGAGCACGAGCACGCATCCTGTATTTCGTCTGTCAGCTGATCTACAATAGGCGAGCAATGGCAAGGGTAGCTAATTCTCTTAACTTGTCATCTGTGACAACTTTGACAAGAATGTTGACTTGCTAAAATTTTTTGACTCAGGCTTTCTTTATTCACCAACTGTTACTAATTAAAGTGCCTCTTTTGAAACGTAAACCAAGTTTTCTTTTCAACACGATCCTGTAAATGTGTTTTCCCGCGATGCACTTGCTTACCACAACTGGAAGTTGATCTAGCTAGTCGTAAAAAGATCGGACGTGCAGGTAAAAACACAGATTCTAAACAAAATATTGAGAACAATGTTATATGCAGGAATATCTAGCACAACATCGTGGGGTCATTTCTTTTTATTAAACGAGATACGCTCCTCTCCAATGCATTGTCACATATCATATTGCGGCTCAGGACAATCGTACTTACACTGAACTTTTTGAGAGTATGTGTGGTGAGAAAGCCAACGAACAGCACAGTACCAAGTACTGTGCAAGGGGTGTCCAGTGTAAATATCGTTGTCTGACTGAACGAGCCAAACGACAAAGTTACACAACTTCAGCGGGTAATTTTATTGAACAGATGGCTACCACTGTTTTTTATGTATTGTTTAACTCTTTGAGAGACAGTGTTCCCTGTTTACATGTATACGGCTGCATTCACGATTGTCTATAAACAATGATAGCTTACTTGCTTGGCGTGTTCTTTCCCAGTTGAGGCCTCTCGGTCACCTGGTGGCATAGCTAAAATATTTATAGTAACGTTAGGGTGCCGTGTGCGTGAATACTACCCCACAATAGCAGTGTAAAAACACCCATGAACCTGCAGGCGTGCACCGCGACCCCCCGCACCCGCTACCAAAACAGCTGCCATAACGCTTTAGCGCATTGATGATGATAGACCTACCAGCGCCGTCTCTAAGTCGAATAAGTGAATTCACAGGGCCACCGTTACCCTTTTTTCGTTGCACTGTCAAAGGTGCAGTTTCCCTTCGCTAAATGGCAGTGTAAGGTTCTGTGGCCAAGCCTTCTTTGCAGTCTCAGTCTCGGGCGTGCGTCGTACACTTCGGTTGTTGAAGCTGGGAGTAGCTTCCGACTGTCGCGATTCTTTGTGTTGGTGTTATACCTCGGCTAACGTTTGTTGCGGTAGTGCCGGTAGTAGCTTCCCGTCTGGCGCGATTCTGCTGCTCCGACTTGATGGCATGTGCCCGCGGCAAATACTTGATGGCGTGTGCCAAAAGGATATCAGCTTTCTTCAGGAGAAAGCTGATATCCTGCGGGAAGTGGACGCCGGACTCTTGCCTAAGCAAGATATCACGAAAAGCTTGGAATACAAAAAGCGACGCTATCTATTTATGTAAAAATAGGACTATTAAAGACACCTTAGAGGCAGAAGTTGCGGCAAAAGGAGGAATGTGCGGCCCGCAAAGTATCCTGACCTCGAAAAAGCGCTTCTCATCTGGATAAAGGAAGTGCGTTCGCAGGACATATCACTGAGTGGCCCAGTTATACTGGCAAAGGCAGCGGACTTCGCCCTGCAGCTAGACTACGATGACTTCGTTGCTTCAGATGGGTGGTCGCGCCGTTTTCGCGAGTGCTACGACCTCGTTTTTCGTGCTGTGTCGGGCAAAATGAACGCCGTCAACATGAAAAGGTGTGAATGTTGGCGCTGCGAAGTGCTTCAAGGCTTCATGGAGAAGTATTTTCCACAGGACATATTTATTGCGGAGGAAACAGTCTTACATTTCAAATTGCTGCCCCTTAAAACTATCACGTGTATAAGTGACGAGTGCACAGGAGGGAAGAAAAGTAATGAACGGATAAGTGCGATGGTTGCTGCAAACATGACCGAGACCGAGAAGTTGCCTCTGTTTGTGATAGGCAAATCGAGAAGTCCTCGTTGCCGAGAACATCCGATCCCCCCCATCAGACTACGCGGCCAACAAAAAGGCCTGCATGACGGGGGAAATGTTCGCGAAGCGACTGGGGAAGCTTAACAAGAAGTTCGAACGTTGTGACCGCAAAGTCCTGTTTCTTGTGGAAAACTGTTCGGCTCATAAAGTCAACGTTGAAACAAAGGCCGTTGAGCTAGCCTTCCTTCCAGCTAACACGACAACCGTACAACAGCCCATGGACCAGGGTATAATAGAAATTTAAAATCATTTTACCGGCGTCATAAGTTGGAACGAATTATTTTGTGCAATAACTACCAAGTGACACTCCTAACGGCACTGCACATGCTTGTGCGTGCTTGGGATCAGGTGGCAGCACTTACGAAAGCAAATTGCTTTCGCCACTGTCGCTTCAGCACCGAAGTTCTGCAAGCTGACGAGTTACCAGTGCTCGATAACGACGTAAACGACCCCATGGCGGACGTTTTAGAAGACGTCAGCTTTGCGGACTACGTCGATGTGAACTCAAGTGCAGGTGTGTATGGTGCACTCACGGATGCCGACATAATATATCAGGTGAGAAGTGCAGAAGCTGTTGCAACCAGTGACAATGATGAGGAGGGCACGAAGCACCAGCGCGTTCCCCTGCTGCAGAAGTCATGACCAGATTGATTGCCGCCAGTCTTCTCTTGAGTTTTGAAGAAGGCGGAGAAAAGGCCTTCCGCCAAATTCGCTCGTTAGAGCAAAAAGTGCTGGCTGTCGCCTTCAAAGGAAGAAAGCACACATCGATCACAGATTTTTTTTTCCAATAATAAATTTTTATGCCCTACTCGCAGTGTACTATCGTTGTTCTTCACTTTCGTTAGTTTGAACTTTCGTTAATTCAAGCTGAGGCGGCTTCACCTTGCAGTTCGAATTAGCGAGCTTTTACTGTACAGGTGCAATAAGAAAACAAAACTTGTTTATACAATCTCAGCAAAAGTTTGACGAAAAAAGCTTTTATATATAGCTTTTACAATATCAGCGCGAAAGTGAATAGGAAAGAAAGAAGGCATTGGCGAAACTGCTATGTGTTAAATGCGGGGGAGGACACGAATATCATAGACAGCCATTGCCTCATCGGTAATTTCCAACAGTAATGCATGCATTGTATACATTGATGGTTGCCACTGCTGTGAACTGTTTCTTCAGGTAGTCGAGGTCAAAGAGTCAGGGAGATAGTAGAGGCGGTGGAGATGGCAAGGTCAACTGACACATGTGTGCGCATGCTATCGTCGCACCTGTGAGAGAAAGAGCATTCTCTTTTGGTGAGATTCAGAGATGCGAGCAGTCTGCCTGCATCTTTTTTCGTTTCGCCTATCCTTATATTTTTAGTCTGTTGCATGGTTTGATGCTTTTATTCCTTGTATTTTTTCTTTATACAGCTTACCCTTGCTGTAACTAGAAGGATAGGTGAACTGAAAAACTATGGTGTTGCAAGGTTTTCGTTATTGGAAAATACCAAAGTGCTTACTGAAATACGTAGGGATGCATACCACCGAAAACAAAATTGAGCACAGAACAAAAAAGGCGTCACTCGGAACAAACTTCATTCTTTAAAAATCAGCATAGCAACCATACGCGTGCACATTGCCTCACATACTAGTAAAAAACATGAAATAAGATTGGCAACAAAAGAATGATGACAAAAATCCGCTAAACAAAAAAAGATTCTAAGAAACAAAAATTTCCCACCATGCAGAGCAACAGTTGTAACTGTAATATGCGTATCTCCCTTCTTTTTAATGAAGAATGCTTCCATCATTTCACGTGCCAAGGTATCATTACTCTTTCCAAGGGTGGTTACACTGTAAAACCTTGCCTCATATTTGCAGAAACCACAATGTGCTGGCAATTATGTCGAAAGTTTTTTTTTCTCAGGAAGTTCTTTCTCCCTAATTCTGTCCTTTATGCACCGGCACATTTGCCTGGACATTGTGGTTCCTGCAAGTGAGAGGCTGGGTTTTTCAGTGTATCCTATCTTGGAAAGAGTAATGACACATTAGCACGCAGTATATGAAAGCATACTCCCTTAAAAGAAGGGATACGTATGTTAGTATTACATCTTTGTCTCTGCGTGGTGGGGAATTTTATTCTTCATAATCGTTTTTCGTTTAGTGGCTTTTTTTCATAGTTCTTTTGTTGTCAATCTTATCACGTGTTTTTTGACTAGCATGTGAAGCAATGTGCATGCGCAAGGTTGCTACGCTTATATATTTCGCTGATTTTCCGAAAACAAATTAGCTGTAAGCGACGCTCTTTGTGTTCTGTCCTCACTTTTCTTCTCCGATGGTATGCATCTCTTTAGAATTCAGTAAGCATGTACCAACTAGCCCAACAAAATCATTTATTAAGGTGGTGGTCCCATACTGGCAGCACCTGCTCTGCATATCATTCACTGTTTGCTGACATTCTTTGCTCAGCCTATTGTTGGTAATTGTATTGCATTAAAAAACTTATAATCTCCACTTTCTAATGACAGCTAGTATTGTTGCCTAGTTTGAAGCGGTTTTGCATAGCACTCAAAACAGTGCGACCAAAGACCAGTGCTTTTTCTGTACAAGCCTCTGTTCCAGTGGAAGTGTAGCAAAACTGTTCAACATAGCCATATGAAATTTCCTGAGCCTGTTCATAAAGCTATATGCAAAGTTTCTATGACAAAACTTAGCCAGTAAAGCAATTTAAAGTAAAGCAGGATTCAATAAAAATGAGCAGAACAATGTAGGTTTATAAGTGAATAACTTTTTAGTGTAGAATAATATTTAATGGGTTTCCAGGCTACAATGTGCCTAATGTCTATGCGAGGTTGGTTCGCGTTCTGACAATAGCTCATGAATAATAACTTCTTGAACTCACCATTTTATGAATCCACGTGTTCAGGCATTACCGAAGAGGTAGAAAACTGTCCAAAATGAAAATTTGCAAGTTTCAAAAATGAACGAGCAAGCCTCTCGATGCAGAGAAAATTGTCATGAGTTAATTACAAAAATGTAAGATAGAGTAAATTTAACTCATTTTTCTACTTGCCAAGTTTGTAGAAATTTACTTTTTTTCTTTTCTTGCTAATTCACTATATCACACATTAGCAGGACTGTCATGTTTTGTAATTACGAGAGGTCATTAACTTTGCATAGCAGCGCTTGACTCAAAAAATTTTCAACAAATAACAAATATTGAAAAGATTTTTTGGTGGTGGCGTCATCTGTGAAAAGAACCATGAAGTTGTCTCGTGTCAGTTCAGAACTGACGTTTTTCAAAAATGATGCCGCTAAACATGACTATGCCGCTGAAACACGTATGGGTTGTTTCTCCAGATTTCAGACTTCAGTGATTAAATTTAGTCGCTACGTCTCCAATACACAATTTCATCCCAAGAGGCTGCTGAAAAAAAGAAAGAAAGAGACGGAGTGAGAGAAAGAAAGAAGAAAACAAAGCGTGCGACATTACTGACAAAGTGGTTTGGCGGTTTTGCCATGGATTCTAAGACCTGCTTGGCTGCTCTCCTTTGTAGCCAGGGGACTGCAGAAGCGTTTCTGAAGTACACAGAGAACTTGACCTTGCCTTCTATTTTTGAGACTCGTAGGACATTACCTGGTGGTCTTTCCTTCGCGGGGAGGTGAGAAATGTTTAGCAGTATGTGTTCCACGTGACACTGGTTGAAGGGTAGTATACCGTTGGGCCTTTTCCGAGAGACTAGTCTGCACATGTGAAAGGGTGGCGACAGGACGCGCATCGCGTTTTCTTTTTCTTGGGAGAGGAGGGGAGGTCACAAGGCCAAGCAGCCACTATAAACATTGCACAGAGTGGCGAAACGTCTAACTGATAGGTAGCTTGAATTGTCTGCAAATTATTTCTGAAAAATACTAAGCCCCCAAAATTTTTTTACCAGTGCGTGGCGAATAACTTAAGAGGCTACGAGCCCCCAGTTTAGATTTCGGTGACCTACATAGAGGCGCTTTTCAGACTTGAAAAGGGCCCACTGAATGTTTGTGGATAGTATTCGGGCAAGTTGGTGGAAAACAATCTTGCATTTGTGCAGTAACTTTGTTATAAACCTTGCGTTAATGAGCCATATTTCCCTGAGGTAGCAGGAATAAAGTTTGAGCTGCACGAAGTAGACAAGATGGTCACCATTTACCTCTAGCAAATCTTAGCTTTGGCAAATAATCTGTTTGCTCATCTAGGTCATGTTACATCTTCCTTTCTAGGCATCCGGCCTTCACTCAGCATAGCGGGACATAACCCATTTACTCTCAGCATCGGCCACCATAGAAACCTAGAAAATAAGATGTTCGCAAAAAAGGTAGACGTACTCAATCGTACTTCTTCAATGAACTTCGTCGACTGCTCACTGGGCGCAGCCACAAATGTGTGAGCCGCCTATTCCCCTACACTTCCCAAATGACAAATGTAATACCCGGACCGGTTTTTCAGCTTCCACTAGCTAAGTCAAGGGTCCCAATGAGCTAGCGTGCTGTCCAGACACTGAAGATGGTAAAAGCACAAAAGGGGTGGGAGGGGGGAGGCCATTTTAAGTTTGAAACAAAAGACTTGGAACCTTGAAAAAATAAGACTGTGCGTGAGTTTTCGCGATAACCATATCACATGCTAGTGCCAGGAGTACTCACATAGGTGAGCACTAATGAAGCATTTGTTTCGTGTGATCAATCCGTATGACACACCAATGTGCTGCTGTTCTAAAACTGGAATGAAAATATCTCAGTACCATGAGCACAAACTGATCAGATTCTGACAGGTCTACCGTCGCATTCGTGAAAGCCCAGTAAGTGCGCAGGTGGGGTGTGAAATTTCTGTTCCAAAAAAACAACAAAGATCCCATATGCGTTGGGGATTTGAACGCCGAAGCAGCCATCCTTTTCTGCTTCTAAGTCGACTGTATTCCCTCGCCAAAAGCTTTCTGCACCTCATGCGGTTTGTCAGATTCTCGGAGATATGCCCAAGACCAAGCCGCGATGTCACTTGATGACGTCATGATTTCAAAAGTTCAGGTGATTTATGATGTCAACCAATAATTTTATTTAGCACTTGTGCAGACAGCGTAAGGCACATTTTGTGTTTTATAAGGCGTCTAAACTTTCCCGACCATATGCACTGTGCTGTTTATTTTACAGGAGTACGCTATGTTATTAACTTTTCACACTGTATTGAATACTGTCAAAGGCTTATCAAATTAAATACCCAATTGTTGGATTAGAAATCGGCGTGAAATATGATATCATTAGACTTGTTGTTCAGAGTTCCGTGGGTGCGATTTGCATCTGTCTTACAAATTATTTGCAATGCCAGCAGAACTCGTTTTATAGCTGAGAGAATTACTCTCATAGGTTTCACTAAATCTAAGCACTGCATTCGTGTATGTAAGTGTGAGACCACCCTCTAAGTATGAATGTTGCGCTTCTTGACCTCATTTTTACCTCTGTTGGCTCACCACGCTTGCACCACATCGTGACCGATGTCACCTCGATCTCCATTCATAATCTCGAAGGTTTCAAGTAGCTATGTGAGAAAGGGCAACCGATACAACTGTTTAGCGATGCACGAGACTAGTAATGTTTTGGCTGGCAAATTCTTTGCGCTGTCCATGCCCATGAAATCGCAATTTTTTCGCTCACTGCAAGGCATGAAAAATGGGCTTTGTGTAATGACAGCCAGGAAGTCGCAAAAGATCGTTTTCCGGGTAGCTTCTGTATGTATCGACGTAAGTATCAAGTGGACCATGCGCAACAGCCGCACTATATGTTTAGAGGGGTCAACTGTTAAAGGTAACGCTGGAGCACGAGTGATCTGCTCTGGTGTTTTTTACAGACTGCCACATCTAGTCGCCACGTGATCAAGTAGAGGAGGTGACATTTATCATCCTCTGAAACGGTTTTGCAAACCTCGCCAGCTATCGCTCGTGTCTCTCAACTCACTACATTCCCCTTGTAGGTTTTCTAGAACGAATATGAATAGCATCGGCAGTGAATAATGCTACTGTCTGCAAAGTAAAACCTCAAAAAGGAGGCCGTCTTAGCACTTCTGATGAAAGAAGAGTACACGATGTAAAGCAGACGTGGAGAAAAAGAAGTAGCAGGACAGGAAGCTTACATATCCCGCAGGGACGTCTGACATCATGCCCACCAAGGGGCTGCCTCACAAAAACAGGTGTGCAGCGGCGGCCTGCTAGCAATGTTTCAAACAAACAGGTAGATATTCAAAAACACTTAAATTACAAGGTTCATCGGAACAGAAGCTGCTGTCAAAAGGAATTTCGCTGCTTTTATCTTTTTTTCTGTTTGTGTTCAGTGTGCTTTAAGCTCCGACAGGGGCATTAAAGAGTGATGCATATTAGAGTAACTTGAGTGTCAGAGAGACGGTATGTTGTAAACGAAATGTCGTAAAATGCAGCCATTCTGTTGCTTCGCTGGAGGCAAAATGTTGCTAACAGAAGTTATACCAGTATAATGAAGGCTAGGAATTGTACGTGAGTTTGGCAGGTTTTGTTATGAATTCGCAGTTTAACATGATATTCAAGGGAAGGCCTCTGTGAAGCCACTGACAGTATCTTTATGGCTAGGAAGTACATAAATATTCTATCTTATGCGAAAGTGTAGAGCAAAAACTATGCTTGTCCCAATCTAAAAATTTGGGAAAGTTCACTCAAGGCAAATTCATGAAATTGGGCCAAGTTTGTTTTGATGCTTTAAATTTTGAAGGAGCAATCTGATCGAGTGAGCAGCACTCATTGAGGTAACATCTTACAAAAATTTGGTGGTCAACTGTTGCGCTTCTTGAATTAACACAGGTGGTGTAGCCAAATAGAAGAAGTGCATAGATAACAATTTCAAGAAAACAGTTCACTGGCAAGGGCATAGTTATGAGATGGTAGATTATCGGTAGTCAACGCATGGCATGAATGCTGAGTAGCAATGTTTATTTTGCCTCAGGAGGGAATTATGTACACAAAGATAGAAAGAAAATCTATAAATATTCGTTTTTCGTTTGAATACACAATTTTTTTCTCTTGAAATATTTGAACATATGCGAAATTAACATAGAAATAAAACTCTGCTTCTTAGTGTGCATATTACGTACTCCGACTTAACACAACAAAACATAACAAATTTACAGAGACATTTCACCTCCTATGTGAGTGGTATCCTCAGTGTGCACTGGCACCGGATTTGGGAGGTGACCGAATTCACTGATACTCTCGTATGTGTCTACTCATCAGAATGGAGGCCGTGATTGTTGCTGCACGCTGGCTGTTCACGATGGTTTAACCACGACTCGAAAAGCTTTCTCTTCCCTCTCTTTTGATCCCGAGCCAGTGTCATCGAATTACGAAAGTCGAAAACATGCCCCATGTTCAAGCAGTGTTTGATTAGTTTTGTCTGAGAATGCGTGGTTTTTGTAATGTCCCGTTTGTGTTCATTAAAACTACTTGACCACTTCCTGCCAGTTATGCCAATATAAGTTGTGTCGCAGCCACCGCACAAGAACTTGTAAACAGCCCTGTTTTGATTATTCGCAGAAGTGCTGTCTTTGCGATTAGAGAGCACGTTTACCAAGGTACAATGAGGCTTGAAAATTGTTTTGTTTCCCAGTGAACAAAGTGCTATCCGAACAGTCTGAAAAACCTTCAACGTAAGGTACAAAAAAAATGGAATTTGTGTTTTGTCGCGGCACACGCCTTGTTCTAGTTTGCATGTGTGTCTGTGTGTCGTTAATAGACCTGCTCAGATAATGGCTTCGTTACGATTTACCAACCACGTTTTCCATTTATATGACTTCAAGTGCTGATAAGTGATGTATTCGACACCACATGCATGAGTGAAATAGGCAGGAAAAGACCAATAAGGCTCAGCGAAAACAAAGGAGACATTGCAATAGCCACCAATGCCACGCAATAGATAAAACTCGTCGAACACTGCTCGACAATGGGAGATGCTTTCGACTTAAGTAATGAGACAACGCCAGCTCGGCCACAAAAGTAGGGCAAGAGAAATCTTCTCGAGTCGTGATTCATTAGTGTGACAAGTTGGCGCTCGACAGCAAGCGCGGCCGCATACTAAGCGACCGACGAGACAAGCAGTAAACTGTTCAACCTCCGCTCATTTGGTGCCAGGAAATACTGAGGATTCCAACTGGATATTTGGCGAAACGTCTGTGCAGGTTTTGCTATATTTCGCTGTGTTAAGTACCAGTCTATATTTTTCATCATGAGCTGGCCTGTCTTTTGGATCATTTTCACATCTGCTCCTTAGTTTTACGTCTGCTTCATACTGTGGTGTACCAAAAAGCATGCTGATACTTTTATTGTGATGTTTTGGATGAATTTTTTATTTTGTTTTAAGTAAATGTACACGTACCAGAAGTAGAAAATGAGCAGCAGAAATTCATTTTGCTTTGCCACCAATGCAGCTGATGAGGAGTGACAGAAAGGAATATTACGTTGTGAGTGCCATCTGTTAGGTAAGCACCATATTACATGGCAATTTTATACTACTAAAAATTTTATTTGTGTATAATTTATAATAATTACTTCAACAAACACTGCCACCCTTAAAAACTAGGTAGACTGAACATGTTTGAGCTGAAGATCTGACATAAGACCGTAGAAAGCTCGAAATGTTCATTCTTTGCCATCATTATTGAGTAAGAAGCCAATCATTTAGCTCATTAAAGCTTCACAAATATGATCTCTGCACTATTGAAGTTTTCTCACTGCTGTGTTTTTTCTCTGCTGGATTGTTACATAGCTTTCTGTCAGTCCTGGCACAGCTTTCATAGGATGTTGCAGACAGATTTCGTCAGCCGATTCTCTGCATATAAGTAGAAAAGTGTTCCCGTTTAATTATTTTGTTTGCTTGATACGCTACTAGTATGGGTCTAATCACGTCCTCTTCCTAGTGCAGACCCTCATTGTCAACCGATTGCCTCACATCATGGCTTGTTCCACGGTCGTCGCAGCCATCACCTTGCAATTGCTGTTTGCCGACATTGTCGACAGTGAGCCCATTTGTGACGTACCCTGACTTGGCGAGCTTGTTCACTCAAGTCGAACCACATTGGCAAATTCTCAAGCAAATACTGGCAATTTCAACATGCTGCTCAGTTCGTATATGTGAACTCCACTCGGTATGTGAACTGTTGTGGCGGTATGGCTGTTACTTCCTTCTCTGATGGTGATGCAGGTTGGTGTCCATTTGTCATTGTACTCTAAATGTTTGCATTTTCTGTGCCTGCTGCTGTTCCTGTACCCACAAGTATGATTGTATGTGTATCCTTAGTTAACATTTGACACCGGCATTTGACACCGGGATTAGTTGATATTGAGAACGCCGGCGTGTTGCCCGAATAAACCCCTGCCATGCTATGTCGATGTTAAATTGAAAGCTGCGCTTATAGCAAGCCGCATTCTTTATCAGCTGCCCCTGATATCAGCATCACCAAGCAAGTTCAAACGCCTAGAGGCAATGCACAAAATGAGTCTTCGCTTGGCGATGGGAGTTCCTCAGGCGACATCAAACACGAAGGTCACAAATGAAGCCGAGTCTCTTCCGCTCCGCCTTTCGGTGTCTTAGGCCTTATTGACGCAGCTGTCAAGACTGGGGGAGTCTTTCGCAGGCACGGCGCTTCTGCGGTGGCTAAGAGCAACAACTGGCTCACATTTCAACGCGGCACTGAACACACTTCGATATTTAGGCTTGAAACTTTCTAAACAGCGCCCTATGTACCCGCTATGTTCTTTTGTGGATGTTGCGTGTAACTTCAGCGTGCCCAAGCTACCAGCGAAGCACACCATTCCAGCTGCGAAAGCAAAATTCCTTGTGCTGAACCACTTGAGCACCATCTACCGCGGCCACCTACAAGTGTACATCGACGGATCAGTGTGCACACAGATGAATACACAAATGAAAAACACTAGACAGTGATGCAGAGCACTGCATAACAATCTAAAGATAACTTGAGCTCACCTCTAGATACAAATAATAAAATCTAGACTGAACAAACAAAAATAATTGTGTCAAGGCAATTTAATTATCCATTGGTCAAAAGGACAACAACTTTGCAAAGAACTGAACAGAAAATAGTTGCATGCCTTCTGTATTTGTTTCGGGGTCAATATTTCTCACTTGGTTCTGGGCGGGAGGTCACTGTTTTGCGCGAATTACACTGAGCAGTTGCTCCAATGATCGCGTTTGGCTTTTTCTGAACGGGTGTCAGCTACCTTAACTTTCAAATGCGTATTTTTTATGTAATCAATCGGCCACATTTATTGAGCCCCTTTTCACTGAATGCGTGTCAGGCAGTAGTCATGAAGTTCAGTTGCTTTCAAACTAATAAGCTTGTAACATGCTTTGCTACACAGATTTTGGCCGTTTTTTTTCGTTTTGGTAAAAACAAGTTCTTGTTTCGAACATTTTAAGCGCCGTCAAAAGAAGTTTTACCTGAGAGGGATGTGTCAGTTTTTCAATACTGCTATATTGTCTGTGTTGACGAAATCATGACATAAACAGGCCACAGCAGTGGCAACCATCAATGTATACAATGCATGCATTACTGTTGTAAAATTACCGATAAGGCAATGGCTGTCTATAATATTCGTGTCCTCCCCTGCATTTAACACACAGCAGTTTCGCCAATGCCTTCTTTGTTTCCTATTCAATTTCCCGCTGATATTGTAAAAACTATATATAAAAGCTTTTTTCGTCAAACTTTTGCTGAGATTGTATAAACAAGTTTTGTTTTCTTATTGCACCTGTACAGTAAAAGCTCGCTAATTCGAACTGCAAGGTGAAGCCGCCTCAGCTTGAATTAACGAAAGTTCAAACTAACGAAAGTGAAGAACAACGATAGTACACTGCGAGTAGGGCATAAGAATTTAATATTGGAAAAAATGTGTGATCGATGTGTGCTTTCTTCCTTTGAAGGCGACAGCCAGCACTTTTTGCTTTAACGAGCGAATTTGGCGGAAGGCCTTTTCTCCGCCTTCTTCAAAACTCAAGAGAAGACTGGCGGCAATCAATCTGGTAATGACTTCTGCAGCAGGGGGACGCGCTGGTGCTTCGTGCCCTCCTCATCATTGTCACTGGTTGCAACAGCTTCTGCACTTCTCACCTGATATATTAAGTCGGCATCCGTGAGTGCACCATACACACCTGCACTTGAGTTCACATCGACGTAGTCCGCAAAGCTGACGTCTTCTAAAACGTCCGCCATGGGGTCGTTTACGTCGTTATCGAGCACTGGTAACTCGTCAGCTTGCAGAACTTCGGTGCTGAAGCGACAGTGGCGAAAGCAATTTGCTTTCGTAAGTGCTGCCACCTGATCCCAAGCACGCACAAGCATGTGCAGTGCCGTTAGGAGTGTCACTTGGTAGTTATTGCACAAAATAATTCGTTCCAACTTATGACGCCGGTAAAATGATTTTAAATTTCTATTATACCCTGGTCCATGGGCTGTTGTACGGTTGTCGTGTTAGCTGGAAGGAAAGCTAGCTCAACGGCCTTTGTTTCAACGTTGACTTTATGAGCCGAACAGTTTTCCACAAGAAACAGAACTTTGCGGTCACAACGTTCGAACTTCTTGTTAAGCTTCCCCAGCCACTTCGCGAACATTTCCCCCGTCATGCAGGCCTTTTTGTTGGCCGCGTAGTCTGATGGGGGGATCGGATGTTCTCGGCAACGAGGACTTCTCGATTTGCCTATCACAAACCGGGGCAACTTCTCGGTCCCAATCTTGTTTGCAGCAACCATCGCACTTATCCGTTCATTACTTTTCTTCTCTCCTGTGCACTCGTCACTTATACACGTGATAGTTTTAAGGGGCACCAATTTGAAATGTAAGACTGTTTCATCCGCAATAAATATGTCCTGTGGAGAATACTTCTCCATGTAGCCTTGAAGCACTTCGCAGCGCCAACATTCACACCTTTTCATGTTGACGGCGTTCATTTCGCCCGACACAGTACGAAAAACGAGGTCGTAGCACTCGCGAAAACAGTGCAACCAACCATATGAAGCAACGAAGTCATCGTAGTCTAGCTTCAGGGCGAAGTCCGCTGCCTTTGCCAGTATAACTGGGCCACTCAGTGATATGTCCTGCGAACGCACTTCCTTTATCCAAATGAGAAGCGCTTTCTCGAGGTCAGGATACTTTGCGGGCCGCACATTCCTCCTTTTGCCGCAACTTCTGCCTCTAAGGTGTCTTTAATAGTCCTATTTTTAAATAAATAGATAGCGTCGCTTTCAGTATTCCATGCTTTTTCGCGATATCTTGCTTAGGCAAGAGTCCGGCGTCCAGTTCCCGCAGGATATCAGCTTTCTCCTGAAGTGTTTTGGCACACGCCATCAAGTATTTGCCGCGAGCACATGCCATCAAGTCGGAGCAGCAGAATCGTGCCAGACGGGAAGCTACTACCGGCACTACCGCAACAAACGTTAGCCGAGGTCTAACACCAACACAAAGAATCGCGACAGTCGGAAGCTACTCCCAGCTTCAACAACCGAGGTGTACGACGCACGCCCGAGACTGAGACTGCAAAGAAGGCTCGGCCACACAACACTACACTACCATTTAGAGAAGGGAACTGCACCTTTGACAGTGCAACGAAAATAAGGGTAACGGTGGTGTTGTGAATTCACTTATTCGACTTGAGACGGCGCTGGTAGGTCTATCATTAACAATGCGCTATGCGTTATGGGGGCTGCTTTGGTAGCGGGTGCGGGGGGTCGCGGTGCACGCCTGCAGGTTTATGGGTGTTTATACACTGCTATTGTGGGGTAGTATTCGCGCACACGGCACCCTAACGTTACTATAAATATTTTAGCTATGCCGCCAGGTGACCGAGAGGCCTCAACTGGGAAAAAACACGCCAAGCAAGTAAGCTATCATTGTTTATAGACAATCGTGAATGCAGCAGTATACATGTAAACAGACAACACTGTCTCTCTAAAATTAAACAATACATAAAAAAAGAAAAAAAACAGTGGTAGCCATCTGTTCAATAAAATTACCCGCTGAAATTGTGTAACTTATCGTATGGCTCGTTCAGTCAGACGACAATATTTACACTGGACACCCCTTGCACAGTACTTGGTACTGTGCTGTTCATTGGCTTTCTCACCGCACATGCTCTCAAAAAATGCAGTGTAAGTACGATTGGCCTGAGCTGCAATATGATATGTGACAATACATTGGAGAGGAGCGTATCTCGTTTAATAAAAAGAAATGACCCTACGATGTTGTGCTAGATATTCCTGCATATAACATTGTTCTCAATATTTTGTTTAGAATCTGTGTTTTTACCTGCACGTCCGATCTTTTTATGACTAGCTAGATCAACTTCCAGTTGTGGTAAGCAAGTGCATCGCGGAAAAACACATTTACAGGATCGTGTTGAAAAGAAAACTTGGTTTACGTTTCAAAAGAGGCACTTTAATTAGTAACAGCTGGCGAATAAAGAAAGCTTGAGTCAAAAAATTTCAGCAAGTCAACATTCTTGTCAAAGTTGTCACAGATGACAAGTTAAGAGAATTAGCTACCCTTGCCATTGCTCGCCTATTGTAGATCAGCTGACAGACGAGATACAGGATGTGTGCTCGTGCTCCCAAAAGCACTCATTCATAAAAAGAACATATGCACCAGTGGATAGCACTCGCAGTACGCTACACATGACATACATGCATACAATAGGGACATATGAAACACTAGTTACTCTATAGACAGCTAAGAAGTGCTTGAAGTCACGGTGGCAATGCTAGAAAAAGAGGCAGTGAAATCATTGCAATAATGACATTTTCTACGATGTTTATTCACAAATATAATGGCTATTTCCTAATCTTTAGGTATTTGCGCGTCAGACTTAAGAGTTATGTGCACAGCACAATCTGCTACTTCTCAGCGAAAGTGCTGAAGTGATTGTTCTGGCTCAGTAGCCATCTGCTGGATGAAGAACGCAGGCACCAATGTTGGCGACTATTGTCGATCCCAACTGTTGTGGGGTGCACACTGTATTTACGTTGTTGCATGCAAAATAATCACTAGCTTTTTCTAATTTATGAGAAGTTGTGCACAGTTCATGGACCAACTGTGAGGAGTGAAACAATTGTTGGGACATGATGTTGAGACATCTGAAATGGCTGCACAAATGCGTACGACAAAGAATGGAGCACCACGCCAAGCATCCAGACCAAGCAAACTGTTCAACTGGAAAGGATATTGCAATAGGTTGAGGACTAACAGTTATTGGTCTGTAAGACAAAGTTCCCCTTGTTGGTCTCGCTACAATTTGCACAAATGTAGCCGATATGTCCAGATATCACAAAGCTAGGTTCCAAAAAGGCTTACCGACCAACTCAAATACTGAAGGACATCAAGTGGATAAGCGTTTTTGGACTGCACCGAGAAAACAGGGATGATTTGTTTTCTCACACTGTTGCACAGATGACAACGCTTCATAGTGTACGCAATTGCAGAAACAACACAGTGGTGCCACCACTCCTTTACACAAGAACCAAAAAAATTCAAGCAGTTAGCTTACTTCAGTTAGAAAATGATGGCTAGCATTTTCCAAGTCAAAAAGGGAATTTTCAGCATATAACTTCAAAAAACGTGGGCCACACGTACAGCTAACATATACTGTGAAACACTCACCACAGTAATTAGCACGATAAACATTGATGACATCACTAATTCTCATCCAGAATCGGCCTCCTACATGGCAATGTACATCCTTGAGCTACAATCAGAACCAATTAGAAGATAAAATATTTTTGGTAGGAAACACTAATTGGTCGCCCTCCTATCCTGTGCCAGCACCGTGTGATTATTTCTTCTTCTTTCACTCGAAACAGTGGCTCGAGGTACAATTTTGAAGATAGTGCGAAATTCAAGATCACTGTTCACAACAGATTCTATTACTAAGCGGTGATCTTTTATTGAGAATAACTAAAGAAACTACTGCGATGGTACGACAAGCACAAAAAAATTAGGAGTGATTCTGTGGAAAAGTGAAGTAGGTTTTCGCTAAACTAAGCCCACCAATAAATACTATATTTATAGAATATTTACTTGCTTGGAACCAAATGGCCCTTAATTTTTGAATGACCTTCAAAGTTTTTATGCTTTGCATGGACAGATGAATAAATGAGTTTTTTTATGCCAATGGTGCGTAGTCATCAAAGACACTGCTCGAACGATGGACAACAGCACAAGCTGAATTCACATTTTTATTCTTGACTACTTCCTAACTGTCTGCCGCACTCTTAACAGGGGTACCATACAAAACTAGTTCTTTTGGCTACATATCTCACAGCAATATCAAGGAATTATCTGTTAGTAGACATTCGAATTATCAACATGTACAAACACTGACCAACTTTGATTATAGCTACTAAGCGTACTCCGTCATTGTTCTGTTAAAATTAACATGTCTTTAAAATTACCTTGTCATGCGTCAGGTATTTTACATATAACAATTATTATTACAGTATATGGTCGTGATTTGAACTCGGTTAAGAATATAGCACAGCCCTGTGTATTTTTATTGTGGGAAATCTCTCGACAATTTCAACATATTGTTATCAACAACAGCTAATTCAAACTGGGAGCCCCTTGTTTTCGTTGCTGCTCGCACAAGTCTGTCCAGAGTGATCACAACATTTTACCAGTTCAAACCAATATAAATTAACTTGAGGAGGAAAACGACTGAACCGCAGCATTTCTGAGCCGATGAGATTACGGAAGCCTAACTGGAACCCTTGAACAAGCTAGGAATGAAGGTCATGGACTCACAGTGGAATAAAAGCAAGCAAATGCAAATTTCTGATTACTTTTCATTTGGATTGCGTTAACTCTGTCTTGTAAAAAAACATGTTTTGAAAGCATAGGTATTGGCAAACTTTTCGACATTAGGGCTCACTGCTTGTGTACATGTCGGCGCTTGTTTTTGGCGTATGATCAGCCTGATTACACCCACTGCAGCACAAAGGCCTTTCTCATGATCGGCCAATCAAGTTGGCCCAGTGCTTTCTGCTGACACGTTATATATACAACCTTTTTTATGTCATTGGCCCACCTAACCTTCTGTCTTCACTTCATGAGTTTTCCTTTTCCGTGAGTCTAGTTAGTTACCCTTAATGACAAGCGGTTATTCTGCCTGCGTACTACGACTGCCCGGGCGCGCGTCTAAAGACTCCCCGAGCGCGCGTCCATCTCCCTCGGAAGCGTAGGTTTGCCGACGAACCTGCTCACATCGGCGGCCGAGCAAGCCCTGGAAATTTCTCGATGGAAAGGGGCGTGGTGATGCAGGGTTGCGTCATCTGTCGTGGATGGACCTCGAACCGTCTCGCGCTTTCCCCAGCCTTCGCTGCGTATCGCACCGACGAAATGATGAGAATTTTCTGGAATCTCGCGCGAAGGTATTTAACCGAGCAGCGGAGATGGGAGATCAGGAGAACAACAAAGTACGCGCAGGAGTTCGCAGGGTGTTCCGCCGTGTCTTTCGGCGAAGGTTTTGTTCTTAGTGACAAAGCATGAGAAGAAGGAATATTGCGCCAGAGTGCGTATGGTGTTCCGCCTTCTCGGCGAAGCCTTTTGTCCTCAGTGACAAAGAAGGAGATGAAGACCGTTTCCACCTGAGGGGTGAAGACTCAAGCTACTGGCAAGAGTGTGTGTCTACCGCCAGCGAGCGAAGACGCGTGGCAACAGCTGCACGTGGGAAGCTGACGTGTTACCGGCGAAGAAGTTTGGTGCTTGGAGAACGGCCAATTGAAGACGCGAGGTTTCTTGGAAGAGAAACTTCGGGGGCAGCGGAACGACAACAACGCTGGACTTTGAGTGAGTGATTCTCGGAAGAATATCATTCTGACTTTTGTTCCAAGAACTTTCGACTGAATAAGTTTTGGAACTTTTTAGTCTTGGTTGTGCGATGTATGCGACTGCATTGTAGTGCGTATTGTTGTCTGTGTCCGTTGTTTTGAGTGTGGCTGATTGTACTGTGTAGGAGGTTGTTTGATTGGTGACATATTGTATTCAACTATTGTCGATTGTGCATACTTGTGTATCGTTTTGATCTGCCATAATCGAGAATATACTTTTGATTTGTTTATGAACTCTCGGCTCTGACGTGTTCTTTGGGCACAGCCGGCGTCCGCTGGCGCGCCAAACAGGACCACTTCTAAATTGTTCATGCTTTCGTGGTGTGGATCGGGGGCCCGACACTTCGGCCCTTGGAATTAGCCCGGCGATCGCCTCCCTAATTAACGGGACCCGTGATATTATGGGACAAGTAACGGCCAGAATCTACAGCATTGAACTGAACGGTAGCATGTTAAGGAGAAAGAAGCACACCTGTGACATATGCCTCAGCCGTTTGTGTTGTGACCAACTATAAAAACAATGCAGGTGACCAAATGCATCAGTCGCCCACAAAGCTGCATAAACCTGGTGCTACTTCTACAACGACTGCATAGAAATCTGCGTGAAGTCATGTGAAGATAGAATGGTGTCTCAAGAGCAGCTTTGCCTCAGTTGTGTGTCTTCTCGCTCGACCTATTAGAGCAAGAGAATCGCAATCGGTAGGTGCATTTGTTCAAGCCGACATAAGCCTTACAGTCAAAGCGAAGCTGGAGCCAGGTCTTGGACAAATAACAAGAGGACTGTAGTGGTCTGGTGTTATTTGTGTGCTGCATAGTGTGTTGTGCAGGCTCGGCATCTCCTTGTTCGCGTCTACCAGATTTCCTGTGGGTGCTATTGTTTGCAGATTACTGTGCGCTTTCACAATACTGCAACTTGTGGTTTAAGTTTTCTTACCAACAGCACGGTCTTTTCAGCAGGCGTGCTTTCTCTACGTTGGTTTCTAGTGTGTTTGTTGTGAGTGATCGTTCTTCTGTATTAGTGTGGCATTTCATTGTGGTGCGATTTGATGTTTATATTTGCTTGCAGACATTGTGTTCTGCAGGTCTGTTCTTTGCTGTGTGTGCCGTGAATGATAGATTTGGCAGTGACAGAATAACACACTTTTTTACGACTACTTAAGTTTTGGCTGAAGTTTACTTACACCATGTATTAAGAAGACATGAAATGTTTTCATGACGATGCGAGTTCCCAACAAAGCAGTAATAGCAGAGCACGTGTAATAGCTGCTCTATTGCATTTTCATCAGTCACAGACACTACCAGATACTTGAGTACTGCAAACAATTGTCAAGGCAGTTTCAAACCAGAATGGGCACCGAGTTTTGTCGTCAAAGCTCCGCATGTCTATACATTTATTCCGACTTCGACCGTGCAACTAAAGCTTCTGCGATTGCCCCTCCTCGACAAACATTTGTGACAGTCTATTGTGTGCGTGTGTTTTCGCTTCCTCGCGTTCTGTTTTTCTCTCTCACATCATTTTCCTTAATTTTCTGTTTCCCTTTTCATGTGCAAGGCAGCAAACCAGACACTTGTTTCCGGTGAACCTTTCTGCCTTTCTTCATACCATCTCTCTCTCTCTCTCTCTATCATTTGACCGTGATTTTACTTTTATTATATGTACAGTTACTGATTTTCCGGTTTGCATTTTTTCTCAAATCATTGCAATGCTTTTCGTGTTCCCCAGGAGTAAGGGCTCTGTGAAACAGCTGTTTTTCTATCTCCATGGTTCCTATTGGGTCCACTTCCATAATTCTTGCCAATCGTAGAGTTTGTTGTGGCTCTTGCCTCGCATTATGCAAGCATACAGGTCCCGTTTTAGTTGACTTGTTTCTTCTGTGTTTAATTTGAAGCACTCTTAAACTATGATTGTAGTGATACATCAGAATGAAGGCACAGTTTGATTTAACTACTTCTCAGTTACTTCTCAGTATAATGGTTCCAATGTTATTTTTACAAGCATACAGTAATACTTAAAATAGACAGGTAATTTATTCTTCAAGTCTGAATGCATATATGTTAAAATGAAGCCTACCCACAGCAGGCTTTTTGCAGCCTGGAAATTTGGGGTACTAAAAGGCATGCTGTTGCACATACCTTTCTCACGTATAAATTCACTGTGTTTAGTGTATCTAGCTGCAGACGTAACAAGGTGACGTGATGGACTCCACCATGTGATTGTGTTCTTGTGTTTCTTTTTTTGCCAGTGCAGTCACTTTGTGTGAAGAACGTAATGTGCGGAGTTATGGAGGCCTAGTCAGGTGGCTCCTGGCGGTTGTTTTTCTCCTGCACTACGGAAATTGTGCATTGTGAAACAAACGAATAAACAGAAACATAGAGTACAGCTATATAAAGAAATCAGATTCATAAAATGATTAGTGTGTGAAAACATAGGCTGAACTTTTGTCTGTATTGTTCATGCTTCTTCTATTTCTTACTCAACCACACTAACTAGCCACTGTCAGCTATTAATCAAATGAGTACGCGAAGTTGAAAAAGTTGTCATGTGTGTTATTGGATGTTTCAGCGATCATGCTCTCCATGTTGTCTCTACGTTCGCTGTTAAACATGGGCTTGATGTCTATATACAACGTTGATGCAATGTGATTATTTGATTGTTGTTGCCACAATATTACCATCACGTTAGGGCAACGTGATAATTTGAACGTTGTTGCCTAGTTAAAAACACGTTAGTACAACGTCATTATTTGAATGTTGCTGCAACATTAAGAAGACTGTGTTATGGCAACCTAATACTATAAACGTCGGTGCAATGTTATATTTTACCATCTAACGTTGCCTCACATTCTTTACATTTAATTTACGTTGACTCAAAGTTCTGCGTTACCTGGGTACAATATTAGGTTGAAATGTGCATGGGTGACTCCATTCTGATATATCACGGCTTCTCCTCCCTTATAATAATTTCTACTCGAGGAATACACGTATCTCTAAGGACAGAAATTTCACAGGCCTGTGCG
The DNA here is from genome assembly GCF_043290135.1 of Rhipicephalus microplus. NCBI lineage: Eukaryota > Metazoa > Arthropoda > Arachnida > Ixodida > Ixodidae > Rhipicephalus > Rhipicephalus microplus. The sequence continues at coordinate 101,666,232 of NC_134700.1, read as the reverse complement.
ACCTGTGAATTTCACAGGCCTGTACGCTCAGTATTGAGTCTCGACACGTATACAGGAATACGCTCGCCCTTTAGAATACCACCGCCACTGTTGTGTGTTTTTCTCGTGTACTTGCTCACTCACCACTTTGTTTAGTTTTGTGTTTGTCTTGCAATACTTTTGAAGCGTCACTTGATCAAAATAACTGAGGTTAAGTCGGGTTGAGGTTAGGGGCGGAAGTTTCTATTGCTGTGAAATTCTGTCTTCGTGCAGAATCATATCAACGATGCGGTGGCGCTGCTAACTATCAGTTTAGATACCCACATGATTGTTGAATTTACTTGCAGTTGATTATCTATTGGTGGACATGACGTGCAAAACCAGGTGTCGCCTCATCGAAGTGAAGCTTGTTCACTTAATACTTGCAGCCGGAAGCCTATAAACTTGATTTTTTTCGGAGAAAGGGCATTCCCTTGAAATGGTCATTTTTTTCTCTGCATGGGGAAAAACTTTTGGGGATTGGGCACAGGCCCGGTGCGCCATCCCTTGGTTACGCCACTGGATGGACGACGGCAGTCAATGCACCGTCAAAAAAACATAGTTCTGCGGTAGCGTATATATAACTGGGCGAGTTGGTTAAGCTTCATCATTTTAAAAAAAACCTGCGCAAAAAGTACACACAAAAGAAGGAGGACATAAGCTGTCCTGTGTCTTCCTTCTTTGTGGTGGGTTTTTTACATCACGAAGAAAAGAAACGTTCATTCAGAATTTCGGACTCTTGTGTTGAAATTGTTGCCATCAGCAGGGCTCCCACGTGAAACTCCTATTAGGGTTTTTGACACGGCGGTTGAAAAATGCAGCATTTCACTCTAATCAGGGTATACGACTACGCAATCTCTGGCGACTGTTGAGAAAAACCTGTACATAAGGTCCCAGTAAACGGAAAATATCTCATTATTTGCGAAATCATTTTGTGTGTGGCAGTATTATTTTGCTTATTTAAAGAAAATGTTAAGCGCGGATATATGGTAGTCATATTTATATAATTCCTCCTGCTGGAGCAAGTCAAGTCCTGTTAATTTGTTTATATTATGCCCAGATGAATGTGTAACTTGCACGGTAAAGTGCAATGTATATAGTGAATTCAAAACGTCCCAATTTTATTTGTGATACTTCGGTACAAATATGTTTTAAACCTGGAGTCTATGCCAAGTTGTAATCACGTGACTACCACTTCGGGTATTTTCTTAGAACCCATTCCGTGGTGCACATACTAAAAACGAAGAACGTCTCCTGTATCACCATTTCCACCGTAAATCTTCCGTTCGGAAGCTAGTCTGCTTATTCTAAGCTAAATAATCAAAATTTTGTACAGCTTCAAAAACTTCTATTACTTGTGAAACCTTGCATTTGGTATCTTGAGAAGTTTGCGCCATTACGAAATCGAGGAAAACGATTGATTGTTCACAACGTATCGCTAGGTACCTTGTACACGTTGAGCGCAGAAAATGGTAAAGCACCGGCGGAGCAGGTGAGTACTTGCTGTGACAACACATCGCCGCGACCACAGCGACGTCAGTGTTTGTTCTGGGAGCTAATAGGCAGCAGCGCACAGCGATACCAGGCTAGCGAAACGTGAGCTCCGACGTGAGGCGCAACCGACGTGAGTGGCGTCCGTTGGCGTTCCCAAGGTAGACACCGTTTCAATACACAGGGCGCTTGTGATTTCGGTTCAATGCGCCTAATTTCGCGGGGCAGGAAAGCTTGTAAATCCCAAGTATAGAAAATTGGTAATATGCGAAGCACGAACGAGGAAGGTTTGATTTTCACATCAAAATCGGCACTACGTTATGAGGCGGAGGTAAATTGCGCTGGGCATGACTTCCTATTCATGATTATCGTGTTCACGCCTGATATTTATGCTCATTGGTCATTCACGTCACATCATTTCAAATATTGCAGCATTTAACTTCCAGAGAAGAGCAAGAAAGGAAGACGAAGTACTTGCGCCGTCCTCTTTACGAGCGTCTTGCATGCAAATTATCTGAGCTCTACTATTTCCGACTTCTGTTGTGTCTGCGTCGTGACACTGGTGGAGGAGCTTTGTATATGTCCAGGACACCATCCAACAGCCCGGAATATCGTACACAAAGACTTCCGCTTGTCGAAACACCCATTCGCCGCGCCAGCCGCCGCCTGTTAGGCCTGAGCCCAGAGTTCGGTCCTTGGCCGGAAAACATGGCCATGCCCGCAAGCAGTAGCCCCGCCATGAACAGCCCAAGTACTACACAAGTGACTGTTTTCACCCTTGAATGAGAACTCAGATGACTGGCTTGAGGAGCTCGAGTGCACAGCCAATGTTAAGGGGTGGAACGCCGCACAGCCGTTGGGGTGTGTCCATTTTCCTCTTCAGGATGGGGCTCGCACACGGTTCAGAAATCGCGTGCGGTCAACGTGGGATGAATTCCGGTGGAAGTTCCTAGATACCTTCGCAAACACGGAAAGGCGGGAGCACGCACCACGATTCCCCGAATGATGGATTCAAAGCCAAACGAATCTGTTGCTATGTTTGTTGAGGACATGACTCGTCTCATCCATTGAGTCAATCTTGATATGTCCGCGAGCAGAAATATCTGCCACCTCATGCACAGTGTTAAAGAGCATGACGATAGCTATAGCGCGAAAACAAAACAACGTCAAAGAGACTTGCACACACACACAGATAATAAATTGCATGTTGTCAAGCAGAAACTTGGTCATTGGCCACCAGTATCGAAATCCCGCCACACGGAAGTAATACATACAAGGTTAAGCACAGGACATACACACACAACACATTCATTTCTTTTGTCAGGAGGGATACACCTTTCTGTGATACAACTGGGGAAGCACTCACCGTAGTACACATTCTAATACAGTGTAAAGACTAGGACACGCTGAGAAGGCAACACTTTGCGTTACCCTACCGACAGCTGATACCACTTCATCCATCAATGTTCGTCGGTAGAGGACTACTGTTTACACGTAAATTGTTGTTAGCTTTTTAAAAAGTTTGTACTTTTCTTATCACATACCCAGGCATTCCGTAGTGTGATCTCTCTCTAGAGAGATTACACTATGGAATGCCCGGGTATGTGATCTGTGGTGGCTACACTGAAAAAAGCACTTGCCTCATGGCCCTTGGACGCAAGGGTGTGAACGATTGAGGCACTTGTGCTAATGCCATACATGTTCATCATGGTTTTGTGGGCAAAGCTCTTTATAGCGGCATCCGTTCGTCCCTCGTAGCCGTTGTAGTAGATTGTAACAAGTATAACATTTTAACCTCCAAGGTGGGCCGGTGAGAGATTTCTTCTGTGTGTTGTTGAACAATAAAAGATAGTGCTCAATGTACTTGCTAATGGCTGCTAAGGGAAAATGAGCGGCTTTTAGTTAACGTGCACGCTGCGAACTTTTTATTGTTCAACAATGCACAGAAAACAAGAAAGGGTTGCTACGTTATACTCGATGGACGTAACCTCGGAGGTTTTAGAAAGGTTTAGCGAGCGTTTTGTCGCAGTGCCATGATTACAGTAAACTAGTGTATACCACGAACTCGATTTGGGGAAAGGCAGGAAGTAGACACGAAGCGCAAGCCGTAAGGAAATGTGCGTCTGCCTCCTCTCCTTCAGTCCTTGGAATGTCCGTTGGATGGCGGTGCTTTCATATGAAGAATATACGATGAAAAGATGCGAGATGGTAGTACTTGGAGTGTTGAATAGGTGGACGAACGGACACAGACAAATGCATGAAGCGGACGCACGGATGGCTGCATGGACGGAAGGACGCGTGTACGTATGTAGGAGCGGATGCATGGACAAAAGCAGGGACGGACGCACAGATGAACGTGTGGACACACGAACAGACACACGCATGGACGGGCGGATGGACGCACGGGCGGCCACACAGACGCACGCATGGATGGACGGAAGCAAGAACGAATGGACGGACGGATGCTTTGCCCCACTATCCATCAATCACTTCGTGGAAATGCTGCCATTTTTTATTACCACAAACGTTCTTCATCCAGTAACACCACGCAATTTACACGGCATGGTCATGATGTTATTCCTTCAATCTTTCAACCCACATTAGCACCAGGAATTTTGAGGCCCTTATACAGCCGCTAATCACAATCATAGTCCACATCTATTGTCACATAAACTGGTGCTTTTTGGCCATCAAATGACCCTTGCGCCACAAAGCACCAAACATCATCATCATCACCAGTAACACATTGGTCCAACGTCCCACTAGCAGAGCAATGCTGGCCCCTTATACAAGCATAGCGCTGGACGCTGGTACCCAGTGGCGCTGGATTTCGCAATGCCACGTTGAACTCACTGGGCAATTTTTTCAACCTCCTTCTTTTTAGCAAGATTTAGTGAGGGTGGGGCCGCAGTGGCATAAAGTAGCAGCCGTGAAAGGTAGCACATGTACACAAAGCGCAGGCCATAAGACAATGCATGCACCGGTGCCATTCTTTTAGCCAAGCCGTGCTAAAACAAGGCTATTGTCAGTGTGAAGCATGTGAAACTTCGGAGAGTTTAACCCTATCTATCTATTTATCTTCTATCTATATATCTATCTATCTATTTATCTATCTATCGAGCTATTTATCAATGTATCTATCTATCTATCTATCTATCTATCAAGCCGCCTACTACTTTTAGCTCATCTCCCCATTTGGATATTGGAATCTATGCCAAAAATGATATGGTACAGCATGACTGTGTGACGTACATCAGTTAGTAGCCATACAATAAATATCTTGATATTCATGTAAACAAGGTGAATATTTAAACCTCGTGGTTTTACTGCTTCTGTAATGGTGTCATCCACGTGACAATCGCAAAACTGGTCAGGTATGAAATGACTGAATGGCGAATATAGGTGACAGGCCCTCGTGTGAAAATCATGTCATAGGTGCCATATAAGAACACGACTACATGCCAGGCACATCATACGCTCGTCACCATCGTGACTAACTAAATGTGACCCAGCCCAAGACACAAGTCGCCTCTACTACCCTATGAACATAGACACAGGACAGCACTTTATAGACTTTATTCAGAATTCAGAATTGAAATACAAGTTTCAAGTGCATGTGTTATGTACAAATACAGAAGGATGTCTCAAAGTCACGAGACTGTGAGTGAGATCTCCTATAAAATCATACATGAGAGATACAACGCAATAGTAAAGAGTAGTAAACAAACAAAACTTAAGGTATACAAGATGTACAGATAAGGACGAAATAGCGAACGTAAGTTATCAGAAATGTACAGCTAAGCATGCAAAAACTAACACAAAAATGCAATAACATTCACTCTGTATAATATCAAGCATTATTACGGTAAGGATAGAAAAATTAAGACATACAAAATGTACAGATAAACACGAAATAGCGAACATAAGTTATACAAGGTGTACCGATGAGCACAAAAAACTAACAGAAAAATGCAATAACATTCAATTCATATAATATCATGCATTAAGAATATGATAAGTGCGAACGGAAGCCTTTTTTAAACATTTCGAGATAGCTATTTTTGATCTCCAAAGGTAAAGAATTCCACAGGGAAACAGATGAAAATTTTGTGGTAAACTTGCCGTAATTATTCCTAGGTTTGGGTAAAAGGAAGTTATTAGCCTTTGCAAAATGAGTCAATGACGCCTCAGAAAACTGACTTGAGTGTAGTAAAGGAATCAGAAGTTTTTCATTCATATATTTGTAAATAAGAATGCCGAGAAAATATTTAGCCAGCCTCTGAACTGATAAAATGCCATGCGAACTGAGTAAGAATGATGCATTGGACATGAAGGCACTGAACGTTATTATTCTCGATGCTTGGTTTTGAAGATGTTGGATGGCTGATAAATGAGGGGCATACGTATTTCCTCATGATGAAATGCAATAGATTATGTTGCTGTGAAAGAAAGCGTAGTAAAGTGACAACAAAACGAAAGAATGGGCGAACTTTTAGAAATATTCAAATGGCATATGCGGCTTTCCGCGTAAGCTCTAAAACATGTGAATTAAACTTTAAATGTTCATCTAATTTGATCCCGAGAAACATTGTACTAGTAGTAATATGAATTTGAGTATCGCTTACGAAGACAGAGGGGTTCCTAGGTATATTTCGATTAGGTGACGAAAATACAACGAAGTTTGACTTTTTAGCATTTATGTTTATTTATTCTTATTGAACCATTTAACGATATTTATCAGGTTGGTATTTATTTTAAACAACATCGGGTCAACGTCTTTATCTGTAGTTAATATAGTGGTATCGTCCGCATAGAGTATACAGGACGAATGTGCGAGACATTGAGGAAGATCGTTTATATGAATTAAAAATTAAAGCGGGCCCAAAATTGAACCCTGTGGAACACCGATGTTTATGGTTTAGGGTTGGAAAAGGTACCGGACACATATACCACCTGTTCTCGATCACGCAGATAGTTACGAATTAGTTCTAGTGGGACGCCCGATACACCAATTTATTCTAGTTTCTGAAATAAAATATCATGCGAAATAGAATCAAATGCTTTTGAAAGGTCAAGAAAAACGCCTCCAACAACACTACCGCTGCCAATAGCATATTTAATTTCCTCTGTTAGCAATATCATGGCGAGTTCAGTTGAGTAACCGGGCCTGAAACTGAACTGTTTGTTAGAAAGAATGTGGAACTTGTCTAGATAACACCGTAAACGTCCCGCAAAAAGCTTTTCTATGACCTTACTGAAGAATGAAATATTTGCTATAGGCCGGTAATTGGAGATTAAACGCTTGTCACCTTTTTTTAAAAACGTCAATAATTTTTGCTTTTTTCAGAGATGTAGGGAAAAACCCAGTTCCAAATACAAGATTTAAAATTTGACGTAATGCATCGCAGATTAAATGAGCTATCAGTTTCATGTCGGCACCAAAGAACTTATCGAGACCAGCGCTTGTATTCCTAATACTATTGATAACGGTGAACACTTCCTCGGGTGACGTCGGATAAAGGAAGAATGAATGTGGTAATCGTGAACAAGTGTGTTCGAGGGCTGCTGTCGACTGAGGAATATCAATGCCGAATGAGTCATTAAAAGAGTTCGCGATATCAGATGGGTTATCGATCACACGTTTTTCTGAGTGAATCAAGGTTATATCTCAATGTACCGTAGTCCTGTCAAGAAAATTGTTCACAGTTTTCCACTGCTGCTTAACGTCATTTCCGGCTCGCTTTATTTTATCTTCGAAATATGATTGATTGATTGATTTGTGGGGTTTAACGTCCCAAAACCACCATTTGATTACGAGAGACGCCGTAGTGGAGGGCTGCGGAAATTTTGACCACCTGGGGGATATTCGAAATACAATAATTTAGTGACTTTAAGTAACTTTCCTAATGTGTTTGAATACTCTTTATAGCGCTTTTGAAGGTGAACATTGAAAAGGCACTTGTTCGTCTTTTTGTATAAGTTATCCTTTTTCCGCATACATTTTAACAAGTTAGGTGTCAACCACGGATTAATTCGGACAAGGTACTTTTTTCTGCTTACTACCAATGTTGAAGCGGCCGTGACTGCAATTCAAATAATAGAGGAAAATTGTTGGTAGGCTATTTCAGCATTATTGCATTTCTTAACTGCCGACCAATTACACTGCTCGATGATGTTAATGAATGATGCAGTATTCAAGATAATCTTGAAGCATCGACTTAATTTATTATTACTGGAGATGCCTATGCTTGCATAAATAGGATAATGATCTGTGACCGGCACCTCCATGGCAGCTGCTTCAGGAGGACTAATGAGGTTAGACAAAATGTGATCTATAATAGTGCCATTGTCATGAAGTGGAACACGAGTTGGTGCAGTTATGAGGCACTCGTAGCTATACCCACTGAAGCAGGAAGTGTATTCAAAAACATTTGCGTTGGTGTCATCAAAAAGATTGATATTCATATCTCCTAAAATAATCACCCGTTTCCCTTTTAATGATAGAGTTTTCAACGCCTCTCCTAAAGCTAGGCAGAACTCCACGACAGATGATGACGGAGAGCGATATATGCAGGCAACAACTAAATTATTACTATCTTGCGAAAAGTGTGGTTCATGAAGTTCAATCCACACGGATGCGCAACCAGGAATACATAGTGCCAAGTCCAGTTGCCTATGATAGTGAAAGCATGAAGATATAAAAATAGCTGCTCCGCCATGTGCATCGTCGATTCGGTGACAGTATTCAGAAGAATAGGAAGGAAACTTAAACAGGTCTCTGTCATATTCACATAGCCACGTTTCACTGATGCAGATGATAGAGAACTGGTGACCGATGGCCGACAGCAATGAGGAAATATTATCATAATTTTTTCCTATACTTCAAGCGTTAAAGTGAATTAACGCCCTACATGGTTGAGACATCCGTGATGAGAGTTCAGACGGTGAAATATACGCCATCCTGCAATTGGATAGACGCTACAATTGCTAATGTATGATATAACTAGGAAATAATGGACAGGTCGATCTCTGATTTTATGCGAGATACCCTGGTGTCAGTATATTTTCTTGCTTTTATCTGACAGTTATCAGCCCAAAGAAACGCCCAATTTTTCTTTTTTTGAGAACAAGTGCTTTAGCAAAAAGCTTCTTTTTATCCGGCGAGAGGTGATCATTAACAAAGACAGCATGGGTGCCCTCTCCAAAAAAAACCAAGGGCACGTGTATTCAAGCGAGCTTTACGTGCCTTCCTAACAAACTCATTCTTTTGCTCTCGTGAACAAAAACGGGCCACGATATTCTGTTGTCCAGACTTAGCTGGCACTCTGTGAACAACGTCAAGATCAGTGCCTGATACAAGACAGTCAGTTTTGTTACCAATCGACTGCACTATGGCAACACAGTCCCCTCTTGGGAAGAAGGAACGCCCTTGATTTCGACGTTGTTTATCCGAATGTACTGCACCAGGTCCGCCACCTTCTTCTTTAAAGTCTCGTTCTCATTATTAAAGCTTTGTTAGTAGAACAAAGCTCTTGTTGAGTACGGACGGTCTCTACAATGTCGTTAAGCATTTTCAGGCCAGCATCCATACCTTTAACTTCTGAATTTAGAGCACCGAGATCAAATCCCTTCTCTCGAAGCTTCGTCGTAACGTCACCCACAATACTGTCTACAAGCTCAATCGGCTGTCAAATTTTGCCTCAAGGTCCTCGATTCTCTTACCTAATTCGGCATTCGTAGGCATCGTGATACCACAAGCAGGAAACTTATCGAAGAACACAAGTGAACACACGAGCGTGCAAATATTACAAAGAGCAGCAGCAGCAGCAACAGTGGTTGCGGTATAAGACAGAGCTCAATACCAAGGGTTGCGTAAAGCCAGCTGACCTCTAAGGCAGGAAGAGAAATTAGACAAGTGTTCCCATCCGCAACCACCACTGCTTTGACGCGGGCGTGCCTCCTGTCACTGCTTTTGATGCCTAGACTGAAGATCCACGCAGGCGCAGGACGACGACAGGAATGAATGCTGGGAACGGTAGATATGATTGTGAGGGATAAGGTTCGGGCAATCACGGCAACTTAAATAATCGTTGTCGACACTGACGAAGACATTCGCAACTTGAGTTATAAGGCTTTAATGCCACGAAAAAAGAAAAAAAAACGATAAAGAAGCTTGGCGTGTTACATGGCAACAGCGAAGAACTGCCTTAAGTACGAGCTCGACACACGTTCTCGAAAGACAAGGTCTGACGCTTAGCGTAGTCCCCCACTGCACTACACAAGGTTTGAAACACTTCACCGTGTGACGTCGAAGGCAGATGAGTCGATGCGTTGCGTTGCGTCTTACGCCGACATCAGCGATGCCTCAGGCATGGTCGGAGCGGAGCGTGAGGCAGAGTCGATGTGTGGCAAGCACGTCCCGGACAGCCAGTGGTAGGCCCAGGTCTGGAAACCGCCCGGATCCGAGTACAACGGACCGGCGCCGGCTGCTGGATCACACGGTAGAAGGGAGCCAGGCTCGTGCGGACCACAGGCACAGGTAGGCTTCGGGACCACGACCCGACGAGCGCTTCAGCCTGCCACTGTTTCGTTCCGATCCTTCTTCTCGAACGCCCCGTCGTCGTCTTCTTCTTCTCTCTCCCCATGGCTTGGCTTGACTTTGACGACACGATTCCGCCTTTTCCTTGTCTCATCGTCATCTTCGTCGGCGTACGGCACAGCACAAACTCACAAACATCGCGCACCAGATGAACCTACCGCGCATATCATGACAAAAGTCCCCCCTTTCAAAAGTTTTTTTTTCTTTTTTTTAAAAAAAACTGTCCAAAGTGCGCGGGAGACAGGACTTACGACAAACAAATGTACAGAACTGTTGCACCACGAGAATAGTCTGTATGTGAGAGTCCCTAGGCATATGGTACATTATTACATTAATGTTGTATAGCTAGCACCTACACCTGTAGCCTGCTCATATAATCAGCACCTACGTTCTCTGATCCTTTGATATGCTCAACGCGAAAGGTGTACTCTTGCAATGCGAGACTCCAGCGCAAGATCCGGCTGTTCAAATGCTTGGCTTGAGCATGTTTATGTGAAACATTTTCGTGGTGTGCCCAAGGTCCAACCAATAGTCGTGGTCATTCTTTTTTCCTGTAACCGGAAATGGCCCCTTCCAGTGCATAAGAAGCTTGTTTTCCTTGGTTGGGAGCAATATAAGAGCCCGGTCACCAACTTTGAGCTGTCGGGTTTTGGAGGTTCGGTCATAATACTTCTTTTGCGAGTGTTGAGCTCGGGAGAGATTCTCTTGAGCCAGCTTCAAGGTGCGTTCAAGACGTTCTCTCAGATCAAGCACGTATCCGTAAGTAGTCTTGATATCTTCCTCTAGGTCTTCCCCTGTCCAGAGTTCCTTCAATATATCCAGGGGTCCTCGGACGTGCCGGCCGTAGATCAATTCAAACGGCGAGAAGCCCATACTGGCCTGAGGTACTTCTCGATAGGCGAATAACAGAGGCGCAAGAAATCGGTCCCATGACTTCGGCTTCTCTTGGCACAACCTGCGCAACATCTGTTTCAAAGTGCCGTTGAACCTTTCGACCAAGCCATTGCATATCGGGTGGTAAGGCGTCGAGCTCAAATGTCTAATAGCAAGCAGAGCATTCACCTCTTCCATCAGGCCTGACGTGAAGCAAGATGCTTGATCACAGAGGATCTCCCGTGGAAATCCTATTCGAGAGAACATCTCCAGTAGTCCATCTGCTACTGTTGCCGAATCAATTGCGGGCAAAGCCACCGCGTCCGGGTACCGAGTGGCGAAATCCACAAGGGTAAGAATGTACCGATTACCCTTCTTTGAAATCGGCGTCAGAGGTCCAATGATATCAACGGCCACACGTTCGAATGGCGTGTCAATCAAAGGCATTCGTCCAAGAGGCGCCTTGCCTACTTTGCCTTTGGGATATGTCCTTTGGCATGCGTCGCATGATTTTACGAATCTTCGTACCTCCTCCTGTACACCGGGCCAATAAAACGACTCCAAAACTCGGTCCTTCGTCTTCTTGATACCCTGATGACCAGATATAGGTGATTCATGTGCCAAGTGCAACACATGGACACGCAACGCCTTTGGAACCACCGCTTGTTGAACTGATTTACCCGGAGTCAAGTGGTAAACGCGGTACAAGATTCCTTTCTCGAACATAAATGAGTGGTATGTGGCTCCTTTACCGCGGATGAGGGTGTCGACTTTCGCCCTACAAACATCCAGCGACCGGTCTTCCTCTTGTTTTTGGCGAAATGACTCCTGTGTCACCTCTAAGTTTCCAAATTTAGCAGTCGTGAGCTTCCGGCGATGTCCTTTGCTTGAAACACCAACCATGACTGTGCTCTTCGTCCCGCATCCATCCTTGGATTTCTCTTCAGAATTCAATGCCTGATTAGTTTCCGACTTCAGGCTCGCTGACTCCTTCCACGTTGAGTCGGGGTCATTAGCGTCACGGGCGCCGGGAACATTTCCTACGATGACATCGTAAAGTGGCGACGTCATGCATTTGACTATCGCATTTCCGGTGAAATAGGGCGATAGAATCCGTACTTCTGCTTCCGGTACCTCGATGCAACTACCATCGGCCAATAAAATAGTGGCGGTAGTACCCGTCAGCGCATCATCGGGAACGAGGGAACGTCGCACGACCAGGGTGTTGCTTCCAGTATCCCTCAAGACTGATACAGTATGTCCAAACACTTCTCCCTGTAACACCGGCGAGTTTCGTGTAGCTGTTGCGGTGCGCGTTCGGAGTGCACTAGCAGCATATTCATCTTGTGATGAATCATCGGCACATCGGGGCGTCTCGGACTTCTGGTCAGTAGACACGATGCAAGATGTCATTTTCTTTGACCCGCCGTTGCTTGGGCATGCTCTTGCATCGTGGCCGTGCTTCCGACAGTGCCCACAGAAGACTCGTTGGGGTTTCGTGCGGCAATCAGATGCTCTGTGGCCGGGTCGATCACAGACGAAACATCTAAGAGGAGGCTGGGTATAAGTAAATCCTTCTTGCTCCTTGGGAATGTTGTTTGCAGACTTGGTACGAAATACCAACAAGTTTGTTTGCCGCTGGGCTTCCAAGAAGGTATCAGCTGCTTCTGCCATTTCTTTTACCGTCCTGCATTTCTTCTCCCTTAGAAAAAGTGCCAGGCGATCGTGGCAGTTATTCAGAAACTGCTCAGCTACAATGAGGTTGCGCACGGATGCAAAGTCCTCGTCCGTTTCCGACATTTCCAGCCATCTATCGAAGTAACTCTGTAATCTCGTGGCGTACTGTTTACCAGTTTCGCCGTCTTCAGGCTTGCTTTGCCGAAACTTTTCGCGATAGCCTTCGGCTGTGAAACGAAACCTCTGGAGCAAGGCCACTTTCGTACTCTGGTAATCCATTGAGTCTTCTGGCGACAGACGACCGAAGACTTTCAATGCTTCCCCACTGAGGCATAAACTAAGCGCTGTCGCCCACTTCTCCTCCGGCCACTCTTGACCAACTGCTACGCGTTCGAACCTCTTGAGATACGCATCGAGATCGTCACGCCCCTCGTCAAACACTGGAATCAGGTTGTGAGGATTGATCAAGCACGGGCGGCTTTGACTCCTCTCAGGTTCGCGGTCCCGCGCTGTTGGCTCTCGGCTACCTTCAACCTCAGCTAGTCGAATTCGCAGTTGAAGAGTTCTCTCTTCTATCTCCAAACGTTCCTTCGCCGCCTGCCTTTCCGCGGAACGCTCTTCACGCGCTTGCACAGATTCCTCATGAGCCCGCTCTAACCGCGCGTCTACCCACGTCTTTAGCTCGGCTCCTTGAAGCCCCATGCGTTCCGCTAGCGTTATAAGCTCTTGCTCACTCATCTTCCATATAGATTTCAACCCAGTGCAAACGGCTTCGTCCTGTCGCGGACGCCAATTGTGAGGGATACGGTTCGGGCAATCACGGCAACTTAAATAATCGTTGTCGAGACTGACGAAGACATTTGCAACTTGAGTTATAAGGCTTTAATGCCACGAAAAAAGAAAAAAAACGATAAAGAAGCTTGGCGTGTTACATGGCAACAGCGAAGAACTGCCTTAAGTACGAGCTCGACACACGTTCTCGAAAGACAAGGTCTGACGCTTAGCGTAGTCCCCCACTGCACTACACAAGGTTTGAAACACTTCACCGTGTGACGTCGAAGGCAGATGAGTCGATGCGTTGCGTTGCGTCTTACGCCGACATCAGCGATGCCTCAGGCATGGTCGGAGCGGAGCGTGAGGCAGAGTCGATGTGTGGCAAGCACGTCCCGGACAGCCAGTAGTAGGCCCAGGTCTGGAAACCGCCCGGATCCGAGTACAACGGACCGGCGCCGGCTGCTGGATCACACGGTAGAAGGGAGCCAGGCTCGTGCGGACCACAGGCACAGGTAGGCTTCGGGACCACGACCCGACGAGCGCTTCAGCCTGCCACTGTTTCGTTCCGATCCTTCTTCTCGAACGCCCCGTCGTCGTCTTCTTCTTCTCTCTCCCCATGGCTTGGTTTGACTTTGACGACACGATTCCGCCTTTTCCTTGTCTCATCGTCATCTTCGTCGGCGTACGGCACAGCACAAACTCACAAACATCGCGCACCAGATGAACCTACCGCGCATATCATGACAATGATGCGGCCAGATTATCCAGAATACAACGTTCCACGTTGACACCTGGATGATGAAATGACAAGTGCTGCAGCAGTCACTATCGGGACCCTGGCCTGTCTAGGATGAACACCTGCGGAAGGCAGGAACAGAAATTAGACAAGTGTTCGCGTCCGCAACCACCACTGCTTTGACACTGAAACGAACGTATGGATAATTCCTGATCAACGCTCCTAGCCAACATGAATGTCTGTGTCGCTTTTGCAAGCCGTCAACGATACCAACATTCTAGTTTACACATAACGTTCTGTCATGCTCAATCTAAGATTTTCGAAGAGCGTTTTGCTGGATTGTCGTGATTTTCCATATCCAACGTGCTCTCATCGGAGCTGATTTCTCGCACCGCTATGGGCTCATGGTGGACGTGGAAAAGTACTGTCTTATCAACCCTGTCAACCACCGTTACCGTTACCTGTGTCCCACAAGCACCACACCGTCAATCGCACCGATATATACTATGCTGAAAGAATTGTTCACCGAGCTCCTCCGGAAATTTTGTACTTTGATGCGCCAGCTGGACGGGACTCAAGTGGTGGAACATGATGTCTGTCACCACAGTCACATCTGGCCCTACGGTCTATTTTCGACCTCGGCGTTTGTATATTCAGAAACTGGACGTTGCTTCTGCGAAGCTCAAGCACATGCTTGAACTCGGTATGAACCGACCTCCTAGCAATTGGGTGTCACCGCTTCATCTGGTGCCTAAAATACTGGGGATCGCATTGATGTGGTGATTGTAGGGAACTCAGCAAATCGCTGCTCCTGATCACTACCAGCTTCCGAATATCAAAGACTTCACGGAAGCGCTGCACTGTGTGACGATCTTTTCTAAGATTGATGTTGTTCGCGCCTATCATCAGTTGCCAGTCACCAAAGAAGACACCGAAAACAGCAGTCTCCATAAATTTCAGTTTTTAAGTTTTTCTACATGGCTACTGCCTAAGAAACGCTGGCCAATCATTCCACTGTTTCATAGACTCCGTCGCCCTAGGCTTGCCTTCTGTATTTGCCTAGATCGACGACCTCCTTGTGGTAAGTTATTCCGCTGAAGAGCATGTTCAAAACCACTGGTTGTTGTTTTACCGCGTTACCAGCCAAAGAATTGTCATCAATGCGCCGAAATTTACATTGGTTGACTGCAACACAAGTTTCTTGAACATGTTGTCGACGAGAACGGCGTTCAACCACTGCCCTCCAAGGTTTTTGTCATCGAATATTTTCCACGACTGATTATCGAAGTCAATTTGTCAGGTTCATCAATTTCTATCCATGACTTATACATGACGGTGCACACCTTGTGGCCCCTCTGGACCCTCTGCTATGCTGCAAACGGAAACAAGCACTTCAGTGGACTGAAGAGGCCGCCAATGTATTCACTAGTTTTGAATCTGCACTCACGAGTGTAACACTGCTGAAACATTCTGAGCCAGAACTACTCGCCATGCACTCGGCTGTCCGACACCTCCAGTGCTTCCTAGAAGGTGGTGAGTTCAGTGTCTTGACTAACCATGAGCCCCTTGTTCACCACATGAACTAATCGGCGTCCTTCTACGTGACATCTCTCCTACAACTCGGAATTCACAACATTATTCATCATGTCAAAGGCACCGACGACAATCCTGCCGATGTTCTGAGCCGCGTTGATGTCATTTCCATGCCCACCGCAGAGCCATCTAATATCTACGTCATCCTTCTCACCACCCACCAACGTTACAACACCGAGCAGCGTACCCTCCAAAATTCATCGACGTCCCTGAATCTGGAGGACGTAGTCTTAACTTATGATGATACATCGGTAGTGTGTGATACGCCAACCTGCCAACCTCGACCTTTCGTTCTGGCACCGTTTCGCAGACATCTCTTCGATGCTGTACACATTCTGTCACATGCTGAATTTCGCGTGACACAGAAACTCATTTATAGTTGCTACGTTTGGCCTCAGCCCAACGCGCACGATATAGACGGGGTGCGCTGTTGTTTCCGGTGTCGACGCTCGAAAATTCAGCGTCAAACCGTCTCTCCAGCTAAGTCCTTCCTGCCACCGGATGCGCGTTTAGACATTGTACACTTGGACCTGGTCGGCCCTCAACCATCTTCCATGGGCTGCAGCTACATACTGACAAACGTCGACTGCTACACACGGTGGCGAGAAGCTACACCCAACGCCGACATTTCAGCACCCACAGCTCCAGCTGCTTCCGTGTCGATATAGATTGCAAGGATCAGCTGCCGATCTTTTATATTCACCAGTTGCGGCTGGCAGTTTGTTTCAGCGCTCTTCCACGAACTCCTGAAGCCTCTCAGCACGACACGCCTGCGCACAACCGCTAATCACCCACAAACAAATGAGCTGGTCGAGTATTTGCACAAGCATCTCAAGTTCTCCTTCATGCGCGTGCATCACTACAAGTGGGTCGTCCAACCACCACTGGTCTTGCTTGGTATTAGAGTCGTCAGCAAAAGTGCCTCGACTACTCATGCTCCGAGTTGGTCTATGGCAGTTCGCTAGGCCTGCATTTCAAGTTCTCCCATCCCTCGGTCAGAGCACCTGTGCCTCTACCCGGAGACTACGTTTCCGAACTGCAAAACATCTTCCAGCAGATACGCCCCATGTCTTCTTGCCCGCACGAAGCAAGCCATTTTTATGCGTACCCGCAGCTCACCTCAGCTAAACACAATTTGTGTGCAACTGTGTTGTGCAAAAACCCTAACAGCCACACTACTTCGGACTACATCGAGTTCTAGAACATCGTGCGTCTACATTCGTCGTGAAGGTCAACGGTCTGACACAATCGTTCTCCAAAGTCTCAAGCAAATCTACTTCGATACAACATCGCTTTCGGCCACACCATTATGCGATGCCACCCACGCAACGCTAGTGCATTCCGGAACGGTGCCTTCTTCCGCCACACCCAGAATATATCGTGTCTCCTGGAGCTTTCTTCGTTCGCCTGACTTTTCCTCCACTCTAGGGAGGGAGCCCACTCTTGCGGCAGCTGCGGCAGCGTCGCAGAGAGAAGACAAGAGAAAGAAAAAAACTTTGATATTAAAACCTAAGTCCGAGTCTGAGCTCTAGGATGAGGCTTTATTAGCCTCTTTTAGGATGGCATGTAAATGGTTAGGGAGAATTGTTCAAGATGAGGTAGTTTCGCCCACATTCGTGACCAAGGAATGTAATGTAAATATGTCAGAGCGGTGTGATTGGCGTTGTGGTGTATTTGCTCTGGAACAGTTCCAATATGTGTGGAAAAGTGCCGGTATTGAACTGGGCCCTTGGCAATCAGTTGTTTTCGGGGCCTGTTGAATTTTGTGCAGTGTAAAGCCATTCGGCAGAGATTGTGTTTGTGCTTGCCTCAAAAGCACGATTTCTTTTCCATGAAAAGCTTGTGGTGGTCTAGAAAGCTCTCCGGCCAATTTGGAGAGGCTTAAAAAAACGCTTGCTCTTGCACGAGGCAACAAACGCTAACGGGCCGGCGGGCTTGCGTTCAGAGAGTCATTGAAATGCTTCTAATCACAGCACTCATGCCGGACTCGCTCTTTTTCTGGTAGACAAAAATTCAGCTGTTCTCTAATGTCGCATATTCGCAACAATTGTAATACAGCATAGAGCAGTGAAGCTGAGGACGCAAGAAGTTGAAGTTTTTCGCAAGTAAATCAGGGTTGGGCAATAGTCGAAAAAAACGCAACCGTCGAAACACGTGCAGTATCAGTAAAAATGTACTTATTACGCAAATACACCACACTGACAGTAAAACGAAGTCTGAGAATAAATTTCAAACCAAAAAAATGCCAGATTCCAGGAACAGTCGGAAATAATGACATGCGAAGCACGAATGAGAAATGTTGATATGTTAGCTCAAATGCAGCCCAACATTAGGAGATGGAAATAAATGATGTCGTACATGACTTCCGTTTTGTGATGATCATGGTTGGATGAGTCGTTTACCTTTATCATCTATTCACGGAACATGATACCAAATTTAGCACATGTGGAGCTAGCGAAACGGCCACAAGCATGCTATGAGCCTGGTGTGGTGCCAAGTTCTTACATGACACGCGTCTCAGGATTATCAGGTTTGTACCAGTTACATATTTCGTCATTGATTGGCATCACGTAACACCAAATTTGGTATCTATGGAGCTAGCAAAACGGCCGCGAGCACATTCAAATGTTCCAATATACTACTATATAGTGAATGTTCCAATACACGCTCTATTAGCAAAAAGTGGGCACATTATATTCTGACGCCAGGCGTGACCAGCGTCCATCGGCGCGGCCGGACTCTAGTCCGAAGTAGTGTGGCTGTAAGGGTTATCACACAGCACAGTTGCACCCAAGATACGTTTAGCTGACGTGAGCTGCGGAGACACCAATAGCTCTCGCATCGTTCGGGCTAGGAGGGATGGGGCGCATCTCGTGGAAGATGATTTGAAGTTCGGAAACGTAGTCTCCGAGTAGTGGCACAAGTGGTTTGACCGGGGGTTTGAAGAACTCGCAATGCAAGTCTAGTGAACTGCCATAGACCAATTCGGTGCATGAGAAGCCCTGGCCACTTTTGACGACGACTCTAATGCCAAGCAAGACCAGTGGTAGTTGAACCACCCACTGCTCTGGTGATGCACGTGCCATGAGGGAAGACTTGAGATGCCTGTGTAAATGCTCGACCAGCCCATTTGTTAGAGGTTGATAAGCGATCGTGTGCAGGCTTGTCGTTGTGAGAAGCTTGAGGAGTTCGTTGAAGAGCGCTGAAATAAACAGCGTTGACAACGGAACAAACGGCACACCTAGTCTTGATCGTGCGCGTTGGGCTGAGGCCAGATGTAGCAACCAAAAAAGAGTTTCTTTGTAGCGCGTAATTCAGGATGTGACAGACTGTGCACAGCATCAAACAGATGTCTGTGAAGCGGGGCCGGAGCGAAAGGTTGAAGTGGGCTGGTTGAGGAATCACACAGTACCGATCTATCATCATAAGTCAAGACTACGTCCTCCTGTTTTAGGGACAATGACGAATTTCGGAGGGTAAGCATCTTGGTATCGTCACGCTGGTGGGTGGCGAGTAGGCTGACGTCAATGATAGATGGCTCTGCGGTTTGCGTGGAGACGGCATCAACACGGTTCAGAACATCGAAAGGAATGTTGTCGGTGCCTTTGACGTGATGAATAAAGTCGTGAGTTCCCAGATGTAGAAGATATGTCGACTAGCAAGACGCCGACCAGTTCATGGGCTCCACAAGGGGCTTATGGTTGGTCAAGACACTGAACTGACGACTTTCTAAGAAATGCTGAAAGTCTCTGACAACCTAGTGCATGATGAGTAGTTCTGGCTCTAAATGTTTCAGCAGTATTACGCTGGCGAGTGCAGATCCAAAACTTATGAATACATCAGTGGCCTCTTCAGTCCGCTGAAGCGCTTGTTTCCGTTTGGAGCTTAGCAGAGGGTCCTGAGGGGCCACAAGTTGTGCACCATCATGCGTAAACTAACGAAAGAAATTGACGAACCTGACAAATTGACTACGATAGTTGGTTGTGGAAAATCTTAGATGAAGAAAATGTTGAATGACAATGGTTGAATGCTGTTCTCGTCGACATGTCCAAGAAACTCGAGTTGCTGCCGATAAATTTCAATTTCGGTGGCGTTGATGACAATTCTTCGGCTGGTAAGGCGGCAAAACAACAACCACCGGTGTTGAACATGCTCTTCAGTGGAATAACTTACAACAAGGAGGTCGTCGATGTAGGAAAATATGGTAAGCAAGCCTCGGGTAACGGAGACAATGAAACGCTAGAATGATTGGCCAGCGTTTCGTAGGCCGTAAGCCACATGGGAAAATGAAAAAAAAACACAAAAGGTACGGAGACTGCGGTTTTTGGTATATCTTCCTCGGAGACTGGCAACTGATGATACGCGCGAACAACATCGATCATAGAAATGATCGTCGCACTGTGCAGCGCTACCGTGAAGTCTTTGATATTCGGAAGCGAGTAGCAATCAGGCACTGTGATATTGCTGAGCTCCCTACAATTGCCACATCAACGCCAATCCCCAATATTTTCAGGCACCATGTGAAGCGATGGAGACGCGGCGTGGCGTCTGTGTTGTTCATACGACCTTCGAGTGGCTCCAGCTACCTACAATGATCTTCAAGTGAGTTTTTGAGAACGCGTCCAGCTTTGTGTGTGTCGCATCGGTGAAAGTGCTAGGACTATTTTGATGCCAAAGCCTGCTGCGTGAGTGAACTATCATCAAGGCTAATTTTATCCGCGCTAACATCAAGGCTAAAAGTATCCGCGCTGGCTGGAAGCCCCAGCTCCCCAGGGAGGATACCAAGATCTTGATTCGGCCCCGCGCAGGCCTCAATATTGTCGATACCGGTGCACCATGGTGGCTGATGCAATCCTGGCGGCCACAAGCATCTGCGCCGAAGATTTACGGGGCGACACGCTATGCCCCAACGTGCAGCAGAATATTATGGTTGTCAGCACACCTAGAAGGGACAATGCCAACCACTACGTCAAAGTTTGGCAAATCGTCGTCATGGGCCGAACATACTAGGTCAGTGCCTACGACGCCGCCCCTCATTCCACGTGCAAGAGAGTGATCCGAGGTATTCCACTCGTCGACGGTCTGAATGATAATGACAACAAGATTGTAAATGAAAGAAATCCGCTCGCGCTGGCAGCCAAGCGCATAGGCAGCACCGGTACGGTAATCGTTGCCTTTGACGGTCATAGAGTCCAAAACTTTGTACGCTATGTCCCAACCCTTGTACAATGTTCCCTCTATCGCAAAAAAATCGACACTTGCTACGCTTGTGGTCAGCTCGGTCACCGTGCTGATGTGTGTCCCAGCCCAGGCAAAGCCGTATGTCGGGGCTGCGGGGCTTCAAATCCTAACGCACAACACAAGTGTACCCCCAAGTGCAGGTTGTCCGGTGGGCAACTCCTCACGACTGACAGGGACTGATGGCTAAAATTCCAGATCCCATATGTCGTGCGACGAGGGCGCTGGGAAAAGTCTCGCGCCACCGATCAAGGCCACGCCATGGCACCACCAGCACCCTCCACGGATGGGCAGGACTTCCAGCAGTCACGCGGTTCCGGGAGCCGTTCTAGGCGACGTTCTCGGTCGCATTCTAGGGGCCATTCTCAGTCCAGGAGCTGCTCCCGGTCCCGAGAAGGAGCGCGGCGCTACAAGTTTGGGAACCGCTCCAGATCTCGATCGAGGTCAAAAGCAGCCTAGCGGGGTTTCAGCGAGAAGCAAGAAGTCGGTTTCTATAACCTGGGCCGACATGGTCCGAGGAGGTCCAGCTAAGGTACTGTCGGGGTAACTCCCAGAACACGTGGAGAGCACGCGCGAGATTTCTCAGCTGAAACGCTAAAACGCAGCGATGAGGGAAACCATAAACAGGCTTATGTCAGAAATTGCCGAGATTAAGAACGCGAGCAACCCACCACCGCAACCCGCCGCCGCATGCGTCGCCGATACAATGCCCCTACCCATGGAGGGGCACAGAACTGAAGCCGGCGACAGCATCAGTGAAACTCGAAGTGCTCCCAAGAAGAGGGCCGTCGCCTACGAATAGGAAGGTGTAGCGATTCGAGTCAGGTCTGAGCTTCGAGACACGCTATCCGCGCTCAGTGAAAGCATCAATAGGCTCGGGGAGAATTTAGCCCAACTGCAGATCACCCTGACCGCGCAAAACGACCGAGTATCAAAGGTAGAGTCCTTTCTCGAAAGCGTAGTGAAACCCGCTCTGCCCTCAACCACCGTCGTACAACCCCAGCCCGGCGCTATGGGCCCCATTGTCCACCCTAATCTTAGCCAATCTGAGCGCAGCACCATCCAACAAAACCACCAAGATGGCCAAGCCAAGTGAGACGTTTCTCATTTGGCAATGGAACTGCAGGGGCTTCCCCAGTAAAAGAGGCGTCCTTGCAGCAGTACATTGGATGATCTAGCGAGAAACCCCTCGTCATTCTGCTTCAAGAAAGATTAACCCCAAACGTTACACTGACTGGTTACCAGCCCGTCTCGCGTTATTATGATGACCCCAGCATCTGCACCTTGGTCAGTAACAAGCTCACACACATCTCTCACAACCTCAAAATGACCACCAGCAGCGCTGAATATGTCATGACCAAGATTCTGCCGCACAGCTCGGACAAAAGCAGCATCTTTTTTCTCAACGGGTACAATAGACTTAAGGACCAATGACAGCACTTCAGGGCCCTCATAAAGAACGCCGTCAACTTGGCGGGTCCCAACCCTCTGCTTGTGGCGGGCGATTTTAATGCTCCGCACCACACTTGGCGCTACCAGTACAATACCAGCAAAGGCGCGGAACTGTGGCAGAACGCAACTGACATGGACCCGACTCTAATCACCGACATGGCCTTTCCCTTTAGGTTGGGCACCTCATCCTGTATAGACTCGACTCCCGACTTGCCTTCGTCAAGAATCT
Organism: Rhipicephalus microplus; assembly: GCF_043290135.1. Taxonomy (NCBI): domain Eukaryota; kingdom Metazoa; phylum Arthropoda; class Arachnida; order Ixodida; family Ixodidae; genus Rhipicephalus; species Rhipicephalus microplus. The sequence goes on along the minus strand of NC_134700.1, from coordinate 101,643,552 downwards.
CCCCGATGTACAGTCGGCCAACTCGAACATTGACTTAGGTAGCGACCATTACGTCTTGGTGACGCAGCTCTTAGTGGTCTGGAAGAGGGCACGGGAGTTTTCTTGGACAAACTGGGACCAGTTTTGCAAAGTCCGCAACGACCGACCCTTAACTGCAACCAGGCCTTGCCTCGAGAAGTGGATTAGCCAGCTCAGAGAAGACGTCATAAGTACCACGAACAGTATCAGTACTGATCTTCCGGTTGAAAAAATGGACAGCCGCCTTGCCCACGTGCCTGAGGCCAAGCAGTCACTTCTCGCCCGTTGGAAAGGCCAGCGGCTCAATCGCAGGTTGCGCAAGAAAATCTCCGACCTAAACAAGACCATCGAGGAGCACCGCCGCATCCTCTCTAGCCAGCAGTGTAACGAGGTGTGCAACTCGGTAGATGGCCAGATGCGTAATGGCAAGACACAGAACCTGCTCAAGAACCTGCTCAGCGAGACTAACACCAAAACTAACCAGTGGAACGTACTAGCGCGAGCCATGCACGAAGCCAAGCAGTCCTCTTCAGAACAGGAGGTTTAGAAGCAGCTTGTGCAAATGTACCTCCCTGTCGACTCGAACCCCGACAACGTACCCCGAGTTCTCGGGACCGGCCAACACTGAACTGGACGCCGAGATATGCCACGAAGAGGTTCGACAGGCGCTCCACGGGCTCAATGGAAGGTCTGCCACGGGCCCCGACGGCATAACTTATAAGACCCTGTGCAACCTGGACGACCGGTCAATCGACTACCTCACCGAAATCATCAACGAGGCTTGGAAAAGTGGCGAGGTCCCCGACCCGTGGAAGGTCGTACGCACCATGCTCATTCCCAAGCCAGAGAGGCCACCCAACTTGGACAACATGCGCCCCATTTTGCTCACATCCTGCGTGGGAAAGGTAGCCGAGCATGTGGTCCTGAATAGGTTGACTCGGTACCTTGAAGACAATGGTTTCTACCCGCACACCAATATTGGTTTTCGGGCCAAGCTGTCTACGCAAGACGCTATGAAGCTGCTCAAGCACCAAGTCATCAACTGCAACACTCGAGACATGCGGGCCATTCTCGGCCTCGACTTAGAGAAAGCCTTCGACAATGTTATTCACTCTTTCGTCTTGCGGTCGATTGCTGAGCTTGGCCTTGGGGTCAGATTCTACGAATATGTCAAATCATTCTTGACCCGTAGGAGAGCCACCCTCAGAGTGGGAGACCTTGTCTCCGAGGGGATCGACCTGGGCTCGCGTGGCACGCCACAAGGGTCAGCGATATGACCTACCCTGTTCAACCTCGTCATGATCGAGTTGTCCAAGAGGCTCTCCTGTATCGAAAGCTCCACGACACAATTTACGCGGACAATATTACCATTTGGTGCACAGGTGTCAGCGACGGGCAAGTCGAGCGCTCCCTGCAGGAGGCCATAGACTCCACGGAAGGTTACCTCCGTCCCACAGGCCTGAGATGTTCCCCAAACAAGTCCTAGCTCCTCCTCTACCAACCCACTACGCGAGGGCCCAAGCCCAAAAACTGGCAGCCGATATCGAAGAGTGATATCCAGCTCTACACCGGAGAATGCAGCGCAATGCCCAGAGTCGACACCAATCGGGTCCTCGGCATGAACATCGAGTCCAATGGTTCCAACGGCAAAACTATACTCACTCACCGCCAAGACAAATAACGCAGTTCGGCTGGTTCGGCGGGTGGCCAACCACTACCAAGGCCTCAAGGAAGACAACCTAAACCGCCTGGTCAATGCCTTTGTGCTCTGCCACTTTTCATATGTCGCGGCTATGCACAACTGGCAGTGTGCCGAGCGGGACAAGATCAACGTCTTGCTCAGAAAGATTACCAAGTGGGCCCTTGGTATCCCGATCAGGACGCGCACCGAACGCCTGCTCCAGTTCGGAGCACACAATACGTTGGAGGAGATTGCCGAAGCGCAAGAGCGGACCCAGCTCGCGCGCGTTTCGAGCTCCCATACCAGCAGACATATACTCCGAGAGCTCGGTCACTCTCCGGCTGAACTGGACGAGAAGATGAGACAGGTGCCTCGTGAGAATGGCGACCTAATCACCGTGGCACCGATACCGAGGAATGTCCATCCCGAGCACTATCGTGGTAGGCGACGGGCTACAGCTGCTACTCTTCTTAAGCAGATTTATAGTGAGGAGCGCGGCGTCAACTTTGTAGATGCGGCAGCGTACCGTGGGAGCCGCGCCTTCTCCACAGTCGTCGTTGACTCCAAGCAGCAAGTCACCAACTGCACATCGGTTCACACTGACGATCTGACGATTGCCGAGCAAGTGGCCATCGCCCTGACCATCCTGGAAGGTGAAATGGGGGTCATCTGTAGTGACTTTACGTCAGCTATTCGTGATTTTGAGCGTGGTGTAATCTCCAAGAAAGCCCTGCGCGTGTTCCAGAGTGGTGGCCGCGACGGTATCAAGCACTACGGACTGGTCTGGTTTCCTGCACACGTTGGGCAGGTCCAAGGCGCTCCCCTCAACCTCAGCGAGTCTGCCCACGAGGCCACACGCGCTCTAACGGACCACGCCGGTTCCGGGCAACGATTCGGGGCCAATGGGGTTGCGGGAATAGGGACGCGCCTGCCACGTACAAGGAAATAACAAAACATTTTTACCCCGCGCGTAGACTATATCCACTCCCTCATCCAAATCTTAATAGGCCACAGGCCCTTACGCTCAGACTACTGCATACCGACACGTACCCTACCCTGAGATCTCTTCACGCTATTTATCCTGACGTGTTCACCAATGACGCTTGCCCCGCATATGGGGATGTCTCCACGCTGGCGCACATGCACTAGGAGTGCAAGGCAGTGTACACTAAGCCCAACACTACGTCGGTCAGGTGGGAGGCGGCCCTACGCATCTCCCTCCTGGCCGACCAACTTGGGGCCGATCAGCTGGCCCGTGGAGCGGCCGATAGGCTTGGCCAAACGGTCCCGACGTGGGAGTCGCCCACTGCGCACTGGCACGCGCCTTACAGGACCACAATAAAGTTTGGCAAGCAATGTGAAGCGGTGACATCCAATTGCTAAAAGGTCGGTTGATGCCGAGTTCGAGCATGTGCTTGAACTCTGCAGAAGCGACGTACAGTTTCTCAATAGACAAATGCCGATGTCAAAAATAGACCTTAGGGCTGGATGCGACTATGTTGCGACAGACGTCATGTTGCACCACTTGAGTCCAGTACGTCTGGCGCATCAGAGTGGAAAATTTATGGAGGATCTCGGCGAACAGTTCGTTTTGCATAGTACATTTCGGTGCTGTTGGTGATGTGGTGGTTGTAGGACACGGGTAATGATAACATTGGGTGGCATAGTCGATAAGACGGTGCTTCTTACGTCGACAAAGAGCCAATAGAAGTGGAAGGAATCAGGTCCTATGCCCACCACGGTGGTCTGGTGGCTAAGGTACTCGGATGCTGACCCGCCGGTCGCAGGATCGGATCCCGGCGGCGTCGGTTGCATTTCCGTTGAAGGCGGAAATGTTGTATGCCCGTGTGCTCAGATTTGGGCACACGGTAATGAACCCCAGGTGATCAGAATTTCCGGAGCCCACCTACGGCGTCTCAAATATTCTTATGGTGGTTTTGGGATGTTAAACCCCACATATCAATCAATCAAATCAATCAGCTCCGGTTAGAGCGCGTCGTATATCTAAAATAACGAAAATCCAGCAAAATGCTCTTCGGAAGCCAAGATTGAGCGTGACAGAACGTTATCTATAAACTGCAATCTTGGTACCCTTTACGGCTTGCAAAAACGACTCAGGTGTCCGTTTTCGCTCGAAGCGTCGATCAGGAATAATGCTTGCGTCCGCTCCAGTGTCGACTAGGAAATGCTGTCCTGTGGCTCTGTTCATGATGTAGAAGAGGCGACCAGTCTCCAGGGCTGGGCCACATTTAATAACTCATGGTGGTGATGAGCGCATCATGAGCGTGGCATGTATTCATCTTCTCATATGACACGTGTGATATGATTTCTACGCGAGGGCCTGTCACCCATGTTCACCATGCAGTCATACCATACATGACCAGTATAGCGATTGTCATGTGAAGGAAACCGTCACAGGAGCAGCAAGACCATGAGATTTGAATATTGACATTCATTAGAAGCAAATCGTGATTTTCATATTATGCCTATGCACTGATGTTTGTCAAGGAGTCATGTTATACCATATCAATTTTGGTATAGATTACAGTATCCCAACGTCGAGGAGAGCTAAAAGTCATAGGCGGCTTGATAGATAGAGGATAGATGGACATATGAAGATATTGTGGGCACTGAGTACAGCAATTCTCTTCATCTGTACATTATCATCATTATCATGTGTTGCTCATGCATCCTCATCGCTGTCACGTAGCATTATCATCTTGGTTCGTTCATCTCAGCTCTCGGCTGCCGGTTCCTCGGGCCTAATAAAGGTCTTCCAAACCAAGACTTTATACGTGGTTGAGGTGCTGTTAGTTCCCCCGTCATCCTCTCCACCACTCCACCCCCTGGAGCTATGTTCAGGTCGCCGCTTGGGCCAGGTGTCCGGAAGTATGTCGCACCAAGAAGAGGTCGGTGCTGCAGCCGTTTCCACTCCGCCACCGCGTGCCGCGCCTTTTCAGGTCATTAACAGCCTCCAGCGTGAGCCCCATTCCTTCGCTGGTATGCGCGGGGAAGATGTGGAGGAATGGCTGGGCGATTTCGAACGTGTCGGCGCTGCTAACCGGTGGGATAACACCTACAAACTCGCTCACGTGTCATTCTACCTCACGGGTGTCCCGAAGACGTGGTTCCTCAAGCACTTCATCGACATCCCCGACTGGTCAGCCTTCAAAGATCAGCTTCGCCAAGTCTTTAGCACCCCGGCGTTTCGTTCAGCTCTCGCAAAGAAAGCTCTCGCGACGCGGAAACAGCACATCGGGGAGTCGTATACATCCTACATCGAGAATGTCCTTTCACTTTGCCGCCGGGTTGACACTCCTTTGACAGAGTCAGACAAGGTACGCCAGCTTCTTAAGGGGATTGCACCGGTCACATTCAGTGCCCTTGCAATCCAGAATCCGGCTACCATTGCTGACGTTGCGACAACCTGTCAGAGCCTCAAAGAACTTGAGTCTATGCGCCTACAACCGGACAGTGGCGCGGCCCGTATTACGGCGGATCCAAACCTACGAGACATAATAACGGTGATTATACGCGAAGAATCAGAATCAATGGCATTCCCAATACCTTCAGTGTGTCCCATTCAGTCTTCTTCAACGTCATTGCGGGATGTCGTCAGGGAGGAGCTCAAGTCCATGACCCACATGGCCCACCTGCAGCCCACTGTAGCTCGTACTCTCCCATCGTTCTCGCAAGGCGTCGCCGCACCATCAGGCACCGTCAGCTCGACGTCGCCGCCACGAACGTACGCGTCGGTTGCTGCCGCACCTACCAGAAGCTTTCCCACGAGCTTTCCATCACCACCGCCTGAGCCATCATTTGTCCCTCTCACTGCTCTCTCTCCCGGTGCATCTAACACAAGCTGCTACCCTACTTATCGATCGACTCGCCTTACGTGCTATTATTGTGGCTATCGTAATCACATTTCACGTTTTTGCCGCAAGCGCCAGCAAGATGAGCGCCGAGGGTACGACATACGCGAACGAGACTGTACCGCAGGAGCCTTGTACCAGGGCCGTTGTTATTCGTCACCACCGCGTCGGTCTCCATCTCCGCCAGCATCCGGTAAACTGCGCAGTAGTCATTGATCAACCCGATGCCATTCACTATCGCCCTACCGTCGTTCCTCTTCTCCTCTTCAGCCTGCTTCCCTCGCTTATGATCGGCGTCCGGAAAACTAAGCGATGTAGTTTTTGGAGGACAGGCTGCATTCCAACGCAGGGCTCCAATTCCTCCAGTGCGCCCTTACAATATTGCCACGTTCCCTTTCCCAAGTTTTTGTTATCGTTCCAAAACACCACACGACTCTCAGCGCAAACCGCGCCTGCAGTCTTCGAGAAGGTTCCGGACTGTAGTAGATCACTTCGATCAGATCACGCCCACTGTGCGAACGGTACAGATTGTTCTGGAACCTACGCCACCGCCAGCGATAACGCTAGAACATTCGACAGCAAGAGTATAAATGCCGACGCGCTTCCCCGCTTCTCAGTTGTTGATCGAAGGCCGACGTTCCGTTCGCCCCTATCAGCCCGAGACTGCTATCTGCGCAAGACTACTGCTGTAATTAGACTTTCCGTTTACCGGGCACAGGTTCGCCCAAATAAACAGTTAAATCACAACACGAAGTCTTCTGTCTTCGGCCACGTCACGACCCCGTGACATCTGGTGGAGGTGCTACTTCGTTCATGTACCGGACGGCCCCGTCAAGCCGTGAACCCAGCCCAGAAGACACCGACGCCAACCAAGAGCAGCGAACAAGCCGCCAACAGCAAGGTCTCCCACCGGAGTAAGGGCTTCTACAAGACAAGGCACGGAAGGCCAAGGCCACGACCTCTACTGCAGCGACAATTACAACTACAGCGTCCCAGCCCGCGATCGTCATTCATCAACCCAGGGAACCACCAACGTTTCATGGGTCATCGTTTGAAGACCCGGAAACCTGGCTAGAAACATACGACGTGTGGCCGCCCTCAACCACTGGGACAACGAAGAAAAGCTTTGTCGTGTGTACTTCTACCTGGAAGACACCGCAAAGACCTGGCTAGAGAATCGTGAGTCCACGCTCCGAATGTGGGATGTCTTCTGCGGCGCATTTCTGCAAACGTTCGCGAGCGTCGCTCGCAAAGAGAGGGCCGCTGCTCTACTGGTGACCCGGGTTCAGCTACCAAATGAGAAGGTTGGAATTTTCACAGAGGAGATGACCCGCCTATTTTGTCACGCTGACCCAGACATGCCTGACGAGAAGAAAGTTCGTTTCCTCATGCGAAGGGTCAAACAGGAGCTCTTCGCGGGACTAATGAGGAATCCAACGAACACCGTCCAAGAATTTGTATCCGAGGCGACCACCATCGAAAAAACCCTTGACATGCGCACCAGACAGTATAATCGTTGCCTGACTCCAGAATGCGCGGCTGCTCAAACCAGTGACTCCGAAAACCAGCATGAAACAATCCGAGCGATCGTGCGGGAAGAGCTGCGCAAACTGTTGCCTTCGGCGCACGCTCAAGTGGATTCGATCGCCGGCATTGTGCGAGAAGAAGTTCGGCAATCACTTCGAATTCCCCAAACACCGCTGCCCGAGCCAGAAACTATGAGCTACGCTGCTGCAGTGCGCCACAAAGCTACTCCCCGTCCACGCCAAAACGCCACCCCGTCGCACTTCCGTCGCCAGACACCACCGCCGCCACCACCCCCACCGACGACCTACCATTCACCTGCGGGCCAGCGCAGTGCGCCGAGGAAAACCGACGTTTGGCGCACCCCTGACCACCGCCCACTGTGCTACCACTGCGGCGAGGACGGGCACACTTACCGCCGTTGCCAGTACCGACAGATGAGACTGCGTGGCTTCACCGTCGATGCACCACGTCTGCAGCCAGGGGAACGGCCACGTGACATCGCCGACTACCTGACAGGAACTCAATGGACACCCCGAAGTCCTTCCCGTTCGCCGTCGCCCAGCCGCCGCATGTCACTGCACCCCCGGCAGTACTCCGGCCCAACGCGGGGCCGGTCTCCTAGCCCGTATCCGGGAAACTAAGGGCAGCAACCGGTGGAGGTGCGGTTGCTGTGCGACGAACTATCGAAGATCCTCCGACGACGACGACGCCGCGACAGAGCTTTCCGAACACAATGCCAACCAGGCAAAGCCCTGACGGCGAAAGCTCACTTACCGGAGGTGGCCTGACGACGCTACATGGAAGCAGCGCAACAAGCTTACGCAGCCGTGACCCGACGCCACGCCCTAACTGTAATGCGAGACGGCGAACTAGCGACATCGACGTTCTTATCGACGGCCACAGTATGACGGCTCTCGTCGATACTGGGGCCGACTATTCTGTCATCAGGGGGTCGTTCGCCGCGAAGTTAAAAAAAGTCAGGACAGCTTGGAAAGGCCCTGAGATCCCCACAGCCGGAGGTAATCTCGTAACGCCTGCAGGAATCTGCACAGTGAGAGTCACCATTAACGGCCGGATTTATCCTGCAGACGTCGTAGTCCTACAGCGTTGCTCGAGAGATGTCATCCTTGGCATGGACTTCTTATGCCTCCATGGTGCTGTCATCAACCTAAAAACAAAGTCGATAACGTTATCCACAGAAGAAGCACTACCACCGCGCACGCCGTCAGGACACCATGCCTTGAATGTGCTGGAAGAACAAGTCACCATTCCGCCTCGCTGAAGCGTCATTATTTCAGTCGGCGCTCCCAAATCTCCTGACTTGGAAGGCGTCGTTGAAGGCAGTCAGCATCAGTTGGTCACCCGAATATTTGCGTCGCAAGAGGAATTGCAGAGCTGCGGGGAGGCCAAGCAACGGTTATGCTCATGAATTTCAGCAATGAGTACAAACATGTGAACAAAGGAACAACGGTCGCATACATCGAAGAAATTGTCGAAGCCACCAGTGCTTTCGTCCTCGCCGATTCTGCGGAACCTGCTCAGAGGAACCAAGCCCCTCCCATAGCTTTCGACGTCAATCCCAGACTTCCGAACGATAAGCAAGAACAGCTCAAGGCCCTGCTCCTGCAATACGAAGATTGCTTTTCGTCGTCATCAAAAATTCGGCAGACCCCAATCACGAAACATCGCATCATAACCGAAACAAAATGCCAGACCACTCTGTCAGAGTCCGTACAGGGTTTGGACGCGAGAACGTGAGGCCATGAAGAGACAAGTTGATGAAATGCTGCGGGATGACATTATCCAGCCGTCCAAAAGTCCATGGGCATCCCCCGTGGTTTTAGTGAAGAAAAAGGATGGGACCCTACGTTTCTGCGTCGATTATCGCCGCCTGAACAAAATCACAAGAAATGACGTGTATCCTCTCCCACGAATAGACGACGCACTTGATCGGCTCCATAACGCCAAGTACTTTTCATCAATGGACCTCAAGACTGGCTATTGGCAAATCGAAGTCGACGAAAGAGACCGAGAGAAGACGGCGTTTATAACACCGGACGGCCTCTTCGAGTTTAAGGTGATGCCCTTCGGCCTTTGCTCAGCGCCTGCAACTTTTCAACGCGTTATGGATACAGTACTGGCAGGATTGAAGTGGCAGGCTTGCCTTTTGCACTTGGACGACGTCGTCGTGTTTTCCTAGAGTTTCGACGAGCATCTTCGGCGCCTTGAAGCTGTACTTCAAGCCATCAAGACGTCCGGACTCACACTGAAGTCAGAAAAGTGCAGATTTGCGTATGAGGAGCTCTTGCTTCTGGGACACGTTATCAGCAAGTCTGGAGTTCGTCCCGATCCACGGAAAACAGCCGCCATCGCCGACTTCTCACCGCCCACTGACAAGAAGGCCGCGCCCCAATTTCTGGGCCTGTGCGCCTATTATAGGTGGTTCCTGAAAAGCTTCGCCCGCTTCGCCGATCCTCTCACTAACCTTACCAAGGCCGACGTGGAGTTCAAGTGGGAAACGCCACAGAAACACGCTTTCCTGGAGCTTAAACATCGCCTCCAGACGCCTCCGTTACTTGCCCATTTCGACGAATTCGCCGAGACAGAAATACATACCGACGCAAGCAGCGTAGGTCTTGGCGCCGTTCTTGTGCAGAGGGCTGACGAACTTGAAAGGGTTATTAGTTACGCCAGCCGATCGCTATTCAAAGCAGAAGCAAATTATTCCACAACAGAAAAGGAGTGCCTCGCCATCATCTGGGCTACGTCGAAATTTCGCCCCTACCTCTACGGCAGGCCCTTCAAAGTTGTGAGCGACCACCACGCCTTGTGTTGGCTAGCCACCTTGAAGGACCCTTCAGGTCGCCTCGCACGATGGAGCCTGAGACTTCAAGAGTATGACATTACTGTCATTTACAAGTCCAGCAAAAAACACTTTGACGCCTACTGTCTCTTTCGTGCGCCTGTCGACCAACCGCTACCCGACGACCCGGATGACGAGTACTTCTTGGGAACGATAACTACCGACGACTTCGCTGAACGACAGCGGGCCGACCCGGAACTTAAGGGCCTAATAGAATACCCCGAAGGCAGGACCGCCGAAGTCCCGAAGGTATTCAAGCGCGCACTTGCGTCGTTCTTTCTCCGAATCGGTCTTTTACAAAAGAAAAACTTTTCACCGCTTCGAGCTAAGTACCTCCTTGTGGTGCCTTCAGCTCTGCGACCAGAACTCCTGCAGGCCCTGCACGACGATCCGACGGCAGAGCACCTCGGTGTTTCTCGCACGCTCGCGAGGATACAAGAAAGGTACTACTGGCCACGTCTTACCACCGACGTCGCTCGTTATGTGAGGACATGCCGGGACTGTCAGCGACGCAAGACACCGCCGACAAGGCCAGCAGGACTTCTGCAGCCAATTGATTCACCTTGCCGATCTTTCCAGCAGATTGGTGTGGACCTACTGGGGCCGTTCCCGACGTCGGCTTTCGGAAACAAGTGGATCGTGGTAGCTACCGACTACCTCACCCGCTACGCCGAGACAAAAGCCCTGCCAAAAGGCAGTGCATTCGAGGTAGCAAATTTCTTCGTCAAAAATATCATCCTACGTCATGGCGCCCCGGAGGTCCTTATCACCGACAGAAGAACGGCATTCACTGCCGACTTAACTCAAGTGATCTTGGCATACAGCCAAACAAACCAACGCCGGACGACAGCGTACCACCCACAGACCAACGGCCTCACCGAGCGGCTTAACAAGACGATCGCCGACATGCTGTCAATGTACGTCGATGTCGAACACAAGACGTGGGACGCCATTCTTCCGTATGTGACCTACGCATACAACATGGCGGTGCAGGAGACGACGCAGATATCTCCATACAAATTGGTCTACGGAAGGAGCCCGGACCGACGCTCGATGCCATGTTACCCAACGTCACCGACGAAGAAAACCTCAATGTGAGCAAGTACCTTCAACGCGCCGAAGAAGCCCGACAACTTGCGCGTCTCCGTATCAAGAATCAACAGTTGACCGACAGCCACCGTTACAACCTTCAACGACGCTTCATTGAATACCAGCCCGGTGAACGTGTTTGGGTGTGGACGCCGATACGCCGACGTGGACTAAGTTAAAAGCTTCTGCGACGGTACTTCGGACCGTACAGGGTGGTTCGACGTCTCGGCCCACTTGATTACGAGGTTGTCCCCGACGGCATCACCAACTCTCAACGACGCCGATCGCGACCTGAAGTCGTACATGTCGCGCGCCTCAAGCCGTTTTATGCGCGTTAACAAACTGAGTGTTTTTTTGTATTATTGTTGTATCGTAATTTATTCATTGTACTTTCTCGCATTATTATTGTACCTTCATCTTTAGTTAAAGCATCGGGACGATGCCTTTTTTTCAGAGGGGGGCAATGCCACGTTCTATTTCCCAAGTTTTAGTTATCGTCTCAAAACACCACACGATTCTCAGCGGAAACCGCGCCTGCAGTCTACGAGAAGGTTCCGGACTGTAGTAGATCATTTTGATCAGATCATGCCCACTGTGCGAACGGTACAGATTGTTCTGGAACCTACGCCACCGCCAGCGATAACGCTAGAACATTCGACAGCAAGAGTGTAAATGCCGACGCGCTTCGCCGCTTGTCAGTTGTTGATCGAAGGCCGACGCTCCGTTCGCCGCTATCACTCCGAGACTGCTATCTGCGCAAGACTACTGCTGTAATTGGACTTTCCGTTTACCGGGCACAGGTTCGCCCTAATAAACAGTTAAATCCCAACACGAAGTCTCCTGTCTTCGGCCACATCACGACCCCGTGACAATATGATTGCAGTCACAGTTGGAGGAGTGGACGTTGATGCTTTGGTGGACAATGCGGCTGGATTTTCTATTATTCGTGCTGATTTGTGTACCCGTTTTCGAAAAGTCACGACGCCTTATGATAGAGCAACACTGGTTACAGCCCAGGGAACAATGATTCGCCCTTCCGTTCTCTGTACTGCCCGTGTGCTAATCGACAACATTCTTCATCATATACGATTCGCGGTGCTATCCCCGTGCTCCCACGAACTCATTTCAGGCTGGGACGTTCTTTCATCTGCTTCCGCGCCTATTTCTTGTGCACAACGTGTCGTCCATCTTACTGACACAGACCACTTGCTTAGTGACGAAACCTACAGGTCAGTTCAACTCATCGCTGCTGTAGACATCGAGTTACCCCCGAACGAACATCAATTAGTCACAGTTTTCTCCAACTACACTGACTCTGGTGACATTTTGGTCACTCCATCAGCCCGTTGCCTTAATAAAGGCATAGCTCTTATCTGGTGTGGCTCGCTTCAACAATAGATCAGCTGTCCTTGCTGCTACGAACAGCACACCAGATAAAATTTTACTGCCGCGGGGCACTACTGTCGCCTGCGTTGCCGATCTGGGGCCTGTGTGCGTCGTGCCTCTTGCCCTTGCCTCCTCTAAAGGCCATCGTGGAGATCATGCTGCTTCCTCGGCCTTTACAGCAGCCATCAACAAGGACTTGACAGACTCGCAGAAGCAGCAGCTGCTTGATTTATTGCAAAAGCATGTAAACTCTTTTGACGTTCATTGATCCAGCCTAGGTCAGACAACTGCTAAAGCACATCGTATTCAGACTGACGGAACATCAATTGTGCATCGTCGTCCGTACCGCGCCTCCCTAGCCGAACGAAAAACCATAGAGGAAAACGTACACGATATGCTGCAACGGGAAATAATCCGACCCTCAACCAGTCCTTGGTCGTCTCCAGTGGTTCTGGTGCGTAAAAAAGACGTTTCCTTACGATTTTGCGTCGCTTACCGAGCACTCAACAAGATCACTAGGAAGGACGTATACCCCATGCCACGTATCGACGACGCCCTCGATTCCTTACAAGGTGCTGAATTCTTTTCAAGCTTTGACTTGCGTTCCGGCTATTGGCGAATCCCCATGCACAAAGATGACAAAGAAAAAACTGCGTTTGCAACCCCGGACGGCCTATACGAATTCAATGTTATGCCGTTCGGTCCATGCAATGCGCCCGCAATTTTTGAGCGATTGATTGACTCCATGCTGCGTGGCCTGAAATGGAACACTTGTCTATGTTACCTCGATGACATTGTTGTCTTTTCATCGGCGTTTCCTCAACATCTGCAACGCTTGCACGAGGTCCTGACTTGCCTTGCGAGCGCTGGTCTTCAAATTAACACCAAGAAGTGCCAATTCGCCAGCAGACCTATCAAGGTCCTCGGTCATGTTGTGAGCAAGGACGGAATTCGTCCAGACCCTGAGAAAACTGCTGTGGTGCTTCGCTTCCCTCGCCCTGACAAGCCCACAGATTTGCGAAGTTTCCTTGGTCTCCCATCTTACTTTCGGCAATTCATACATAACTTTGCCTTCATAGCCGCACCACACCATAAGCTACTTGCTTCTAGTACGCCCTTTCAGTGGTCTCAGGAATGTGAATCGGCTTTCGACAGGTTGAAGAGTGCCCTGACGACTGATCCTGTGCTTTCTCAATTTTACGATGGTGCACCGACCTTTCTCCATACAGACGCTAGTGGCCACGGTTTAGGAGCCGTGCTCCTCCAGCGCGGCAACTCTTCGCGGGAGTGAGTCGTTACGTACGCCAGCCGCGTCCACTCCGCAGCCGAGAGAAACTACACGATCACCCAGAAGGAGTGACTCGCCATCGTTTGGTCAGTGCAGAAACTTCGTCCCTATCTTACGGCCGCCATTTCACCATTGTGACCGACCACCACGCTTTATGTTGGCTTTCGACATTCAAGAATTTGTCGGGACGCCTCGGCCGCTGGATTCTATGCCTACAAGACTTTGAGTTTGACATCGTATACAAGTGTGGCAGAAAGCATAGCGACGCTGATGCTCTTTCTCGCTGCCCACTACCAGCGGCTCCCCTCAGCGTTTCCGCAATCACTTAGCACAACACACCCTCGGAGTCGACGTATACGGCGGTTTCCTCTCTCGCTTCTAAGGACCAGCTGCCTTCGGACGACCCGCACGATTTTTCTTCTCGACAGCTGGCTGACCCATACTGTACGTATTATAGGCTACCTCACTAGCAGTTCCCGTCCACCTAATGCGAGGCTCCGTCGCCAACTCTCGCAGTTTAAGCTGGACAACTCGGTGCTGTACCGCAAAATTTACCATCCTGACGGTCAGCGGTGGGTTCCCGTTCTACCCCGATCGCTTCGGTCCGAAGTCCTCAGAGAACTTCATGACCATCAGACGGCTGGTGACCTTGGTTACCACAAAACCTACGATCGCCTTCGATGTCGGTTTCATTAGCCAGGTATTACCACTAGTGTAGCTCGGTACGTTGGGTCCTGCACTACCTGCCAATGTAGAAAACTACCCACATCTGCTCCAGCCGCTACACTACAGCCTCTTCCGTGCCCAGCCACACCATTCGAAGTTGTAGGCATCGATCTTTATGGGCCCCTTCCAGTCAGTGCTGCTGGAAACCGATGGATAGTAACAGCGGTTGACCATTTGATGCGCTACGCCGAGACGGCATCCGTCACTACCGGTTCAGCTTCTGAAATTGCCGATTTCTTCCTCCGAGCCATTATGCTGCGTCATGGTGCTCAACGTGTATTGCTCAGTGACTGTGGAAGGGCCTTCCTTTCACAACTAGTGAACGAACGTCTTCGCGCCTCTGGCAACACTCACAAGACTGCCTCTAGTTTCATCCCCAAACTAATGGCCTCACTGAGCGATTCCACTACACTCTTGCTGACATGATCGCCGCCTACATTCAACCAGACCACAAGAACTGGGATGTAGTTCTACCATTCGTCACTTTCGCCTACAATACGGTTATTCAGCGAACAACCGGCTACTCATCATTTTACCTAGTTTACGGACGCTCCCTTACTTCTTTCCTGGACGTCTCTTTCTTTACCTGCCACGCGGATTCATCTCCATCCTCTTCAGAGAAATACGTTTTACGGCTTGCAGAGAGCCGCCAACGTGCTCGTGTAGACACTGAAGCCCGAAAGCAAGACAGAAAGCTGGTTTATGATGAATTGCATCGTGCTGTATCCTTTCCACCTGGAGACGAAGTGCTCCTTTTGACGCCTATTCGCACACCTGGTTTCTGCGACAAATTCCAGCCATGGTTTATCGGGCCGCACGCAGTTCTTGAAGAAACTTCACCAGTGAATTATCGCGTGATGCCACTTGTAGCCCCAGAAGATTGCCGTTATCGAACTACGGAGGTCGTCGACGTCTCCCGTATGAAGCCCTTCATGTGACGTTCTTTGTCCCCTTGACTTGCCGTGGCCAGACTGGCCGCTTTCACGTGGGGGGAATTAGTGTGGGCATTTAGTATACCAATCCTCGTCATCTGTACATTATCATCATTATCATGTGGTGCTCATGCAACCTCATCGTTGTCACGTAGCATCATCATCGTGCTTCTTTCATCTCAGCTGTCGGCTGCCGGTTCCTCGGGCCTAATAAAGGTCTTCCAAACCAAGACTTCAAAATATAGATAGATAGATAGATAGATAGATAGATAGATAGATAGATAGATAGATAGATAGATAGATAGATAGATAGATAGATAGATAGATAGATAGATAGATAGATAGATAGATAGATAGATAGATAGATAGATAGATAGATAGATAGATAGATAGATAGATAGATAGATAGGTAGATAGATAGATAGATAGATAGATAGATAGATAGATAGATAGATAGATAGATAGATAGATAGATAGATAGATAGATAGATAGATAGATAGAAGGTCAAATGCTAACAAATGCTTCGCATTGAAAATAGCCTTGTTTTAGCCCAACTGGGCTCGAATAGCGGCCCGGGCGCATTGCCTCACGGGCTGTGCTTCGTATCTAGTTTCCACCTTTCATCTCTGCTAGTTTATGTCAGCGCGGCTCAACACTCACTAAACCTTGCTAAAAACAAGGAGGTTTTAAAAAATTGCCCAATGAGTGTAACGTGGCATCACGAAACCCAGTGCCACTGGGTACCAGCGTCCAGTGCTACACTTGACCATGCGGCCAGCATTGCTTAGGTAGTGGGACGTTAGAGCAGCGTGTTACTGAAGATGATGATGATGTTTCGTGCTTTATGTCGCAGGGGTCATTTCATGGACAAAGAGCGCCAGTTCACGGGGCAATAGATATGGACAATGATTGCGATTAGCGGATGTATATGGGCCCTAAAATTCCTCGTTCTAAGACGGGTAAAAGGCAAGAAGGAATAAAATTATGACCATGCCATGAAAATTGTCTCGTGTTATTAAATGACGAACGTTTGTGTTAATAAAAACCATGGTGGATATGTATGGCACTAGCACAGGTGCCTCAATCGTTCACACCCTTGCGTCCAAGGACTATAAGGCAAGGGCTTTGTTCAGTGTAGCCACAGCAGTGGAGGCCTGTCTGGAGAGGTCCCCCTATG
The DNA here is from genome assembly GCF_043290135.1 of Rhipicephalus microplus. NCBI lineage: Eukaryota > Metazoa > Arthropoda > Arachnida > Ixodida > Ixodidae > Rhipicephalus > Rhipicephalus microplus. The sequence continues at coordinate 101,626,992 of NC_134700.1, read as the reverse complement.
GAATGCCTGAGTATGTGATATGAAAAGTACAAACTTTTCTCAAAAAAATCTTTGAATGATTTATGTGTAAAAATTAGTTGTCTACCAACAAACATTGCAGGATGAAGTGGTATCTGCTGTCGTTAGGGTAACGGAAAGTATTGTCTTCTCAGCGTCTCTAATGCTTCGCACTGCATTAGAATGCTAAGTACGGTGAGTGCTTCTCCACACCTGTCTCACAAAGGTGTATTGCGCACAGACAAAAGAAATGAATGTGTTGTGTGCATATATGTCCTGTTATTAACCTTGTAAATACTACATATGTGTGGCGTGTTCTTGATACTGGCAGCCATTGGCCAAGTTGTGGCCTTATGACATGCAATTTATTATCTGTGTGTGTGTCGCATATGCTCTGCATGAAGTTAATATCGAAACTTTTGCAGTTTTGATTTCAACTCAGTAGCATGGAGCATCTTATTTTCGTGTGTTTTTGCTCTGCATGCTCGGTCAAAGGCGTCAAGTTAGGGTGGCTTAGACAAGCGTGAGGAGCCGTTCAAGTGTGGCCGATAACGACAACCTCTAGTGAAAAATGCACAGTACCTCCAAGCAACAGCTAAGCGCCATCGTGAGCTCACTTGATGCGGATCTTCATACACAAAATAACGTCCGTAGCAGAGACATCTTAGCACGTAAATGCATTATTGGTAATTTGTGGGTAAACTGGATGCTGTTCACACCACGATTTCAGCTTTAATTTAACGTAGCAAGTCAAGAAATTGCATCTATCGAACGGACGGCGATATTCCGACTTTCCGTAGCCAGCGGACCTGTTGCCCTTATTTACAACACTTTAGAATTCGGTCCTCCAACTCAGGTGACTCCACAACCAGAAATGAACACTTCATGCATACTCTACGCCGACACGCAACAAAGGGTAAACCCGCTGCACCCTTCACTGCTTCAAGTGCCAGGCTAATTAACGTCTCAGCTCTTCCCCCACTGCCTCAATCATAGAAGTATATGAACGTAACAATGAGCAGCAGCACGACAAGGTGATCAGGCAACAGACCTCCCCAGGTAAGAATCCCCATTTGTGCGACCTAGCGACAATAGTCCATAATTGTCAAGTGCAGAGCTCGCCAAGGTCACCAAGCAGCGGCAGTTCGCACACGACTTCCAGCTCAAATCAGCCTCAACCTAATTTAATAGTTGACTGTTTGATAAATGCAGCTAAGCCTTTTTTGTTGCGACCAACTAGAAAAAAACACTGCAGTTGACCAAATGTATTATTCGTCCAGACAGCTGCATAAACGATGTGCTACTTATGCATGCACATCACGCTGGTACAGAAAGAAAAGCTCCTTCAACTGCTGACAGCTAACCATGCTTACTCTGTCGACAACAAACATTCTGCTTAATATACCTACCCTGCACAAGCAGACTCAGTAGAAAAAGTGGAATTAGGAAAAAACTACTACACAGAGAAGGCATCAAAGCTTCCTTTACTGAGGAAAGAAGACTACATTAAGACTGCAACCATTCATGTCTTGAATTCCAGAGGAAAAAGGTGGTGTTATGTTTCACAAAACGAGCGCTCAAAAAGGGCGCACCGCCAAATTCTCGCAAAGAACCGCCAGAGAGACGCCTCGGGGTCAACGATAAAAAAATAAAACAAACATACAAAGACTCCCAGGGCGCGCGTCTCTCTCCCTCGGAAGCGTAGGTTTGCCGACGAACCTGCTCACATCGGCGGCCGACCAAGCCCTGGAAAGTTCTCGATGGAAAGGGGCGTTGTGATGCAGGGTTGCGTCATCGGTCGCGGATGGACCTCGAACTGTCTCGCACTTTCCCCAGCCTTCGCTGCGTATCGCGCCGACGAAATGATGAGAATTTTCTGGAATCTCGCGTGAAGGTATTTAACCGAGCAGCAGAGATGGGAGATCGGGAGAAGAAGAAAGTATGCGCAGGAGTTGGCAGGGTGTTTCGCCGTGTCTTTCGGCGAAGGTTTGTTCTTAGTGACAAAGCATGAGAAGAATCCGCCTTCTCGGCGAAGCCTTTTGTCCTAAGTGACAAAGAAGGAGATGAAGAGCATTTCCACCTGAGGGGTGAAGACTCGAGCTACTGGCAAGAGCGTGTGTCTACCGCCAGCGAGCGAAGACGCGTGGCAACAGCTGCACGTGGGAAGTCAACGTGTTACCGGCGAAGAAGTTTGGTGCTTGGAGAACGGCTAATTGAAGACGCGAGGTTTCCTGGAAGAGAAACTTCGGGGGCAGCGGAACGACAACAACGCTGGACTTTGAGTGAGTGATTCTCGGAAGAGTATTATTCAGACTTTTGTTCCAAGAACTTTCGACTGAATAAGTTTTCGAACTTTTTAGTCTTTGTCTTGGTTGTTCAATGCATACGACTGCATTGTAGTACGTATTGTTGTCTGTGTCGGTTGTTTCGAGTGTGGCTGATTATACTGTGTAGGAGGTTGTTTGATTGGTGACATATTGTATTCAACTATTGTCGATTGTGCATACTTGTGTATCGTTTTGATCTGCCATAATCGAGAATATACTTGTGTTTTGTTTATCAACTCTTGGCTCTGACTTGTTCTTTGGGCCACAGCCGGCGTCCGCTGGCGCGCCAAACAGGACCACTTCTAAATTGTCCACGCTTTCGTGGTGGATCAGGGGGCTGACACTTTGGCCCTTGGAATTAGCCCGGCGATCACCTCCCTAATTAACGGGACCAGTGACAATAAATCTGGCGTCCGCGACAGGACCTTTTTGGTGCACAGTGTGTCCAAAGTAGTGAGAAAGAGGCTCGAGTTGTTGATACTGCTATCGGAACAATTTTGTGTGTTGCTCAGTGTTCGTTAGCAAGTGCAGGGGAGTGTTCCGATGGACTGATTTCGGCGGATACTTTTTACACGCGGCAAGACTTCATTTGCGAGACACAATCGATCTCAAAAAGTTAGAAGCTCTTGGTGAGAATATGGGTCTTTCCGGCGCCGAACTACGGAAGTGGGTAAGCCAGAAGAAGAAAGAGGTGGCGGAAAGAGAGAGGTTGGCAGCTGAGAGAGCCACGGAAGAAAGAACAGCTGAGTTGGAACGAGAGAGGTTGGCAGCTGAGAGGGCCAAGGAAGAGAGAGAGCAACAATTGATGTTCGAGCTGGAGAAAGACTGGCAGCTGAAAGGGCGAAAGAAGAAAGAGAGGCAAAGGAGCGACAGCTAAAAAGAAAGGGAGGAAAGGGAATGGCAGTGGCAGCACGAGATGGAATTCGAGCGGCTCCGTTTGCAACAGCGAATGAAACTCCCGTTCAAGCTAGAGTTGAAAGCAGCGAACGGGACGATCATGGCTTCCGCTTGAACCCAAGCAAGCTGCTCGCAGCGTTTGATGAAAGGAAGGACGATCTTGACACGTACCTTCACAGATTTGAGACGATTGCGAGGAGCCAGAATTGGCCGGAACATCAATGGGCAACTGCTTTGAGTACTTGCTTGAGTGGTGAAGCGCTCAGTGTGTACGGTAGGCTGACGCCGAGCGATGCAGCCAACTATGCAAAGGTAAAAGCTGCCTTACTGAAGCAATTTAGATTTTCTGTGAAAGGATTCCGGGACAGATTTCGGACGGGAAAGCCAGCTGATGGTGAGACGGCTACGCAGTACGCCGCCCAACGTAGCCATTATTTCGACAGATGGATCGAACTTTCGGGCACAGCACAGGGGTATGATGAGCTTAGAGAGCTCCTAACTAAATAGCAATTTCTTACTAGTTACCACCCAAGACTGTCGCTGTACTTGAAAGAGAGGAAGGCTGAGTCACTTGAAGGCATGCTTGAATTGGCCGACGAATTTTTGGAAGCACAAGGTGGCAGAAATTTAGCCAAAGTCAAGAAGGAGTGTCCTGAAGATTCGAAAAATTCGGCACCCGAACAAAAAAAGCGTGCACTGGAGAATCTTCCACGATGTTTTATGTGTAACCGAGTGGGTCATCGCGCGAACAGCTGTAGTACTAACTGTACGAGCCCTACGGTAGTAAATTATTTCAAGTGCGGTCAGACTGGGCACAGAGCAGACGCATGTCGTAACGGAGCGAGTCAAACTCACCAGGTATCCTGTGTGCTAGCAGCACCGATATCCGATGGTGATGCCGTCACCGACGGATTCGTAGAGTTAAAAAATGGGGAAAGACTTCCTATTGTGGGTGCTGTAATGACAAAACAGCCAACCGGTGTTACAAAGGGAATGCCAACGCTGCCTGGAAAAGTTGCGGGCAAGAAGATTACGGTACTAAGAGACAACGGTAGCTCCACGGTTATCGTGCGGAGAAATTTGGTACGGGAAAGTGAGTTAACAGGCAAAACGAAACCAGTTTGCCTAATTGACAGTACGGTTCGGCTGCTCAGAAATTGAGGTTGAAACCCCATACATCAGCGGGAAGGTCACTGCTCTATGCATGACGACCCCCCTGTACGACCTCGTCATCGTAAACATCGACGGGGTGCTAGGGCCGAATGATCCAGAACGATTGGGAGAAGACCCTAAGATAGAGCCCTCGCCAACCCAGCGACCGCGAGATACAGTAGAGGAGCAACCCGTGACGGATTTCACTCGAGGCCAAGGTGAAGCATGGGCACAAAAGACTGTGAATGAGAACATGATCGTATTTATTGAGTTTACGTGCTGGGCAGCTGGACTTACGTCGGCACGACCTCAATCAACCGACAGTGTAAGGTTGACGGAGTCGGCCAGCCAGGCCCAATGTCGTGACTTGAACAAGCGGGTGAATAACCGAACAGAATCGGTTTAACGTTATCACCCATTAACAGTGTTGGAAGTGACAACGATGGCTGAGACGCCGCCTTAAATACCATCGTTGGAAAGGACTCGCCGAAAAAAAACGAGGAAAAACCAGGAGAGATCGAGAGAGCACCGCAAGAAAGGGCGGAAGCGCCCCTCAAAGTACACGGGATAGGTGTTGAGGTCGAATCGGAGTGTGTTTGACAGTGCTGAGTGTAATATATTAGGTTATTGTGGTTGTTATCCTGTGTCACAACTGAATGTCGAGTGAGTCAAAATTTTTGTTATGGTGTTGTGATGTTTAAAATTGTGCAGTTGTTGTAAAGACAGAACTTTGTACATTTGTATTGTATGGAATGTGTGATGGAGTGTTGTAGTCATGTACCTGTGGTTTTATTTCATTTGTTGTGAGATTGAATTACAATATACAATTGTATTTAGTGTTCTATTGTGTTTGTGACGCGCCATGAGCGATGGACCATGTTACAGTCTTTTAGAGTGTGGGGACTGTTTGCGCTCGTTTATGTGGTTTTGAATATTATGGGAGGATATTCTTAAAGTGGGGGGCAGTGTCACAAAACGAGCGCTCAAAAAGCGCGCGCCGCCAAATTCTCACGACGAAGCGCCGGAGAGACGCCTCGAGGTCAACGATAAAAAAAACATACAACGACTCTCCAGGGGCGCGTCTCTCTCCCTCGGAAGCGTAGGTTTGCCGACGAACCTGCTCACATCGGCGGCCGAGCAAGCCCTGGAAAGTTCTCGATGGGAAGGAGCGTAGTGATGCAGGGTTGCGTCATCTGTCGCGGACGGCCCTCGAACCGTCTCGCGCTTTCCCTAACCTTCGCTGCGTATCACGCCGACGAAATGATGAGAATTTTCTGCAATCTCGCGCGGAAGCTATTTAACCGAGCAGCAGAGATGGGAGATCAGGAGAAGAAGAAAGTATGCGCCGGAGTGCGCAGGGTGTTCCGCAGTGTTTGTCAGCGAAGCTTTTGTCCTTAGTGACAAAGCAGGAGAAGAAGGAATACTGCGCCAGAGTGCGTAGGGTGTTCTGCCTTGTCAGCGAAGCCTTTTGTCCTCAGGGACAAAGATGAAGATGAAGAGGATTTCCACCTGAGGGGTGAAGACTTGAGCTACAGGCAAGAGTGCGTGTCTACCACCAGCGAGCGAAGACGCGTGGCAACAGCTGCACGTGGGAAGCCGACGTGTTACCGGCGAAGAAGTTTGGTGCTTAGAGAACGGCCAATTGAAGACGCGAAATTTGCTGGAAAAGAAACTTCGGGGGCAGCGGAACGACAACAACGCTGGACTTTGAGTGAGTGATTCTCGGAAAAGTGCCATTCAGACTTTTGTTCCAAGAACTTTTGACTGAATGAGGTTTGGAACTTTTTAGTCTTTAAGTGTCTTGGTTGTTCGATGCATACGACTGCATTGTAGTGCGTGTTGTTGCCTGTGTCCGTTGTTTCGAGTGCGGCTGATTGTACTGTGTAGGAGGTTGTTTGATTGGTGGCATATTGTATGTAACTATTGTGGAGTATGCATTCTTGTGTATTGTTTTTGATCTGCCATTTTTGAGAATATAATATTTGTTTTGTTTATCAACTCTCGGCTCCGACTTGTTCTTTGGGCCACAGCCGGCGTCCGCTGGCGCGCCAAACAGGACCACTTCTAAATTGTCCACGCTTTCGTGGTGTGGACCGTGGGGCCGACACTTTGGCCCTTGGAATTAGCCCGGCGATCGCCTCCCTAATTAACGGGGCCCGTGACATTATGGGACAAGTAACGGCCAGAATCTACAGCATTGAATTGAACGGTAGCATGTTAAGGAGAAAGAAGCACACATGTGACATATGCCTCAGCCGTTGGTGTTGTGACCAACTATAAAAACAATGCAGGTGACCAAATATATCAGTCGCCCACAAAGCTGCATAAACCTGGTGCTACTTTTACAACTACTGCATAGAAATCTGCGTGAAGTCATGTGAAGATAGAATGGTATCTCAAGAGCAGCTTTGCCTCAGTTGTGTGTCTTCTCGCTTGACCTACTCGAGCAAGAGAATCGCAATCAAACCGACATAAGCCTTACAGTCAAAGCGAAGCTGGAGCCAGGTCTTGGACAAATAACAAGAGGACTGTACTGGTCTGATGTTATTTGTGTGCTGCATAGTGTGTTGTGCAGGCTCGGTATCTCCTTGTTGGCGTCTACCAGATTCGCTGTGGGTGCTATTGTTTGCAGATTACTGTGCCCTTTCACAATACTGCAATTTGTGGTTTAGGTTCTCTCACCAACAGCACGGTCTTATCAGCAGGCGTGCTTTCTCTACGTTGGTTTCTAGTGTGTTTGTTGTGAGGGATCGTTCTTCTGTATTAGTGTGACATTTCATTGTGGTGCGATTTGATGTTTATATTTGCTTGCAGACAGTGCGTTCTGTAGGTCTGCTCTTTGCTGTGTGTGCCGTGAATGATAGATTTGGCAGTGACAGAATAACACACTTTTTTATGACTACTTAAGTTTAGGCTGAAGATTACTTACACGCAGTTATTAAGAAGACATGAAATGTTTTCATGACGATGCGAGTTCCCAACAAAGCTGTAATAGCAGAGCACGTGTAATAGCTGCTCTATTGCATTGTCATCAGTAACAGACACTACCAGATACTTGAGTACTGCAAACAGTTGTCAAGACAGTTTCAAACCAGAATGGGCACCGTGTTTTGTCCTCAAAGCTCCGCATGTCTATACATTTATTCTGACTTCGACCGTGCAACTAAAGCTTCTGCGATCGCCCCGCCTCGACGAACATTTGTGACATTCTATTGTGTGCGTGTGTTTTCACTTCCTCGCGTTCTGTTTTTCTCTCTCACATCATTTTCCTTAATTTTCTGTCTCCCTTTTCATTGCAAGGCAGCAAACCAGATACTTGCTTTCCGGTGAACCTCCCTGTCTTTCTTCATACCATCTCTCTCTCTCTCTCTCTCTCTCTCTCTCTATCATTTGACCGTGATTTTACTTTAATTATATGTACAGTTACTGATTTTCGGTTTCCATTTTTTCTCAAATCATTGCTTTTCATGTTCCCCGAGAGTAAGGGCTCTGTGAACCAGCTGTTTTTCTAGCTCCATGGTTCCTATTGGGTCCACTTCCATAATTCTTTCCAATCGTAGGGTTTGTTGTGGCTCTTGCCTTGCATCATGCAAGCATACAGGTCCCGTTTTATATGACCTGATTCTTCTGTGTTTAATTTGAAGCACTCTTTAAACCATGATTGTAGTGATACATCATAATGAAGGCACAGTTTGATTTAACTACTGCTCAGTTACTTCTTAGTATAATGGTTCCAATGTTATTTTTACAACCATACAGTAATATTTAAAATAGACAGGTAATTTATTCTTCACGTCTGCATGCATACATGTCAAGATGAAGCCTGCCCACAGCAGGCTTTTTGTAGCCTGGAAATTTGGGGTCCTAAAAGGCATGCTGTTGCAGATACCTTTTTCACGTATGAATTCACATTCACTGTGTTTAGTGTATCTAGCTGCAGACATAAGAAGGTGACGTGATGGACTTCACCACGTGATTGTGTTCTTGTGTTTCTTTTTTTTGCCAGTGCAGTCACTTCGTGTGAAGAACGTATTGTGCGGAGTTATGGAGGCCTAGTCAGATGGCTCCTGGCGGTTGTTTTTCTCCTGCACTACGGTGGTTGTGCATTGTGAAACAAACGAGTAAACAGAAACATAGAGTGCAGCTATATAAAGAAATCAGATTCATAAAATGATTAGTGTGTGAAAACATAGGCTGAATTTTTGTCTGTATTGTTCATGCTTCTTCTATTTCTTACTCAACCACACTAACTAGCTACTGTTAGCTATTAATCAAACGAGTACGCGAAGTTGAAAATGTTGTCATGTGTGTTATTGGATGTTTCAGCGATCATGCTCTCCATGTTGTCTCTACGTTCGCTGTTAAACATGGGCTTGGTGTCTAAATACAACGTTGATGCAATGTGATTATTTGATTGTTCTTGCCACAATAATACCATCACGTTAGGGCAACGTCATAATTTGAACGTTGTTGCCTAGTTAAAAACACGTTACGACAACGTCATTATTTGAATGTTGCTGCAACATTAAGAAGACTGTGTTATAGCAACCTAATACTATAAACGTCGGTGCAATGTTATATTTTACCATCTAACGTTGCCTCACATTCTTTACATTCAATTTACGTTGACTCAAAGTTCTGCGTTCCTGGGTACATTATTAGGTTTAAATGTGCATGGGTGACTCCATTCTGATATATCACGGCTTCTCCTCCCTTATATTATTTCTACCCGAAGAATACACGTATCTATAAGGACAGAAATTTCACAGGCCTGTGCGACAAGCCCCGGGCTCACGTTCAGTATTGAGTCTCGCAACATGTACCGGTATACGCTCGCCCTTTGGAATACCACCGCCACTGTTGTTTTTCTCGTGTACTTGCTCACTCACCACTTTGTTTAGCTTCGCGTTTGTCTTGCAATACTTTTGAAGCGTCACTTGACCGAAATAACTGAGGTTAAGTGGTGTTGAGGCTAGGGGCGGAAGTTTCTATTGCTGTGAAATTCTCTCTTCGTGCAGAATCATATCAACGGTGCGGTGGCGCTGCTAACTATCAGTTTAGATATCCACATGATTGTTGAATTTACTTGCAGTTGATTATCTATTGGTGGACATGACGTGCAAAACCAGGTGTCGCCTCATTGAAGTGAAGCTTGTCTACTTATTACTTGCACCCGGAAGCCTATAAACTTGAATTTTTTTTTCGAAGAAAGGGCATTTCCTTTAAATGGTCATTTTTTTCTCTGCATGGAGAAAAACTTTTGGGGATTGGGCACAGGCCCGGTCCGCCATCCCTTGGTTACGCCACTGGATGGACGATGGCAGTCAATGCACCGTCAAAAACAAAACAACGTTCTGCGGTAGCGTATATATACCAGGGCGAGTTGGTTAAGCTCCATTATTTTAAAAAACCTGCGCAAAAAGTACACACAAAAGAAGGAGGACATAGGTTGTCCTGTGTCTTCCTTCTTTGTGGTGGGTTTTTACATCACGAAGAAAAGAAACGTTCATTCAGAATTTCGGACTCTAGTGTTGAAATTGTTGCCATCAGCAGGGCTCCCACGTGAAACTCCCATTAGGGTTTCTGACACTGCGGTTGAAAAATGCAGCATTTCACTCTAATCAGGGTATACGACTACGTATTCTCTGGCGACTGTTGAGAAAAACCTGTACATAAGGTCCCAGTAAACGCAAAATATCTCATTATCTGCGAAATAATTTTGTGTGTGGCAGTATTATTTTGCTTATTTAAAGAAAATATTAAGCGCGGATATATGACAGTCATATTTATATAATTCCTCCTGCTGGAGCAAGTCAAGTCCTGTTAATTTGTTTATATTGCCACGAGGAGTCGCCGTAGCGCCAGACGCTACGGCGACTGTATCTCGGATGGTGAAACGCGCCTTGCGTCCCAGTGGGACTTTCTGTTCCCCGACGGCAGTCGAACGCGCTGTTCGCCACCCGCTAAGCTGGCGCGTCTGTTTTCCTTTAGTGTGCGCAAGTCCGCCAAATAAACGGATCTCCTTCTATTTATACTAACCTCCCGGTCTCCTGTCTTCGGGCTACCCTCACTCTTACGTGACATCTGGTGAAGGTGATGGGTATGCACAAAAACGACCTTAAAACAGCCACTGTAGAGAACGAGGACGCTGAAGACACAGATACTCGAAGCAGTCGCCGCCTCCAAAACCTGCCACGTGAGCTGGGATCGCTACCGGACCCCAGGCGACCACGAAAGGACGCTTCCACAGCCACCATGAGCACCCCGCAGTCACCTACCCCTGTCATGCTGCAGCAGCCGCGGGTGCCCCCAACTTTCCATGGTTATGCCGCTGAAGACCCAGAAGAATCGCTCGACCGATTCGAGCGCGTGGCTACCATAAACAGGTGGGATGAAGAAATGAAGCTGCGATACGTTTACTTTTCCCTGGACGGCCCCGCCAAAACGTGGTATGAAAACCATGAGACCACACTGACCACCTGGGAATTTCTGAAGAATGAGTTGCTCAGGACCTTCACCAGCATCATGCGAAAAGAAAGGGCCCAGCTGCTGCTAACAAATTTCAGCCAAGAACACCGTCACCTGGCCAAAGGCACGACCATTGCCTTTCTCGATGAAATCGCAGAAGTCAGTGACACCCTCGCCCTTTCGAATCCAGCGACCATCACCCCACAGACCCACAACTCGCAGCTGTCATTCGACATTAACCCTTCCTTGCCTAAATGCAAGCAGCAACTGCTCCAGAACCTCCTTCGACGTTATGACGACTGTTTTGCCACTTCTTCACAGGTCCGACACACTTCTCTGGCAAAGCATCGAATCATAACACAAGAAGACATCCGCCCTTTCCATCAAAGCCCTTATCGTGTGTCGGCACGTTAACGTCAGGCCATCCGAGAGCAAGTTGAGGAAATGTTACACAACGATGTAATTCAGCCATCGAAAAGCCCATGGGTGGTACCAGTCGTCCTTTTCAAAAAGAAAGACGGAAGTCTTCGGTTTTGCGTCGATTACCGACGGCTGAATAGTGTAACCAAGAAGGACGTGTACCCTTTACCAAGTATCGACGATACTTTAGATCGTCTTAAAGATGCAAGGTACTTCTCGTCCATTGATCTGAAGACAGGGTATTGGCAAATTCAGGTTGATGAAAGAGACCAAGAAAAGACCGCCTTCATCACGCCGGATGAATTGTATGAGTTCAAAGTGATGCAATTTGGACTTTGTTTCGCTCCATCAACCTTCCAGCGTCTAATGGACACAGTACTGGCAGGTCTCAAGTGGCAAATATGTCTCGTATACCTGGACGATGTGGTTGTCTTCGCCTCCAACTTTAGCGACCACCTCAAAAGGCTACGGACGGTACTGGACGCAATCAAGTCATCAGGGCTGACACTGAAGCAAGAAAAATGTCATTTTGCCTATGAAGAACTACAAATCCTTGGCCATGTTATAAGCAAAAATGGCGTGAGACCAGATCCCGAGAAGACGGCCGCTATCGCACAGTTTCCTCAGCCGCAAGATTAGAGAGCAGTGCGCCGATTCTTAGGACTGTGCACGTATTACCGGCGCTTCGTCAAGAACTTCTCACACATTGCTGACCCTTTGACGCAGCTCACCAAGTCGGACGCCTCTTTTGTATGGAAAGCTGAGCAACGTGAGGCATTCGAAGAACTTCAACAACGTTTACAGTCGCCGCCTGTGCTGGGTCACTTTGATGAAAATGCCAAAATTGAGATACATACAGACGCCAGCAGCGTCGGCTTAGGTGCCGTTCTCGTTCAGAAGCACAAGGGCTGCGAGCGCGTCATCGCGTATGCAAGCCGCTCACTGTCGAAAGCGGAAGTGAACTATTCCACGTCTGGGAAGGAGTGTCTTGCGATAGTATGGGCCACCTCGAAATTCCGCCCATACTTGTATGGCAGACCCTTCAAGGTCGTAACGGAGCATCATGCGTTGTGCTGGTTGTCCAGTTTGAAAGACCCTTCTGGCCGCGTCGCTCGATGGAGCCTACGGCTTCAGGAGTTTGACGTGAAGGTAGTCTACACATCTGCTCGTAAGCACTCCGACGCAGACTGCCTCTCAAGAGCCCCTGTCGGCGCACCACCAAGCCATGAAGATGACGATGCCTTTCTTGGGCCTATCAGCAGCAACACCTTTGCATTACAGCAGCGCTCCGACCAGATCCTACAACAGTTGATCAACTACATCGAAGGAAAGGCCTCCATACCGCCTGCACTGTTCAAGCGTGGGATATCCTCCTTCTGTGTGCAAAACTGGGTGGTAGTTAAAAAGAACTTCGCACCGAATAAGGCAGCTTACCTTCTTGTCGTCCCAAGCAGCCTCAGAAAAGAAATTTTACAAGCGTTACATGACGAACCCACTGCAGGCCACCTCGGTTTTACACGCACGCTCTACAGAATTCAAGAACGATACTACTGGCCCCGCCTCTCCTCAGATGTTGAGCGGTACGTCAAGAGTTGCCGTGAATGTCAGCGCCGGAAGAGACCTCCTACAAAACCAGCTGGATTTCTCAAGCCAATTGAACCCCCTTCGAGACCATTCCAACAGATTGGTATGGACCTGCTTGGACCTTTTCCCACGTCAACATCCGGTAACAAGTGGATCATAGTGGCCACTGATTACCTTACCCGATACGCTGAAGATAAGGCCCTTCCTAACGGCACAGCCGTAGAAGTTGCCAAATTTTTTGTCGAATCAATTCTCCTCCGTCATGGCGCACCTGAGGTACTAATAACAGACAGGGGAACGGTGTTTACGGCTGATCTTACTCAGGCAATCTTACTTTACAGTCATACAGATCACCGAAGAACAACTGCGTACCATCCGCAGACAAATGCTCTCACGGAACGCTTGAACAAGACCGTTGCCGATATGCTCGCTATGTACGTGGACACAGAACACAAGACCTGGGACTTAATTCTGCCTTACGTGGTCTTCGCCTACAACACCGCGGTGCAGGAGACCACTAAAATGACACCATTTAATCTCGTCCATGGGAGGGATGCCGTTACTACCCTGGACGCCATGCTGCCCAATGTCACCGATGAAAACAACCTAGACGTGGCCGCCTACCTTCAGCGCGCAGAAGAAGCCCGGCAGCTTGCTCGTCTGCGCATAAAAGACCAACAGCGAAACGACGCAGGACGCTACAACCTGCGGAGGCGCGATTTAACTTACAGGCCAGGTGACAAAGTCTGGGTTTGGACGCCCGTTTGCCGCCGAGAAATAAGTGAAAAACTCATTCGCCGTTATTTCGGCTCATACAAAGTCATCCGTCAAGTGGGTGAAGTGGACTATGAAGTGGTCCCTGATGGGGCTAGCTCATCCCAACAACGCCGCGCACGACAAGAAGTGGTACACGTCGCTCGTTTGAATCCCTATCATGCGCGCTAAAGGAGGCTCCCTGTTTGCATCTCTTGTTTTGTTTATGTGTGCGTGATTCGTGCTTATTTCCCATTGACTTTCGCACAGGCTGTCCTTTTACTTTGGTTCTATTTTAAACAAAGCATCGGGTCGATGCTTACGTTGAGGAGGGGAGCAATGCCGCGAGGAGTCGCCGTAGCGCCAGACGCTACAGCGACTGTATCTCGGATGGTGAAACGCGATTTGCGTCCCAGTGGGACATTCTGTTCTCCGACGGCCGTCGAATGCGCTGTTCGCCACCCGCTAAGCCGGCGCGTCTGTTTTCCTTTAGTGGGCGCAAGTCCGCCAAATAAACGGATCTCCTTCTATTTCTACTAACCTCCCGGTCTCCTGTCTTCGAGCTACCCTCACTCTTACGTGACAATATTATGCCCAGATGAATGTGTAACTTGCACGGTAAAGTGCAATGTATATAGTGAATTCAAAACGTCCCAATTTCGATTGCGATACTTCGGCACAAATATGTTTTAAACCTGGAGTCTATGCCAAGTTGTAATCACGTGACTACCACTTCGGGTATTTTCTTGAAACCCATTCCGTGGTGCACACACTAAAAACGAAGAACGTCTCCTGTATCACCATTTTCACAGTAAATCTTCCGTTCGGAAGCTAGACTGCTTATTCTAAGCTAAATAATGAAAATTTTGTACAGCTTCAAACACTTCTATTACTTGTGAAACCTTGCATTTGGTATCTTGATAAATTTGCGTCATCACGAAATCGAGGAAAACGATTGATTGTTCACAACGTATCGCTAGGTACCTTGTACACGTTGAGCGCAGAAAATGGTAAAGCATCGGCAGAGCAGGTGAGTCCTTGCTGTGACAACACATCGCCACGACTGCAGCGACGTCAGTGTTTGTTCTGGGAGCTAATAGGCAGCAGCGCACAGCGATACGAGGCTAGCGAAACGTGAGCTCCGACGTGAGGCGCAACCGACGTGAGTGGCGTCCGTTGGCATGCCCAAAGTAGACACCGTTTCAATACACAGGGCGCTTGTGACTTCAGTTTAATGGGCTGAATTTCACGGGGCAGAGAAGCTTGTAGTTCCCAAGTATTGAAAATTGGTAATATGCGAAGCACGAACTTGGAAGGTTTGATTTTCACATCAAAATCGGCACTACGTTATGAGGCAGAGGTAAATTGCGGTGGGCATGACTTCCTAGTATTGATTATCGTGTTCACGCCTGATATTTACGCTCATTGGTCATTCACGTCACATCATTTCAAATATTGCAGCATTTAACTTGCAGAGAAGAGCAAGAAAGGAAGAGGAAGTTCTTGCCCCGTCCTCTTTACAAGTGTCTTGCATGCAAATTATCTGAGCTCTACTATTTCCGACTTCTGTTGTGTCTGCGTCGTGACACTGGTGGAGGAGCTGTGTACATGTCCAGGACACCATCCAACATCCCGGAATCTAGTACACAGACTTCCGCTTGTCGAAACACCCATTTGCCGCGCCAGCCGCCGCCTGTTAAGCCTGAGCCCAGAGTTCGGTCCTTGGCCGGAAAACATGGCCATGCCCGCAAGCAGTAGCCCCGCCATGAACAGCCCAAGTACTACACAAGTGACTGTTTTCACCCCTGAATTTCTGTTGACTTCCACAGCAACACATATGAGAACTCAGATGACTGGCTTGAGGAGCTCGAGCGCACAGCCACCGTTAAGGGGTAGAACTTGCACAGCCGTTCGGATGTGCCTATTTTCTTCTTCAGGATGGGGCTCGCACATGGTTCAGAAATCGCGTGCGGTCAACGTGGGACGAATTCCGGTGAAAGTTCCTAGATACCTTCGCAAACACGGAAAGGCGGGAGCACGCACCACGATTCCCCGAATGATGGATTCAAAGCCAAACGAATCTGTTGCTATGTTTGTTGAGGACATGACTCGTCTCATCCATTGAGTCAATCTTGATATGTCCGCGAGCAGAAATATCTGCCACCTCATGCACAGTATTAAAGAGCGTGACGATAGCTATAGCGCGAAAACAAAACAACGTCAAAGAGACTTGCACACACACACACAGGTAATAAATTGCATGTTATCAAGCAGAAACTTGGTCATTGGCCACCAGTATCGAAATCCCGCCACACGGAAGTAATACATACAAGGTTAAGCACAGGACATACACACACAACACATTCATTTCTTTTGTCTGGAGGGATACACCTTTCTGTGATACAACTGGGGAAGCACTCACCGTAGTACACATTCTAATACAGTGTAAAGACTAGGACACGCTGAGAAGGCAACGCTTTGCGTTACCCTACCGACCACTGATACCACTTCATCCTGCAATGTTCGTTGGTAGGGGACTACTTTTTACACGGAAATTGTTGTTAGCTTTTTAAAAAAGTTTGTACTTTTCATATCACATACCCAGGCATTCCGTAGTGTGATCTCTCCAGAGAGAGGTCACACCACGGAATGCCCGGGTATGTGATCTGTGGTGGCTACATTGAAAAAAGCGCTTGCCTCATGGCCCTTGGACGCAAGGGTGTGAACGATTGAGGCACTTGTGCTAATGCCATACATGTTCACCATGGTTTTGTGGGCGAAGCTCCTTATAGCGGCACCCGTTCGTCCCTCGCAGCCGTTGTCGTAGTTTGTAACAAGTATAACATTTTAACCTCCAAGGTGGTGCCGGTGAGAGATTTCTTCTGTGTGTTGTTGAACAATAAAAGATAGTGCTCAATGTACATGCTACTGGCTGCTAAGGGGGAATGAGCGGCTTTTAGGGAACGCGCACGCTGCGAACTTTTTATTGTTCAACAATGCACAGAAAACAAGAAAGGGTTGCTACGTTATACCCGATGGACGTAACCTCCGAGGCTTTAGAAAGGTTTAGCGAGCGTTTTGTCGCAGTGCCATGAATACAGTAAACTAGTGTATACCACGAACTCGAGTTGGTTAAAGGCAAAAAGTAGACACGAAGCGCAAGCTGTAAGAAAATGTGCGTCTGCCTCCTCTCCTTCAGTCTTTGGAATGTCCGTTGGATGGCGGTGCTTTCATATGAAGAACATACGATGAAAGGTGCGAGATGGTAGTACTTGGAGTGTTGAATATGTGCACGAACGGACACAGACAAAGGCATGGAGCGGACGCACGGATGGCTGCATGGACGGAAGGACACGTGTACGTATGTAGGAGCGGATGCATGGACAAAAGCAGGGACGGACGCACAGATGAACGTGCAGACACACGAACAGACACACGCACGGACGGGCGGATGGACGCACGGGCAGCCACACAGACGCACGCATGGATGGATGGAAGCAAGAACGAATGGACGGACGGATGCTTCGCCCCACTATTCATCAATCACTTCGTGGATATGCTGCCATTTTTTATTACCACAAACGTTCTTCATCCAGTAACACCACGCAATTTACACGGCATGGTCATGATGTTATTCCTTCAATCTTTCAACCCACATTAGCACCAGGAATTTTGAGGCCCTTATACAGCCGCTAATCACAATCATAGTCCACATCTATTGTCACATAAACTGGTGCTTTTTGGCCATCAAATGACCCTTGCGCCACAAAGCACCAAACATCATCATCATCACCAGTAACACATTGGTCCAACGTCCCACTAGCAGAGCAATGCTGGCCCCTTATACAATCATAGCGCTGGACGCTGGTACCCAGTGGCGCTGGATTTCGCAATGCCACGTTGAACTCACTGGGCAATTTTTTCAACCTCCTTCTTTTTAGCAAGATTTAGTGAGGGTGGGGCCGCAGTGGCATAAAGTAGCAGCGGTGAAAAGTAGCACATGGACACAAAGTGCGGGCCATAAGACAATGCACCGGTGCCATTCTTTTAGCCAAGCCGCGCTAAAACAAGGCTATTGTCAGTGTGAAGCATTTGTTAGCAAACTTCGGAGAGTTTCACCCTATCTATCTATTTATCTTCTATCTATCTGTCTATCTATCTATCTATCGAGCTATTTATCAATGTATCTATCTAACTATCAAGCCATCTACTACTTTTAGCTCATCTCCCCATTTGGATATTGGAATCTATACCAAAAATGATATGGTACAGCATGACTGTGTGACGTACATCAGTTAGTAGCCATACAATAAATATCTTGATATTCATGTAAACAAGGTCAATATATAAACCTCGCGGTTTTAATGCTTCTGTGATGGTGTCATCCACGTGACAATCGCAAAACTGGTCAGGTATAAAATGACTGCATGGCGAATATAGGTGACAGGCCCTCGCGTGAAAATCATGTCATAGGCACCATATAAGAACACGACTACATGCCAGGCTCATGATACGCTCGTCGCCATCGTGACTAACTAAATGTGACCCGGCCCAAGACACAAGTCGCCTCTACTACCCTATGAACATAGACACAGGACAGCATTTTATAGTCTTTATTCAGAATTCAGAATTGAAATACAAGTGATACAAGTGCATGTGTTATGTTCAAAACAGAAGGATGTCTCAAAGTCGCGAGAATGTGAGTGAGACCTCCTATAAAATCATACATGAGAGATACAACGCAATAGTAAAGAGTGGTAAGGAAAGAAAACTTAAGGTATACAAGATCTACAGATAAGCACGAAATAGCGACCGTAAGTTATAAAAAATGTACAGCTAAGCATGCAAAAACTAACACGAAAATGCAATATATCCACTCTATATAATATCAAGCATTATTACGGTAAGGATAGAAAAATTAAAATATACAAAATGCACAGATAAACACGAAATAGCGAACATAAGTTTTACAGATTGTACCGATGAGCACGAAAAACTAACAGAAAAATGCAATAACACTCAATTTATATAATATCATGCATTAAGAATATAATAAGTGCGAACACAAGCCTTTTTTAAACATTTCGAGGGAGCTATTTTTGATCTCCAAAGGTAAATAATTCCACAGGAAAACAGATGAAAATTTTGTGGTAAACTTGCCATAATTAGTCCTAGGTTTGGGTAAAAGGAAGTTATTAGCTTTTGCAAAATGAGTCGATGACGGCTGAGGAAACTGACTTGAGTGTAGTAAAGGAATCAGAAGTTTTCCATTCACATATTTGTAAATAAGAATGCCGAGAAAATATTTAGCCAGCTTTTGAACTGATAAAATTCCATGCGAACAGAGTAAGAATTATGCATTGGACATGAAGGCACTGAATGTTATTATTCTCGATGCTTGGTTTTGAAGATGTTGGAAGGCTGATAAATGAGTGGCATACGTTTTTCCCCATGATGAATTGCAATAGATTATGTTGCTGTGAAAGAAAGCGTAGTAAAGTGACAACAATATTTCAAAACGAAAGAATGGGCGACCTTTTAGAAATATTCGAATGGCATATGCGGCTTTCCGCGTAAGCTCTAAAACATGTGAATTAAACTTTAAATGTTCATCTAATTTGACCCCCAGAAACATTGTACTAGAGGTAGAATGAATTTGAGTATCGCTTACGAAGACAGGGGGGTTACTAGGTATATTTCGATTAGGTGACGAAAATACAACGAAGTTTGACTTTTTAGCATTTATGTTTAGTTTATTCTTATAAACCATTTAACGATATTGATCAGGTCGGTATTTAGTTTAAACAACATTGAGTCAACGTCTTTATCTGTAGTTAATATAGGGGTATCGTCCGCATAGAGTATACAGGACGAATGTGCGAGACATTGAGGAACATCGTTTATATAAATTAAAAATAAAAGCCGGCCCAAAATGGAACCCTGTGGAACACCGATGTTCATGGTTTTAGGGTTGGAAAAGGTACCGGACACATATACCACCTGTTCTCGATCACGCAGATAGTTACGAATTAGTTCTAGTGGGACGCCAGACACACCATTTGATTCTAGTTTCTGAAATAAAATGTCATGCGAAATAGAATCAAATGCTTTTGAAAGGTCAAGAAAAACGCCTCCAACAACACTACCGCTGTCAATAGCATATTTAATTTCCTCTGTTAGCAATATGAAGGCGAGTTCAGTTGAGTAACCGGGCCTGAAACCGAACTGTTTGTTAGAAAGAATGTGGAACTTGTCTAGATAACACCGTAAACGTCCCGCAAAAAGCTTTTCTATGACCTTACTGAAGAATGAAATATTTGCTATAGGCCGGTAATTGGAGATTAAACGCTTGTCACCTTTTTTATAAACGGGAATAATTTTTGCTTTTTTCAGAAATGTAGGGAAGAACCCAGTTCCCAATACAAGATTTATAATATGACATGATGCATCACAGATTAAATGAGCTATCAGTTTCATGTCGGCACCAAAGAACTTATCGAGACCAGCGCTTGTATTCCTAATACTATTGATAACGGTGAACACTTCCTCGGGTGACGTCGGATAAAGAAAGAATGATTGTGATAATCGTGAACAAGTGTGTTCGAGGGGTGCTGTCGACTGAGGAATATCAATGCCGAATGAGTCATTAGAAGAGTTCGCGATATCAGATGGGTTATCGATCACACGTTTTTCTGAGTGAATCAACGTTATATCTGAATGTACCGTAGTCCTGCCAAGAAAATTGTTCACAGTTTTCCACTGCTGCCTAACGTCATTTCCGGCTCGCTTTATTTTATCTTCGAAATACATTAATTCAGCGGCTTTATGTAACTTTCCTAATGTGTTTGAATATTCTTTATAGCGCTTTTGAAGGTGAACATTGAAAGGGCACTTCGTCTTTTTGTATAAGTTATCCTTTTTCCGCAGACATTTTAAAGAGTTAGGTGTCAACCACGGATTAATTCGGACAAGGTACTTTTTTCTGCTTACTACCAATGTCGAAGCGGCCGTGACTGCATTTCAAATGATAGAGGAAAATTGTTGGTAGGCTATTTCAGCATTATTGCATTTCTTAACTGCCGACCAATCACACTGCTCGATGATGTTAATGAATGATGCAGTATTTAAGATATTCTTGAAGCATCGACTTAATTTATTATTACTGGAGATGCCTACGCTTGCATAAATAGGATAATGATCTGTAACCGGCACCTTGACGACAGCTGCTTCAGGAGGACTAATGAGGTTAGACAAAATGTGATCTATAATAGTGCCATTGCCATGAAGTGGAACACGAGTTGGTGCAGTTATGAGGCACTCGTAGTCATACCCACTGAAGCAGGAAGTGTATTCAGAAACATTTGCGTTGGTGTCATCAAGAAGATTGATATTCATATCTCCTAAAATAATCACCCGTTTCCCTTTTAATGACAGAGTTTTCAACGCCTCTCCCAAAGATAGGAAGAACTCCACGACAGATGATGATGGAGAGCGATATATGCAGGCAACAACTATATTATTACTATCTTTCGAAAAATGTGGTTCATGAAGTTCGATCCACACGGATTCGCAACCAGGAATACTTAGTGCCAAGTCCAGTCGCCTATAATAGTGAAGGAATGAAGATATAAAAATAGCTGCTCCGCCCTGTGAATCATCGATTCGGTGACAGTATTCAGAAGAATAGGAAGGAAACTTAAACAGGTCCCTGTCATATTCACATAGCCATGTTTCACTGATGCAGATGATAGAGAACTGGTGACCAATGGCCGACAGCAATGAGGTAATATTATCATAATTGTTTCCTATACTTCGAGCGTTAAAGTGAATTAACGCCCTACATGGTTGAGACATCCGTGATGAGAGTTTAGATGGTGAAATATACGCCATCCTGCACTTGAATAGACGCTACAATTGCCAATGTATGATATAACTAGGAGATAATGGACATGTCGATCTCTGATTTTATGCGAGATACCCTGGTGTCAGTAGATTTCCTTGCTTTTATCTGACAGTTATCAGTCCAAAGAAACGCCCAATGTTTCTTTTTTTAGAACAAGTGCTTTAGCAAAAAGCTTCTTTTTATCCGGCGAGAGGTGATCATTAACAAAGACAACATGGCTGCCCTCTCCAAAAAAACCAAGAGCACGTGTATTCAAGCGAGCTTTACGTGCCTTCCTAACAAACTCATTCTTTTGCTCTCGTGAACAGAAACGGGCCACGATATTCTGTTGTCGAGACTTAGCTGGCACTCTGTGAACAACGTCGAGATCAGTGCCTGATACAAGACAGTCGATTTTGTTACCAATCGACTGCACTATGGCAACACAGTCCCCTCTTGGGAAGAAGGAACGCCCTTGATTTCGACGTTGTTCATCCGAATGTACTGCACCAGGTCCACCACCTTCTTCTTTAAAGTCTCGTTCTCATTATTAAAGCCTTGTTAGTAGAACAAAGCTCTTGTTGAGTACGGACAGTCTCTACAATGTCGTTAAGCATTTTCAGGCCAGCATCCATACCTTTAACTTCCGAATTTAGAGCACCGAGATCAAATCCCTTCTCTCGAAGCTTCGTCGTAACGTCACCCACAATACTGTCTACAAGCTTTGTCAATCGGCTGTCGAATTTTGCCTCAAGGTCCTCGATTCTCTTACCTAATTCGGCATTCGTAGGCATCGTGATACCACAAGCAGGAAACTTATCGAAGAACACAAGTGAACACACGAGCGTGCAAATATTACAAAGAGCAACAGCAGCAGCAACAGTGGTTGCGGTATAAGACAGAGCTCAATACCAAGGGTTGCGTAAGGCAGGAAGAGAAATTAGACGATTGTTCGCATCCGCAACCACCACTGCTTTGACGCGGGCGTGCCTCCTGTCACTGCTTTTGATGCCTAGACTGAAGATTCACGCAGGTGCAGGACGACGACAGGAATGCTGAGAACGGTAGATATGATGCGGCCAGATTATCCAGAATACAACGTTCCACGTTGACACGTGGATGATGAAATGACAGGTGCTGCAGCAGTCACTATCGGGACCCTGGCCTGTCTAGGATGAACACCTGTAGAAGGCAGGAACAGAAATTAGACGAGTGTTCGCATCCGCAACCACCACTGCTTTGACACTCAAACGGACGTATGGAAAATTCCTGATCAACGCTCCTAGCGAAAATGGATGTCTGTGTCGCTTTTGCAAGCCGTCAACGATACCAACATTCTAGTTTACGCATAACGTTCTGTCATGCTCAATCTAAGACTTCCAAAGAGCGTTTTGCTGGATTGTCGTGATTTTCCATATCCAACGTGCTCTCATCAGACCTGATTTCTTGCACCACTACGGGCTCGTGGTAGACGTGGAAAAGCACTGTCTTATCAACCCTGTCAACCAACGTTACCGTTACCTGTGTCCCACAAGCACCACACCGTCAATCGCAACAATATATACTATGCTGAAAGAATCGTTCACCGAGCGCCTCCGGAAATTTTGTACTTTGATGCGCCAGCCGGACGGGACTCAAGTGGTGGAACATGATGTCTGTCACCACAGTCACATCTGGCCCTATGGTCTATTTTCGACCTCGGCGTTTGTATATTGAGAAGCTGGACGTTGCTTCTGCAAAGCTCAAGCACATGCTTGAACTCGGTATGAACCGACCTCCTAGCAATAGGGTGTCACCGCTTCATCTGGTGCCTAAAACTCTGGGGATTGCATTGATGTGGTGATTGTAGGGATCAACATCTCAGCAACATCGCAGTTCCTGATCACTACCCGCTTCCGAATATCAAAGACTTCACGGAAGCGCTGCACTGTGTGACGATCTTTTCTAAGATTGATGTTGTTCGTGCCTATCACCAGTTGCTAGTCACCAAAGAATGCGGCGGCAGCATTTCCGATGGAGGCGGAAATGTTGTAGGCCCGTGTGCTCAGATTTGGGTGCACGTTAAAGAACCCCAGGTGGTCTAAATTTCCGGAGCCCTCCACTACGGCGTCTCTCATAATCATATAGTGGTTTTGGGACGTTAAACCCCACATATCAATCAGTCACCAAAGAAGACACCGAAAACCGCAGTCTCCATAAATTTGAGTTTTTAAATTTTTCTGCATGGCTACTGCCTAAGAAACGCTGGCCAATCATTCCACTGTTTCATTGACTCCGTCGCCCTAGGCTTGCCTTCTGTATTTGCCTAGATCGACGACCTCCTTGTGGTAAGTTATTCCGCTGAAGAGCATGTTCAAAACCACTGGTTGTTGTTTTACCGCGTTACCAGCCGAAGAATTGTCATCAATGCGCCGAAATTGACATTGGTTGACTGCAACACAAGTTTCTTGAACATGTTGTCGACGAGAACGGCGTTCGATCACTGCCCTCTAAGGTTTTCGTCATCGAATATTTTCCACGACTGATTATCGAAGTCAATTTGTCAGGTTCATCAATTTCTATCCATGACTTATACATGACGGTGCACGCCTTGTGGCCCCTCTGGACCCTCTGCTAAGCTGCAAACGGAAACACGCACTTCAG
Source organism: Rhipicephalus microplus (assembly GCF_043290135.1). Classification (NCBI taxonomy): domain Eukaryota; kingdom Metazoa; phylum Arthropoda; class Arachnida; order Ixodida; family Ixodidae; genus Rhipicephalus; species Rhipicephalus microplus. The sequence goes on along the minus strand of NC_134700.1, from coordinate 101,602,869 downwards.
TGGACTGAAGAGGCCGCCAATGTATTCACTAGTTTTGAATCTGCACTCACGAGTGTAACACTGCTGAAACATTCAGAGCCAGAACTACTCGCCATGCACTCGGCTGTCCGACACCTCCAGTGCGTTTGTATCTTTTAATGATCGTAAATACATACAGATTAGTGGTGTCTGCATCGGGTCATGCCTCGCCCCAATCCTTAGTGACATATACCTTGCTTATCATGACCGCTTGCTGATGAGCATGCTGGACCAAACCTTTGTCACCAAAATATGTCGTTACGTAGATGACTTTTTAATTTTCATTGACTGCAGCGATGCTGCTTGCCAGCACCTAACCGATGGTATTGTAATGACTTTTAAGGAATGTTTTAAACCGCTTTTATTGACTCATGAGTTGCCAGTTGACAACAGCTTACGCTTTTTAGATTTGAATTTTTTCTTTCACCTGACCATGTGTGCTGGCTATTTGAACCTAGAAATGGAAAACCCCTTTTACCCTATGACTCTTCCCATTCCAAGTTAGTTAAGCGCAGCATCACAAATCTTTGTCTCATCAATCCTCTTAAGAAATCGTGTCATCATGTCATGCATCGCAGCTTTGCTGCTCAAGTTGAAAGGCTTTTGAGTGCTGGGTACCCAGCTATCCTACTGGCGTCTATAGCTGAAAAGCTATTAAAACAGATAAAGAAAGGATGCAACTCCGAGGCCCAGCCGGAATCTAACGACCGAAAAAGACCCGTAGTTTTACCCTACGTGCATGACATTTCCCACCGGCTAAAAAAGATAGGGGAGAAATGCAGCGTCAAAGTGGTGTTTCCAGCGCCGGATAAGTTACAGCGGCTTTGCAAAGCTGTCAACCCTCTCAAATCACACACCACTGGTTGCGCAACTAAGCACAAAACTCGGTTTTGTGCCATGTGTAGTGGGGGTTGTTTACGCGATTCCATTCTCATGTGGTATGTGGTATTTCGGCCAAACGGGGCGATGCCTTAATGAAAGGCTAAAAGAGCACCATTATAATGCTCACAAAGCAATCCAGGGCCACATTGGAATTCACTGTCGCGATTGTGGATGTACCCCCATGTTTGACCAGTGTGAAGTTTATCTGAACATGAAGTGGCCTTCCTTAATCAGAGTAACCGCCTATGAATGTGTGATATGTGATGGTGTGATGGTGTGATGTTGTGTGTTATCTTGTCGTTGCGTTAGGGTGGTTTTGTATGCTTGCGCCGGTCTACTTATTTGATGCAATTTGACAATAAAGCTCAGTTGGAAGTTAGCGCTCTGTCCTCTTGTGTCGGTCTGCTCGGCCGTTTCTTCTTCCCCGTAATGCGCTATACCAGTTCAAGTGCTTCCTAGAAGGTGGCGAGTTCAGTGTCTTGACTAACCATGAGCCCCTTGTTCACCACATGAACTAATCGGCGTCCTTCTACGTGACATCTCTCCTACAACTCGGAATTCACAACATTATTCATCATGTCAAAGGCACCGACGGCAATCCTGCTGATGTTCTGAGCCGCGTTGATGTCATTTCCACGCCAACCGCAGAGCCATCTATTATCTACGTCATCCTTCTCACCACCCACCAGCGTGACGACACCGAGCAGCGCACCCTCCGAAATTCATCGACGTCCCTGAATCTGGAAGACGTAGTCTTGACTTATGATGATACATCGGTAGTGTGTGATACCTCAACCTGCCAACCTCGACCTTTCGTTCTGGCACCGTTTATTTATTTTATGTATTTATTTATTTATTGTACCCTCAGGGCCAGAGGCATTGAAGATGGGAGTGGGTTTACAAAAAATGGATTCAGAAGGTGAGTAAAGGGGAGCACAGGATTCAACGTTTACTGAATAATCAATTTCAATTCTATCTACAAATATACAATTCTAGCTACAAAACACATCAGAACACGCAAGAACATAAAAAAACGAAAAAGGCACACGTCATAAGTAACCTCAGTTTACAATGTTTGTTAGTGCAGCGCGAAACATCTGATAATCAGTAATCGCAGCAGTCGCTCCAGGAAGCTGGTTCCAGTCTTTGCTGGTGCGTGGGACAAAAGATTCTGAACACGTTCTTGTTTGGCATATCGCTATACCAACTTTGTGCGCATGATCGATGCGAGAGGACACGTAGGACGGTGAAAGAAAAAGATTAGCACGAAGGTGGGGTCTGTTATGGAAGATTTTATGAAAAAGGCACAGGCGAAAAAACTTACGACGAGAAGAATGGAAAGTCAGCTGCAACGAGTTTTTCATAGCTGTAACGCTTGCTGTTCGATCGTAATCGTGTAGGATAAACCGGGCAGAGTTATTTTGGACCAGTTCGAGGGCTTTGATCAGATAAACCATGCTGGGATCCCAAGCTGAAGCAGCATATTCTAATTTACTTCTAACCAAGTTCTTATACATCAGTAGTTTTAGAGAGGCAGGTGAAAAAGAAAAATTGCGACGAAGGTAGCCTAACATACGGTTTGCATTGTTAATAATGTTGCTTATGTGAACGGACCAGGTCAGGCAAGAAGTAATGTGCACACCTAAGTACTGTTAGGATGAAACACAATCGAGTAGAACATTATTAAGATGGTACGAGGCGGGAGTGGTTGAAGTTCGACATACGCGTAAAACTTTACACTTTTTAATATTAAGGTTCATTAGCCAAAGACTGCACCAGTTTAAAATAGCGTTAAGGTCGTTTTGTAAAAAACTAACATCGCTTGTGTCGTTAATTTCTCGAAATATCACACAATCGTCAGCGAACAGGTGTATGTTTGATGAAACGCAATCAGTGAGGTCATTGATGTAAATTAAAAATAAGAGGGGGCCCAGGACTGAGCCTTGGGGTACGCCTGAATTAACAGAACATTCTGGGGAATTATATGAGTTGGCTGCAACAAACTGTGTACGGCCACACAAAAAGTGTTCCAGCCATTTGAACACATCACGATCAAGGTTAAGTTTGCTAAGTTACAGGAGCAGGAGATTATGGGACACTTTCTCAAAGGCTTTTGCAAAATCTAAAAAAATACAGTCCGCTTTGGAGCGACGGTCAAGAATGCGGTGAAGCTGGTGTGTAAAAGACAGTAATTGGGTTTCACATGAAAATCCCTTTCGAAAACTATGTTGTGCATCCGTGAAAAATGAGTTGGATCCGCGAAACGTTACGATGCTTGTGTACAAGACATGCTCCAAGACTTTACAAGGAATGCTCGTAAGGGATATCGGGTGGTAATTTAAAGGAGATTCTTTGCTACCCGATTTGTGAACGGCGACGACCTTACCGATTTTCCACTGGATGGGTAGGGACCCGCTGTCAATGGATTGTTGAAAAAGTTTGGTAAGAAGAATTGAAGAATACGAGGCCATACCTTGAAGAAATTTAGAAGTTATAAGATCGACACCAGGGCTTGAAGAGGGCTTAAGTGACTATTATTTTAGAAATTCCCGGAGTGTCAATAATAATTGAATTCATGAGTGGAGAATAGTGCAGCTTTGGGGAAGGAAGAGATGTACTGGAAGAAACCACAAAATTACTACAAAAAAACCTGTTCGGAACAACCGGACACTCATTGTCGGGAATGGATTCGTCATTATGGTCCAGCAGTTTCATTGAATCAGTCGTGCTTGGATTAATTACACCCCAAAAGCTTTGGGGATTGTTTAGAAGCAGGCTAGGTGAGGTACTCTGGAAAAAGTTGGATTTTGCATTTTTGACAGCGGATACATAGGAATTGTTAGCTACTTTGTATGCAACCCACCGAGCGTTCGTGGGCAGCAGTTTCGCTTTACGGTAAAGGCGCTTCTTCCGGTTTGATAGACGTTTTAAGTAGGCATTGTACCATGGAGCTCTGGCATGCGAAGAGATTTTGCGAAGCGGGATGTATTTGTTGGTTAGCTCGTCGACTTTTCGCAGGAATAAGTTCCAGTTAGCTTCCACTGTACGGTTGTCGAAATTGTCTAGAAATATGTCAAGAAAAGTGGACAGTTCAATGTTAATGGCATCGAAATTTGCTTTCTTATAATCACGAATTTGCTTAGTTGTCTTACGTGTTTCTGGAGCTAGTACTGAGATGTCGAAAGAAAGGATTAAATGATCAAATAAACCGGGTAAATATGTCATGCACGAGACAGAGTCGGGGCGTGAGGTAAGTACGAGGCCTAGTACCGTTGCTGTGCTGTCTGTTATTCTCGTCGGCTGGGTAACTAGTTGGGTAAGGGTGAAGGTTGAGCAAAGGTTCAGAAAGTCGCTAACTTGTGAGGAACTTGAATTAAACATGGGCGATTCGGAGGACCACAAGATTTGAGGGAAATTAAAGTCACCTAATAAAAAAATCATAATATTAAGTTTGGCAGGCGAGTTACTGCAGTATTAAGAACATCGTGTAAGGAGGCAGTAAAAGTTGGCGGGGCGTTAGGGGGGCGATAACATGCCGCAAAAATGAATTTCTGGTGCGCCACCTCCACACACGATAAGATAATTTCAATATTGGTTTCAACAGCAACCTGGTAATAATCGTGTGCATTCAAAACAGCAAGCATAATGCCACCGCCTTGGCGAAGGGTACGGTCGCGACGGTAAATTGTGTAGCGGGAGGCATCATAAAAAATTTCCGTGTTCCGAATATTATTATTCAGCCAAGTTTAAGTTAACGCGATAACATTAGGTCTGCACGTGTCTACGATAGAGTTAAAAGAGTCAAGTTTATTAGGCGCACTCCTGACGTTCGCAAGAAGTACAGATAAGCGTGACGGGGGCGGCAATCGCCCACATCCCCTCGCGTCTTCCTATCGTGTCTCTAGGTTTGCTGTTTGCGTAGCGTCTAGGCCGTTGTTTTGTGATGCTTTGCGTTGATGCGTTTCAGGGTGGGGAAAGTTACTCGTTTCTGTTACAGTATCGGTTAAAGAGTCATATACGTAGCATTGTTGGTTAGCATACAGTTTTGTGTAGCGCAATTTGTATTTTGGGGATCCACGTAGACCCTTAGCGAATTCACACAGTTTCTTTCGTGCCTCACGAGTCGCAGGCGAAAAGTCTTCGGATACCAAAATACCAGATTCTTTAAGTTTAGCGCGCGCTGATAATACCTTATCTCGGGTTTTAAAGGAACAAAATTTCATTATAATGGGGCGGGGTTTGGATGCAGATAGCGTCCCTATACGGTGAGCTCTTTCGACCTCTGAGGGGGGTATTTCGACGCCAAGTGCGGAGTGTAACGCGGCAAGTGCTTTCTCCTCCGTATCGTTCCACGTTTCTTTCGAATCTGATATACCATGAATAACGACGTTATTTCGTCTGGAGCGATTCTCTAAGTCATCCAACCGCGTCTGTAACATCTCTTGTTGGGACGTCAGATGGGCGGTGGAGCTCCTAATTGACACGATATCATCCTGGAGTGCATTTAGGGTTTTCGATTCATGCTCCAAGGTTTCAAGGCGGGTGAATATATCTGAGAAACTAGTTTTTATAGTCTACTGGTTATCTTTTATTGCTTTAACATCCGTGGGTAAATTGGCTTGGCTCTCAGTTAGATGAATTGTTCGTTCGTTGATACCTTTGAGTATTTCAAGTATGGCGGCACTATGTACAGGAGTTTGTTCTTCACCTATGTCTGCGCTGGAACTGCGAAGAGTAGGGGGGTCAGGGTTAGTTTCTACGTCACCTGAGCAAAGCAACAGCAAACTCACATCTAAGCATTCATTCAAGATAATACACAGCTCACGTGGGCATGGGAGCACGACTAAGAAACGATTGTCACTTTTTATAGCATGCAGTGGAGTATATGTACACACCTGTGGGGCGAAGAAGATCAACATGTTAGCCATGCTTTCGCAGTGGCTGCTCCCACGCCCACTGAAAGCGGGGAAGGATTTCCGGAGCCTTAAGTAGTGTTTGGCTCCAGGGGTCACTGTGGAGTCGGTGCACTTGTGCGCAGAAGTGAAGGGCAATGACGATGCCTCGATGATTGCGCGCGCAGAATTGTCCGAGAAGGCTGGTACCGTATCGGCGTCGTCACCGAAAAACAGGCACGAGGCAGGGCAGGGTGTTGCAATCAGCAGAGAAGCTGACAAGGTCAAAACAACCTGTGGGGCGAAGAAGATCAACATAATATCCATGCTTTCGCAGTGGCTGCTCCCATGCCCACTGAAAGCGGGGAAGGATTTCCGGAGCCTTAAGTAGTCATTGGGTCCAGGGGTCGCTGTGGAGTCGGTGCACTTGTGCGCAGAAGTGAAAGGCATTGACGATGCTTCGATGATTGCGCGCGCAGAATTGTCCGGGAAGGCTTGTACCGTATCGGCGTCGGCACCGAAAAACAGGCACGAGGCAGGGCAGGGTGTTGCAATTAGCAGAGAAGCTGACAAGGTCAAAACAACCTGTGGGGTGAAGAAGATCAACATGTTAGCCATGCTTTCGCAGTGGCTGCTCCCATGTCCCATGCCCAAACATCGAAGAGATGTTTCGCAGACATCTCTTCGATGCTGTACACAGTCGGTCACATGCTGAATTTCGCGTGACACAGGAACTCATTTATAGTTGCTGCGTTTGGCCTCAGCCCAACGCGCACGATATAGACTGGGTGCGCTGTTGTTTCCGGTGTCGACGCTCGAAAATTCAGCGTCAAACTGTCTCTCCAGCAAAGTCCTTCCTGCCACCAGATGCGCGTTTAGACATTGTACACTTGGACCTGGTCGGCCCTCTACCTCCTTCCGTGGGCTGCAGGTACATACTGACATGCGTCGACTGCTACACACGGTGGCGAGAAGCTACACCCAACGCTGACATTTCAGCACCCACAGCTCCAGCTGCTTCCGTGTCGATATAGATTTCAAGGTTCAGCTGCCGATCTTTTATATTCGCCAGTTGCGGCCGGCAGTTTGTTTCAGCGGTCTTCCACGAACTCCTGGAGCCTCTCAGCACGACACGCCTGCGCACAACCGCTAATCACCCACAAACAAATGAGCTGGTCGAGTATTTGTGCAAGCATCTCAAGTCCTCCTTCATAGCACGAGCATCACCACAAGTGTGTCGCCCAACCACCACTGGTCTTGCTTGGTATTAGAGTCGTCAGCAAAAGTGCCTCGGCTGCTCATGCTCCGAGTTGGTCTATGCCAGTACGCTAGGCCTGCATTTCGAGTTCTCCAATCCCTCGGTCAGAGCACCTGTGCCCCTACCAGGAGACTACGTTTCCGAACTGCAAAACATTTTCCAGCAGATACGCCGCATGTCTTCTTGCCCGCACGAAGCAAGCCATTTTTATGCGTACCCTCAGCTCACCTCAGCTAAACAGATCTTGTGTGCAACTGTGTTGTGCAAAAACCCTAACAGCCACACTACTTCGGATTACATCGAGTTCTAGAACATCATGCGTCGACATTCGTCGTCAAGGTCAACGGTCTGACACAATCGTTCTCCAACGTCTCAAGCAAATCTACTTCGATACAACATCGCTTTTGGCCACACCATTATGCGATGCCACCCACGCAACGCTAGTGCATTCCGGAACGGTGCCTCCTTCCGCCACACCCAGAATATATCGTGTCTCCTGGAGTTTCCTTCGTTCGTCTGACATTTCCTCCACTCTAGGGAGGGAGCCCACTCTAGCGGCAGCTGCGGCAGCGTCGCAAAGAGAAGACAAGAGAAAGAAAAAAACTGATATTAAAACCTAAGCCCGAATCTGAGCTCTACGATGAGGCTTTATTAGCCTCTTCTAGGATGGCATGTAAATGGTTAGGGAGAATTGTTAAAGATGAGGTAGTTTCGCCCACATTCGTGACCAAGGAATGTAATGTAAATATGTCAGAGCGAAGTGATTGGCGTTGTGGTGTATTTGCTCTGGAACAGTACCGGTATGTGTGGAAAAGTGTCACTACTGAACCGGGCCCTTGTCAATCAGTTGTTTTCGGGGCCTGTTGAATTTTGTGCAGTGTAAAGCCATTCGGCAGAAAATGTGTTTGTGCTTGCCTCAAAAGCACAATTTCTTTTCTATGAAAAGCTTGTGGTGGTCTAGAAAGCTCTCCGGCCAATTTGGAGAGGCTTAAAGCAAACGCTTGCTTTTACACGAGGCAACAAACGCTAACGGGCCGGCGCGCTTGCGTTCAGAGAGTCATTGAAATCCTTCTAATCACAGCACTCATGCCGGACTCGCTCTTTTTCTGGTAGACCAAAATTTAGCTGGTCTCCAATGTCGCATATTCGCAACAATTGTAATACAGCATAGAGCAGTGAAGCTGAGGACGCAAGAAGTTGATGTTTTTCGCAAGTAAATCAGGGTTGGGCAATAGTCGAGAAAAACGCAACCGTCGAAAGACGTGCAGTATCAGTAAAAATGTACTCATCACGCAAATACACCACACTGACATTAAAACGAAGTCTGAGAATAAATTTCAAACCAAAAAAATGCCAGATTCCAGGAACAGCCGGAAATGACATGCGAAACACGAAAAAGAAATGTTGATATGCTTGCTCAGATGCAGCCCAACATTAGGGGATGGAAATAAATGATGCCGTACATGACTTCCGTTTAGGGATGATCATGGTTGGATGAGTCGTTTACCTTTATCATCTATTCACGGCACATGATACCAAATTTAGCACATGTGGAGCTAGCGAAACGGCCACAAGCATGCTATGAGCGTGCTGTGGTGCCAAGTTCTTACATGGCACGCGTCTCAGGATTATCAGGTTTGTACCAGTCATATACTTCGTCATTCATTGGCATCACGTAACGCTAAATTTGGTACATATGGAGCTAGCAAAACGGCCGCGAGCACATTCAAGTGTTCCAATATACTACTATAAAGTGAATGTTCCAATACACGCTATATTAGCAAAAAGTGGGCACATTATAGTCTGACGCCAGGCGTGACCAGCGTCCATCGGCGCGGCCGGACTCTAGTCCGAACTACTGTGGCTGTAAGGGTTATCACACAGCACAGTTGCACTCAAGATACGTTCAGCTGACGTGAGCTGCGGAGACACAAAAAGCTCTCGCATCGTTCGGTCTAGGAGGCATGGCGCGCATCTTGTGGAAGATGATTTGAAGTTCGGAAACGTAGTCTCCGAGTAGTGGCACAGGTGCTTTGACCGGGGGTTGGAAGAACTCACAATGCAGGCCTAGTGAACTGCCATAGACCAACTCGGTGCAAGAGAAGCCCCAGCCACTTTTGACGAAGACTGTAATGCCAAGCAAGACCAGTGGTAGTTGGACCACCCACTGCTCTGGTGATGCACGTGCCATGAGGGAGGACTTGAGATGTCTGTGTAAATGCTCGACCAGCCCATTTGTTTGTGGTCGATATGCGATCGTGTGCAGGCTTGTCGTTCTGACAAGCTTGAGGAGTTCGTTGAAGAGCGGTGAAATAAACAGCGTTGACAACGGAACAAACGGCGCACCCAGTCTCAATCGCGCGCGTTGGGCTGAGGCCAGATGTAGCAACCAAAAAGGAATTTCTTTGTAGCACGTAATTCAGGATGCGACAGACTGTGCACAGCATCAAACCGATGTCTGTGAAGCGGGGCAGGAGCGAAAGATCGAAGTGGGCTGGTTGAGGAATCACACAGTACCGATCTATCATTATAAGTCAAGACTACGTCCTCCAGTTTTAGGGGCAATGACGAATTTCGGAGGGTACGCATCTTGGTGTCGTCACGCTGCTGGGTGGCGAGTAGGCTGACGTCAATGATAGATGGCTCTGCGGTTTGCGTGGAGACGGTATCAACACGGTTAAGAACATCGAAAGGAATGTTGTCGGTGCCTTTGACGTGATGAATATAGTTGTGAGTTCCCAGATGTAGAAGATATGTCGAGTAGCAAGACGCCGACCAGTTCATGGGCTCCACAAGGGGCTTATGTTTGGTCAAGATACTAAACTGACGACTTTCTAAGGAGTGCTGAAAGTCTCTGACAGCCTAGTGCATGATAAGTAGTTCTGGCTCTAAATGTTTCAGCAGTATTACGCTGGCGAGTGCAGATCCAAAACTTGTGAATACATCAGTGGCCTCTCCAGTCCGCTGAAGCGATGTTTCCGTTGGGAGCTTAGCAGAGGGTCCAGAGGGGCCACAAGTTGTGCACCATCATGCGTAAACTAACGAAAGAAATTGACTAACCTGACAAATTGACTACGATAGTCGCTTCTGGAAAATCTTAGATGAAGAAAACCTTGAATGACAATGGTTGAACGCTGTTCTCGTCGACATGTCCAAGAAACTCGAGTTGCTGCCGATAAATTTCAATTTCGGTGGCGTTGACGACAATTTTTCGGCTGGTAAGGCGGCAAAACAACAACCACCGAAGTTGAACATGCTCTTCAGTGGAATAACTTACAACAAGGAGGTCGTCGATGTAGGAAAATATGGTAAGGAAGCCTCGGGTAACGGAGACAATGAAACGCTAGAATGATTGGCCAGCGTTTCGTAGGCCGTAAGCCACAAGGGAAAATGAAAAAAAAACACAAAAGGTATGGAGACTGCAGTTTTTGGTATATCTTCCTCGGAGACTGGCAACTGATGACACGCGCGAACAACATCGATCATAGAAATGATCGTCGCACTGTGCAGCGCTACCGTGAAGTCTTTGCTATTCGGAAGCGGGTAGCGATCAGGCACTGTGATATTGCTGAGCTCCCTACAATTGCCACATCAACGCCAATCCTCAATATATTCAGGCACCATGTGAAGCGATGGAGACGCGACGTGGCGTCTGTGTTGCTCATACGACCTTCGAGCGGCTCCTGCTTCCTACAATGATCTTCCAGTGAATTTTTGAGTGCGCGTTCAGCTTTGGGTGTTTCGCATCAGTGAAAGTGCTAGGACTATTTTGATGCCAAAGCCTGATGCGTGAGTGGACTATTTTTACGTTTTGGAACGTTTTTTTCTCTAAAGCCGGCCACCGCATGGGCTAGGCCTAACGAGGTAAGCCCACGCTGGCGCGACGCCAGCCATGTCGCCATTTGCGGCTCCCATTTTCGCTCTTCTCGGGGCTTATTTTCCGGAAAAAATGCAATATCAAAGGGTGAGGAGGACATAACCCCCGAAGAGGTGACAGAAGACCGAGGTTGGCAGTCTGCAGGTGCCAGAAGAGCTGGCGCGCGCTCGGCATGCGCTAATCCTAACGGTGCGACTCTCAACTAGACGAAGTCGACAACGGCCGAGGCCCTGTGAGGCCGCAACAGTGGCTATAACATCAAGGCTAGAAGTATCCGCGCTGGCCGGAGACCCCAGCTCCCCAGGGATGGTACCAAGATCGTGATTCGGCCCCACGCAGGCCTCAATATTGTCGAGACCGGCTGCAACGTGGTGGCTGATGCAATCCTGGCGGGCAGAAGCATCTGCGCCGAAGATTTGCGGGGTGACACGCTATGCCCCAACGTGCAGCAGAATATTATGGTTGTCAGCACACCTCGAAGGAACAATGCCAACCACTACGTCAAAGTTCGGCAAATGGTCGTCATGGGCCGAACATACTAGGTCAGTGCCTACGACGCCGCCCCTCATTCTACGTGCAAGAGAGTGATCCGAGGTATTCCACTCGTCGACGGTCTGAATGATATTGACAACAAGATCGCAAATGAAAGAAATCCGCTCACCCTGGCAGCCAAGCGCATAGGCAGCACTGGTACGGTAATCGTTGCCTTTGACGGTCATAAAGTCCCAAACTTTGTACGCTATGGCCCAACCCTTGTGCAATGTTCCCTCTACGCAAAAAAATCGACAATTGCTACGCTTGTGGTCGGCTCGGTCACCGTGCTGATGTGTGTCCCAGCCCAGGCAAAGTCGTATGTCGGGGCTGCGGGGCTTCAAAACCTAACGCACGACACAAGTGTACCCCCAAGTGCAGGTTGTCCGGTGGGCAACTCGTCACGGCTGACTAGGACTGATGGCAAAAATTCCAGATCCCATAAGTCGTGCGACGAGGGCGCGGGTAAAAATCTCGCGCCACCGATCAAGGCCACGCCATGGCACCACCAGCACCCTCCACGGATGGGCAGGAATTCCAGCAGTCACGCGGTTCCGGGAGCCGTTCTAGGCGACGTTCTCGGTCGCATTTTCGGGGCCATTCTCGGTCCAGGAGCCGCTCCCGGTCCCGAGAAGGAGCGCGGCGCTACAAGTCTGGGAACCGCTCCAGATCTCGATCCAGGTCAACATCAGCCTAGCGGGGTGTCAGCGAGAAGCAAGAAGTCGGGCTCTATAACCTGGGCCGACACAGTCCGAGGAGGGCCAGCTGAGGTACTGTCGGGGTCACTCCCAGAGCACGCGGAGAGCGTGCGCGAGATTTCCCAGCTGAAACAGGCTTATGTCGGAAATCGCCGAGATTAAGAACGCGAGGAACCCACCACCGCAACATGCCGCCGCATGCGTCGCCGATACAATGCCCCTACCCATGGAGGGGCACAGTAGTGAAGCCGGCGACAGCATCAGTGAAAGTCGAAGTGCTCCCAAGAAGAGGGTCATCGCCTACGAATAGGAAGGTGTAGCGATTCGAGTCAGGTCTGAGCTTCGAGACACGCTGTTCGTACTAAGTGAAAGCATCAATAGGCTCGGGGAGAATTTACCCCAACTGCAGATCACCCTGGCCGCGCAAAACGACCGAGTATCCAAGGTAGAGTCCTTTCTCGAAAGCATTGCGAAACCCGCTCTGCCCTCAACCACCGTCGTACAACCCCAGCCCGGCGCTATGGGCCCTATTGTCCACCCTATTCTTAGCCAATCTGAGGGCAGCACCATCCAACAAAAGCACCAAGATGGCCAAGCCAAGTGAGACGTTTCTCATTTGGCAATGGAACTGCAGGGGCTTCCCCAGTAAAAAAGGCGTCCTTGCAGCAGTACATTGAATGATCTAGCGAGAAACCCCTCGTCATTCTGCTTCAGGAAACATTAACCCCGAACGTCACACTGACTGGTTACCAGACCTTCTCGCGTTATTATGATGGCCCGGGCGTCTGCACATTGGTCAGTAACAAGCTCACACACATCTCTCACAACCTCAAAATGACCACCAGCAGTGCCAAATATGTCATGACCAAGATTCTGCTGCTCAGCTCGGACCGAAGCAGCATCTTTTTTCTCAACGGGTACAATAGACTTGAGGACCAATGACAGCTCTTCAGGGCCCTCATAAAGAACGCCGTCAACTTGGCGGGTCCCAACCCCCTGCTTGTGGCGGGCGATTTTAATGCTCCGCACCACAATTGGGGCTACCCGTACAATATCAGCAAAGGCGCGGAACTGTGGCAGAACGCGACTGACATGGGCCCGACCCTAATCACCGATATGGCCTTTCCCTTTAGGTTGGGCACCTCATCCTGCATAGACTCAACTCCCGACTTGACCTTCGTCAAGAATCTCCCCGATGTACAGTCGGCCAACTCGAACATTGACTTAGGTTGCGACCATTACGTCTTGGTGACGCAGTTCTTGCTGGTCTGAAAAAGGGCACGGGAGTTTTTTTGGACAAACTGGGACCAGTTTCGCAAAGTCCGCAACAACCGACCCCTAACTGCAACTAGGCCAATCTTCGAGCAGTGGATTAGCCAGCTCAGAGAAGACGTCATAAGTACCACGAACAATATCAGTACTCATCTTCCGGTTGAAAAAGTGGACAGCCGCCTTGCCCACGTGCCCGAGGCCAAGCAGTCACTTCTCGCCCGTTGGAAAGGCCAGCGCCTCAATCGCAGGTTGCACGAGAAAATCTCCAACTTAAACATGACCATAGAGGAGCACCGCCGCCTCCTCTCTAGCCAGCAGTTGGACGAGGTGTGCAACTCGGTAGATGGCCAGATGCGTAATGGCAAGACACAGAACCTGCTCAAGAACCTGCTCAGCGAGACTAACACCAAAACTAACCAGTGAAACGTACTAGCGCGAGCCATGCACGAAGCCGAGCAGTCCTCTTCAGAACAGGAGGTTTAGAAGCAGCTGGTGCAAAAGTACCTCCCTGTCGACTCGAACCCCGCAACAACGTACCCCGAGTTCTCGGGACCGGCCAACACTTAACTGGACGCCGAGATATGCCACGAAGAGATTCGGCAGGCGCTGCACGGGCTCAATGGAAGGTCTGCCACGGGCCCGGACGGCATAACTAATAAGACCCTACGCAAAGTGGACGACCGGTCAATCGACTACCTCACCGAAATCATCAACGAGGCATGGAAAAGCGGCGAGGTCCCCGACCCGTGGAAGGTCGTACGCACCATGCTCATTCCCAAGCCAGAGAGGCCACCCAACTTGGACAACATGCACCCCATTTTGCTCACATTTTGCGTGGGAAAGGTAGCCGAGCATGTGGTCCTCAATAGGTTGGCTCGGTACCTTGAAGACAATGAGCTCTACCCGCACACCAATATTGGTTTTCGGGCCAAGCTGCCTACGCAAGACGCTATGAAGCTGCTCAAGCACCAAGTCATCAACTGCAACACTCGAGACATGCGGGCCATTCTCGGCCTCAACTTAGAGAAAGCCTTCGACAATGTTATTCACTCTTTTGTCTTGCGGTCGATTGCTGAGCTTGGCGTTGGGGTCAGATTCTACGAATATGTCAAATCGTTCTTGACCCGTAGGAGAACCACCCTCAGAGTGGGAGACCTTGTCTCCGAGGAGATCGAGCTGGGCTCGCGTGGCACGCCACAAGGGTCAGCGATATCACCCACCCTGTTCAACCTCGTCATGATTGAGTTGTCCAAAAGGCTCTCCTGTATCGAAAGCTTCACCACACAATTTACGCGGATTATATTACCATTTGGTGCACAGGTGTCAGCGACGGGCAAGTCGAGCGCTCCCTGCAGGAGGCCATAGACACCACGGAAGGTTAACTCCGTCCCACAGGCCTGAGGTGTTCCCCAAACAAGTCCGAGCTCCTCCTCTACCAACCCACTAAGCGAGGGCCCGAGCCCAAAAACTGGCAGCCGATCTCAAAGAGTGATATCAAGCTCTACACCGCAGAATGCAGCGCAATGCCCAGAGTCGACACCATTCGGGTCCTCGGCATGAACATCAAGTCCAATGGTTCCAACAGCAAAACTATACTCAAGCTCACCGCCAATGCAGATAACGCATTTCGGCTGGTTTGGCGATTGGCCAACCACTACCAAGGCCTCAAGGAAGACAACCTAAACCGCCTAATCAGTGCCTTTGTGCTATGCCACTTTTCATATGTCGCGGCTATGCACAACTGGCAGTGTGCCAACCGTGACAAGATCAACGTCTTGCTCAGAAAGATTACCAAGCGGGCCCTTGGTATCCCGATCAGGACGCGCACCGAGCGCCTGCTCCAGTTCGGAGCACACAATACGTTGGAGGAGATTGCCGAAGCGCAAGAGCGCACCCAGCTCACGCGCATTTCGAGCTCCCAGACCAGCAGACATATACTCCGAGAGCTCGGTCACTCACAGGCTGAACTGGACGAGGAGATGAGACAGGTGCCTCGTGAGAATCGCGACCTAATCACCGTGGCACCTATACCGAGAAATGTCCATCCCGAGCACTATCGTGGTAGGCGACGGGCTAGAGCTGCCACTCTTCTTAAGCAGATTCATGGTGAGGAGCGCGGCGTCAACATTGTCGATGCGGCAGCGTACCGTGGGAGCCGCGCCTTCTCCACAGTCGTCGTTGACTCCAAACAGCAAGTCACCAACTGCGCGTCGGTTCACACTGACGATCCTACGATTCCCGAGCAAGTGGCCATCGCCCTGGTCATCCTGGAAGGTGAAAAGGGGGTCATCTGTAGTGACTCTACGTCAGCTATTTGTGCTTTCGAGCGTGGTGTAATCTCCAAGAAAGCCCTGCGCGTGCTCCAGAGTGGCGGCCGCGACGGTATCAAGCACTACGTACTGACCTGGTTTCCTGCGCACGTTGGGCAGGTCCAAGGCGCTCCCCCCAACCTCAACAAGTCTGCCCACGAGGCCACGCGCGCTCTAACGGACCACGCCGGTTCCAGGCAACGATTTGGGGCCAATGGGGTTGCGGAAATAGGGACGCGCCTGCCACGTACAACGAAATAACAAAACATTTTTACCTCGCGCGAAGACTATATCCACTCCCTCATCCAAATCTTAATAGGCCACAGGCCCTTACGCTCAGACTACTGCATACCGACACGTACCCTAACCTGAAATCTCTTCACGCTATTTATCCTGACGTGTTCACCAATGACGCTTGCCCCGCATGTGGGGATGTCTCCACGCTGGCGCACATGCATTAAGAGTGCAAGGCAATGTACACTAACCCCAACACTGCGTCGGTCAGGTGGGAGGCGGCCCTACGCAGCTCCCTACTGGCCGACCAACTTTGGGCCGTTCAGCAGGTCCGTGGAGCGGCCGATAGACTTGGCCAAACGGTCCCGACGTGGGAGTCGCCCACTGCGCACTGGCACGCGCCTTACAGGACCACAATAAAGTTTCGCAAGCAATGTGAAGCGGTGACATCCAATTGCTAAAAGGTCGGTTGATGCCGAGTTCGCGCATGTGCTTGAACTCTGCAGAAGCGACGTACAGTTTCTCAATAGACAAATGCCGATGTTAAAAATAGACCTTAGGGCTGGATGTGACTATGTGGCGACAGACGTCTTGTTGCACCACTTGAGTCCAGTACGTCTGGCGCATCAGAGTGGAAAATTTCCGGAGGATCTCGGCGAACGGTTCGTTTCGCATAGTACATTTCGGTGCTGTTGGTGATGACGTGGTTGTAGGACACGGGTAATGATAACAGTGGGTGGCAGAGTCGATAAGACGGTGCTTTTTACGTCGACAAAGAGCCAATAGTAGTGGTAGGAATCAGCTCCGATGCCCCACCAAGGTGGTCTGGTGGCTAAGGTACTCGGATGCTGACCCACAGGTGGCAGGATCGAATCCCGGCGGCGTCGGTTGCATATCCGTTGGAGGCGGAAATGTTGTAGGCCCATGTGCTCAGATTTGGGCACACGGTAATGAACCCCAGGTTCTCAAAATTTCCGGAGCCCTCCACTACGGCGTCTCAAATAATCTTATGGTGTTTTGGGACGTTAAACCCCACATATCAATCAATCAAATCAATCAGCTCCGGTGAGAGCGCGTCGTATATCTAAAATAACGAAAATCCAGCAAAATTCTCTTCGGAAGCCAAGATTGAGCGTTGTCACAGAACGAGCGCTAAAAATGGGCGCGCCGCCAAATTCTTGCGACAACGCGCGAAAGAGACGCCGCGAGGTAAAGAAAAAAAAAGAAAACAAACATCCAAGGCTCCCCGGGGCGCGCGCTCTCCTCTCGGAAGCGTGACTTCGCTGACGAACCTCCTCACCCCACAATGGCGGCCTAGCAAGCGCTGGAAAGTTCCAGAAGAAAATAGGCGTGGTCAGACCGAGTTGAGTCATCCGACGCGGAGGGCATTCGAACCGTCTCGCCTCTCCCCAGCCTTCGCTGCGTATCGCGCCGACGAAATGACGAGAACTCTCTGGAATGTCGTGCGGAAGGTATTTAACCGAGCAGCCGAGACGAGAGATCAGGAGAAGACGGAAGTTAGCGCAAGAGCGCGTAGCGTATACCGCCGTGTAGTCGGCGAAGGTTTTGTCTGTAGAGACAAAGCAGGAGAAGAAGATGATTTCCACCTGAGGGGTGACGACTCGAGCTACCGGCAAGAGTGTGTGTTTACCGCTATTGAGCGAAGACGCGTGGCAACAGCTGCGTGTGTGAAGCCGACGGATTTCCGGCGAAGAAGTTTGAAGCTTGGAGAGTGGCCATTTGAGGACGCGAGGTTTCCTGGAAGAGAAACTTCGGCGAGGTTTCCTGGAAGAGAAACTTCAGGGGGCAGCGGAACGACAACAACGCTGGACTTTGAGTAAGTGATTCTCGGAAGAGTATCATTCAGACTTTTGTTCCAAGGACTTTGGACTGAATAGGTTTTCCATCTCTTTAGTCTTTAGTGTCTTGGTTGTTAAATGCATGCGACTGCATTGTTGTGTGTATTGTTGTCAGTGTCTGTTGTTTTGAGTGTGGCTGATTGTACTGTGTAGTACGTTGGTTTATTGGTGACATATTGTACTCAACTATTGTGGAGTGTGCATACGCGTGTATTGTTTTCGATCTGCCATTATTGAGAATATAATTTTGTTTGTTTATCAACTCTCGGCTCTGACTTGTTCTTTGGGCCACAGCCGGCGTCTGCTGGCGCGCCAATAAGGACCACCTCTAAATTGTCCACGCTTTCGTGGTGCGGTTCGGGGGGCCGATACTTCGGCTCTTGGAATTAGCCGGGCGATCGCCTCCCTAATTAACGGGACCGGTGTGACAAGCGTCACAGAACGTTATCTGTAAACTGCAATCTTGGTACCATTTAAGGCTTGCAAAAACGACTCAGGTGTTCGTTTTCGCTCGAAGCGTCGATCAGGAATAATGCTTGCGTCCGCTCCAGTGTCGACTAGGAAATGCTGTCCTGTGACTCTGTTCCCAATGTAGAAGAGGCGACCAGTATCCTGGGCTGAGCCATATTTATTAACTCATGGTGGCGACGAGCGCATCATGAGCGTGGCATGTATTCATGTTCTTATATGACACGTGTGATATGATTTCTATGCGAGGGCCTGTCACCCATGTACACCATGCAGTCATCCCATACATGACCAGTATAGCGATTGTCATGTGAATGAAACCGTCACAGGAGCAGCAAGACCATGAGACTTGAATATTGACGTTCATTAGAAGCAAATCGTGATTTTCATGTTATGGCTACGCACTGATGTTTGTCAAAGAGTCATGTTATGCCATATTAATGTTGGTATAGATTACAGTATCCCAACGGCGAGGAGAGCTAAAAGTCATAGGTGGATTGATAGATAGATGATAGATGGACAGATGAAGATATTGTGAGCATTTAGTATACCAATCCTTTTCATCTGTACATTATCATCATTATCATGTGTTGCTCATGCATCCTCATCGCTGTCACATAGCATCATCATCTTGGTTCGTTAATCTCAGCTGTCGGCTGCCGGTTCCTCGGGCCTAATAAAGGTCTTCCGTACCAAGACTTCATACGTGGTGGAGGTGCTCTTAGATCCCTCGTCATCCTCTCGACCACTCTACCCCCTGGAGCTACGTTCAGGTCGCCGCTTGGGCCAGGTGTCCGGAAATATGTCGCACCAAGAAGAGGTTGGTGCTGCAGCCGTTCCCACTCCGCCACCGCGTGCTGCGCCTTTTCAGGTCATACACAGCCTCCAGCGTGAGCCCCAGTCCTTCGCTGGTATGCGCGGGGAAGATGTGGAGGAATGGCTGGAAGATTTCGAACGTGTCGGCGCTGCTAACCGGTGGGATAACACCTACAAAATCGCTCACGTGTCATTCTACCTCACGGGTGTCCGAAAGACGTGGTTCCTCAACCACTTCATCGACATCCCCGACTGGTCAGCCTTCAAAGATCAGCTTCGCCCAGTCTTTGGCACCCCGGCTGTTTGTTCAGCTCTCGCTAAGAAAGCTCTCGCGAAGCGGAAACAGCACATCGGGGAGTCGTATACATCCTACATCGGGGATGTCCTTTCACTTTGCCGCCGGGTTGACACCCCAATGACAGAGTCAGACAAGGTACGCCAGCTTCTTAAGGGGATTGCACCAGTCACATTCAGTGGCCTTGCAATCCAGAATCCAGCTACCATTGCTGACGTTGCGACAACCTGTCAGCGCCTCAAAGAACTTGAGTCTATGCGCCTACAACCGGACAGTGATGCGGCCCGTATTACGGCGGATCCAAACCTACGAGACATAATAACGGTAATTATACGCGAAGAATTAGAACCAATGGAATTCACAATATCTTCAGTGTGTCCCATTCAGTCTTCTTCAATGTCATTGCGGGATGTCATCGGGGAGGAGCTCACGTCCATGACCCACATGGCCCACCTGCAGCCCACTGTCGCACGAACTCTCCCATCGTTCTTGCGAGGCGTCGCCGCACCATCAGGCACCGTCAGCTTGACGTCGCCGCCACGAACGTACGCGTCGGTTGCTGCCGCACCTACCAGAAGCTTTCCCACGAGCTTTCCATCACCACCGCCTGAGCCATCATCTGTCCCTCTCACTGCTCTCTCTCCCGGTGCATCTAACACAAGCTGCTACCCTACTTATCGATCGACTCGCCCTACGTGCTATTATTGTGGCTATCGTGGTCACATTTCACGTTTTTGCCGCAAGTGCCAGCAAGATGAGCGCCGAGGGTACGACATACGCGAACGAGAATGTACCGCAGGAGCCTTGTACCAGGACGGTCGTTATTCGTCACCACCGCGTCGGTCTCCATCTCCGCCAGCATCCGGTGAACTGCGCAGTAGTCATTGATCAACCCGACGCCATTCACTATCGCCCTACCGTCGTTCCTCTTCTCCACTTCAGCCTGCTTCCCACGCTTCTGATTGGCATCCGGAAAACTAAGCGATGCAATTTTTGGAGGACAGACTGCATTCCAACACAGGACTCCAATTCCTCCAGCGCGCCCTTACAATATGATTGCAGTCACAGTTGAGGGAGTGGACGTTGATGCTTTGGTGGACACTGTGGCTGGGTTTTCTATTATTCGTGCTGATTTGTGTACCCGTCTTCGAAAAGTCAGGACGCCTTATGATGGAGCAACACTGGTTACAGCCCAGGGAACAATGATTCGCCCTTCCGTTCTGTGTACTGCCCGTCTGCTAATCGACGACATTCTTCATCATATACAATTCGCGGTGCTATCCCCGTGCTCCCACGAACTCATTTTAGGCTGGGACTTTCTTTCATCTGCTTCCGCGCCTATTTCTTTTGCACAACGTGTCGTCCATCTTACTGAAACAGACCACTTGCTTATTGACGAAACCTACAGGCTACTTCAACTCATCGCTGCTGTAGACATCGCATTACCCCCGAACGACCATCAATTAGCCACAGTTTTGTCCAACGACATTGACTCTGGTGACATTTTGGTCACTCCATCGCCCCGTGGCCGTAATAAAGGCATAGCTCTCGTATCAGGTGTGGCTCGCTTCAACAATGGATCAGCTGTCCTCGCTGCTACGAACACCACACCAGATAAAATTTTACTGCCGCGGGGCACTACTGTCGCCTGCGTTGCCGATCTGGGGCCTGTGTGCGTCGTGCCTCTTACCCCTGCCTCCTCTAAAGGCCATCCTGGAGATCAAGCTGCTTCCTCGGCCTCTACAGCAACCATCAACACGGACTTGACAGACTCGCAGAAGTAGCAGCTGCTTGATTTATTGCAAAAGCATGTAAACTCTTTTGACGTTCATTCATTCAGCCTGGGTCAGACAACTGCTACAGCACAACGTATTCAGACCAGCGGAACATCCATTGTGCATCGTCGTCCGTACCGCGCCTCCCTAGCCGAACGAAAAATCATAGAGGAAAACGTACACGATATGCTGCAACGGGAGATAATCCGACCCTCAACCAGTCCTTGGTCGTCTCCAGTGGTTCTGGTGCGTAAAAAAGACGGTTCCGTACGATTTTGCGTCGATTACTGAGCACTCAATAAGATCACTAGGAAGGACGTATACCCCATGCCACATATCGACGACGCCCTCGATTCCTTACGAGGTGCTGAATTCTTTTCAAGCCTTGACTTGTGTTCCGGCTATTGGCGAATCCCCATGCACGAAGATGACAAAGAAAAAACTGCGTTTGCAACCCCGGACGGCCTATACGAATTCAATGTTATGCCGTTCGGTCCATGCAGTGCGGCCGCAACTTTGGAGCGATTGATTGACACCATGCTGCGTGGCCTGAATTGAAAGACTTGTCTTTGTTACCTCGATGACATTGTTGTCTTTACATCGACGTTTCCTCAACATCTGCAACGCTTGGACGAGGTCCTCACTTGCCTTGCGGGCGCTGGTCTTCAAATAACACCAAGAAGTGACAATTCGCCAGCAGATCTATCAAGGTCGTCGGTCATGTTGTGAGCAGGGACGGACATCGTCCAGACCGCGAGAAAACTGCTGTGGTGCTTCGCTTCCCTCGCCCTGACAAGCCGACAGATTTGCGAAGTTTCGTTGGTCTCGCCTCTTACTTTCGACGATTCATACAAAACTTTGCCTCCATAGCCGCACCACACCATAAGCTACTTGCTTCTTGTGCACCCTTTCAGTGGTCTCACTTGTTCTTGGTCAGTGGTTTCAGTAGCATCATCATCTTGGTTCTTTCATCTCAGCTGTCGGCTGCCGGTTCCTCGGGCCTAATAAAGGTCTTCCAAACCAAGACTTCAGAATATAGATAGATAGATAGATAGATAGATAGATAGATAGATAGATAGATAGATAGATAGATAGATAGATAGATAGATAGATAGATAGATAGATGTCTCCCTAGAAACGACGAGAACACACATGGGCGATTTGAATGCGTGAGCGTCAAGCAAAACCCAACATCGGTAGCGTCGAACCTACGAAGGCATAGAATAAATGTCAGTGTTAAGAAAAACCTCACATATGCAGCGTTCACTTCCCGACGAATGCAAATTATAAATTTTAGGGTCCCAGCAGGAATCGAACGTGAGCATTCCGCGTGGCAGTCAAGCATTCTGCCGCAGAGCAACACCAGGTCTCGGAACTACTTTTCAAACAGACGCTAATCTTTGTGAAACGTCAATGGTGGTTGCAGCGCTGTTTACCCGGTACAGCCATCACGTTGAGTTACACACATTGTAGATAGGTGTCATGCACTGAAGTTGATTTATGAGCAATGTCCAGGGCCAGCATCATCGCGAATATCAGCACTTCATATCAGCTTCTAGTGTTGCTAATACGCATGTTCCAGTTGACATTTTTGCGCAAGTGCGAACAACTGGTTATATAAACATCTGCAACTCTTCAACATTTGTGTATGCCTGCAACATTTTTACATATATTTAGCGTCCAATGATGACGTATCGCTCAATTGCAACATGGTCGCCTTCTCTCTGCGTGGCCCCGCCGCGGTGGTCTAGTGGCTAAGGTACTCGGCTGCTGACCCGCACGTCGCGGGTTCGAATCCCGGCTGCGGCGGCTGCATTTCCGATGGAAGCGGAAATGTTGTAGGCCCGTGTGCTCAGATTTGGGTGCACGTTAAAGAACCCCAGGTGGTCGAAATTTCCGAAGCCCTCCACTACGGCGTCTCTCATAATCATATGGTGGTTTTGGGACGTTAAACCCCACATATCAATTCTCTCCGCGTGCTTCGCATATCATCGATTCTCATGTACATGGCACCTGCCGAATTTTTAGTGTCATTTCATGACATGTTGCTCAAAAGAAATATCAATATGGTAGGCTTCCTTCCACGTTCTTCGCATATCGTCGATTCTCGGGTACGGCCCCGCCGCGGTGGTCTAGTGGCTAAGGTACTCGGCTGCTGACCCGCAGGGCGCGGGTTCGAATCCCGGCTGCGGCGGCTGCATTTCCGATGGAGGCGGAAATGTTGTAGGCCCGTGTACTCAGTTTTGGGTGCACGTTAAAGAACCCCAGGTGGTCTAAATTTCCGGAGCCCTCCACTACGGCGTTTCTCATAATCTTATAGTGGTTTTTGGACGTTAAACCCCATATATCAATCAATTCTCGGGTACGTGTGATCTGCTGAATTTTTTCGACACTGCGTAGTTTGTTGCACGAAAACGCGTTTATGATGTATGAGGCATAATGAGGGGGAGCAGATTTATTGAAATATATGTACGCAGACTAGGTTGCGCCAGACTCCAACAGCGGCAACTGCATTGACAACCCCGCTTCACGCAACTTGTCCGTTCATTTGCTTGCTTATTCATTATTTATTTTCTTTGTAAACATTGTTTACAATCGACGCGGAAAACTAAGTGATGCAGTTCCCAAGGCAAGAACTGCGTCCTTGTCGCAATGCACAAGCCGTCTTTGTTGGCTGTCAATTGTAATTAATGTCATTCTTGAAGGTGTACCTGTATTCGCCCTTATTGATACTGGTGCCGCCATATCTGTCATTGTCAAAAAAGTTTGCCGTTCAATTGGAAAAGTGACAATGCCTTACTAGGGTTCGTATCTTCATACCGCCACTGCACAGCCTGTGGAGCCTGTGTCCGCGTGTAAGGCCACACTTACAATTCAAGGAGTGCCCTAAACAGTGCAAATCGTAGTACTCCCGCACTGTTCTCACGACATCATTTTAGGCTGGGATTTTCTCTCCCATCACCAAGCCGTCATTGATTGTGGCCGTGGCGAAGTCGTCTTTTGTCCCCTTGGTGATGCTTTACCTGCGGACGATCGTCCTTCCTACGCAAAGTTGGTAATTTGTGACGACACCCAGACCCCTCCACGTTCGCACCTGTATCGTGTTGCACCATCGTCGACGATACCGCATTTTCACGCCTTCCACTGCTTTCGTTATTCGCCAGCTATCACCGCTCGCAACCGCTGTCATTACTTTTCAAGGTGGTGTGACTGACGCACCTGTGAGGAATCTGTTCCCATTCACGATTACGCCGCTTCGGGGCGAATGTATCGGCTCAATCGTATCATTCGAAACCATCCCTACACTTGACAATCCTGGCTCATCGGAAGTCAGCGCCCTCGCCTGTAATTACGGGAATTCCTCTGCCGACATTTTCAACTGTGTCATCGACGAAGGCCTAAACCCACAACAAAGGTGTGAGCTTTTCAGCCTCTTTGACAAGTTTAAGCTATCTTTTGACAGTCGCAGCTCTGCCTTAGGTCTAACATCTACTGTATGCCACCAGATCGACACAGGCAATCACCCACCACTACGGCAGCGACCATACCGTGTTTCACCGACTGAACGCCATGGCATCGATGAAAAAATAGGTGACATGCTAAAGCGTGGCGTCGTTCGACTCTCAAACAGTCCTTGGGCGTCACCTGTTGTTTTAGTTAAAAAACAAGGATGGCGCGATACGCTTCTGCGTAGATTATCGTCGCGTAAACAAAATAGCAAGAAAGAATCTTTATATTTGCCTCCGATCGATGACGCTCTCGGCTCTTTACAAAACGCAGAGTTTTTTCCTCCTTTCTTACGCTCTGGGTATTGGCAAGTGGCCAAAAACTGCCTTGGTTACACTAGAAAACTTATACAAATTGTGATGCCATTCAGCCTTTGCGATGCGCCGGCAACATTTGAGCACATGATGAACACTATCCTACGAGGCCTCTATTGATGATGTGGTGGTATTCTCGCCCGATTTTCCCACGCACCTTTATCGCTTGGAACAAATTCTACGCTGTCTTTCTGCAGCAGGCCTCCAGCTAAACGTGAAGAAGTGTCACTTGGAGCACTCAAGCTGACCATTCTTGGACACGACGTGTCGAAGGATTGCGTTCTCTCTGACACCGCTAAGCTACGTGCTGCTAGCGAGTTCCCGAGGCCCGCGTCTCTCAAGGAGCTGCGTACCTTTATTGGGCTTTGCTCATACTTCCGCCGTTTCTTCCGTGATTTCGCCTCTATCATGGCACCTCTGACAGACCTACTTCAGGGAGACTGCAAGCTATCTGAGTGGTCTCCAGCCTGCGGCAGTGCCTTGGCGACGCTCCATGAACTGCTTACAACACCACCCACACTGGGTCATTCCGATTCAAGCACTCCCGCAGAAATGCACACGATGCTAGCGGTGCCGGTCTTGGCGCTGTCCCCGCCCAAAGAAAGCATGGTTACCAAGAATATGTTGTTTTCTATGTGAGCCGCACTCTTACAAGAACAGAAGCAAATTATTCGGTAACTGAGAAAGAATGCTTAGCGATTATCTGGGCTATCACAAAATTTCGGCATTTATCTGTACGGCCGCCATTTCGATGTTGTTACAGATCACCACGCGCTCTGCTGGTTATCCTCACTCATGGATCCTTCCGGACGCTTGGCATCATGAGCTTTACGACTCCAAAAGTACAACATCCGTGTCATTTATCGCTCATGCGAAAAGCATGCCGATGCCGATGTCCTTTCACGTTCACCTGTTTCTACTGATATTGCAAGTTTCTCCACCCAAGACAACTTACTTCCACTATCAGGACCAATCGACATAACTTCGGAGCAGAGCAAGGATTTGTGGATCGCGTCTCTGATAGATTAGCTATCTGAAACACTCCTCCACCTGCCATCTTGACTGCTACACCAGCATGCTTCTCTCTTCACTATCCATGATGGAATACTTTATCGCCGCAACTACCGCACTGATGGCCGCAAATGGCTATTCGTCATACCCAGGCATCCTCGTGCCAGCATATGTGCTGCTTTTCGTGCCGATCCGCAGTGTGCACACGCCGGCTTGTTTAAAACCTACACCAGGATACGTTTTCGGTTTAATTGACGCGGCATGTACACATTCGTTCAAAAGTACATTTGATCTTGCACAGAGTTCCAACGCCGCAAGCACGATCCTAGCCGTCCTACTGCACCAATGCAGCCGTTACCATGCCCAGTGTGACCATTTAACCGGGACGGAATAGACCTTTATAGTCCTATGTCATATACATCAGTTAAAAACTGCCAGATTATTGTAGCGATCGACCATCTTACGAGATATGCAGAAACGGCCGCTCTACCTGCTGCGACTACACGCGACATTGCGTCATTTTTGCTGCAACGTTTTGTTTTGCGTCACGGCGCTCCACGTGAACCTTTGAGCGACCGAGGCCTCATCTTTCTCGTGGATGTTATTCGAAAACTTCTTGCTGAATGTCATGTGACGCACCGCTGTACTACCGCATACCGCCCACAAACAAACGATTTGACCGAACGTTTCAACCGCCCTCTTGGCGACATGCTTTTTGAGTATGTAGCCGCCGAACGCACCAACTGGGATCTTATCCTTCCCTACGTAGCGTACGCTTACAACACAGGACTTCAAGTGACGACAGGCTTTTTTCCCTTCTTGTTACTCTATAGTCAAGAGCCATCATCTTCAATCGACACCATTCTCTCCTACCGACCCGACTCATCCGAAAGCACACCAGTTTTCGAAGCCGCTCGGTATGCGGAAGAATGTAAGCAATTAGCTCGCACCTTTACGACACAACAGCAAGGGCTGCGAAAATTTCGTCACGACGATGGACAGTCCCACTATCAGTTTTCACCCAACTCTCTTGTTTGGCTGTGGGTGCTTTCCACGACTGCGCCTGGTACCTCTTGGCAAACACCTCGTCAGTGCTAGGCACGAGATGCTCGGCCCGGATGTTGTTGCTGCTTTCGCTGGCTAGGCCTACGCTCCTACCTGGTCTCAAATAACAGTTCTGGCTGTCTCAGTTCTTTATTATAGAGGGAAATTGGTTAATGACTGTTTTCGAGGGTGTGGCTCCTGCTGCTTTTGGTGTGCTGCTTGTAGCGCAGTAGAGCCGGCCAACAATGTGCACGGAAATACTGACGTGAGACGGACCGGTTTGTCCACTTGTTGAGGCGGGTAGTTAGAAGTGCGCTATTTGTTGCGGACCAACAAAACGCAATTTTATTTCAAAATAGGCCCTTCCTTGGCACAAAAGTAACACTACGAGGTTTCTGGACCACCATTTGAACAATCGACGTTTACTTAATAGTTGACTTTAGTGTCTTTTCAACACATGCCTAGTTTACATAATTTCTTTTTTGAAGACAATAATAAATCTCTAGAAAAACAGTGAGAAGCAAGAAGGGAATGTGAGCGTCTCTTTTCCGTTTTGCTCCGGTAAATTGCAACGAGATGCGGAGTTGATGTATTGGCGTTTCGGATGCGTTCGTGTCTCCGCGGTGAGCCCATCGAGTGGACGACAGCCGTGAAACGCTCCTTAGCGTTTGCGCACTCACTGTGCTCTTTTATTGTACCGCTTCTAAGCCAGCGTTTCCAAACCAATCCACAGAAACAGGCAGTAAACATGAAAACACCTCTGGTCAACAGCAGCAATAAAAACGCCGCTTGCGTGCATGATGGTTGGGCTTGTTTCAGAACGTCATGCGCATGTGAACTCTTGGTCGTATGCCGGAGAGGGTCGAAAAGAGAATTGGCTTGCGAAGGCTAGGCGAAGAAGCGGCGATGGTTTCAGGCTCGCCTGATCTCATCCTCGTTTCGCAACGCTTTAAAAAAAGCAGTTTTCCCAGCTTGTAATGAACCCATTGAAAACATTTTTACGTAAATATGTTCTTCATCGGACACCTAACAACTTCCACGGTTTAACTGAAATTCGCTATGAGGCCTGGTGAGTGGCTTACGCAATCACTAGCCAAGCTTTAGTCTTGGTGTATACCTCAACCGTGCCGCGAGGGAACGAACGCTTGTGCGTGCAACCCTGGCCGTTTCAAACTATCGCAGAATGTCTGCTACAAAAACAAGTGCGCAGTGCCAACTGCGCTCTAATTGTTACTTTTTCGAATTAGCAAAGAGCCTTCACGCGCGCGTAAAGCAACGCGCAAACGTAAGTTTCAGCGCCCTGTAATAGCTGTGCCTTTCGAACACCCACTTTTGCGCGTTTCACATGTTCAGACGGCTGGCACGATTCTCCGCCTTTACCACATATTATTGCGCGGATTGGAAAATTACTTCTACTACACGAACAAAAAAGGTGTAAACATAAGGCCTCACTTTTTTGGCTGGATAAAATAATAATGAGACCACCTACTACACAGTTTAAACATTGTTTTTCAGAGTCAGTTTTAGTTTTTGGTGTGCTTCTGTGGTATAACACCTCATTTCCACGCAAAAACAGCCTGGGTTTAATTTTTACTCGTACATAAACTTCTTCTTTTAATTTATTGACACGTTCTTTTATTTTTTTGTCACGTGTAAGATTATGTTTTCTCGCTCACAACCGTAGACGCTGGCAGTGACGCCGACACCTGACTATCTTTGAAACGAGCTCGTTAAAGGTGTCACGTTCAAATAATATACAGTTCCTAAAAATTGTAATTATAATATAGGTGAAGGTGCAGTCATTATTCCAACAACTTAATTTGAGAGCATGATCGAACCACACGCTGAATGGTAGTTTTGCCATCCAGCAAAAATAACCCGGAAAAGTGACCAGACGATCAAAACAATTTGGGACCATGTCACTATAAAACTCTCAAAGCAGGCGTAGTGAAGGGAATCATTCGCATGCCATCATTTAATATTCATCGGGGTGTGAACCAAATATTTTTGATAGTGAGAGACCTCCAAAAAATCCGGTGCTATTCAAAAGGTGGTACCATAGTTAACGTCGCATAGATAAAAAGCTCACTGCCAATCGCAAAGTCTATGACGTTCAATGTGAGAATTTCGGCTACGTGACACACTACCCTAGTGGTTTGCTGAACTAGCAGTTTTGATGTCATGCGGAAAGTGGAAGCTTGCACCCGCTACTCATCCGCGTTTGTTCCCAGCGATTTCACCCCATATTTCGAAGCCAGTGTGTTCATAATTAAGGCGCCGATAACCCCCCCCCCCCCCGCCTCAGAATGTATGGCACCCCTCAAATGCTCAGTGCCCAGTTTGGAAGAGCCGCAAGAAGTAGAACAGCAAGACAAAAGGCAAGTGACGAGCAATGATCTTGATACTTAGAGATGCATCACAGTGACATCCAATCAATTGTCAACTGTCTGACTGCGTTAAGAGAAATGGATAATTTTGCTTCATCATATATTTCTCCTATTAACTAACACAAACGTAATTGGTCGTACTTTGCCAGTGACCAGGTTTTGGTATATTTCCCTAATATTACAGCAATAGATATTTTTCTCAATCGAGCGTTTTCATTTCTGAACCTCATATCAGGTAACAGTGGCACATCTCGATGTCACTTCTCGGTGCAGCGAAGTGCACCAAGAAGTAGCTCACCAAGAGTGCACTGCATCTATGGGTCCCTTCGTAAGAAAAAAATGATTATGTCAAAACTTGCAAAGGAGGCCTGCAGCATCTGTCACAAGTGCCCCTGGAGCAGGTGCGCCGAAACCACATCAAAGTGCACTAATTCAGATTAGGTGTTTTCAAGAAGGCTGCTTAGATTATCTCTACGTGGCCTTCTTTCTACATTAAAAGCAATACAGAAAACTGTCGAGAGGCTTTTCAGGAATACCCCCCGGTTGATGACCTCTTTTGGATTGTGCTTCAAGATTTTGAATGGTGTTTATTGCTTCTTTTGAATTATATTTCTCATCATGATAACATGATGGTTATGTTTTAAATTGTGATAAGAATAACCGCTTTTTTTCTGCAAGAAAACCAATGACGAGCTTTCCGAAAAGGTAGAATATGCGAGAAAAGAGGTGAAGTTGCGGTAACATTTTCCACTCTGCTATCAATTGATAGCCAACGAGAAGACTAGTCTGATTAACAGTGTGAAGCATGGGTACTGCTTCTTCAAGAAAACTCATTGTTTGGTAACAAGCAGAAACACTGAGTACTACTTTGTTTAGAGATTTTTCATATTCCAGTTAGTCAATTTGTTTGAGGCTTTTACAGACGTGTTGGGCCGCTTTTCGTCTGGGCAAGATGACAAAGGTTAAAGTGGTAGTGGTCGTGATGAAATTTCACACTGAAAATGCTCATTCACGCTGAATTTCCTGAACATGGACGCGCCACCGAATGCAGACAGTGCAAATATAGGCATAGCATCAATATTTAGCCAAGTTGCAATGAGACACATAATCTGGCCTATCTATACAGGAGACCTTGTGTGTATCCGCATAAACAATCCACAAACGCGCGCGAGAATGTTTACTGAAAGCGCGTGGTGAATGGTGAAGTTCGACTACAGTGAAACAGGAAAGCCGGCGCGAGGAACAGCGCAGCGAATCGCCACGATACGCCGCCATACCAGACGATGCGACGAGTGCAGCGCGAGATCAGACTGCAGCGCCGCTAGTTTTCGCGACCGCTGTTCGGCACATCCTCCTCCGCTGGCGAAGATACGGAGCTTTGAAACTGAGTTTGTTCCATACAACAAAAGCTTCAGTATTAACCTAAGAATAAATATAAGCTCCACCCACGAGGCCTCATTGTCCTTCTTTTCCATGCCTCCGCCCAACGAAAGAAGCAGTTTTCCAACAGTGACCATAATTTTCGCGCATACAACTTTTATCATATAATTCTTGATTTGTATCGAAATACAGAATGGGAAGCTCGATAATTAAACTTGAGAAGGCGCGGACAGCCTAGTCAGCTTTGCAATACATCTGTTGTTGAAATCGCAAACCCCAATGCGCTTATGTTCATGTCCACGAAGAAGCAACGCACATTCTCAAAGGCGACATTTCTGCGTGGTACCTATAGTAGTACTAAAACAAACAATGTCACAATAAAATGGAAGCTTTAAAAAAATATTCCTATGTGCTTTCAAAAAATGACAAAGGTGCTAAATCAAATTTTAAAAGGTCGTTTGCAATTGTCATGTGTTTTACAAAACTTTCTCTAACAGGTTTCTTCGCTATCTGCAGTAACTATGGCAACTGTGACTAAAAACGAAGAATGGAGAAGTGATCTTAGATTGGATTCGTGAATTTGGGATCTTGCGCTTCCGTAAATACCGAATATGCGTCTCGCGTTCCAGTTCTTGACATTGTGTTTGAAGAAAACACCAATGTCTCATTTGACATCTTCTTTGAACAAAATGAAAGCGCGTAGCGCACACTATCTTCAACAGTGGAAGTCATTGCATACATTCTTGTTATTGCCAAGATGATGTACGTGGCTAAATGGTGGTGACTAAAAGCTGTAGGTGAATTTTTGTATTTTGGGGGACAAACTTGCACTCAATGATTCGCCATCACCCCGTCAGCTCTTGAATATTCAGCTTTTTCAAAGCGGGCTCCAATTTTGCTGCAACAGGGGCCGCTACCTTCAATTGATATGTCTGCGCAAAGGTGTGTCTGGCAGGCGAGGGGGTTTTCTCTCTCCGGGAAATGTGAGTGATTTATGTGCCAGACTTTCCTTTCACAGAGGAGTGCAATGTATCCATCTTTTCTATCACGGGGCTTTAATTTAATATAAACAAGTTATATCTATGTGTAATACTTGCACGCGCAATACAGTCAATATAAAAAATATACAGAAAGTAAGACTTCCAATTATAATATCTTTGAGGAAGATACAATGTCTTGAAAAACGAAATGCTTCTCTTTTTTTGTTCAACAATAGTTTTAGCAGTGTCGCTTCAGTGACGATCACGATGAATGTAACTGATCGTGATTGATCTTGATCGCCACGCCGATAACGATCGATGAAGCAATATTACATAGCTCGCGTCAATTTCCGGTTTGAAGAGCCTGGCAAGGTGTTTTTCATGTAAGGCGTTTGTACTTTGAGCGTGAGAAAAGCGCTTCCGCAACGAACTCTTCAATCTGGCACGTAGTTATGAGCCGGTGCCGAGAGATTTCGTTGAAGTGATGCAGCTGTGCCAATTGACACACGTTAAAATAATTACACACACACACACGATTACTAGAATTCGCTTTATGATGCATAAACCTGTGCATATTCTCCCAACCTGGTTTGTTTACTCTCGTACTGTGTCACTCCGCCAGGTCCTCTCAGTCACTTTTTTCTTATACCTCGCACGCACTTAAAACACTCATATGGGTGCACAACACAGGACGTATCGCAAAAGATAACCAAGATTCCCCATTGTGGTACCAAAGTGACAGACTCACTCAAGCACATGGGGCAACGCTGATACTACACCTTTTGCGGGTGGTAAATGACAGACGCGCACATTCCACAGAACACACACGTCCATATTCACACTTCACCTTCACCTTACTGCACACGAATGACCATGACGACAATCGTAGAGAGGGCTCATCCTAGCGATGCAGAGAATAGACGCTGTTTTGCTGTTTCACGCTGCCGAACCGACGAAACGCGGTGAAGCTCTGCTGCTTCGATGCACATGAAACGCTGCGAAATCATAAACGCCAGCTTCGATTTAGGGCCTACAAAGATGATGCTGAGGGCAAGTGGATGAAACAAACCCTTTTGGCGATTGATTGATTGATTTGTGGGGTTTAACGTCCCGAAACCACCATTTGATTACGAGACGCCGTAGTGGAGGGCTGCGGAAATTTTGACCACCTGGGGTTCTTTAACGTGCACCCAAATCTGAGTACACGGGCCTAAAACATTTCCGCCTCCATCGGAAATGCAGCCGGCGCAGCCGGGAATCAAACCCGCGACCTGCGGGTCAGCAGCCGAGTACCTTAGCCACTAGACCACCGCGGCCGGGCTCTTTTTGTCGAAGGAAAACTCGGCAGATACCTCATACCTGGGAATAAACGTTATGGGAAGCATGCGCAGGTAAAGTGACCGTGTTGCAATTTATATTGAGTGACAAATCATAATATGACGCTAAATATGCGTACAAATGTTGCACGCACAGACATATGTTGAAAGTTGCAGATGTTCATAAAACCAGTTGTTTGCACTTGCGCAACGATGCCAACTGGAACATGCGTATTAGCAACACCAGAAGCTGATATGAAGTGCTGATGCTCGCGAGGTTGCCCCTGGACACTGGTACATATACCAACTTTAGCGCATGGCAACTAACCACAATTGACGTTAACCCGACGTGACGGTTGTATTAAAGGAGTACATTTGTGATGTTTTTAGCGGCCAAGCTCCTTAAATCGGCACCCGTTCATCCTTCGTAGTAGTAGTAGTAGTAGTAGTAGTAGTAGTAGTAGTAGTAGTAGTAGTAGTAGTAGTAGTAGTAGTAGTAGTAGTAGTAGTAGTCGTAGTGTGTAACCAGTCATATTTTGACCTCAAAGCTTGTGTCGGTGGGAGATTTCTTCTGTGCATTGTTGAACAATAAGAAAAATCGCAGCGTGCGCGTTAACTAAAAGCCGAATTCTCCTGTCTCTCACGACCCCTTAGCAGCCATCGGCATGTACATTGAGCACTATCTGACAAGAAAGGGTTGCTACGTTATACTCGCTGGGTGTAACCTCCTTGGTTTTAGAAAGGTTTAGTGAGTGTTGGGCCGCAGTGCCATGAATACAGTGAACTAGTATATACAATGAATTCGAGGTGGTTAAAGGGGGAAGCAGGCATGAAGCGCAAGCCGTAAAAACGTGTGCGTGTGCCTCCACTCGTTCAGCCCTTGAAATGTCCGCTGGATGACGGTGCTTCTATCAGAGGAATATGTGATGAAAAGATGCGAGATGGTAGTACTTGCAGTGTTGATTAGATACATGGATGGACGCATGAACGGACGCAGGGCCGGACGCACGAACAGACGCACGCACGGACGAGTGGATGGATGCATGGACGGGCGGATGGACGCACGGGTGGCCATACAGATGCACGCATGGACGGACGGAAGCAAGAACGAATAGACGGACGGATGCTTCGCCCCACTCTCCATCATTCACTCCGTGGAATTGCTGTCATTTTTTTTATTCTTAGCTTGTCACCGACTATAGCTGTGTTGAGCAGCACGATCGGCCTGCTGCTTCTTGTCGACAGCATGCTCGGCGCCCTGTGCGCTGTCCGAAAACCCACCGCGGCTGTCACAATTCAGTGATTGGTTATCATGAGTGCACTTCGATCCTTCACACCGTTTCACCCACGTTGCCGGCGCGGGCTCTTCAGCAGCTGTCCACGGGTCCACCTGTGGGCACCTCTGTAGACCACGTCTGCTCGAACCGGCGGGTGCGCTCTTCAATGATCCCGCCACGTCGTCGTGGGACACAGGTGTCTAAGACCGCAGCTACCCACCGCTTTTATATCCGTCCGCTGCGTTTCTACCAGTGTCGCCGGCTAGAGACTCACTGGTCGCTGATAGTCCTTTTCTGTATACAACTTGGACTGCTCATGGACCTTCTCGTTCCTCGAACCCAGCCCGCTTGTATATTCGCTCTCATTGTTTTCATTCCGAGTTCACGACTGTGGGAAGGGAGGGAGAGGAGTAATCTGTAGCGTTATCATCGTCGTCATTCATCTTTATTATCACTTAGTAGCCACAACGCCTCTCGCGCAGCTTGAGCTCTGCATGAACGAGTTCAGGCGCCTGGCGTGTCCAACAATGGCAGTCACTGCCATTCCACTTCACCAGAAGAATAAAGTGAAGAGATCAGCACTGCCCCATTGGCCGCCTTCGACGTCATCTCACGTCTCGCTTCTCTCGTCTCGCTATAGTAAGAGTAGTATCAAGTTGACATTGCTTCTTGGGAGAAGTAACAGCTCCATGTTGGGACGTTAAACCCCACAAATCAACAGCTCCATGTGTCAATATAAACTATGTTTGCAACATAATATAGCCAGAGCGAGCGCTTGCTCCGATCGTGTGGGTATAATTTTTATTTATGTATTTTACATGCTTCCAACCAGGTCGTACCCCAGTCTTCGTTCCCCTAGCCAGTTTATTGAAAACATTGATCCAACATGCCCAAATTGCGGCGCCGTATCTCCATTAGACCACATGCTCTGGCAATGCCCCTCATCACGCGATTCTCGGCACATGACCGAAGAGGAATGAAGCGCTGGGCTCAGAAGCTCAGATCTTGCACATCAACTCTGGGCTGTCCAGAGGGCCCACGACGCGGCGGTGAGGCTCGGCCTAGCGTTCCGGCGTGGGAGCGGCCCGCTGCTCTACCTCCTTGAGGTAGTGTTTCGCAGGACCTCAATAAAGTTATCTGTCTGTCTGTCTGTCTGTCTGTCTGTCTGTCTGTCTGTCTGTCTGTCTGTCTGTCTGTCTGTCTGTCTGTCTGTCTGTGTATTTTACATTGCGTGGAGGTTTGGAGCTAGAAGAGTAAATATACTGTCATGACAAACATTATTTCTCACTCTTTGCTGGAAATACATATGCGCACGAACTGGCGTTCAGGGTACGAGAATAGGAGTTCACTCTCAAAACAACTATGCGGAACCATTATCACTCGCACGCACTAGGTGATATCAGTATAAGAAGGGTAGACCTGCATGAACGCATTGCCCATCCCGCAGTGCGGAACTGCACGGTACTTTCGTGTGCACACAATTATGACACCCACTGAAGTCTTTTCTGGGTGCAATATTCACTGACTTGAACCTTGCAGTTCAAGGCATATTAAGCAGCGTTCTTGTGGGACACAGATGGCATGGGCAAAGATGCCAATGAGCGACGCATGCGCGCGCTCGCAGATACGACCAAGTTGCGCGTTCCTCGATAAGAAAGTGTTCATGAAGGTCTACTTGAGCTGATATTATATTGAGCGCGTGTTCCTGCTGATG
This sequence comes from Rhipicephalus microplus, assembly GCF_043290135.1. NCBI lineage: Eukaryota > Metazoa > Arthropoda > Arachnida > Ixodida > Ixodidae > Rhipicephalus > Rhipicephalus microplus. The sequence continues at coordinate 101,566,755 of NC_134700.1, read as the reverse complement.
GTGCCGTATTAAAATTGAGCGTCCGCAGCCGTTGTTAGGCGGCTTTTTCACGAGACCTTCCATTCCACGCCGTGGTGAGTGCACAAAAAAATTATCGTGTATTTCGCAGGTTTTTGATCTCTTACACTAAAAATGTTTGGACACCACTTTAAGTACAACAACGCAGTCATATTTGGCGAATTTTATGAACCAGAGTTTCTGGTAAGCAATAATTCACTCGTTTAGTCAATCTGTTTGCAGATACGTGTTGATTTGCTTCGACTCACGAGAAAAGGAAAAAAGCAAGATGCAAAAATATAGTTGCCGGTTACTGAAGAGCGTTTTGGTCGTATAATGTGTACCAATTCAATCGATCGATTTGTGGGGTTTAACGCCCCAAAACCACTATATGATTATGAGAGACGCCGTAGTGGAGGGCTCCGGAAATTTTGACCACCTGGGGTTCTTTAACGTGCGCCCAAATCTGAGAACACGGGCCTACAACATTTCCGCCTCCATCGGAAATGCAGCCGCCGCAGCCGGGAATCGAACCCGCGACCTGCGGGTCAGCAGCCGAGTACCTTAGCCACTAGACCACCGCGGCCAATCCAATGGGTTTCAGCGAGCCACGACAACAGTGTAATGCTGTATTAAGAAATGGTTATATATTTGTCTTTGTTTCTATAGACAAATTCCACTGTACTTACGTCAAAAGAATGCGGTGGCGCTTTCTTGGTAGGCAAAAGAGGCTCTGCCTACCGTGGTTCCTGCTGGCTTTTCAATGGTGCATGTGGTGTTCTCAGCCTAGGAGCGAGAAGAAAAAAAAACAGTATGCTGATGAACTGCACCGCGGTTGGATGTAAGTCACGTTTCACAACTTAGTTTTGTTTGTTGGCGCACATCGCAGCCCTCGGCGCTTATGAACTTCACAACGCTTACGGCGTCTCGCGTCGTTTTGTTGGCACATATCGCAGCCATCAGCGCTCACGGCGGAAATTACGTGCGGACGTTGTTATAATTTTAATCATACTGTTGAAATCGGCCTACCTGTGTGTACAAACTTGCAGTGGATCTTTATTAATCAGAACTGTATCGCTGCTTGAAGCACTGACGAGTATTGCTGTATAAAACAGAGCTGCTAAAATTTCTTCTCGCCCCACTGTCCAGATATATGCGGTTGCATTTTACAGCGAAAGCTGTTATGAGATCACAACTCGGGTTTCGCACAGCGCTGTAGTTGTCCTCAGCTGCCGCCGCTGGTTTCCGTACCACTGTTGCACGAAATAGGAAACAAAAACCTAGTACCAGAAGCACAGTGGGGCTTGAATCCGGGTCCGCTGCGTGTCAGCCCAGTATTCTAAAACTGAGCTAAGCAAGTTTTTGCATGGTATTTAATAAAATATTTGCGCAATAAAGACAAATCAAGCGAACAAAAGTACAATCAAATCGCAAAAATAAGCGCTCAAGCTTTACTCATAAACACTCAATGGCTAACACAGCGTGAGTTCCTCACATGGAGAGTTCTTCACATTGTGTTATGCAAACAAAAAAGGGTTGAGGTCAAGCAGTTCCCTAAGATGGAGTACCAGTTTGGTCTAAAATCTAGCTCATCGTAAATGTTTTTGGGGTGGATAGTCATTTGATTGAAGTGTGTGATTGGAAAGGTGGTGGGCTGTGCATTGTGGTCTTGCATTCGTGTCTTCTACAAGCTGTGCATACCCATGAGGAAAAACATGTCATATGGTACTTCATCAAGCGCTGCTGGTATAAAATAACGTATCCTGTGAGAATTATTGACGAAACGTTTTTTAGGGCTCGCTGAAGGACATTCCAGAACAGTATGGCATCTTTGAAGCTAACAAAGCAATGTTTAATTGATTCCGGCACATCGTGTAGACGGCAGTTAAACGACGGAAGAAAAATACCCTTTCTCTTTAACCATGTGTTTACCGCCAATGTTTCAGAGTGGAGTTTATAGAAGAATGTTTGTGAATTCGGTGGAATGTACATTTTGCGCATTCGCTTCAACACATCGTCGCCTGCAAGATTGAATTACAGTGAATGGTACAATGGAGGTGGAAAGAGGGAACTCAGTAGATCCTTATACAGCACCTTGCGCGATACTGTGTACAGGTATTCTACAGAAAAGCGAGCTTTAAGGAACTGAACTGTGAGGTTAACTTCCTGCATGAATCCCCACAAGCATGGGCGTTCGGAGAAGTTTGATGAATCAATTAAATCTGGTAATAATCAACAAGTGTAACGTGCAAGAAGGAACGGATTACAGGATAGGAATTGTCTCGAAAAAAAAAGAATCCTGACACTATTTGCCATAGATAAAGGTGTTTTAATCCTAACCCACCTTCACTAACTGAATTGAATATATTATCCCGACGCATGGGCTCAAAAGTCGAAGACCATATGAAACTAGCGAAAATCCGCTGAAAGCGTTGTATATATAATAATGCGCAATAAATAGGTTGCAATACATAGTAAAGCTTTGTTGCTAAAAAAGTATTGCAAGCTTCAGCTCTCCCAAAGATTGAAAGTCGATAGGAAAAAATGTCTGGGCCTGTTGTTCAAGCTTAGGGACGCATTCCTTCCAGTAATGCACAATGAGTCTATATGCATGCAACGGTACACCGAAGTATGTTGGAGGAGTTTTTGTCCAATTAATTCCTGTAAAGTGGTTCGGTGTGCTACCCCACATGCCAAACCACAGTCCTAAACTTTTGGAGGCATTAACGAGCTCCTGATACTAGGCCAAACTTTTCAATAGTATACACCACATTTTCGACACTTGCCTTATCTGTGCAAAAGAATGCGACATCGTCTGCATAAGCTAATACTTTAACATCACTACCTAATATACTGAAGCCATGAATGCAACTCGACTGCATTATGCTTAAGCACTGTGGTTCCCGATAAAGTGCAAATAGGTGAGGTGACATCGGGCATCCCTACTTTACCGGAGAGCGAATAGAAACAGACTTGGAGAGTAGCCAACATTAGCTTGTTCGATAAGAGAAAAAGGAAGGAATGACGAACACTACCAAAAGCTTTTGCAACGTCTACCTTTAGCGTGCCAGATGTTTTTGAAAAGCATGACAATATTGAAGCACTGTTCGAGCGACATGTATATTGGTTTGTGTAGATCGACCCCTGATCTCACATGTCTGATGAGACCCGATGAGGATCGACAAAGAAAATGGCAACCTACTTGCTAATACTTTTGCAAAAATTTCGTAGTCCACGTTCGACAGCAATGTTGGCCTGTAGCCCTCGATGAAGCGAAGTTTTTTTTGTCAGTTGTTTTCGGTATTAACACAGTGTGACTTTTGCAAAAGGATTGTGGGAGTGTATCCATGTGATATCTCATTTAAAAATATTCGGCTATATAGCACCAAGCGTTTTCCTAAAAGCTTTCTAAAATTTGCCTGAGATTCCATCAGGTCCCGGTGTTTTCAATAAAGGCAAGTTGTGGATTGCTTGCTCAATTTCCTGTATAGTAATGGACCCATTAATGACTGCACAATCATTGTCCTTCAAGGGGTTCACAAGAGAAACAAATCTAGTCTGGAGGTGGGCGTCAGGATCATCAGAAGAAGAGCTAAATAAACTGTTAAAGTACTTTTCGAACGCCAAAGTAATGTCTCTATTATGATTTATAAGCAAATCATTAGAGCACAAGTATGGAATAACTTTAGAAATCGCATGGCGTTGCTCATCAAATAAAGCTCGGCGCATCGGTTGCTCAGAATTTTAGGTGCGCTGGTTACGAGATATAATACGTGCCCCTTGGTAGCGAGCCACATCAAATCTCTGTAGTCAGTGCTTGGGACTTGTTCTAAGCTTCCCTTAGGCAAGCTTAATGTCGGACGATCGTGCAAGTACGACATATGAAGCATTTTAGAGTAGCGAAAGAACAATCAGTCGTTGCACAACGTGAATAATGTAACGAGTGAGTCATCCGATGCTCCAACCCATTACAAAAGCTTGTCCTTGTGCTTTTATAAACTGGGGCGCATACCCACTACAGGTCTAATTCCTCATCGTCACCAGCCACTGCATGAACAATTGGCACAAAATTCCTTGCAAGTATTTAGTGGATACCACGCTTCTAAAAAAATGACGAAAAAAGCTTAGACAAATCTGGATACAATCCAAAAAAAAATTGTTGTTAGCAATGCCGCAGTGGTTGTCAAGCAAGTGTTCTTGCAGCAGTTACCCAATGATTGTTTAGGTGATGCTCTGAAAGGCCGCTCTTCTAGCTTTCGCTGTGACTGGGCTGCTTCTTCTGCGCAGGCCTGGTGTTTTAAATGCGGAGCATTTCTTCGCGAACTTCGGCTACATTGAGCGTATCTATGTATCTATCTATCTAGGCGCTTACGCTTGGGCGCTCTCGTTATTACCCCCTTAACTTAGCGCAAACAAAAATTAGCATGGAAGGGTTTGATGGTTTGACTAATATGATGCACTGGCGAAGACATGAATAATGTCACAAGCCCTTCACGTGCGTCGTCAAACACTTCTCTTGAGACAGTGGCACATAACCACAGGCAGGTACGTGCCACTGGTATGCGGGAATGTGACAAAGGCGATTGCCACTTAGTAGCAATCCAGAAACAAAGAGAACACACATGGGCAATTTTAACGCGCGAGCGTTAAGAAATACCCGACATTAGTAGTGTCGACCCAACAAGTGCAAAGAATAAAAGTCCGGGTCCCAGCTGGAATCGAACCCAAGCACTCTGCGTGGCAATGAAGCATGTTACCACAGAGCTGCGCCAGGTGGCGGAACAACTTGTCAAATTGACGGTAATCTACAATGTCAAAAGGGATTGCAGAAGTGCCTATCCAATTTTTCAAACATTACATATGTACTCTTTGGTACAGCCTTCACGTCGCGTTAACGTCAGTTGTGGTCCATTCCCACGCGCTGAAGTTGATTTATGTAGCAGGGTCTAGGGCCAGCATCCTCGCGAGCATCAGCGCTTCATATGAGCTTCTGGAGTTGCTTATAGGCATGTTCCAGTTGACATCGTTGCGCCAGTGCGAAGAAATTGTTATATAGGCATCTCTAGCTCTTCAACATATATCTGTGCGTGTATAAATTGTTCATTTATTTAGCGTCATTTCTTGACGTGTCGCTCAATAAACAAATTGCAATGCACTCATCTTCCCTCTGCATGCTTCGCATAAAATCGATTCTCGGTACGTAGGATCTGCCAATTTTTTTATTCGAAGCATTTTTAGTGAACTTTGGTGACTTTGAGCCTATCTATCTATCTATCTATCTATCTATCTATCTGTGTGTCCATCTATCTATCTATCTATCAATCTACGACTTTTCGCTCTCCTGGCCACTTCGTTATTGGTATCAATACCAAACTTAATATGACATAACATGACTGTATGAGGGGGATAACTGACTAGTCATAACATGACTACCATGATATGTATGTCATGAATGTCATGATTTACAATTCAGTGTCTTACTGCTCTTGCGGTGGTTTCGTTCACATAACAAGTTGCGAAATGGCTTGGTATGTAATAACTGCACGGTGAACGCAAGTGACAGACGCTAACGTTGAAGTCGTAACATGCCTGTCATGTAAGTCATTAGTCATTGCTACATGCCACGCTCATGGTATTTTCGCAATCCTTTCGCTAGCTTCATATATGCCAATGTGGTGTTACGGGACGTGATTGCACGACGAAGGTGTGTGACTGGTGCAAACGTGATAATCATGAGATGCGTGTCATGTAACAATATGACTATATGCTACGCTCATGGTGCGCTCGTGCTCGTTTTGCTAGCTTAACATGCACCAAGTTTGGTAATACGTCACGCGAACGGATGACATCTGTTCATGACACGTCTAGGCATGATAATCATGACATGTGTGTCATGAAGCATGTCTACATACCACACTGAAGGCGCCAATACACATCGACGTGACCCAGTGCGCGTGCGCGCTGGCGTTCGTTTTATCGAGTCATGCCGGTGACGCCAAACGTCGGCGGTGCCACGTCAGGCGCCGATGTGACTCGCATATGCTCGCAGGCACGTCCCGCGCTGTGTTGCTTTGACGCATGCGCGTTTGAGCACACCCGGCGTCCCTCCGCCACGAAGCTAGGCCGACGTGGTGCTGTCTGGGTAAAGACTTTGGCACGAAATACAGCTTGTCTTATTTCACGCCGGTTGCTGCCGGGCCTCGCCGACAGACGCTGGTCGCACCTTGCGTCAGACTATCGAGTGCTCGCGTTTAACTAGCGTTGCATCGCAGCGCCCAGCGTGCGCACGCGTCAACGCTACGGGCGCTCGTCGCCGTTTTTCTTGCTTCACATATACCAAGTTTGATTTGTGGGGTTTAACGTCCCAAAAACACCATTTGATTACGAGAGTCGCCGTAGTGGGGGGCTCCGGAAATTTTGACCCTGGGGTTCTTTAACGTGCACCCAAATTTGAGCCTATACCAAGTTTAGTTTAGGGTATGTGAATGGACGACAAAGGTATGTGACTGGAGAAAACGTGATTATCACAAAATGCGTGTCAATGTAAAAACATGAATGCATGCCATGCTCATCATGCGCTCGCGGCCATTTCGCCAGGTTTACATATACCAAATTTCGTATTTCACCACGTGAGTAGCCAACGAAGGTAAATAACACGTCTGAACATGATAATAATAATATGCGTGTCATGTAAAACTTGACTTAAGCAACGCTGATTGCGTGCTCGCGGCTGCTTCAGTATTTACGCTTATACCAAGTTCGGTATTACGTGACGTAAACGGACGACGAATGTAAATGGCACGTCCAAACATGATAATCATGGTATGCGGGCCAAGTAAAACTCAACTACTTGCTACGCTCATAGACCGCTCGCGGCCGTTTCGCTTGCTCCACATTGTGAAATTTGCTATCGGGTGACTTGACTAGATGACGAAAGTAAATGACTCGTCCAAACGTAGCAATCTAAGATCGAAGTCATGTACGGCACAATTTACCTCTGCCTCGTAACATTTCACCGATTTTACAGTCAAATATCAACCGTCTTCAATCGTGCTTCGCATAACAATGATTCCCACTAGACTTGGAGTCTACCAATTTTCTTATTTTAGAAATAATTCCCTAGTAAACCGGATATTGTTTCAGAGGAACTTGCGGATGTAGTTGATAAAATGTGTAAATAGAATTTTTTAAGTCCAAACGTTATTCAATCAAAATCTGGGACCATAGTGTATGTAGCTTTCATGCAAAATTCCTAACTTTCTGAAATCACCAGCCACCCTAAAAAATGACGTGTGCTGACACCTAGCCTCTGCTCAAGAGTAACATGACTCACAAAGAGGCCGTCTCAAACCCCTGATCCATACATTCAATCATTGAACACCACCACTGCACCAGTCCAGCGCAGTGACTCTCAAGAACGGGCCCCTGTTCAATGACAAGGGGTGAGGAATAAAGGATTCTCCATTCTTGAAAGACCAACCGAGCTTCCACACAATCCACGTTAAGATACATTATGAGCGGTAACTTCAACACGTATTTCTTGCCGCAGAAGTGGGCCCCAGGAAATGGCGGTCGAGATGACTCTACCACAGCATCTCTATGACACTCCCTTTCGCCAGATACGAGTAAGCTCCTGATTACCGTGCCATATTCGTACATATCAAGTCTGCGATGAATGGCGGCTGCGAGTGCTGCTCACTTCACTGCCAAGAGGCACGGAATCCTGTGGGGAAGTACTATATATTACCTCGCATCAGAAACTTTCTCAAGTTCTTTTGTCGAAGCGAACAAGCTGCACTCCACGCGACAGGCACGCTGTCCAACTTCGGCGCAGAACCTCCCGTAGGTCCCGCCTTTCTCATGTCCTCTTACAGAGAAAGACGCTTGTGCCTTGCACTTTCACGTCCACTTGCACAACTTGAACACAGTCGTGGTTGGGATCAACCTGGGACACACATTCACCGGTAGCGTTTTTGCATACGCTACCTTCCATCATAGACGGACATGCTTATTATGTCGTCATAGCTCTGGTGCTGAGCTCAGTGTTTGAGCACGTATAAAAACTATTGCTTGGTCCATGACACGTGAAGCTCATTTCTGAGTACGAAAATCTTTTTCGGGCAGTGGTAGTACACCCTAAAACGGGCTCACAAAGCCAGAGAATGAAAGATAGCCTGTTATAAGGTTATGCATTTCTCTAATACAGTAGTGAAAACAAAGGAACTCGTAGTAGAAACTAACCTAGGGAACACGCAGGCAATAAGCCAATCTTGGTCCAAACCCGGAAAACGTCATTAGTGACGTTGGGCACAAGGCAGCTAATCATGCTCGTGCTCTTTTCACCCACAATTGTTCTATGCTGGCGAACAGCGTTGGGTCGATGACGATTTGCCGGCGTTTGGCAAATGAGGGCTACTCGATGTTGAACCAATGACGGCTTGCAGGCGTTGTGACGTTGAGAGTTTGAAAGCATCTGTCAGAGATTTGCGTGTCGTATAGAGCCGATGACCGCAAGCCCCTTTTGGGCCTCTTTAGCCTGGCCCACGCTGGTGTGTTAGTGGCCTGGCCGACGTCAGAAGCCACTAGCGTGACCATATGCTGGTACTCCATACGTGATTTTGGTATAAGCATCTGTGAAGTGGCAGAGAGAATTCGCTTATTACATTTATTAAAGCGAAGTGCAGTGAATATTGCCCATGAAATGATGGCATGTATAATAAAGTGCAAATACTTTACTGACATAAATGTGTTGACAACTGGTGGCTGTTTCATGCGATGGATCCACGTATTTTAAGCTCGCCTTTTGAAGTAGTAAAGTGTCTGTGCTATTGTAAATTACGGTTACTCATTGTCATAGCATAAATCAAGGAGAGAATATAAGCTATTCAGCGAGCTATACTTGGTGTCGGAATCATCCATATGGCATTACCAGAACGAGCACACTAATTCATATAGCGGTTTTCTGCAGCCTACGCGAGAAGTACTGAAGGGCCTATTTCTTTATCTGTTTGCTATTTATAGAATTCTGTATTCGTTATATAGATTGCTGAAGTTACGTAAGAAATCTCAAGAGCGAATTTGCCCGTAATAATTACGAGTACTGTTCTTGAATATTCTTTGTTTCACCTTCCCCAATCTACCATATGATCATAACACATGAAGTATATGAAGGTTTCGATGTAGGCAAAAATGCTGTTGGCCGATATGCTCAGATTCGGGTGCATGTTAAAATTCACCAGGTTGTCGAATTTCCAGGCCATTCACTACGCCACGTCTGATAATGGTATAGTGGTTTTTGCGCATTAAACCACACACTCCAATCAGTAAACGTTTATAAAGGGGTCCTGAAATCGGGATCATCCGGAGTTGTGCAAGTTGCACATCAATCTAATTAAAAGGGTCTGCATTTCTCTTCACAGGAAATTAGTAGCCGCAGCCGGGATTCAATACCCTGATCTGTGGGTCAGCAGTCAACCACGATAGCTTTTAGACCATCACTACGGGTGAAAAAACTGATAGTAGACGCCCACACATGATGTTCGGGCAATGCAACACATAAATAGGATGCTCGAGGCCTGATCTATACATGCATATATAGGTCAAGATTGTTTCGGTAATGTTCGTCTTGACTGCATCTTAATACCTTTACGTCAAGATGGCTTGAATTATTTGAGCGGTCAAGTCCGCATCTGTGTCGCTGGCGAAGACTTCTTGAATTCTCAACCGGGCAATTTAACTGAGTGAAGGAAGACAAGATGATACTTCAGCATCGCCGATGATGTCCAACAATTTATTCTGTAAAGCTGACTTTCGGAGTGGCAACAACGCAGGAGGAAAACTACAATTATGCTTGTGAGAGCCATCGGATGACTATCCTTACAGCCGGACATCCGTGTACACAACAGAATGACACTAAGGTGTCCATTGTTGTGAGAGAAAAGAATTGGCTACGCCGCTTTGGAGAAAGCACGTTGGAACGGCGGCAAACTCGGTGAAACGCAGCTGGCGAAAGCCATCGGCTAAGTTTATACTGGCGGAAGACGGCGGCAATGTGGGCTCAATATTGGCTGCTGAAAGCCATCGCCGAAGCACCTATTGGCAGAAGATGGCTAGATGGCGGCAAACTCAGCCCAATGTTACCAGTGAAAGCGGTCACATAACCGGATATCGGCGAACGTATGGTTAGGGTGGGCGAAATTGGGAGGTGTGACAAGCGTGCACGGAAACCGGTCCCCAAAGTACAGCGATGCCGCATGAGGTGCTGTACGCAGGGGCACGTGAGGCGCTGTACAGGCTGGTAAGCAGATAGCAAAGGAAATACTACGGACGTGGGTGGAGATTGATGGGATTTCGTAAACGAAACGTGTTGGAGGACGATCTGTTTCTTTAATGCATATTAGTGAAATAGCGGGAAGAGAACACTGGCTCCTGTGGCTGGCATTTCTGGATATCCAGGGAGCTTATGTTAGTGTCATTTAAGAAGATGTTGTCATTGTGAAGAATACTGAACACACACCAGTTGTGGAAGATGGAAACACTAATCTTCAAAGAATATTTTTAAAGGTGCCACGTAGTTTACCTACGTACAGACCTACTGGAAGGCCGAGGAACGCCAGAAGAGCGAGGAACGTCAACAGGCCGAAAATACAAAACAAGCGCAAGCTCGGGGCGCGCGTGTGCACCAACTCTGTGGCTTGCCGTTTTTTGCTGCTTCGTCGTCGTTCGCATAGTTCCCTACATTGGCCCCCGGTGAATAGCGTAGCCAACCTGGCGACTTAAGGCGTAGTCATTATAGCGGGGTCGTAATACGGCTTCAGGCGACTCACATGCACAATTTCTTGGCCACGATGACGTAAGGCATCAGACTGTGTCAAAGGCTCAATCTCATAATTGACTGGTGACGTATGGGCGAGAATGCGGTAAGACCCGTGGTATCGTGCCAGTAATTTCGAAGAAAGACCAGGAGTGCTTGGTGGAATCCAGAGCCAAACGAGAGCACCAGTCGTGAAAGTAGAGAGATGTCGGTCGGTGTCATGCCGTAGCTTCTGGTGGCCTTGGTCCTCGGTTGTCAGTGAACGGGCCGATCGTCTGCAATCTTCTGCGTACCTGGCAACATCAGAAGTTGCAGTGTACTCAGAGTAGTCGGGCTTGTTTGGGAGAATAGTGTCCAGCGTGCACGATGGTTCGCGTCCGTACAACAGAAAGAAAGGGGAAAACCATGTTGTTGCGTGCGTAGCGGTGTTATACGCATACGTGACGAATGGAAGGAGAGTGTCGCAATTGGTCTGATCTGAAGCTGTGTACATGATCAACATACCATCGATCGGAAGTGCGATTATATCGTTCTGTGAGGCCATTCGTCTACGGGTGATATGCTGTCGTTATGCGATAAACCATGTTGCACTGAGCGAGCATTGCTTGAATGGCATCAGACAAGAAAACACGCCCCCAGACGCTCAAAAGTTCGCGGGGAGCACCATGGTGAAGAACAAAGTTGCGCAAGATAAAAAACGCAACTTCCCTCGTGGTTGCTGTGGGTAGTGCTGCCGTCTCCGTGAAACGCCTGAGGTGATCCACGCCGACAATTATCCACCTATTTCCAGAAGACGACGTGGGAAGTGGTCCGTATAAGTAGACACCGACGCCGTCAAATGGATGCGCTGGACAAGGCAGAGGCTGAAATGTACCGGCAGGGCGTTGAGGTGGGGCTTTACATCACTGACATGCAGTACAAGCACGTACTTACTTGCGAACAAATGTGTACATGCCGCGCCGGTAGTACCGCTGACGTAGACGGTTGTACGTTTTGAGAGCGCTGGCGTGAGCGCTTTGCGGGTCGTTGTGGAAAGCAGTTTAGATTTCCGAGTGCATGTGGTTAGGTATCACTAACAGCCACCTCCGACCTTCAGAAGTGTAATTCCGCCGATAGAGGAGATCGTCTCGAATAGCGAAATGTGCGGCTTGACGGTGGATAGTTCTTGAGACCGAATTAGCTAACGGATCAGTCAGAAAGGCAAGGAGTTGGGAAATTCACACATCTTTGCGTTGTTCCGATGCCATGTCTGTGAAATTGATTGGTGTTATGACAGCTGAAGAAGGTGACGAGGAGGTTGGGTGAGCCGGTAGCGGCGAGCGGGATAGCGCATCAGCGTCGGAGTGCTTGCAGCCGGATCGGTATACAACACGAATGTCGTATTCCTGTAGGCGAAGCGCCCAACGACCTAGGTGCCCCGACGGGTCTTTGAGCGATGATCGCTAGCATAGAGCGGGGTGGTCTATGACCACTTCGAAAGGGCGGCCGTAAAGGTGTGGGCGGAACTTCGTCAAAGTCCAGACAATTGCGAGGCACTCTTTCTGAGTGACGGAATAATTACACTTGGTCTTCTTGAGGGTTCGACTCACGTAAGCGACCACGTATTCTTCGTATCCTGGTTTTCGTTGAGCCAATACAGCACCAAGACCGACACCACTGGCGTTAGTGTGGACCTCCGCAGGCGCATCGGGGTCAAAATGACGTAGTATTGGAGGTGATATTATTAACCGCTGAAGCACGGTGAAGGATTCGTCGCACTCTTTTGACCGATCATAAACGCCTTTGGAGGTTGTCAACAGGTTGGTAAGAGGCGCGTTGATGAAAGAGAAGTTGCGCACAAATCGACGAAAGTATAAGCACAGGCCGATAAAATTTCGAAGCGTCTTGATGGAATTGGGATTCGGATAGTCGGCCACGGCGTAAAGTTTCACTGGATTCGGGAGAACACCCTCTCTGCCGACGACGTGACCCAGTATAGTGAGATGACGTGCGGCAAAATAGCACTTCTTGATTTTAAGTTTAAGGCCAGCAGAGGTGAGAAACGTGAGAATAGCACGAAGACGAACAAGGTGAGTCGAAAAGTCGCGAGAAAAATTGACGATTTCGTCTAGGTAGCAGAGGCATGTGTTCCACTTGTAGCTGCGAAGGATGGTGTCCGTCATCCGTTCGAACGTAGCTGGCGCGTTGCAGAGTCCAAGCGGCATGACGTTAAACGCATACAGCCCATCAGGTGTTACAAATGCAGTTTTCGATCGGTCAGGATCAGCAATTGGAACTTGCCAATATCCTGAGCGTAAATCTAAAGAGGAAAGTGTTCAGCTCCTTGCAAGGAATCGAGAGCATCGTCGATGCATGGGAACGGGTACACATCCTTCAGAGTTATCTTATTGAGCCGGCGGTAGTCGACACAGAATCGGATAGACCCATCTTTTTGCGCAGAAGCACAAAAGGGGACGACCAATGGCTCTGCGATGGCTGGATGACACCACGCTTGAGCCTATCGTCGACTTCTTCGTTGATAATACGGCGCTCTTCCGCTGAAACTCAATATGGTCATTGGCGTAACAGAGCATGAGTACTTTTGTCAATGTAGTGCGTGATGTTCGTTGTGCGACCAAAAGATGGTTGAGCGATATCGAAGGCATAACAGAACTCTCGAAGAAGGGACAAGAGTTCGCGTCTTTGTGTCGGCGATAGCTCAGCGGCAACAGAGGGCTGGAATGAGTCTGGCGTAGGCAGTGTGTCCACAGGTGGCGTCATAGCATTGAGCTGGAGGTGAGGTGCGTGTTTGGCAAACTCCAGAGGGCACAAGAGGTAAACCTCTTGTACGTTACCCAAACATTCTCCGCGAAGTAAAGTAACTGGCGACGATAGCGAGTTCACATTGAGCATGGCGGTAGCACCGGATTTCATGGTGAGTATGGCAAAGGGCAGATGTAGGCTACAGCGGCGGGTAAATACGTCAGATGGAGGGAACAAAACAGTTCCAGCAGGAGCGGCTGTACAGGTCAGGGCTACAAGGGTGGATGTTTTCGGTGCTGTTTCCGTGTCTGCAACAACGACAAGTTTGTAAGCTTCAGAAGGAGAATCTACTAAACAAGAGGTTGGTAGCGGTGTAACGGCAACTTTTGCACGTGAGCAATCTATGATGGCCCGATGACGCGAAAGAAAGTCCCGTCCAAGAAGGACTTCGTGGGAGCATGATGCCAGCACAAAAAATTCAATGGCATAAAGTTCACCTTGGATAATGACACGTGCAGTGCACACAGCTGTAAGTTCTATGCACTGCGAGTTGGCCGTGCGGAGCATCAGGCCCGAGAGAGGCGTCGTCACATTTTTCAACTTGTGGCATAAGGTCTCACAGATTACGGAAACGGTGGCCCCTGTGTCGATAAGCGCTTGTGCGGTGGTCCCCTCAACATTGACGTCGATAGCGTTTTGCGGCGAGAAATATGAAGGCCTTAAGCAGTTCGAATTGTATGCAGCTAGTAAAATCAGGTTCTCTTCTCGATGTAGAAGAAACCACTTCTACCCACTCGGCGCCCGAGGCGCACCACCCGCGGTGGTATAGCAAAGTGGGAGAAGAAACATACGCCGCTATCCCAATAACGGCTATTGGCCTGCTGGTCGCTTGACGATGAAGCAGAAGCAACGCTGAATAAGGTCTAGATGGCTGAGAAAAACTTGTATTTACAGATTTTACAAAACAATGGGCATCAATGTTACAAAAAAAGAAAAGAAAAACAACTTGGAAATGAACCGACTTCTGTAGGGCGACGGCGTTCGGCGGAGTCGGGGTTCGGCGGAGTCTATGGTGCCTAACACCGCAAGCTCGGTTCAGAACACTTGGCGGAGCCCCGGGGCCTATTCTTATCCCTTCCTGGCGCTATGCCCTTACAACACTCTCGGCAAATAATCAGCTGCTTCTCCTTTGATTGGACAGTACATTAGGTAGATAAAAAAACCGCCACGAGGATGCCGCCTTCGTCCACGTGGGACTCATGCACTCTCCCCAAACAACACAACAACCAAAACGTAAATAAAACAAAACTAGAAAAAGCATAGAGGCCAGGGCCAGCTTCGCGGCGCACAATTATCTAGACAGAGCTAGCCGTACTCGGTATTGCGGCCGTAGGGCGACTTCCCTCTACCACGTCAATTTGTTGACGACGGGGCTATTATCCTCTTGTCTCTGTGCGCCGTAAGAGGAACTGCTCGCTGACCACGCATGTTTCCACTTACGAGCTCATATACCCAGATGAACGGGGAGGCCGTCGAAGACATGCCCGATTCAACAATAGGCAACTCAAGCGTCCAACGGGCGGCCGTTACCATTTCCCGTGTCACGAGTCCGCTTCTGAGAACTACGGGACCAAAGCCGGACCGGCAGAAAAGGTCGTCGGAGACTTCAGAGTTTTCGCAACGCGCGCCGCCGATTCTGCAGGCACGCAAACAGTACGTGGCCGGGCCATAAGCCAAACCGATGCGAGGAGTCGCCGCGGTGCACGGGGTCTCGGAAGAGGCCCGTTGATGCGCTGACGGCCAGTGCCGAGAGGCTATTAGGGGGCCGTCACAATGACGTTTATAATCTCACCCCTTTTGTTGCCCCGGTTGGTTCCCTTTTCCTTGAGTTAATAGTAACTCGAACCGCTCGACCGTCTCTGGCGTTGAACAAAGCAGGGTAATATGCTGGCGCCGTGTGTCTGCGCTTGCGGCAAAACCGGTCGGTCGCGATCGACCGCCTGTCACTCAAGAAACGCTGGCTGCCCATGGCTGACATGCCTTCCCAAGCTTACGCCGCAAAGCAAATAAAAGCAAACAAAAATTGCCGCGCTACCAATTCTAACCGCGGTCCTACACCCCCCATCCAAGACTTCGCAACAACTTGCCTACAGTGTTGCCGAAGTAACCCCACAAAAAAACGGACCGTGCTTAACCAGTGGGTGTACAGCGGGTTAACAGCTGCAGCCAATGGCTGGGGTGTCCCACCCACTACGCAGTGGTCGCGCTGCACCTGGTCGGCAGCAGCATGCGCAAATTCTCTCCTGCAAAGGAAGCGCACAAAGAGCCGCACTTGGGCTCGGTGCTCAAAAAAACAATGAAACAAACCAGTCTCCAGCGCCAGCGGACATGACAAAGCTACTTAGTGAGCTGCCCTGCTCTCTTCATATAGCGAGCCTATTCAAAACATCATGCAGCTGAAACGCGGTATCTAGTAGACCCGACCAAGCATGCCAGAGCTGCTCGCTCCGCACGCCTTTTCGCCAAACGCTTATGATGCATGCAACATCTGACATTCCCTGCCGTGGGCAATTCCTTGAACACTCTACAAGAGTTTTCATTAACATGACACACACTCCAACACATTTCCCAGAACAATCGAGCGCTGTTGCCCCACCCAACATAATAAAAAACGCAAAAAATATTGGCACGTTAAAGCCAACAGCCACCACACGCAGTTCACACGACTACACTTGGTAATTGCCATACACTGTTGTATGATGTTCAAAAGTTTCATCACCATTCTGAAGTGTTATTGCCATGTTTGCACCATAAACCCATCACTTAGTCCCGTGGCACATAACACTCGTTCCTACTCCTTCACTGATCGCCGCTGCGGGGCTCTGCGGCTACTGCACCTCCTCCCAGCATTGGTTTGTCAGCAGGGAAAGCGCGTCGGCGTTAGCATGTGCCGTACCCTTTCTGTGTTGCACTACCATGTCGTAGCGCTACAAAGCCAATGCTAAACGTATCAATTTGGTCCCTTGTGGCGCAGCTTGAGTGAGATACGCGAGCGGATTGTGGTCGGAGACGACAAAGATTTTGGCCCCGAATACCCAGGTGTCGAACTTTTTGAGTCCCCAAATGACACCAAATGCCTCGCTAGCTTCAGAGAACACAATCATTGTGCTTTCTTGTATAGCCCCTGTCAGACTCGGCTCTCATATTTATTATTATTATTATTATTATTATTATTATTATTATTATTATATTATTATTATTATTATTATTATTATTATTATTATTATTATTATTATTATTATTATTATTATTATTATTATTATTATTATTATTATTATTATTATTATTATTATTATTATTATTATTATTATTATTATTATTATTATATAAATAGGGCTCACATGTTCATCAATTTATATGGCCTTTATAAAAATCTAATGCTGTGCCTTGCACAAACAACTTTTTCGATATGTAAAATGTCATCACTAGCTGTTATCTTACTTCATTTCCCTTGAATGTGTGTTTGATTCAGTGAACTGCAGGAAAAGTTGCTGCATTGACTTACTGTCAGCGACAAATTCAGTTAATTGCACTAAAGCTGCCGGGAGTCTGAATAGTGTCAGTATTTCAGTGTGCTAGAGTTGACTCAAAAAAGAACAACTCAGGCAGAAGATACACAACAATTATGGCAACAGTGTAGTCGAAAAGAGCTCATACTAGTGGATTTTCACATAAACAAGTAGGAGAACTACTATAACTAATCTTGAGATCCAGTAAACTTTCTGGTTTTGAGAGTGGCACGAAAAAGAAGGAAAAAAGACTTCTGAGTAACGTGCGCGAGCACAGGCTTCGTGAGTTGTGCTGTGATGATGTTTTGAAAAAAAAGGAACTAATTCTGAAGGTACAGTTAAATTGAAAAACATTCTTGCATCATCTTTCTTTTATTTATACTGCATGGTAAACAAATCCTTTACTTTTGTGTACAAGTTGTTTTTTTTATTTCTTTGTATTGCTAATCAATTTTGCGTATTGCCATGTGGCTGTAGTATATATCTGTTCTGTAATTTTGAATAAACTTCAGCCGCGAATCGGCACTCGTGTTCCTGTGGCTCATTTGTTTCTAATCATCTTCGTTGTACTGTTATAATATCATGAATCCATACCAGCTTAATCTGTCAGTCCTATTCAAGCTTTCTGGCTCCTATAGTTGTATTACTAAACCATGTGAGAGTTATGACCAAGCATACCTGTCAAAATGTTTGGAGGACCGTTTGATGTACAACAGGTTTCACAGCATTCGCCACATTGGTTACGTGAAAATTGTTTTTTGCTGTTCAGGGGCACATGCACGGTCTTAATCCTTAATTTTTGCAAGTGTGGTTTAACAAGCTTCAGTGCTTTTATGGCGTGAATCAGTTAGGAAAGACAATTAGGCACGACTTACGACCACGAGCTTGTTGATCTACAAATGAAACAAAGCTCAAGATGCAAAACCACACCGTCTTTTATTCGAAGTGATTGAAAATTAAGGTATTTAGAATAGTGCCTCAACCTTTTTTAGGTGAGGCCTGCTTGCAAGGGTCAAGCTCACAGCAAACATAAGTTACACTTTATTTTTCATAACAGTTGAGCGCAAGTACCAGGCAATAAAAATTGAAAAAACATTCTCACTTTTTATTTGTGGCCCTCGAGAACTATCACTTTGCAAACCCATGCAAAACATAGATTTACTGAATCATATGATAACATTGCAGCTGTTACTCAATAATTTTTGTGGCCATCATAACGCAGGTGTCACAAATTCAATGGGGTATTTATTTTTGCACTTCAATTATTATTTCTGATATAAGAAATGCATGAAACACAAAAATTATTTTCACTTTGCCTGAAGAAATGGTGCTGATAAAGGCTTCATTAGCTAAAATGAGTTGACAACTAGTTAACATGCAATTTTAATTATAGAATTGTGGGGAATGTTTATTGATGTTATGTAAGTGGGATATTTTGGCAGTTTCAGGCTATTTGTGCACTGACGATGACTTCTGCATAGGAAGTAAATTATCTGTCTTGTTTTCATAAAACTTCAGTAAAAGTTACTTGAGAGAAAGTTTTTTTTTTTAATTGGCAGCATGACACCAATGAGGAATGGTTAACCTATATCATTTTATTATGCATGCGTGTACAAGAGTCTAGTTCACTGCTACGATATGTGCCTTCTGATGCGCTGTCACACATCTATAGGTAGAAGCTTCTTTATGATGTAACATAGACGAGATGTGTAGTCGCTGGCAGGAAGGAGGGCTTCGTGTCGATCAGTGTAAAAGAACATGGTCACTGGGTAGACCTACTGTCACACCTAAAGCAAGTTTTACAGTGTTGCAACCAATGTCTGCCTTGAATTTCATGCATATACGTTTCATTATTTCCATTGCTCGTTGGGAGGTAGGGCTTGGTAGAATACTGTCGGTCACATTTGGCTTTCTCTATCTGTTGGGATCAAGGATGACTTGAGTGATGCAGCCAGCAGCTACAAAAGCAGGAGCAACAGTGCGTGGCCTAGAAATGTCTGGAGTAAGAATATATTCCACCCAACGCTGAACCAGGCAATCAACACAATCCTACAAGTTTCTCTTTTGCAAGGCAGCTGTATAGTCAAAAGCAGGATAAGATCCACAGAAACATCACTGAATCGAATGGTTGGGCCTGCAAACATATCCGGAAGTGTCACAATGTGAATGAATCTTGAAGTGCTGCAAAGCAGTCGACACAGGTGGTACGTAAACCCACGTGATGCCATACACCTTACGTTATCTGCCTAGGGGAGGCCTTTGGATTTCCCGCGTATTTTGGCATGAAAGACAGTCTGGTAATATGCCTAATTGTGCTTGCAAGTGGCATAAATGGTCAGTTTTTGGGTCACAGCATGTGTTGAAGCTAATATTTCTCCTGTTACTGGCAAATGACCCTGCACCACTGAAAGTCTAGCAGCGACGAAGCTTATATTTCTTGCAGATGGCAGAATTTGTTATCACGTCAACCAGTCGCCAATTTTTAGGGTGTATATTTCTATGGGACAAGTGAGCATGTTGTTTGGGCTATGTGACAGGGCATCAATGACAATGTTGACAGATCCTATGATATGTTTCGGATATGTTTGACATCTGCTGCAGTTCATGGGAGTATGGATGCAACAATTACAACTGAGGGAGTGTAACATGTACCGATAAGAGATGTACTCACGTATTCTATGACAAAGAAATCACGTAACTTCTTCCATGTCATAGTGTAATGACATAAGCACATACCATTTATGCTCACTTGTAGGCACAATTAGGCATATCACAATTGGGGAGTCTTTCACATACATCCTAGTACACGGGAAATCCAAAGACTTTGCCAGGCAAATAACATAAGGTGTAGTATAGCATCACGTGGGTTTACGTACCACCTGAGTAGATTTCTTTGCGGCACTTGGATTCAGTCGCATTGTCACATTGCTGGATATGTGTACAGGGCCAACCACATGATACAGTGACATTTTTGAGGATCTATTGGCTTCAGTTTCCACGAAAAATGCTGTGATGCAGCTCAGATAGGGGGCATAAGTTTTCAGGACTTGTCAGGGAACTGATTGGCCGCCATATGTACTCCTTTGACGAGTCGGTGATCTAGCACAAATTGCATTCAATATGTGGTACGATGATGTATAGTGGAACTCTCATTGGATATTCGGGGAGTAGCATAAACTGTCGCGCAAGAATCTTTTGATCCCCAAAAGTATTTATAGGAGTTGTTGGTCTAAGGGAGCAAGATATAGCCGCATTTTTGTATATCACTAGAACGAAGTGGGGAAAATATGTATATTGGCCTGGCACCATGGTAGAAATAATTAGTATAGTACGTAGTTCACAAAAATAGGATGAACTAGCTTGTAGGGCTTATCAATATCTAGTATTCGGACATTGGAAGCTCTCAACACCTATAAATCTGCCTGGGTACAGCTGAACACTGGATGCGGAGAACATGAGGATAGATAGGACAGGTGAGCTTTTAGACATCAAATGCACACCTGCTTATGCTGACAAATGTGTTTTGTTCAGATGTTGGATTACAGGATTCAGGGGCGTACTGTGCTCTTCTTATGAACTTGCGATGAGTAGATTGTTGAGGCAAGCATGACAGAATTCAAGGCTGGGGAAAAGGCTGAAATGTATGTCTGGAATTTGTCATGCCGCATGGCACATGTAGAAGATCAGACATGGTGAACGGTGTCCCTATTAGTATGTTATTTGAAATGTACACATCTTTTTAAAGGATTTGATGGTTGAAACACTTGAGGTCAATTTGAGGTCAATCATATATCTGTGACATCATATACGAATGTGAGCTGCTGGTTTGAAACAGCTAGGTTCCGTTGACTGTTGGTGCTATGCCGTCAGCATCCTGATTTAGACTTCAGCACCATTCGCAGAACACAGTAACACTAAAACGCAGCACACATTGGGCTGAGTGAAGTCGGCAAAATCCGTAAATATATGCGTCACTTGGTATGGCTGCCTCGAAAATTTTTTTGAATTGCAACCCAATCGACATAGTGCTTCTAATATAATTTATGTAGTACATCATTTTCATGGTTGAGTTGCCATGTGCAAAATTATTTCTTCTTTGTTTTTCTGTCCTCAGACCCGTGAGACTAGAGCTCTTTCTCAAAGAACCATTTCATACTGTTGTGGTGGCTCCGCGGTTTAATATATAGAACAGTGATAATGTAGTGTGCAATATTATCGGTGAAACGAAAAGAAGCAGGTACAATTGCTATGCCTTAAAACACAAGTAATATTCTGACCGATCGCTTCGCACCGATGCAGACCTTTCCTTAGCGCTTAAGCTGTCAAAAATGTTGAAAATTAGCGCTCGTGTTGGGCACACTCTTCCATAGTCCTCGTTATTTCTGCGATGTTTTGCTTATACGCTCACTGGAAGCATATTCTGGCACTTTTCCAGAGTGTATACATGTAGTATTGTTAGGACTAAATTAATAGCGGACAAGCGTAGGCGAACTAATATGGCTTTGCACATTTCTTAATAATAAAGCATGCAAGTCTATACACTTAGTTATTGTAGTTTATGAGCTGCCGTATTGTGCTCACGCGGTCTGGTGTATGTCACAATCAGAGCAAGACGTATCTGAGATTAAAAGTACACACACATGTGACCATACTGGGTCACGTTTTCAAGAGCCAGTGTTTCTTTCTGGGTGCAGCATCGTACCTATGGTGTGGACGAACCGGTATTATTGTATTGATTTGTATAATTTGAACCCAATCTTGTGGCAACGCCTAGCACCTTATACTACCACTTAATTTATATTAGGACGAAAATTGTGCGCTTCTTCGCCTCTTTACGGCCGTCGTTCTCGCTTGGTATTTACGCGTCATTCTCGCACGTACAACCGTGGCTTTTCACGTATTTCGAGTTCAAGACTACTGCAGCTGCATACCATCCGGAACTACGGCATGATGAAAAGAAATATAAGTGGCGATCGGGTCAGCTGATGCTGGTTTTCGCGATTTTGCGAGGGTCGCCTGAATTTTTTGCTGATTCTTTATAACGGTGTCTTTTGATCGTGATCAGACCCCTCAGGTTGTGTTTGGCGCAGAATCACGCAAGCGCTTGGTGAAGTTGTTAGGTAAGTTATGGCCTGAGAGTCGGAAAATGCGGTGCGCAGTTTTCTACCGTCTTAATCTCTCCGCAATGATAGGTGCCCTTGTGACACGCAACCCAAGCTTAGCACAGTTGTAAAAAGTAGTACGCATGTTTTGTTGGTTATACAGACAGCTGGTGCTGTATAAAAGCCATCAATTGCATGCTAGCTAATTTAAAAAAATTCGTTTCACAGTCTTTTAGCCCAGCACGACCTCAGTCTTGATGCCAGCTCGCCAGGCTGAGCAACAGTAGATTTTGACATTTGCTGGTTGACTACATCATCGCTGCCTTTCTGAGTGCTAAATATTACTTTGTTAAGGAGGCTTGAAATCATTTTTTGTTTTGTTGCGAATAAATACTTCTGTGGCCACATTTCGGGTGATTTCGTCCGATTTAGTCGACGCTTCCTTACCAAGACCTGGCAACACTGATTTTGTCATCTGGGTTCTGGGCAGAGACAAGAAAATTTCAGCTGTCTCAGCAACGCCAGCGACAGCCAGATTACATTTGTGAGTATAAGTTACTGTTCTTCTGTACGAATGCCTTCTTGTCCATACCTGTCACGTGCACCCTATTCAACCACTCGCCGTATTGTGCGAGTATTCGGCGAGTAAGTAGGACGATCAGTTGCGGCCAGTCGCGTACTTGCGACCCGAGTGATCAATCTTTTTGCCTTCAATTCGAAGGTGCTTAGTAGAGTACAGGAAATCTTTTAATGTGAAGTTTGCGTAAGCACCGCAACCTGACGGGAGCCTGTGTTGTCTGCCTATGTCACGGGTATCTTTTAGAAAAGTGCCTGCCTGTCACCAATGCTAATTTTATGTGCCTGGGTGTCAAACTTGTGCAGTGCATTGGCAGTGTGAGCTAAATGATGTATACACGTAGCACATGTCGCACCATTTGTCCTAACCGCGTCTTTACGATGCATCTAAAACAAAGCCAACAACCGCCGTCTGCCGTGGGTTCAGCGTGGCCATTATGTGGAGCATAGCCCATTGCAACTACAAGTAGTTCTCTGTGTGGGAGGTTAGTACGCTAAACAAGGCTTGTGCAACTTCCTAGCTACATTAAATATATAGAGCAGCGACGTTTAAAGCTTCGTGACATCAATACGAGTAAATAAAAGAGGCATCAACATTTATGTCAGGTACTTCACAGCAAACAAAGTTGTGGTGGTGATTATGTTGCTACTAGCGGGCTTAGCTTGGCAGACAACAAAAGGAGGTCTGAGTTAATTGTCGTTTTTTCTTGCTTTGCAAGCCCAACAGTACCTTTCAGTTCATTTGGAAAATTCACTTGAGACGAGTCAGAAACAAAATATGAAATTTCAAGTAATAATTCATCTGAATTCTTATGCTTGCCTTGTCAGCTTCGTGTGGTTTTAATAATCTAACCTCCCCCATTCCTCATTGAGTGATGCTGCTTCTGCGCACAAATGTGCCAAACTATGTTTTCTGCACTTTTCTAATAAAATCAATGTAGACAATGCTATGCTGCACCAGAGTCCCACGTTTGACAGTGTGTATCAGTGGAAATAGCATTGCTGGTCTAAACATTTGCCGCTTGATTTTGAGGCCGCCAATCTCACCGCCATACACCAAGGATTATTTTATTAACTAAACAGTGCTGGCACGCAATATGTGCTATACTGCATGCAGCCAGAAACCAGATGCAATATTTAACCACCCAGAGGTGGAAATTCATTTGTGGTGAAGACGTTGTGCGCAAGTGCACAACAACCATAAAGCCATCAAAATTTTTGAAACAGTGCTGTAATAGCGGAGCTAAATGAGTTGGATGATCTAAGCACAATAATCACTCCTTTCATTCTTCTTTTTCACAACCTTCCTTTTGTACCTCTCCCGAAGTCGCTTTGCCCTCTTGCCGAGCACCTCTCCCAATCTTGCGCGGCATACATCATCCATGACGTATTGCTCCAAACACTGTCTTGTTACGGTTGCTGCGACTCCGCGCTCTGTCAACTGTGTGCTTGTTGGCGAATCCCTGTTGCTGTACCAGCCGGTGCTTATACGAATAGTGTCGGTATGAACCCTGTCCTACCGACCACAGTACCTGATTTACAAGCACGAGCATGCATGGGGCCATCACGACAAACGACGAGTGGCGTGGACAGCTTCTTGCACGCTAACAGGAAGTCATAGGTGCTTGCTTGACCAATTGCAGCATATTCAGTCTGCACGTCACATTCAACTTCTTGATGTCACGCGCCAGCCCGAAACGCATGGGAGGATTGTTTCTTGGAATTTGTGGAGCACTGGCGGCTTGTTGCGCTGCCATTGATCATGCAGCTTTTGCATATGATGCACGTGTTTACTTCAAACATTTGAAAAAAATATAGGAGGTAGTTTAGGGGCCCTTTAAATGGACCGGAGCGGTCGCCGGATTTCAAAATAAGGATTACTTCAGTTATTGGCTATTCATGAGGAACAATGCAAAGTGGCTGAGAAGACGCTATAGCGAGACACAGCTGGGGGCTAAGGAAGCTCTGTTACACCATTGCAAAGCGCAATTTACTATAAACGACCTATGTCGACGTGGAGGTTAAATTGTAAGCGTTTTATTTAGAATAGGGGGAGATAGAATCAACGAACAAGAGAGATAAAAAAGCTCGTAGGCAAGATAAGAGAATAGGGAAACGCTTTAAACACTGAAAAAATATAAAATGTATACAGCAGAACATCAATAGTGGCATGTGCTGTTTTTCAAAGCTTGACATTGCAGAGTGGGATGACTTCAGCCGTTTGTTGCGATTTTCGCAGAAGGATTACGGTAAGTCAGGTGCAAAACAGGCTAATTTGATCCTTTGGGCTCAAGCGTTTCATTTCAATAGAATCCATGTTGTTCGGATGTCATTTTGTCTCCATTTTATTGACGCAATGTGGCCTCCACCCGTTTTATGCACCGTCCATGACTATTCTCATGTCTTGACCATAAGAATAGTCTTGACCAATTTAGTGTGGCTCCCTTTCATTCTTCTGTTTCCTGTCTGCCCTGTTCTAGATAAAGTATTTACAAAATAGCCCCTTCGATTTATTGCACATCTAACCTGAAATGAAACTTTTTACTCTTTTTTTATGTTTTAAATAAATAATGCTTTGCTGCTGTAGTCATCAACGTGTACTAAATATAGCTTTAACACACAAGTAAAAATTTTAAAACTTTTATTCTTCTGTGCGTGAAAATGAAAAATGAAAGGCGTATCCATAAAGTAGGTGCTCATTGGCTGGTATTTTATTGAATATCTATTTGGGGGGAGGGGGCATGTGCTCGTAAACAGCACAGACGGTTTAAAATATTCGGGTTCACGTCATCACCTTCGGGGCTTATTTGCACCTTACCATTTCACGCCGTTTGCAGCAGGGCAGTTGTGTATCGCCTACTGAGCATTCGCAAAACCACCTTTGTGCGTAAACAGTGCGAGCGCAATCACAGTTAACGGTAACTGATTTGCCAAAACAGAATTTTTCTCAGTTTTGAACAGTGTTGACACACTTGAGGCATCTATTAACATTTTGTGGCACACAAAGGTGTATAAAAGATTTTTATGAAGGAGGATCACCATTTGGAATAACATATTTGCACTTCTTGCGGTATACAAAAACTTATAATCAAAGGAGGAGGGTCACAGCATTCGGTTTACCCTTATGAAATTGGCCGCCCCCTCTGAAAGAGCACATGGAATGTTTGAAAAGTACACCGAGTGAAGCAATTCGTGTGCAAACCACACCTACAATTGTTACCTTATAGAACTCCACAATAAACAAGTAACCATAAGCAACATGTTCGAGCACAACTAGTCCATTAGCTGAGAATCGATAACATGCAAAAGCTACGTGGCAAATATTTCATTGTTATCGCAATGTAATCGACAAAGTACTGCTGCAAACAGCAGCAGAGACAAGCATTTGGCGCTGCTATAAAAGAGCACCGGCACGATTTCGTCTTCTGTGGGCACGGTGGACCCAAAGCTGCCATGTCGCTAAACGGAACGCTTCTCTGCTTGGTGCAGGTTCTTCTTGGCTTCAGTGCTTTTGAATGCGCGCAGCCACTTTATGCGTCTTGCGACGACACGAGCCAGCTAATCAGCAAAGGCCCCCAGTTTCCAACGCTGTCGTCACCCGACGACGCAGTTCTACTGGCCTTTCCTTTCAAGCATCACAGTGTGACGTCATCATTTGGCGCTACTATAAAAGAGCACCAGCACGATTTCGTCTTCTGTGAACACGGTGGACCCAAAGCTGCCATGTCGCTAAACGGAACGCTTCTCTGCTTGGTGCAGGTTAGTCCCCGTTCTAGTTTAATTCGTAGTGATTGTCGAGGCTTAGTGGTTCTGCCGTGCCCACGGCGTTGTTTTGTAATGGCGTATGACTGTTTTGTAGTTTGCAAACTACTAATTTGCGGTGATGTCGAGGAAAACCCTGGGCCCACCCAGAAGGAACTGTACGAGCAACTACTTGACGGTCAGACAGAAATGCGAAAGGAACTACTTGAAATTAAAACACTATTTACTGAGCTGAGAGAACAGATGCTTGACTTCAGGCGTACAGTCGAAAACATAGCGACTGAGCGCTCAGAACAGCATGAAAACACCCATAAATTGCATGTCACATTGAAATCATTTGAACACGCATTGTCCTTTCAAACTAAAAAGCTTACAGACTTTGAAGACAACAGCAGACGTTCAAATGTAATTATTCATGGAATACCTGAGACCTCAGCAGAATCAGAAGAGGAACTAAAGGACAAGGTCGTGAAGAGTCTCTTTTAAGAAAAACTTCAGGTTAAATCTGATTCTGTAGGGCATATTCATCGACTGGGTAAGCACGTAGGAAAGTGGCCTGTAATAGTGTAGCTGCAAGACTTTACAGAAAAGAAAGAGATAATGAAAAACGCAAGCAAACTGAAGGGCTCAGATATCTTCGTTAAGAATGATTACTCAAAATCAACGCTAAAAAAACGCAGTCTGCTCTGGCACAGCGCAAAGGCCGAGATAGAACCAGGGAAAAGAATCAACCTGATACACGATAAACTAAAGATCGATAAGAATATGTATTTTTGGGATGAGGTGCAAAATAAGTGGGTAAAAATGACCGGCTACAAGAACACCACACCCAACAAGAACACCGCACTCCAACAGTCTAAAACCTGACGTAATGTGCATGCGCATAAGCAACATCGTATACTTAATTTGAATGCCCGCAGTGTTATGAATAAAACCAAACCCCTCGAAATCCTATTACTGCAGTATGATCCTCACATTACTGTTATAACTGAGACGTGGTTACATGAACAGGTGAATGATGGCGACATTTTTCCACCTTCCTATATGACTTTTCGTAAGGACAGCCAATCAAGGGAAGGTGGTGTGGCCGTCCTGATTCAACAAAAATTTGATGCTGGCTTGTTGGCTGCTGTACCGGAGCTTGAATGTATCTGTATTAAAGTTACTTTGTGGGGCCACTCATTCATCGTATGTGCATTATATAGACCACCGGACTCAACTCTTGAATACCTATTAAAACTAAAGGAACACATGTCGAAATACCATGGCAACAAAGTTTTTTTGATTGGCGATTTCAATCTCCCCGGAGTAGATTGGGAGCCTTTTGAAACCTTTACAGCCAATACCAGCAATGCAAATGCAGTGTTTGACATCATGCTCGCACATAATTTGGTACAATTGGTTAATGAACCAACGCATTATCAGGGTACTGCTAGGTCTATCTTAGATCTGGTATTTATTCCCCGTGATTTCAGTACACATACCGTAGTAATTCAGCAAGGGCTGTCTGATCACTGCCTTGTGTCAGTTTCTATCCCTCTGGTACCGCTTTCGGAAACTGCCAACTTGTCCTTTCATTGTGTGAAAGACTATACACATGCCAAGGATGCTTGCATTATCGAGCGCCGAGAAACCTGTCTGATAGATTTTGTAGCTACCGATGTTTGTAGATTGTGGGACCAATTTAAACGCATATGCTTCTACTATATCGAAACATTTATACCGTCTAAACGTAAAAAGGTGCATAAACATACGCCCTGGATGACGAGAAGCATCATTCATCTCAAGCGTAAAGTTAAAAGATTAAAGAAAACGCATGCTGACCCCAAAGTTATAGCTGACGTTCTAGATAAGCTTGCACATGCCGTACACATCTCGAAGGAATACTATTTCAATACGTCACTCACAAACTTCATAAACAATGATCCAAAGAAGTTCTGGAACTATATTAGCGAAAAAAGAAACCCATATGACAGGTTTTAGGCAATGGTTCAATGGTATCTGATCAGACTGCCATTGCTCAACACCTCAATGAGTATTTTCGTAGTTTATTTTCTACACCTAGTGCTTCTCCATCTGTCATAAATGCAGACAATGCTGCAAATGTAAACTTTATTTCTTATTTTGGTGTCGTTGCTATGTTGTTGAACTCAAAGACTAAGACTTCTTGCGGTCCCGACAATATCCCCAACATATTTCTGCGTCGCTTTGCAGAGTCTGTTGGAAAATACTTACTCGTCATTTTTCGAGTCTCTCTGTTGTCAGCGGAATTGCCAGATGACTGGAAGTCGACACGAATAGTTCCTATATTCAAGAAAGGTGACCGCCTAGTACTACAAAATTATCGACCGATCTCCTTAACATCATCAAGCTGTAAGCTTATCGAACACATAATAGCTCATAAATTAAATGAATTCTTAGAAGAACGCTCAGTTTTAACAAATCATCAACATGGGTTTCGAAAAGGATTTTCTACTACAACACAATTGGTTACTAACGTTCATAACTTTGCAGCTTGTCTTGATGCTAACGGCCAAATTGATGTAATATTCTTAGACTACAGTAAAGAATTCGACACAGTTCCACACGATAAACTAATTATAAAGCTTCGGTTAGTTGGTATACGAGAATTATTTGTCTCCTGGATTTCAGCTTATCTACTCCATCGCAACCAATATGTTCAGGTAGGAGAAAAACAATCGGGCTGCCTTCCTGTGACTTCTGGCGTTCCGCAGGGGAGCGTACTAGGCCCCCTTCTGTTTCTGGTCTACATCAATGACATTGTCAATGTAATTAGCACCCCGGTACAAATTAGTTCATTTGCTGACGATTGTGTTTTGTTTAGAGATGTAACCTGCATTAGTGACCAATGTGATCTAATACTAACTTAGGCAATGTATCGAAATGGTGTGAACGGAAATGCTTCTAAATGCAAACAAATGTGTGTATCTCCCCATAACGCACAAAAAAGTCCCGTTAGACTACACATACAATTTAGCTGAAGCACCTTTACTTAAAGTAGCCTCATATAAATACTTAGGCTTAACGTTAACAAGTACCTTATCCTGGAATTTGCACATAAATAACATCTGCTCTGCCGCTTTACGTAAATTTTGCCTTCTCCGCCACAAGCTTAAGACTGCTACGCGTAGTGTTCAACTTCTCTCCTACATTTCCTTAATTAGGCCTTAACTTGAGTACGCCTCCATAGTTTGGGATCCCCACACAAAAATTAACGTTCAAAACCTAGAAAGAGTTCAAAGAAAAGCAGTACGATTCATATATAGTAAATTTATGTCAACCGACTCCCCCACTGCATTACTAACGGCAAATGGTATAGGACCATTACGAATTCGAAGAACAAAAAGTCGGCTACAGTTTCTTTCAGACATAGTGAAGCACAGGCTACCCTTAGACACCGCAGCATACGTATCCCCCTTGTTAAGCAGACCCACTCGACACCACTATCCTCATTCCTCAACGCCAATCTTCGCAAGGACTGATACTTTTCCGTACTCCTTCTTGCCACAAACAATAGATGATTGGAATAAACTAACCGAAGCATTTCCTCAACGCCCTTGACCATCTGTGAAAATACTCTTCTTCCATGACTTCCTTGAATTGTATTATCACCTTGTTGTTCAGCTGTTACTTTTTTTAAGTCATAACCCGTGTGTCTTATAGCAAAGAAATTGTGTAAAAAACGCTTTGCAACCTTGTTTCATTCTGTTATTTAGTGTGTTTCATGTATGCTCACCCTGCTTGGACTTTTTGTCCGCAGTATTCTATAAATAAATAAATAAATACATAAATAAATAAGTAGCCGTGATGCAGTTTTGAAGTTCGTGCACAAGGCAAGTTTGTCTGTGCCTGCATTCACATGGTGCCGAATTTGTTTCGTTCTAGCATGGCATGAAAGAGAGTGCTGTGATGAGTGCCTCTGCTGTCCTACATCTGGATAGAACGGAGAATATGAACAGGCATTTAATGCTAAGCAGCAAAATGAGCAAGAGATCTGGCCCCTCGCGTCAGCCACGTGGAAGTCAAATATCATAGAGGTTAATTTCCTGCAAATGTTTTTTAGCATCCCAGTTTCCTAAGTCTGAGCAACATGGCACACGAAAATTTGTTGGCATTGCCGCCCCTATCTGCTACCACACGTTAATATTGTCACGGGGTCATGACGTCGACGAAGAAGCAGAGAGTACATTGAAGAATAAACTGTTTATTTGGGCGAACCTTTGCCCGGTAAATGGAAAGTCGGATCACAGCAGGCACCGATACAAAGAGAAGTTTATTAACTTCAAACTCAAAAAAACTCTTTACATCATTTCATACATACAGTGCTCATTTAGACACCCCCCTTGTGCACTATGGGGCATACAAACTCCACTATCTATAAAGGAAACTAGCGGTACATACACAGATATATATATATATATATATACATATGAGATATAACAGACAGTAATGCCAAGGAATGTACAATACTTCGACTGGCGCTATACATACACTTGTAACACAATGTTTTGGGGAGAAGGGGTTAGTAGGGGATTATGGGGTTACGGAATTTTGCACCTCTGACGAAAAAAACTTTGTGTGCCAGCGGCGAAGATGTGGTCCTCCCCGCCAGCTTCCAGTTGCTTGGCCAAGTACTGCACTATTTTCTGCCTGATCATGGCTAGTGCTGGGTAGGCCGCTCTCACTGGGGTGTTCTTTACCTCAGCTAGGCACCGGCGTTTCTAAATCACAAAGAGTGTGATGGCAATCACCAGCCTTGCAAAGCAGCCCCTATTCCTTTCATGGGCCGGGGGAGGGCGGATGCTGAAGCACCTCGCAACCAGGTTCCATACCGACTTGGCCGCCCCGCATTCTAACGACGCGTGGGAGATCGTTTCCTCAGCGCGGCAAATAGGACACTGGCTATTCGGCGTGATGCCGAAATGGTGCAGGCGATGTCTCGTGGGAAAAACTTGCCACTTGCGCTTCCACTCGAATTTATTTATTTATTATTTATTTATTTATTTATTTATTTATTTATTTATTTATTTATTTATTTATTTATTTAATACATACTGCGGACACTAAGTGGTCCAAGCAGAAAGGGCACGTCACGCATACCACAGACGTAATGACGTACATCATACGAAAAACACACTTTGTTTTACACGCTACAATACACTTCGTTATGTAACAACACGCTTCGCTCTATACACTACAATAAACTTCAATATGCAAAGCAACAACACACCCGGCTCTACAATACTACATTACACTATGTTCCACAACACAAGTAGTAACTTACGCCAAACAACGACAATACATTGCATACCTCATACTTTACAATACGTTACACATACGTTACAATGAATGAGGTTCGCATAACTTGTTCCAGTCCGACACTGTTCGCGGAAAAAAAGAATACATAAAGGCATCGGTTCTCGCAAAAAAATGGAGTAAGCAAATTGGGATGATGATGTCGTGTGTTCCTTGTTGACAGAAAGGATAAGTAAGGCGATGAATCAATTGCGAGTTTTTGATTAAGTAATAATTGAAGGAAATCCAGCCGTTGTTCACGTTTGCGGGATTCAAGGGTCTGAATGTCGTTTGCAGACATCAGCGCGGAAGGTGAATCCGACGGTAAGTATTTTGAATATATAAACCGAACAGCTTTCCTTTGAACCCGCTCAAGTTTGTTAATATTAAGCTTAGTGTAAGGGTCCCATACAATGCTGGCGTATTCCAGTTTAGGTCGTATAAAAGAATAATAACTAAGAAGCTTTACATTGGCAGGACAGGTACGCAGTTTATGTCTTAGAAAACCAAGTTTCCGAAAGGCAGCTGAACATATGTTGTCTACATGCATGTTCCAAGACAAATTACAAGTTATAGTTAGGC
The DNA here is from genome assembly GCF_043290135.1 of Rhipicephalus microplus. Lineage (NCBI taxonomy): Eukaryota > Metazoa > Arthropoda > Arachnida > Ixodida > Ixodidae > Rhipicephalus > Rhipicephalus microplus. Next base: position 101,534,296 of record NC_134700.1, on the reverse strand, counting down.
CCAAATATTTGTAGATTGTAACCTCTCTAAGAGTTGAAGACCCAAGCTGGTACGTATTATTTAGTGGAACTTTCTTACGTGTCAAACGCATGCAGACACTCTTTTCTGCATTAAGGATCATTCCCCACTCATTGCACCACTGATGAATATTATGAAGGTTTGAGTTAAGTTCATTTTGGTCATCTAAAGTGTTAATATCCCGGAACAAAACACAATCGTCTGCAAATAATCTAATTTGTACAGAAGGGGTGATGACATTTACAATATCATTTATGTATAAAAGAAAAAGAAATGGCCCTAGGACGCTTCCTTGGGGTACACCTGATGTGACCTGTAGAGACTGCGAACGCTGGTCATTAATAGCAACAAACTGTTCGCGGTTATTTAGATAGTCAGCAATCCAGTTTACAAGGATTTCGGGAAGGTCAATTTGTTTAAGTTTCAAGATCAATTTGTCGTGTGGAACCCTGTCGAATGCCTTACTGAAATCCAAAAATATTATGTCAGTTCGCCTATTGTTATCCAGGTTAAGTGCAAATGAGTGGATTATTGTAACTAGTTGCGTCACTGTCGAATATCCCTTTCTAAAGCCGTGTTGAAAATTGGTCAGGGTTGAATGTTGAGTCAAAAAATTTCCAATTTGTGTAGCAATTATGTGTTCTATTAATTTGCAGCAGGGTGAGGTCAAGGATATGGGTCGGTAATTTTGAGGCGACAAGCGATCACCTTTCTTAATTACAGGACTTACGCGAGCGGCTTTGCAGTCACGTGGTAGCTTTGATGACAACAATGTAACACGGAAGATTTCATGCAGGAATTTAACGACAAGTTCGGCATATCTTCTTAGGAACACATTTGGGAGATTATCAGGTCCACAGGACCTTTTAGAATTAAGATTCAGAAGCATCGAAAAAATACCAGAATAAGACACGAAAGAGACTTCGCATGGGTCGAACACTCTACCGTTTGGAACATAAACACTAGAGCCGGAAACCACACTTTGAAAATATGCATTAAGATGATCGGCAATGTTTTTTTGATCGGTTACAATCACGCTATCAATTGCCATTTCGGTGAGAGGTTTCTTTCTGTCACCAATGTAGTTCCAGAATTTAGTCGGGTCAGTTTTTATGAAGTTGGGCAGCAGCGTCTTAAAATAATGATCTCTGGATGAGCGTATAGCCCGTGTAAGGCTGTCTTTGAGGACTGAGAGGGAACGAGACTGCGCATGCTTCTGCCTTAAGCGTTTTATCTTTCGTTTTAAGTGAATTATATTTCGCGTTATCCAGGGAGTTGTTTTGTGCACTTTGTTCTGTTTATTCGGTATAAAATGATTGATGCAATGATGGCACATTTCTTTAAATTGATTCCACATTGTCTCGACATCGCCCACCTCAAAGACAGCAGAACACTACTCCATGTATTCTATTACAGATACGTCATCTGCTCGCGAGTAATCTTTAAAGGTACGCACTGAAGATTTTTTAGTACTTGGAAATTTGTTAAGAGGAAAAGAAACTGTAACCAATTTATGATCGGACAGGCCCTGTTCTACTGAAACTGAGTGCAGCTCGAGTTCACGGCTTATAAATACTAGATCCAAAATCGAACTAGAGGATCCATGCACACGAGTTGGCTCCCTCACAACTTGCATCAAGTTATGGGTTACATGATGTTAAACACAATCTCAGTCTCTTTTTTGTACAATGGTCCTGTCGTATAACGGTCCCAGTCAACAGAAAGTAGGTTAAAATCACCTGCTAACAAAATTTTGTTGTTGCGAAATTGAGACATCTGTTCAGCTAACTTTTTCATGGATTCAAACGCAGCCTCGGGGGGGTCTGTAAAGTGCATACAAGATGAAAATGTGGCTCCAACAAGACAGCTTAATGCATACACATCCTAAGTCGTCAATGTAACCAATTATTGAGGCCTGCAGTGTTTCTTTCACAAGTACGGCTATTCCACCTCCCCTTGTAGTTCGGTCTTTCCTAAACACCTTATACGAGAGCGGAAATACATCATCATCAGCTATTTCGGGGAGCAACCATGTCTCAGTTACAACTGTTACATGTGGATCGTGTTGAAGTAAGGCAATTTCCATTAGTTCAGTTTTGTTATAGACACTTCGGGCATTTATGTTAACCAAGCGGAGGCATTTCTGTTTAACGCCTTGCTGACCAGTAACGAAAAATTTACTTTTCGTTGAAATATTTTTTGAAGAAAATGCGAGTTGTTTTCCTACTTGTGACTCAGTGATTGGGCATACAGTCTGGTCCTCGGGCGGGTTTTGCTTCCGTCGTTTTTTTTACCGGAATTCTTTCGCCTTTATCACTGTCCCAGACATACGCCTGGTCATTGATATACAGTTTATCAAATGCTAAGCTTACTTTCTCATTGTTATCTCGGTTAGCTTTTGCACTTGCCCAAAGCTTTCTTCTAATATCTCGTATCTTCGGAGAAAAGTCTTTCCCAATAGCTAGCGTGGTATTTTTAAGTTTAGACCCGTTTTTAAGTATTCTAGCTTTGTCTCGCCCATCAAGCAATTTGAAAATGACTGGCCTAACTTTGCCAGTTTCAGGTCTACCTATACGATGAATACGCTCGATACCGACAGGTTCAAGTTTCATGATATCTTTAAGAATGCCTGTGTTGACGGCACTTTCAAACGTTTCGTTGTTTTCATTTGCTCCTTCGGGAAGACCATAAACGATTAGATTTGACCGGCGACTATGGTTTTCCAGTTGATCGATTTTAGTTTCTAGAACACTTATTGTTTTTGCCAACGAAGACAGCTGCTCCTGACAGGCATTTACCTTCCCTTCATGCCCAGATAAGGCATCAAGCTTCTTCTCAATATCTGATAGTCGCTTTTCTTTGATGTCTTTAACATCAGTAGCTATGTCTGCTAACATTTTGGCAATCTGCTCCAGACCTGGGCCTGGGTTCATCTCAATATCGCCACACAGTAACAATAACTTCCTCAGTACAGCTTCAGCGCGGCACAAAAAACAACTGAGCCAGGGGCACGGCAGCACCAGCAAAAAGGGATCATCAGAGCGAACACATTTTCCATACTGCTTTCTTACCTGTACAATAAACAGGAACGGATTACAGACGGTCCGCATGCTGGTACAGCCGCCGTGCCCAATGGTCGAGATGACCGCCGGGCGCGAATTAATAGCCGCGCTGAGTGGTGCTCGTGCTGCCGTCTGCCAGTGATCCATGGCGCATGCTGTCGACGAGTGACGACTCAGGTTCTCCCAGGGCGATGATGCTCGCAGTTCAGGCGCATGCCAAACAGAAGAATCCCAGACATGCGCAGCAAGCGTCGTTCCGCAGCTTCCTGAACACCCGGCACGAACTGGCGGTAGTAGGCTGACAATCTGTACAATAAACAGGAACGCATTACAGACGGTCCGCATGCTGGTACAGCCGCCGTGCCCAATGGTCGAGGTGACCGCCGGGCGTGAATTAATAGCCGCGCTACGTGGTGCTCGTTCTGCCGTCAGCCAGTGATCCATGGCGCATGCTGTCGACGAGTGACGACTCAGGTTCTCCCAGGGCGACGATGCTCGCAGTTCAGGCGCATGCCAAACAGAAGAATCCCAGACATGCGCAGCAAGCATCGTTCCGCAGCTTCCTGAACACCCGGCACGAACTGGCGGTAGTAGGCTGATAATCTGTAAACTTGATTGATTGATTGATTAGTGGGGTTTAACGTCCCAAAACCACCATTTGATTATGAGAGACGCCGTAGTGGAGGGCTCCGGAAAATTTGACAACCTGGGGCTCTTTAACGTGCACCCAAATCTGAGTACACGGGCCTCTAACATTTCCGCCTCCATCGGAAATGCAGCCGCCGCAGCCAGGAATCGAACCCGTGACCTGCGGGTCAGCAGCCGAGTACCTTAGCCACTAGACCACCGCGACGGGGTGATAATCTGTACAATAAACAGGAACGTATTACAGACGGTCCGCATGCTGGTACAGCCGCCGTGCCCAATGTACTTCGCGCGGTCGCTACTTATTGCTTTTTTGTTTGCACTGTCCTAGGCTTTTGATCTGCTCCTTTTCTTCTTCGGACAACTGGTTTTCTGTTATCGCTTCAACGATTCGGGCGGGTGGCTCCTTGTCAATGTCGCAGTTCGGGGCTTCTTTTTCTAGATCTTTGTCGAAGTTGCCGCCATTCTGTAAAAGTGTGAGGGTGCTTCCGTGCGCGGGCCAGTGTGTGGTTTTCCAGATAGTGCTTGATGGTGCTTGTCCAGTAGTTGATTAGATTCTTCCCAACGTAACTCGCTGCGTAATAAAGCATGCGGGTAATCTTGAGGGCCAGTATCTGGCTGGTCATTTGTACGTGTGGGAGGCCGAGGCCACCTTTGTCCTCGGGTAGTTGAAGGAGGTGTCGCTTGACTGGTGCCGGTTTCCCTACCCATAGCGAATCGGGGATCACGGCGTTCAATTGGTTCGTGGTTTTCCTAGGGATCACCGCTACCCTACTGGCGTATAACGCAAACGCGCAAACGGTGGTCCTTGCTGCCAGCGCTTTTTCACGTAACGTGAGGTTTAGGAGGTGAATGCGGTCGGCTGCCTGCTTTGCCCTCTCGAGGGCTCTCTGCCACGTGGCAGGTGCCACCCCTTCACTGGAGAAGTAGATTCCCAAGACTTTAACGATGGACACCACTTCGATGTTTCCTAGGGCTTCTCTGGGAAAAGTTCCAAATAGCATCGCCTTGCTCTTGTCCGCATTTATCGCTGCTCCGGATGCCTGCGCGTATCTTGTGAACGTCGCACTGAATGAAGGCTTGGAGGCTGCTTTCATCCCGAACAAACAGGGAAATGTCGTCCGCGTATGCCAGCACTTTCACCTGCTCCTGGCCCGTCAGTGGGAAGCCCCGAATGCCTTCATGCGCAATAACACTTGTGGTCAGCGGCTCGCACGACATGACAAAAAAGGTCGGGCCCAATGGGCATCCTTGCCTTATGCCTCTGCTATACTTGAATGCCGGCGTTTTGACTTCGTTTATCACAGCAGTGCAGGTTAGGTCCTCGTACAAAGTTTTTGTCAGTTTTATAAAACTTGCCGGTAAGCCAAACTCCTGCATCACGTCAAAGAGGTGATGGTGTCGTACCCTGTCAAAAGCTTTGGCTTGGTCTAGGGAAATGAAAACACCATTGAAACCTCTTGTCGTCGCGTATTCGAAAGAGTCACGGATCACTGTGAGGTTCGCAAAAAGCGACCTTTCTGGAGTAGCGAACGTTTGGTATGGGCTAATGATGTCCGGTAACAGGAGCTTGAGCCCGTTGTTCAGTATAGTGGCTACCAGCTTGTAATCGGTGTTCAAAAGCGTGATTGCTCGTTTGGTTGTGCACTGTCTTTCTGTAGTAGGACAATTTTACCCACTCCGAAGGAGTCTGGTTTCATAAAGGACCTGAAGATCGCATTCACCATCGCGAGCAAGGGTTCTTCGAGAACTTCGAGAAAGGTCAGATAGAAGGCTGCAGTCAGACCATCAGCGCCTGGGGCAGAATTGGGGGTCATGCTTCTTATGGCTTCGCGAAGCTCTGCAGGGGAGACTTCAGCGCTAAGGGTTGCTGGCTGCTCCTCCTCCTTAATTCGCTGCAGATGTTTGCAAAGTTCTTTGACATGGTCGAGTCCCCGATTGGTGTCTATCGGTTCGGTGTCTTGGAACTGTATGCTGAAGTACTCTCTGAAGATGTTCTCAATTTCTGTTGGGTCGTCGGTTACAGAACCGTCTAATCGCTTTGCCTCCGTAATTCTCAAACAGCCATTTCCACGTACTTCCCTCACATCAACTCCAGTCGCCGTGTCCAACAGTCCATGCTCACTCATGGTATCTCTGAGGAGTTGGTTATCATGCTCCTCGAGCGAGGTCAGGTACTCTGTTGTGCATGAAGTCAACGTGTCGGCTGCCTTGATGATCTGCATCAGGCAAAGAAGTTCTTTCATCTTTTGTGTATCACGTCTTTTCCTGGCTTAGGTTAGGTCCTCGTACGGAGGGGGGGGGGGATAATATGTCTGGCATTTTCTACTGATGAGCTGATGGCAGCTTTCAAGTTTTTTACGCAAGTCTCATCTCTCAGCAGCTCAGCGTCTATTCTCCAGCTATTGTTATCAGAGTGCGGGCTGAGGGATCCCTTTACCATCGTGACGAGCGAGGCATGATCCGTCTTCTCTTTCAGGTTGGCCGGGAGCACGAGTACTTCGCATTCCTCAACCAAAGGGGGGCGGAGGTCCGGAAAGTACATGCGGTCTATTCTACTTCCTGCTGATCTAGAGGTATGGGTTGCTACGAAGCGGTCTTTATAGAGGTGTACCCATATGTCCGAGAGGTTTACGTGTCGAAGGGTTTTCACCAACTCTTTTGCATTGTAGGTTGATCTTCCTTGGCTTGGCCCCCACACTTCCCGGTTAGAATCTACCATGCAATTAAAATCACCGACCAGTACGTGGGGAATGGGCTCTAGGAGGAGTTGGTGCATCACTTGAAAGAACTTATTCGTATCTTTTCTTGTCACAAGGGCATAGACGTTCACATTGCGTATCTTTTTGCCTTCGATGAAAATGTCAATCATTATGTACCGACCATTCTCCCTGAAAATACAATAGGATTTTGATCGATATCTGCCTGATACGAATATTCCTCCGACGCCGCATGCTCTCGTGGTCGCCAGAGAGAAAAAGGCGTCGGTCTGATGATCTCGGCGGAAATAAACCACATCCAGCGGCGTTCGAAAGTTCGCCTCTTGAATAAGGAGGAGGTCTATGTTCTGGTTCCTAGCGAAACATAGGATGGCTGCTTGTTTCGCCCTATCTCCAAACCCTCGGATATTCCACGTACCCAATTACGAAAAGGTCATCAAAAATCTTAAAAAGAAGAAAACAAAACGCGCGAAGTATCGAGGCTAGCAAGCAGCGTGGCCGTCATCCGCCGATTTGGCGCGATGCCAAGCGCCGGAGGGGAGAAGGAAAGAGGGTGAGCGAATGCACCGAGCAAGATAGGCGACAGCCGCGTGCCGACAGAAAGGCGCAAGGAGGGTGCTGCACCAGAAGGAGAAGGGAAGGCATGTGGGACATAGTGCGGCCAGAACGAACGAGAGGAAGGAAAAAGGGTCGTGAAGCCGACAGGGCAGGCGCGCCGCTTCAGTGACGTGCGTCTCGGGGCTTGGGGGGTGGTTTCCCTTTGCCTACACCGTCTTTCTTGAGCTTCTGAGCCTTCGCGTGTGGTGGAGCGTCGCTATCACTGCTTTGGCCTGCTGGCCCGGGTCTACGCTGCCGGGCCTCCTTGCTGGCTGCCCTCTCACCCAGATACCGCTTATCGTGAGCGTGAGCGAGCTCTCTGCTCTAGCCCAGTGGCCATCTGTCCAATATTCGCGTCCGATTTCCGCCTTGGGCGTGCCAAATGGGAGGCGGGGGAGGAAGTTGGTGCAGCATGGTCGCGTTCGCTGTCGCCGGGTAGAAAGTAATACCCTTCACGTTTTATGGGGGCGTCGTCGCCGGCTGGGTCTTGGGTACCGGCCTCCAAGGCCAGGCTGGTCACTGGGGCCCGGACGTGGACGGGTGTGTGGGATAAAGCGAGGAGGGCCTCTCCCTACTCGTAGGACTCGGAGGTCACTTCAGCCACGGTCAGCGAATTCCCGCAATCATCCCTGCTCACCGAGGGTGGAGGCGGCTTAGGGGGGGGGGGGCGATTGCGCCGAACCCGTCTCAATATCGCTCGACTCTGTTTCGGTCGACCTGGTGGTAGTCTCGTCAAAACACCCGGGCCTCTCCCCCTCGCTGGCGGATGGATCGCCCATGCCACTGCCTGAAGTCAGATCAGAGTTTAAGTCGCGGTCCCCGGAAAGGGATCCCCTCTCGGTTGTGTGGGATGCGGACCTGGACGTAAAGACCTGCATACACGGCGAGTTAGTTGCTCGGGCAGAGGCGTGGCCGCTTGACTGAGAGTGCGACGAAGCGAATTCAGATAGTGAGGGGAAGCCGCGGGCGGGCGAAGCGTATGAGCGCTTACGAAAGCATTCGCGTGTTCCGTGCTGACCCCCGCATCATTTACAGTCTGCCGAGCAGCCCTCAGTATCACGGCAGTAAAACTCAACCTTCTACCCACTCCCTCTGTTCTCTTAAGAAGAGCTCTCCCAGCTGTGTAGCAGCTGTTGCAACAGAAAGGAGTGGAAGGTTGGTTGCTTCTCGGTGTCCGTCTTGTCTTGTCGTGGCTGCTGCTGCTTGTTCGGGGATGGAGGCCAGCACATTTCGAACGTTACAACAACTCGACTTTATATACAGAAACTTATGTACATCTTTACAAGACTTCACCGTCGGAACCGTCGCATGTTGCCTCGGCGGAGCCGATAGTGCAGAGCACTCTTCCTTGCGACCAGACACCCCCCCCCCCCCCGCGAGGACTCGGAAGCCAGGTTTTATTATTTCGGTTGCCCCTCCCGATTCTCCTCACGGCCAACCAAAGCAATCTAGTCCGTTTATTGGACAGACAACACACTTGTTGCCGTCCCCTCCTCTCGCTCTCTTCTTCCCGCACTCGACTGCTCGGTCAGAAAGAGAGAGACGAAAGGACCGGCCTGCGCACAACGTTCCGCGAACTGTGCGAACGCACACAATGGTGGCGCCGTTCGGTTGTGGGCCTCCTGCATTACCACGAATTGACTACGCTATTCAGCACGACAGCCATCCCGCGGACTCTAATCCTGACGGATGGGTGGCTATGCACTGTCCTCACGTCACCCACCAGCAAACCGCAGTTCGGGGACCATTTAGCTGGTTGCTAGAAGCGGCGACTGACCGCGGTATTCTTGCCAGAAGGGACGCGCTTACGCCGAGATTATCGTCTCCAGAGAATCGGCTTTTTGGGAAGCGCGCCCTTTTGAGACCGAGAAGACTCGCTCCAATGGCCTGCGACGCCAGACCTTACACTCCTTTTCCAAGATTCGCGCAAGCGCTCAAATGAAGCTACGCGATTAACAACATAAAGGTATGGCGCCGCACGTCCCCAACCCTGTGGCCACATTTCGCAGTTCCTTGAACACCAGAGGCGTCTCTGCAACGCATGCAATGCTTTCTCTGCCTAACCCTTGGGGCCCCACCTAATGGATGCCACCACATAGCAAAAAAAACCGACACGAGGTCACTGTGTACACAAGTACAATCCATAAAGCAGGCAAGTAAAACAACAACAAACTTCTACATGCTTACAGTACTACATATACACAAAAAAAACACTTCACTGAAACACCCACACACCCTTCGGCACATGGTGCTGTTCAAGTGCAACCAAAATATCAATAACTCCTGCATGCTACACACACGCACAAGAGAAACAATACACTTCACTGAGGCACATAGACCTTTCACCGCGTGGTGCTGTTCAATTATCCACAGGTTCGCACACGTCACTCTTGAGTGTCCAGCATGCGCCTAGTTCTCTAGTGTCTCGACCCCCGGAGCACCGCTGCCGATTCCCCAGCACTCATTAGGTACCCTCCACTACCCCTTCGAGGATTCTCTCCTCGTGTAGTAGTTTCCATGCTTCTTCGGAAAGTAGGTAATCGGTTCGTGCCATTAGACGGTCCGTTAACGCGCACAACACTGGGACTGGTACCCTAACGTCGGAAAAAACTCCACGCTCACGCGACATCGTCAGTGGAATAACTGCAAGCTTGGCCAGTACTTTCTCCCCGAACGCCGAAGTCAGGTTGACCATCCCATGCGGTTGCACCAACTCTGGCAGACCACGCTCTCACTGACTACTGTAATTTCCGCACCTGTGTCCAACACTGCTCCTATATGTTTGTCTTTGCAGTCGAGCGATACTGGGATCAAATCACTGTGTGCGGCTGGGGGAGCTTCAATGGAAACACGCGCCACTAAGCTGTCTTCTTTACTGTTCGGAAGCACCTCCGTAGGCTGTTTCTGACGCTGCGGGCAATTCCATTTCTGGTGCCCTGTACTGCCGCAACTGTAGCAGGCCCTGGGCTTTGGTTTCCCCTCCACGTTACGGTTTTTCCCAGCCCCGCGGCCTTTCATTGTCTCTTCGTCGGATCTAGCCCTGCTCGCGCTTTTCGACTTCGCCACGCCTTGCTTCGCCTGCCTCGTGGCGCTGTTCGTCCCCTGTGCTTCTTCAAACGTTCGCAGCAACGAGAATATCTCTGAGGCGCTCATCCACGTTCTACCTTCTTGAAGTGTCACATATCGCAAGGCGTTCTCCAACAAATGTTTCTTTATTTGGTCGGCCACCAAAAGCTTGAACAGGCCCTCGAATGTCGACACCCCTCTTGCCTCAAGGTAAAAGTGGAGGTAGCTCTCTAAACGTGTCGAAAAAGGTCTCCACCCAACGTTCGCACGCTTGCCTGAACCCAACAACCTTTTTAGATATTCCCCAGCTGAAAGTCTGAGCTCGTACAGCACCGTTTGCTTGATAACCTGGCAATCTTTGTGCTCTGTTGGGCTTAGCCGCGTGGACGAAAACGGGACTCTCTTCACTACCAGCAGAAAAACTAAACGTCCCCAAAACTCCCCCGGTACCTCGTACGCTTCTAGGGCCTTTCCACGGACTCAAAACACACTGGTGCTTCAGCCTCGGCTGGAATTTTGGGTAACACCCCTGTGAGGACTTTTGAGTAGCGTCAGTTCGCCACACGGATCCCATCTGCCGAACTCGGGTCCACTCCACCGAGAGCTTCCGCCCATCATCTGCGACAGCCTCTCCATCTCCAACCGCAATTCCTGCAGTCTACGCTCCGGCGTGAGGTTTCCGAAACGGTCTTCTTTCCGTCTCTCCCGTGCACTACCCTATCCCGGGTATCCCACGTCGCTCTTGTCTCCCGCCTCACGACTCATGGCCTGCGCTCGCCTGTCCGGGTTTAAGTGGGCAAACCTCGTGTCCATAGGACGCCTTAAAACTCAAATCAAGGCAGTGGCACCTCTGAGATGTAAGAACACCAGAGGACTCACCACTTTTGAAGTTTCTGCTCGTTGGTTGCTCGATGTCGCCGGGGTTGTCGCCGGAATGATGAAATTGGATGACCGTAGCTGGACCCCTGGCTTCCTCGGGTCGATGGCTGCCACACTGCCGCCTCCTCAGCTCAGTGACTTGGCTCTTCGTTGGAACAGCCGATATCTTGGCTTTTGGTCTTGCGTGTTCTCCGCAACACGACGATCTCCTTGTTGCGCAGAGCGCTCCTTGTCGTCGTTGTCTCGATCCTGTCGGACTGTGCCAGTAAAACTCAACCTTCTGCCCACTCCCTCTGTTCCCTTGAGCAGAGCTCTCCCAGCTGCGTAGCGGCTCTTGCTACAGAAGGGAGTGGAAGGTTGGTTGCTTCTCGGTGTCCGTCTTGTCTTGTCGCGGCTGCTGCTGCTTGTTCGTGGATGGAGGCCAGCACATTTCGAACGTTACAACAACTCGACTTTATATACAGAAACTTATGTACATATTTACAAGACTTCACCGTCGGAACCGTCGCATGTTGCCTCGGCAGAGCCGATAGTGCAGAGCACTCTTCCTTGCGACCAGACACCCCCCCCCCCCACGAGGACTCGGAAGCCAGGTTTTAATATTTCGGTTGCCCCTCCCGATTCTCCTCACGGCCAACCAAAGCAATCTAGTCCGTTTATTAGACAGACAACACACTTGTTGCCATTACCTCCTCTCGCTCTCTTCTTCGCGCACTCGACTGCTCGGTCGGAAAGAGAGAGAAGAAAGGACCGGCCAGCGCACAACGTTCCACGAACTGTGCGAACGCACACAATCGTGGCGCCGTTCGGTTGCGGGCCTCATTCATTTCCGCGAGATGACTACGCTGTCCAGCACGACAGCCATCCCGCGGACTCTAATCGTGACGAATGGGTGGCTATGCACTGTCCTCACGTCACCCGCCAGCAATCCGCAGTTCGGGGACCATTTAGCTGTTTGCTAGAAGCGGCGACTGACCGCGGTATTCTTGCCAGAAGGGACGCGCTTACGCCGAGATTATCGTCTCCCGAGAATCGGCTTTTTGGGAAGCGCGCCCTTTTGAGACCGACAAGACTCGCTCCCATGGCCTACGACGCCAGACCTTACAGTGGCCGAAGGTGCCGGACCGCTTACAGTACGCCGTGGTGCAGGCAGTCGCCATATGCCCGGCTTCACCACAATGCGCGCACACCCGGCGCATGCCTCTGTACTCGCACATGACTTTGTGCCCCGCAATAGTGATGAAGTTGGGGACTGAGCGGCACTTCTCAATTTTAACCACACGTACTCCGTTTAACTTGGTCTGGCGAGTGGCTAGGGTGGCGAACAAAATGCCCTTCTTTTTACCAAACTGGGCTAAGGCGTTGCTAAGGGCCTCATCTGATAGAAAAGCGGGGTAACGGTAAACGTTCACATATGTAACCGGCGGCCCGACTTACTCTACTGGCACCCTCGCCCCGTTCACTTCAAATCCTTCCGCCACCATTAGCCTTGTCGCGTGGTCAGCATTGCGGGTGCATACAAGAAATTTTGCGCCCCCCATATGTTGCAGTACTTATACGCTGTCATCACCAGCTGTCTCTTCAATTGCGTCAATTAACTCATCGACAGAGATATCGCCCTCGGGCGTGGAAAACATGAAACAATTCTCTCTCACTGGGAGTTCAAATGGCGTGGCCATTCTGGTGGGCGGACCCCGCAAGCCGCTAGTTGGGCGTGGCTCGTGGGTGACTTGTAACGTGCAATTGAGCTGCACTCTGTTAGAAAGCGGCTCAGCCGAGGCGGGCACCGCGCAAGTCTTGGTGGTACCAGGTGGACCGCAGGGGGACTCCGGGACGGCGGGCGTGAACCGGGGACCTTGCACCTCCACCTGGCATGGGGTAGGCTGTCTCCTGGCAGCAAGGCCCGAGACCCAGGGGCGGCGGTCACGCGTACAAGACGCCGGTGCCGCGTAGACTTCTTTTGTCGACTTGAACCACTGGGGTCGACGTCAGCGTGACGTGACCCCGGGTCTCGCGCGAGGACTCGAAAAGAGACAGCTAGATCGGCGAACGGAGCGTCGGCCGTCGAAAAAACTGACAAGCGGCGAAGCGCGTTGGCATTTATATACTTGCCGTCGAATATTCCAGCATTATCGCTAGTGGTGACGTAGGCTCTAGAATAATCTGTATAGTTCGCGGAGTGGGCGTGATCTTATCGAAATGATCTACTACACCCCTGAAGCTCCTCGAAGACTGCAGGTGCGGTTTGCGCTGAGAATTACGTAGTGTATTGGGGCGATAACAAAACTTGAGAACAAGAACGTGGCATTGACCCCTCTGAAAAAGGCATCGGCCCGATGCTGTAACAGATGATGAAAGTACAACAATAATGCAAGAAAGTACAATGAATAAATAACGATACAGCAATAATACAAAAAAACGCTGTGTGAAGAAGATAAGCATGCAGCAAGCAGAATCGCGAACCCCCGGCTCTCTCCACTCGTGCTTTGGTTTGCCGCTGTGCTGATCTCTGCTGAACGGTTCTTCACGCTGTCTTGCCGTTCTCGTTAATGACTAATAAACCTCTTCACATTTGATGGAGGGTGCTGTTTATTCCCTTCGCTACACACTGGAGCTGCGAAGCCGCACGCTACCACCTGTCATGACTGACAACGCCAACCGATTAGCGTCGTCGCCCCAGTTCAACTGCCCTGGCCATCCTAGGCTACGGGACCCGAAGGTCTTCAGCGGTGTGAATGGGACCGACGTGGAAGACCGGCTCGAGCACTATGAGCTGGTGAGCGTCAATAATAAGTGGGTTGAAGCCAATAAGCTGGGCCACGTCATATTTTATTTCACTGGCGTCGCAGAACTGTGCTTTAACAACCACAAACACAATATCCCCACATGGAGCATCTGCAAGACATCATGTGCTCAAGTGTTTGGTCGGCCGGTTGTGCGCAAGCAGTGGGCAGAACAGCGCTTGCACGTCCGCTCTCCGCAGACTGGCGAAATTTTTACCAGCTATATTGAGGATGTCGTCGACCTTAGTCGACGCGCGAATGACACCATGCATGAGTCGGAGAAGGTCAAACACATCCTGAAGGGCATCGACGATGGCGCATTTCAAATGCTCTTGGCTAGGAATCCAAGCACAGTTTCTGAAGTCGTCAACTTGTGTCAGAGCTACGACGAGTTGAAGAAGCAACGCACTCTGATTCGGCAGCTTCAGCGTGATGGTGAGTCGCTGTCGAGTTTCGACACCATGCCTGACAATTGACCGTTGCTTCAGCAAGCCCGAGCCTTCGTCCGTGAGAAAGTCGCCCGCCAAGTTTACCTAGTGCCCTTTACTCACAAGACCACATCCTGTTTACCTGCCCCGCTTCGCACTGCTATATCGGAAGAGGTTGCACAAGCTGTTCCCCTTGAACACTACGAGCCGCCTCTATCTAGCCGTGTTCAATGCCCACGTGCCGCACAGCTGGTAGGCGCTCCTGTCGCCTATCCACCAGCCGTTCAGCCTGTGGCCGCACCTCTAACATATGCAGCGCAGCCTGTAGCTCCTCCTGTCGCCTGTTCGCAAAAGATGCAGCCCGTAGCCACGCCACTCACATATGCAGACGCTGTTCGTAGGCTTCCGCAACCGCCCTACACCACGCGCTCACAGGCCGCACACCCGGCTGCTTATACTGCAATCCTCAGAGAACGTCCGATAACCGACCAATTCGCTACGCCTGCTTCACTCCCGTACACGTTGCCCACTACTGCCGTCGTCGACATCAGAAGTTCGGCAACTATGCCCGGTCGTCGCAACCCGGCAGCCAACCCTTCACCCAATACGAGCCGGTCTCGTCACCTCACTATGCCCCCACTGACCACCTTGACTTCCAGCCACAGCGTGCACCCTCTTCTCGTCGCCGATCGCTCTCCCCCATTCGTCGCCGGCCCGGGACCCACTGACCAGGAAAACTAAGCACCACAGTTCAAGAAGCAAAAACTGCACCGTTTTCAAACTGTCTAAGCCCTCGCCCATCTCCTACCAACGTGGTCGCAGTAACTGTTATAGGTTATTGTACTGTCGCCCTTGTGGACACCGGCGCTGCTGTTTCTGTTATTGCCGCTAATGTCTGCCGTTTATTACGCAAAGTCGTGACACCACTTTCAGGACTGTTGCTTCACACAGCAAGCGCACAGCAAGTAACGCCTATCACAGTCTGCACTGCAAGAATGTCCATCGAAGGCATTCTTTACATCATGGAGTTCATTGTTCTCGCTGTCTGTTCGCAGGACGTCATCCTCGTGTGGGACTTCCTATCCCACCATAATTCCTTCATTGACTGCGCACGCGCTGAAGTTGAGTTTTCAGCCTTGTGTGATGTCCTATTACTTGACGCTCTTCATCATGTTGCTACGCCATGGTGTTCAAAACATAAGAACGCCTTCGTTATTGTTATTACTAGTGCGGCATGTACAATTTTGTACGCGAATTCGTGCAGTGCTGTCCTGACTGCCAGCGACGCAAATCAACACCGCCACGTGCGACTGGCGCATTGCAGCCACTTCCATGCCCTGCCAAGCCATTTGATCGCGTCGGCGTTAATCTCTACAGCCCTCTTTCATTGACACCAGATGGTAATCGGTGGATTATAGTGGCGGTTGACCACCTGACACGCTACGCCGAAACAGCCGCTTTGCCGCGCGCTACAGCTCGAGATGTCGCCTCTTTCATTTTACGTCGCTTTATAATTTGACATGGTGCACTTCGAGAGCTCCTTAGTGACAAAGGCCGCGCTTTCCTCTCCGAGGTCGTCGAAACTCTCCTTTCGGAATGCCACGTCATTCACTGGAAAACGACAGCATACCACCCGCAGACTAACGGGTTAATGGAACGGTAACCGCACGCTGGGTTATATGCTCTCAATGTACGTGGCATCTGATCATAGCAACTGGGGCCGTGTTCTCCCATACTTCACATTCGCATATAGCACCGCAATACAAACCACCACGTAATTCTACTCTTTCTTTCTTTTTTACGGACGTGAGCCTTCCCATACAATTGATACACTACTTCCCTACCGTCCTGATGCTTCCGAGTGTCCAACTATCTCTGATGCTGCTCGACGACCCGAAGAGTACCGCCAGCTCGCCCGTGCGTTCACCTCGGAAGAGCTTCAACGCCAGAAAGAACACCGTAGCACCGCCCTTTCAGATCCCAGCTATGCCCCAGGATCTCTTGTGTGGCTTGCCACCCCATATCAAACTTCGGTACTCTCCTCAAAACTTGTCCCCCGGTACAAGTGGCCTTACACCGTTTTGTAGCAAACCTCTCCGGCTAATTCCCTAATTGAGCCAGTTTCCCGATCGGACGACATGCGCCGGCGTGCTCTTGACATTCTCCATGTGTCCCGACTTAAACCGTACCATGACCCTTCGCCTGGTGAACGCAACCCGTGGAGTAGTACCTGATGCTGATTTGCTCGGCTTGACTGAACAGGAACTTCTGGAGGGGTGAAAGAGTCAGCATGTGACCAATGAACAAAGGATCCCCATTAGAAAAGACAACAAGGTAACACCAACGAAACACTGAATACTCACGTTCGCTTCAAGTAATCTGCCAGAAAGTATTCAAAAAGGGTACACGAAGACGTCGATCCGACCATACATACCTAACCCGCATCGTTGTTTTAAATGCCATAAGTATGGCCACGGCTCACAAAGCTGTAGTGGTCACCAAACTTGTGCACAATGTGGGGTGTCAGGCCACAATTCTGACAATTGCGAAGAACCATCACACTGTGTGAACTGTGGCGGAAATCATGCCGCATACTCACGGTCTTGCTCATTTTGGAAAAAAGAAAAATAAATCATCACACTGAAAATTGAAGAAAATATCACATTCAATGAAGCAAGACGAAAAGTGTCGCCATTTTATGGCGCTAGATATGCTGATGGGGCGCGTCAGGGAGCAACGCCGCACCAGCCCTCGCCACTCCTTCGGCCAGCGCAGAGCGAGCCGTCGGCTGTGGCGCCTGCCCCAAGGCGGCAGTAGTTCAGTCTACTCCGCCTCCTAGCGAATTGAGGCCGGACACTCCAGGGTCCTCTGGTCTCAAGGCCTCCCCTCACGAGGCGAGGCCTAAAATCCAAACCACCAGCTCGCATGTGCGGGCACACAGTGCCTCTGAGGAGGCAATGGGCACAACGGTACCCTTGGTACCAAAACTGTGGCGCGGCTCCTTGGAGCGCGCCAAGAAAAATAAAAAACCAATAACGGGGCCGGACGACCGTCTTGCAACCTGAATTAACGAGCTCGCTCCAACACAGGATACTCTTTGTACACACAGCAGCATCTCTCTTGTTTAAATATGCAGACAGAAATATTACTGTGGAACATCCGAGGTATTTTTCGAAACCTTGATGACGTCAAGAACTCCTCCATGAACACAATCCAAGAGTGCTGTGTGCACAAGAGACACACTTAAAACGAACAAACACAAACTTTTTACGTAACTACGTAATCTTCCTAAAGGATAGAGATGATGCCATGCCACCATCCGGTGGTGTAGCGGTTATAGTTAGTCGAGGTATAGCATGTACACAATTACCCCTTCAAACTTCCCTCGAGGTGGTGGCTGTCCGAGCAGTTATTCTAAACAAACTTGTCACTGTCTGCTTTTTGTACATACCTCCGCACCACCGTCTTGATAAACTTCAATTCCAGTCTTTATTAGACGAATTGCCTGAACCTTATCTGGTCCTTGGGGACCTGGGCCGCCTAATGGTCTGTGGGGTGACTCTCGCTGTGATGCACGAGGTCGTCTCATTGAACAATTCCTCATTTCATCAGGTGCTTGCCTGTTGAATAGGAAAGAGGCAACATACTATAACCTTGCCAACAAAACTTACTCTTCCATAGACCTCAGTATCGCATCTCCTTCACTTGTACCATTACTTCAGTGGAAAGTCATAAATAATCCATACGGAAGTGACCATTTTCCTTTAGTTTTGAGCCCCGCAGGAGCGCCTGCGCAAGCAGGCGTTCGGTGTGTAGCGACACCACGGACCCGAGCTAACGGGGGAGTTTCGGCTCCCTCCCACGCCTAGCCGTGCGTGGCTTTGCCGTGTCCGGGGAAAAGGGGATCCTGGGGGTTGAGCTGACGCTGGATGATTGGACCTTTAAGGCCCCCCGGAAGAGGCAACACACCCCTTTGGCCCCGGCTTCACGTAGACGGCACCCCTGGGCTGACCCACCCAGGGGAAATCGGCAGTCGCCTTTTCCTATCTCTCTCTCCCTACATCTTCGTCTTTATCTCTTACTATTTATCTGTCCTGTCTTCTACTCTCTTCCGTTTACTTCCAAACTTCCTGGCGGCTAGGGTTAACCCTGTGCAAATTGCCTACCTTGGTCTAGGCGCATTGGGTTATAGTGGCGTTGTACGGCTGGCGTCTGCAGGTTTCAGCATCCGTAAACTTGCAGCGTCCCCTCCTTGGGCACCGTGGTGGGTGGCCGCCAACGCTACTGAACAACATATTATTAGCATGCAAAAAGCATTCCCTTTACTAAGTGATCGTGCCTCCTCGAAGCGGGTACGCACCGAAGATATCAATTTTTTCATCCGGCCAAGACAAACCTTTCCTCATTTCCACGTTATACACTGTGAAAAAACTAACAAGCAAGCCAGAACAGTATCCCCCTTCGTAGTGGCTAGGTCCTTAACCGAAACTCTCGGTGCCGGATACAAGGTTACCAAAATGGCCAGTGGAGATCTACTCCTTGAAATACGTGACAAAGACCAATTCAATAAACTGAACACCCTCACAACATTTGGAGACACAACCATCAGTATTACGCCACACAGGTCCATGAACTCATCTCGCGGGGTCGTATCGGACGCAGATTTGCTTGACCTGACCGAAGCTGAACTTCTTGAAGGATGGAAGAGCCAGAACGTGACAAACGTACAGCGTATTAAGATAAGAAGAGATCAAAAGGAAATACCAACAAAACACTTAGTACTGACCTTTCCTTCGAGCGATTTGCCGGAAACAATTCAGACTGGGTATACAAAGACATCTGTGAGGACATATATTCCCAACCCCCGCCGTTGCTTCCAATGTCAGAGACATGGCCACGGCTCGCAAAGCTGTCGTGGCCAGAAAACTTGTGCTCTGTGTGGAGTCGTGGGCCATGCGTCCGACAACTGCGATGCACCTGCACAATGTGTGAATTGTGGCGGTAGTCATGCAGCGTACTCACGTTCCTGTTCTTTCTGGAAAAAAGAAAAAGACATCATCACTTTAAAAATAAAAGAAAACATTACATTTAAAGAAGCAAGAAAAAGAGTCTCGCCATTTTATGGCCCCACATATGCTGATGCGGCGCGCCAGGGGGCAGTGTCGCACCAGCCCTCGCCACTCCTTCGGCCTGCGCAGAGCGAGCCATTGGCTGTGGCGCCTGCCCCCAAGGCGGCAGTAGTTGAGTCTACTCCGCCTACTATCGAACAGAGACCAGGGACTCCAGGGTCCTCGGGTCTCAAGGCCTCGCCTCACCAGGCGAGGCCCAAGCTTCGAAAAACCAGCTCGCATGAGCGGGCATCCAGTGCCTCCGAGGAGGCAATGGATACGGCGGCACCCCTGGTGCCAAAAGAGCGGCGCGGCTCTCTGGAGCGCGCCAAGAAAACTAAAAAGCTCATAACAGGGCCTGATAATAACCCTGCTACTTGAGCTCGACCTTTCAGCTTAGACAAGTCACTTCCTTAACGTACACACAGCACTACTTTACTTCCAATATGGAAACACAAATTATACATGGGAACGTCAGAGGCCTGCTTAAAAACCTCAACGACGTCCAAGAGCTTTTATACAAACACTCACCTCAAGTGGTGTGTGTACAGGAAACACATCTGAAATCCTTCAATACAAATTTTTTACGTGCTTACGTCATATACCGAAAGGACCGAGATGATGCTGTGGCTTCATCCGGTGGCGTAGCCATTATTATTAACCAAGGAGTAGCGTGTACACATTTACCACTCCAGACATCCCGTGAGGCGGTGGCTGTTCGAGCGGTACTTTTCAACAAACTCGTCACCATCTGCTCTTTGTATGTACCTCCCCACCACCGTCTTGAAAGACGCGAATTTCAGTCTTTAATAGACGAACTGTCTGAACCCTATTTGCTTCTTGGGGACCTAAATGCACACAGTGGACTGTGGGGCGATTCTCGCTCTGATGCACGAGGTCGTCTCATTGAACAATTTCTGTTCTCTTCCGGTGCCCGTTTATTGAATAGGAAAGAGCCAACATACTATAACGTTGCCAACAAAACTTACTCGTCTATAGACCTCAGCATCGTATCACCATCACTCCTACCCCTACTGAAATGGAAAATCATAAATAATCTATATGAAAGTGACCATTTTCCTGTAGTGTTGAGTTCACAAACAACATATGAATGTCCTCTACATGTTCCCAAATGGCTGATAAACAAAGCAGACTGGGAACAGTCCCACAACACTACACGTTTGAGTTGGACAGACATATGTAGGTTAAACATAGATGAAGCTGTGAAGTACTACACGGCCTTTCTTGCTGACGCAGCAGCCAAGTGCATTCCACAAACATCTAGACTGCCCGGCAAACGACACGTCCCGTGGGGGAACACTGAGTGTCAGAATGCGCGAAAGGAACAGAACAGGGCATGGGGGTTGCTGCGGAACTCGCCGACAGCGGAAAACCTTGAGAGCTTTGAAAAAATAAAATCTCGAGGCAGGAGAACGCGTCGGCAGGCCAGAAGAAAAAGTTGGCACAAGTTTTTATCAGGGATAAATTCATATACACAAGAGGCCAAAGTCTGGAACATGATTCGAAAGGTAGCAGGAAGAAAAGTACACTCACTCCCACTCGTAAACACTCAGGGTGATACCTTAAAAGATCAGGCGAACTTCCTCGGTGCACACTTTGAACGGGTATCCAGCTCGTCCCACTATACTGACACTTTCCAAAAGTACAGAACAAGAATAGAAAAGCAGAAATTCGAACACAACTCCACTAGATACGAGGCATATAACGAAGCTTTCAGTCTAGCTGAGCTCCGAACATCTCTAAACTCCTGCAGTACTTCAGCCCGAGGTTCTGACCGTGTGGTGTATGAAATGATAAAAAAACCTACCAGCAGAAACACGAGAAACCTTACTTTGTTTGTACAATGCTATCTGGTTTTCTGGCACTATCCCTACGTCCTGGAAAGAGGGTATCATTATTCCCATTTTGAAAGAGCGCAAGGACCCTTCTTTAGCTTCAAGTTATAGGCCTATTGCACTTACAAGCTGCCTATGCAAAGTCTTCGAAAAAATGATAAACTGCCGACTTGTACATATCCTTGAAACAAACAATTTGCTCGACCCATTTCTGTGCGGGTTTCGAGAAAGTAGATCCACCACAGACCACCTTGTTCGTATCGAGGCACAGATCAGAGACGCCTTCGTCCATAAACAATATTTTGTCTCTGTGTTCCTCGATATCGAAAAGGCGTATGATACAACATGGCGTTTCGGAATTCTAAGAGACCTGTCCCACCTTGGTGTGCGCGGAAGAATGTTTCATATAATCGAAAGTTACCTGTCAAACCGGACATTCCGTGTCCGTGTGGGCAGTGTTCTCTCCCAAACATTTGTCCAGGAAACAGGCGTGCCACAAGGTGGTGTACTTAGTTGCACACTTTTTATTATCAAAATGAATTCCTTGCACTTGTCCATCCCCAGCAATATGTTCTATTGTACATATGTCGACGACGTTCAGCTTGGCTTCAAGTCATGCAACTTGGCAATGTGTGAGTGGCAGGTTCGGCTGGGTTTAAACAAGGTCTCAAATGGGCAGATGAAAACGGATTTCAACTAAACCCACAAAAAGCACGAGTCTTGTTCTCTCAAAAGAGAGGCATGCACTCCGAACCTGACATTCGACTGAATGGGCAACGTCTGTCTGTCAAAGCCGAGCATAAATTCTTAGGCTTAATCTTGGACAACAAGTTGACCTTCATACCGCACATCAAGTATTTGAAAACAAAATGTTTAAAAGCCATGAATGTTATAAAAGTGTTGTCACGTACTACGTAGGGTAGTGACAGGCAATGTCTCATGAACCTGTATAGAAGCCTCATTCGCACCCGCTTAGATTATGGGGCCGTTGTTTATCAGTCCGCGACTCAAAGTGCTTTGAAGACGCTGGACCCCGTGCATCATTTGGGCATCCGCCTTTCTACGGGTGCTTTTCGCACCAGCCCCGTAGAAAGCCTTTACGTTGAGTCAAATGAGTGGTCGCTTCATCTTCAGAGAACTTACATGTCCTTTGTTTATTTTCTTAAAGTGAAAGCAGACAAGAAGCACCCCTCATACTCTACTATTATTGATATGTCGAGCTCCATTGTGTTTCAAAACAGGCCTTCGATGAGGCAGCCCTTCTCAGTTCGCCTGAAGGATCTAGCTGAGGACACTGGAGTGTCACTTGAACACAGTTTAATGGCTCCTGTAGCATACCCGTCACCGTGGCAGTGGCAGACTATAGATTGTGATGTGCCTTTCCTAGAAGTTACTAAACATGCACCTATTGCCCATATCCGAACATACTTCCTGGAACTTCAACACAAATACACACTTCCTGAGTTCTTTACAGATGCCTCCAAGTCCAACTCCTCTGTGTCCTACGCTGCTGTTGGCCCTTCCTTTTCGGATGCTGGCCCTCTACTTCCAGGCACAAGTATCTTCACAGCGGAAGCTTACGCGATATTGTGGCAGCAAAACACATCAAACAATTACAAATACAAAAAGCAGTAAATTATACCGACTCCCTCAGTATGTTAACGGCTCTGCAACGTCTTAAAAAACAAAAAACCCTGTCCACGTCTCACGTTACTCTATTTTATGCACACTCTACACACTCAACCAACATGTTGTAATGTGCTGTGTGCCAGGGCACCGTGAGATTCAAGGCAACGTGATGGCGGATCAGCTTGCTGCATCCGTCCACGAAAGCACCGCCACTACACCCATATCAATCCCGGCCCTTGATCTTAAGCCGTCTCTCAAACGAAAGCTCAGGGACTACTGGCAGAGCAAGTGGGATAGACACATACAAAACAAACTACACGTTATCCACATCTTGGCCATTGGCCACCAGTATCAAAATCGCGTCATACACAGGTAACATCAACGAGGCTCAGGATAGGACACACATAGACGACACACTCATATCTTTTGTCCGGTGGCGATTCACCATTGTGTGACAGATGTAGTGTAGCACTAACAGTTCTTCGCGTTTTAATTCAGTGCAAACAATTGGACACTGTAAGAAAACAACACATTTCATTACCCTACCGACAACATATACCTTTACACCCTGCAATGTTCGTCGGTAGGGAAGCGCTCTTTAGTCATAAATCATTGTTAGTGTTTTCAAAAGAAATTTATAGTTTTCATATCATATACTCGGGCATCCCGTAGCACGACCTCTCCAGGGAGGTTTTTGCAGCGGTGGCTACACAGGAAAGCACTTGCCTCACGGCCCTTGGACGCAAGAATATGAACGAGTGAGGCACTTGTGCTAGTGCCATACATGTCCACCACCGTTTTCATTGTCACCAATTTTTGTCATCTATTCGCACCACACCCCTTTCACGGCATGGTCATGATTTTATTACTTGTATGTTTTTACGCGCATACCGCGAGGAATTTTATGGCCCTTATACAGCCGCTAATCACAATCATTGTCCACATTCCTTGTCCCATAAACTGGCGCTCTTTGACCATCAAATGGCCCTTGCGCCAAAAAACACCATATATTATCATCATCATCAACCCTTCGCCTGATACTTCCTAAGTCCCCAGAATGGCTCTTTTTTCAGCGGGGCGATTGTGAAGAAGATAAGCCTGCAGCAAGCAGCATCGCCAACGCCCGGCTCTCTCGGCTCGTGCTTCGGTTCGCCGCTGTGCTGATTTCTGCTGGACGGTTCTTCACACTGTCTTGCCATTGTCGTTAACGACTAATAAACCTCTTCGCAACTGCTTCGGTTTGTTAACGCGCATGAAACAGCTTGAGGCGCGCGAAATGGACGGCTGCAGGTCGCGATCGGCGTCATTGCGAGTTCGTGATGCAGTCGGGGACAACCTCGTAATCAAGTGGGCCAAGACGTAGAACCACCCTGTACGGTGCACAGTACCATCGCAGAAGCTTTTCACTGAGCCCACGTCAGCGTATCGGCGGCCACACCCAAACACGTTCACCGGGCTGGTGGAGGCGCGCGTGGAGGCGCGCGAGTTGTCGGGCTTCTTCGGCGCGTTGAAGGTACTCACTCACATCGATGTTTTCTTGGTGACTTTGGGTAACATGGCATCGAGCGTCGTTGCTGGGCTCCTTCCGTAGACCAGTTTGTATGGAGATATCTGCGTCGTCTCCTGCACCGCCGTGTTGTATGCGAAGGTCACGTACGGAAGAATGGCATCCCACGTCTCGTGCTCGACCTCGACGTACATTGCCAGCATGTCGGCGATCGTCTTGTTTAGCCGCTCGGTGAAGCCATTGGTCTTTGGTTGCAACGCTGTCGTCCAGCGGTGGTTTGTCTGGCTGTATGCCAAGATGCTTGAGTTAGGTCAGCAGTAAATGCCGTTCCTCTGTCAGTGATGAGGACCTCCGGGGCGCCGTTACCGAGGACGGTATTTTCGACGAAGAAATTAGCCACCTCGGATGCACTGTCTTTGGGCAGGGCCTTTGCCTCGGCGTAGCGGGTGAGGTATTCGGTAGCTACCACGATCTACTTGTTTCCGAAAGCCGACGTCGGGAACAAACCCAGTAGATACATACCAATCTGCTGAAATGGTCGGCAAGGTGGTTCAATTGGTTTCAGAAGTCCCGCTGACTTGGTCGGTGGTGTCTTGCGTCACTAACACTCCCGGCATGTCCTCGCATAACAAGTGACGTTGGTGGTAAGACGTGGCCAGTAGTACCTTTATTGTATCCTCGCAAGCGTGCGGGAAACACCGAGGTGCCCTGCCGTCGGATCGTCGTTCAGGAGTTCAGGTCGCAGAGCTGAAAGCACCACAAGGAGGTACTTGGCTCGAAGCGGTAAAAGTTTTTTTTTTTGGAGGAGAGCGTTTCGTCGGAAAAACGACGCAAGTGCGCGCTTGAATACCTTCGGGACTTCGGCGGTCCTGCCTTCGAGGTATTCTATTAGGGCCCCTAGTTCCGGGCCGGCCCGTTGTCGTTCAGCAAAGTCGTCGGAAGTTATCGTTCCCAAAATGTAGTCGTCATCCGTGTCGTCGGGCGGTGGTTGGTCGGCAGGCGTCGTAGTGTTCTTTGCCGCACTTGTAAACGACGATAATGTCACATTCTTGAAGTCTAAGACTCCATCGTGCGAGGCGACCTGAAGAGTCCTTCATGTAACTGGCCAACACAAGTCCTGGTGGTCGCTCACAACTTTGAAGGGCCTGCCGTAGAGGTAGGGACGAAATTTTGACGTAGCCCAGATGATGAGGTGGCACTCATTTTCTGTTGTGGAATAATTGGCTTCTGCTGGTTGGTCGACAAGCGCACTAGAGAGACAATCGGCGTCATAGTGTTTCTTGCCGGACTTGTAAATGACGTTAATGTCAGCTTCTTGAAGTCTCAGGCTCCATCGTGCGGGGCGACCTGAAGGGTCCATTGGGGTAGCTGGCCAACACAAGGCCTGGTGGTCGCTGACAACTTTGAAGGGCCTGCCGTAGAGCTAGGGGCGAAATTTCGATGAAGCCCAGAAGATGGGGCGGCACTCCTTTTCTGTTGTGGAATAATTGGCTTCTGCTTTGGATAGCAATCGGCTGGCGTAACTAATAACAATTTTGAGTCCGCCAGCCCCCTCTTTCAGCCCGACGCCCATGGTTTCTTGGATAGCTGGATGATGTCGTCCAGTAGCATTTCATCAACTTGTGTCTTTACAGCCTCGCGTTCTCGCTTCAATACCCTGTATGGACTCTGAAGGGGTAGTCTAACACTTTTCTCGGTTATGATGAAATGTTTCGTGATTGGCGTCTGTCAAATTTTTAACGACGACGAAAAGCAATCGTATTATTGCAGGAGCAGGGTCTTTAGCTGTTCTTGATTATGGTTCGGAGGGCTGGAATTGATGTCGAAATCTGAGGGAGGGGCTTGGTTTTCTGAGCAGGTTCCGCAGAATCGGCGAGGGCAAAATCACTGATGGCTTCCACGATTTCTTCGAAGTATACGACCGTCGTTTCTTTGTTCACTTGTTTGTATTCATTGCTGAAATTCGTGAGTATAACCATTGCTTTGCCTCCCCGCAGCTCTGCAGTTCCTCTTGCGACGCAAATATTGTGGGTGACCAACAGATGCTGACTGCCTCCAACGACGCCTTCCAAGCCAGGCGATTTAGGAGCACCGACTGCAATAATGACGCTGGAGCGAGGCGGGATGGTGGCTTGTTCTTCCAGCACATTCAAGGCATGGTTTCCTGATGCCGTGCGCGGCGGTAGTGTTTCTTATGTGGATAAAGTTATCGACTTGGTTCTTAGGTTGATGACAGCACCATGGAGGCATAAGAAGTCCATGCCAAGGATGACATCTCTCGAGCGACGCTGTAGGACTGCTAAGTCTGCAGGATAAATACGACCGGTAATTGTGACTCTTGCTGTGCAGATTTCTGCAGGCGTTACGAGATTACCTCCGGCTTCGCGGATTTCGGGGCCTTCCCAAGCTGTCCTAACTTTCTTCAACTTCGCGGTGAACGGCTCACTGATGACGGAATAGTTGGCTCCAGTATTGACGAGAGCGGTTACACTGTGGCCCTCAATAAGAACGTCGAGGTCGCTAGTTCCCCGTCTCGCGTTACAGTTAGGGCGTGGCGTCGGGTCACGGCTGCATCGGCTTGTTCCACTGCTTCCATGTTGCGTCGTCAGGTCACCTTCAGTAAATGAGGTTTCACCGTCAGGACTTTGCCTAGTTGGAGTCGTGTTCAGAAAGAACCTTCGGTAGTTCGTCGCACAGCAATCGCACCCCCATCGTTTGCTGCCCTTAGTTTCCCGGATATGGGCTAGTGGACCGACCCCGCGTTGGGCCAGAGTACTGCCGGTGGTGCGGTGACATGCGGCAGCTGGGCAACGGCGAACGGGAAGGACTTCGTGGTGTCCACCCTGCCAAATAGTCGGCGATGTCACGTGGCCATTCCCCTGGCTGGGGACGCGATACATTGACGGCGAAGCTACGCAGTCCCATCTGACGGTACTGGCAACGGCGGTAATTGTGCCCGGCCTCGCCGCAGTGGTAGAACAGTGGGCGGTAGTCAGGGGTGCAGCAGAAGTCAGTCTTCTTTGAAACGTAGCATTGGCAGGCCAGCGGGCAGTATGGTGTCGGCGGTGGTGGCGACGGTGCCTGACGGAAGAACTGCGCGGGGCTGTGTCCTGACGAGGGCGTGGAGGAGCGTTGCGACGCACTGCAGCGGCATAGCTTATTGCTTTCAGTTCAGGCTGCGGTGCTTCTGCGATTCCAAGCGACTGCCGAACTTCTTCGCGGATAATGTCAGCGATCGAATAAGCTTGAGGCTGCGTTGAAGGCAACAATTTCCGCAGCTCCTCCTGTACGATCGCTGGAATCGTTTCCCGCAGGTCGTCGGTATTGAAGGCATCAGCGCAGTGCGTTGTGCGCATCTTGTGCGAATATATTGCGTTGTGCGCATCTCAAGCGCCCTTTCTATAGTTGTGGCCTCTACAAGAAATTCTCTGACAGTCTTGGGCGGGTTCCGGACAAGTCCCGCAAACAGCTCCTGCTTGACTCCGCGCATGAGGAACTGGAGCTTCTTTTCCTCAGCCATGTTGATGTTGGCTTGTCGAAAGAGCCAGGTCATCTCTTCGACGAAGAGGGTTACGCTTTCATTAGGAAGTTCCACCCTTGTCTCCAGCAATGTGACAGACCTTTCCTTGCAGACGACACTCGTGAACGTGCGCAGAAACGTCGTCTGAAAGAGTTCCCAGATTCGTAGTGTGGATTCGTGGTCTTCATACCAGGTCTTCGCGGCGTCTCCTAAGTAGAAATAGACGCGGCGTAATATTTCTTCGGGGTCCCAGCTGTTCAAGGCGGTGACTTGGTCGAATATTTCGATCCAGCTTTCCGGGTCCTCGCCTGACGATCCATGAAACGTTGGGGGTTTCTTGGGCTGCGGGAGAATGACTGGGGCAGGCTGCACGGTGGCGGTTATGGTTGCTGTATTTGATGTCGAGATCCGGGTCTGCCTTGCTGCTTCAGGAAGGGGCCTGTGCTCTAGTTGCAGTCCCCTCTGCCTGAGGCTTGTTCGCTGTTCAGGGTTTGCGTCCTTGCCTTCTTTGCCGCTTGGGCTGGGCTCGCGGCTTGAAGGGGGCATCCGGAACATCTGAGAAGCAGCACCTTCACCAGATGTCACGGGCTCGTGACGTCGACGAAGAAGCAGAGAGTACGTTGAAGATTAAACTGTTTATTTGGGCGAACCTGTGCCCAGTAACTGGAAAGTTGCATCACACTAGCAGGCTTGCACTGATAGCGGTGTACGGAGTGGCGGCCGTCGAAAAATTTGGCTAGCGGTGAAGCGCGTCGGCATTTATACACTAGCCGTCAATGTTCTAGCGTTATCACTAGCGGTGACATAGGCTCTAGAATAATCTATATAGTTCGCGGATCGGGCGTGATCTTATCGAAATGATCTACTAGACTCCTGAAACTTCTCGAAGACTGCAAGCGCGGTTTGCGCAGAAAATTACGTATGTAGTGGAGCATACGCACCAACGCGTATGCGCCTTCGGAAGACAACAAAAAGCCCGTGCTCTGCTTGCGCGAGAGTTTGTGCCGCCTCTGCCAGACTTGCCGTACGCCCACTTTCCGTTGCGACCTCGCTGCGACTTCTCGGCTCGAATAAACGTCATCACATTTGGTGGAGGGTGCTGAGATCCCCAAGAAGACCTGGAGCTCCGCTCTCGCAAGTTGCCTGAAAGACTACCGCGAAACATGACTGACGCAGTCGCCAACCAGCCCGTCCCAGCCCAGCCAGCACCATCGGCTGCCCCGTCGACCTGCCCCGGTGCTACCCGTCAGCGGGACCCACCAATCTTCAGCGGCAGTGGTGAGCAAGACGTCGAAGACTGGCTCTCCTTGTACGAACGCGTGAGTGCCAGCAACAAATGGGACAACGACTCCAAGCTTGCCTATGTCATCTTTTACTTGGCTGACGTCGCCAAGCTATGGTTCACCAACTGCGAAACCGCCATCGCCAGCTGGTCCACCTTCAAGACCCTCGTGACCGAAGCGTTCGGCCGACCAGAGGTCCGCAAGCTCCGCGCTGACCAGCGTCTGCGCCACCGAGCCCAGCAACCTGGTGAGACCTTTACTAGCTATATTGAGGATGTGCTCGACCTCTGCAGGCGTGTTAACTCATCCATGCCTGAAGAAGAGAAAATTCGACATATTCTCAAAGGCATCGAGGATGGCGCATTCCAGATGTTGCTGGCGAAGAGCCCGACCACGGTGGCGGTCCTCGTAAGCCTGTGCCAGAGCTTCGATGAATTGCGTCGTCAGCGTTCCATCGCCCGACAGAGTGTTCCATCACCAGATTCCATCTCGGCCGTCGCACTCGCCAATGGCAACGTTCACCAAGGAACTCTGTCGAACCAGATTAAAGACTTCATCAGGGAGGAAGTCGCCCGACAGCTTTCCCTGCTGCCGCATAGTGACGCGCCCACGACAAGCCTCCCTTCGAATATGCAGCAGGCCATACGCACTGAAATTTGCAATGCACTCCCTACAGTTCCGGCCTCTTACCCGTGCACTTCGGTGCCATCTGATCTCTCAACTGCTGGCTACGCACCAACTGCGCCGCCTTCACCTCTCAGCTACGCAGCTGTGGTCGCGCGGCCCCCACCGCATCCAGTCGCCTTATCGGCTCCAACTCCTCCGGCAGCGCCACCGGTTTACAGGCCCTCACCTCGCTTTTTCCGTCAATCTAATGAGTGGCGCACCCATGACAACCGTCCTATCTGCTTCGCGTGTGGCATCGCTGGCCACATTGCACGCTACTGCCGCCGCCGTCCCACACCTGCGTACGCCTCCTTTGGAACTCCTACCTATGCGTCGCAGCAGGCCACCTCGTCTGCATACGAACAGAGGCACTCTGACTCGGATCGTCGCCCATCAACTTCTCGTTTCCCATCTCCTCGTCGCCGATCACCATCTCCTATGCGTCGTAGACCACCTCCTGAGGAGGGAAACTAATCAGTGCAGTTCCAGAGGCAAGAACTGCAACTTCTGCGCAATTATCAAGGCCTCCATTTTCGCCGCGAAATGTTGTTGATGTCAATGTTGAGGGAGTCGCCACACAAGCGTTAATTGATACTGGGGCCGCCGTTTCTGTGATGAACGCAAAATTTTGTCGCAAACTGAAGAAAGTGACCACATCTCTCTGTGGCATCGTGCTGTCCACGGCTAGCGCGCAACGCATTCAGCCCTCGTCTGTGTGTACGGCGCGCGTCGTCATCCAAGACGTTTTGTACATCGTCCAATTTTTCGTACTACCATCTTGCTCTCATGACCTCATCCTGGGTTGGGATTTCTTATCAGGTCATGAAGCTATCATCGATTGTTGCCGTGCGGAAGTGTCCCTAGTGCCAAATTGTGAGTTTCCATCGCCCGACCATTCACCACTGCTCTGCAAACTCATCGCTGACGACGACATCACCTTGCCTCCGGAAGCTTCAGTCCCTATTAGCCTTTCATGTGTGGCGCAACCTGACGCCACGGTGGTATTTACGCCATCCCCTGTTTTTACTGAACGCAAGGGCATCGTGCTCCCATTTGCCGTTCTTACGATTGCGTCTGGTTTAACCGTAATGCTGGTTACCAACCACTGCAACTACCCCATTGGCTTGCTTCGTGGTGAAACGTTAGGATATGTGCAACCTGTCGACCATATCAATGATATTATTCTTCCCGACGAAACGCCATGTCAGATTGCCGCAATCACTCAGGCGTCTGAGCCATCAAGCTCACCAGCCTTCGACGATGCTATTGACGCAGACCTTCCCCCCTCGCATCGCAGCCAACTTGTTGCTCTCCTTAACAAGTTTCGCTCTTCTTTCGACTTTCAGAAACCTGCTTTGGGCCGCACCACGACTGTCACTCATACTATTGACACCGGCTCACATTCGCCTCTGCGACAGCGTCCTTACCGCGTTTCTGCCGAAGAGCGCCGCGTCATTACGGAGCAAGTAGATGACATGCTTAAACGTGGAGTCATACAGCCTTCTCAAAGCGCTTGGTCGTCACCCGTGGTTCTGGTAAAGAAAAAAGATGGCACCGTTCGATTTTGCGTGGACTATCGCCGCTTAAACAAGATTACAAAGAAAGACGTCTACCCGCTACCACGAATAGACGATGCTCTTGACTGTTTACAAGGCGCCGAGTACTTCACATCCTTGGATCTGCGTTCTGGGTATTGGCAGGTGCCAATGGCTGAATGTGATCGCCCTAAAACAGCCTTTGTAACGCCAGATGGCCTGTATGAGTTCAAAGTCATGCCATTTGGGCTCTGCAACGCGCCTGCGACGTTTGAACGCATGATAGATACCATATTGCGGGCCCACAAGTGGAAAACTTGCTTGTGTTACCTAGATGACATCGTAGTCTTTTCAGCTGATTTCCCGACACATCTTCGTCGTCTCCACGAGGTTCTGGCGTGTCTAGCTTCTGCAGGCCTACAACTTAACACCAAGAAGTGCCACTTCGCAGCCCGCAAACTAACCATCTTGGGACATGTCATCACAAAAGACGGTGTTCTTCCGGACCCCGATAAGCTTCGAGCTGTCGCTGACTTCCCCATGCCCACATCACTGAAAGCCCTAAGAAGTTTCGTTGGTCTTTGCTCTTACTTTCGTCGCTTCGTGCGCAACTTCGCGTCCATCATTGCACCTCTGACTAGTCTGCTTTCCAACAGCAAAGGTATATCTGCATGGTCACCTGCATGTGACGACGCATTTCACCAGCTGCGCCGCCTGCTGACCTCGCCACCTATTCTTCGCCACTACGACCCCACTGCTGCCACAGAAGTTCACACTGATGCAAGCGGCGTTGGTCTTGGCGCAGTTTTGGCACAACGGAAAGGTACCCAAACCGAATACGTAGTCGCTTATGCAAGTCGCGCTCTTAAGAAGGCTGAATTGAATTACTCCGTGACAGAGAAGGAGTGTTTGGCCATAATCTGGGCGCTTACGAAGTTTCGCCCGTACCTTTACGGCCGTCCTTTCGATGTGGTCACAGACCACCACGCTCTATGTTGGCTGTCCACCTTGAAAGACCCGTCCGGACGTCTGGGCCGTTGGGCACTTCGATTGCAGGAATACGACATCCGTGTCGTATATCGTTCCGGTCGCAAGCATGCGGACGCCGATGCACTTTCCCGATCGCCATTAACACCAGATGTGGCTTCTCTGTCACCCCCTTTTACCACCTTGTCACCACTCGACAGCACTGACATGCTTTCGGAGCAGCGTAAAGACCCATACCTTGCCTTGTTAGTCGACTACCTTACCGATCCATCTTCTGTCCCTTCCACGAGAGCGGTACGCCGGCAAGCAGCCCACTTTTCCTTACGTGACAACATTCTGTACCGCCGCAACTACACGCCTGGTGGTCGGAAGTGGCTCCTTGCTGTCCCAACTCATATGCGCTCTGACATCTGCATGAATTTCCATGCAGATCCCCAAAGTGCTCACGCAGGTGTCCTGAAAACCTACGAACGGCTGCGCCAACGCTATTACTGGCGAGGAATGTATCGTTTTGTGCAGAAATACATTCAGTCTTGCACCACTTGCCAACAGAACAAAACACCTCCGCGGCACCTTACTGGCATGTTACAGCCGCTGCCGTGCCCGGCTCGCCCATTCGACCGCGTGGGTATAGACCTCTATGGCCCACTCCCATATAGTAGCTCTGGAAACCGGTGGATTATTGTCGGAGTCGATCATCTGACACGCTACGCTGAGACTGCAGCTCTACCGGCAGCGACCGCCCACGAAGTTGCACTCTTCATTCTCCGCAGCTTCATTCTACGCCATGGTGCTCCGCGGGAATTACTCAGTGATAGGGGTCGAGTGTTCCTGTCGGAGGTCATCCAAGCTATCCTCGCTGAATGCAACATTATCCACCGGAAATCTACCGCATACCATCCACAGACAAATGGTCTTACTGAGCGGTTCAACCGCACACTTGGCGACATGCTGAGGATGTACACCTCCTCCGACCACACTAACTGGGACGCTGTATTGCCCTTTGTTACCTTCGCTTATAACACCGCGACGCAAGCGACTACCGGTTTTTCTCCGTTCTTTCTATTGTACGGCCGCGAACCTTCCCACCCCCTCGACACTATACTACCGTACCGCCCTGATGCATCTGAGTGCTCCCCGCTTTCGGAAGTCGCCAGATACGCTGAAGACTGCCGTCAGTTGGCTCGGTCTCTGACAAGTGAGGCTCAAGGTCTACAAAAGACTCGACACGACGACGCTCACCGCATAGCTCCTACATTTCGTGCTGGCTCCCTTGTGTGGCTTTGGGTGCCCCCGCACGTTCCTGGCCTATCTTCCAAACTTCTGGCCCGGTACCATGGTCCGTACCGTATCATTGACGCGACCTCCCCGGTGAATTACATCATCGAGCCGTTAACACAATCACCAGATTTGCGCCGTCGAGGCCGCGAGACCGTACACGTCGACCGTCTCAAGCCCTACTACGACCCCATCATTGTGCCTACTCCCTGAGTCGCCAGGATGGCTACCCTTCATCCCGGGGGTATTGTAGTGGAGCATACGCACCAACGCGTATGCGCCTTCGGAAGACAACAAAAAGCCCGTGCTCTGCTTGCGCGAGAGTTTGTGCCGCCTCTGCCAGACTTGCCGTACGCCCACTTTCCGTTGCGACCTCGCTGCGACTTCTCGGCTCGAATAAACGTCATCACACGTAGTGTATTGGGGCAATAAAAACTTGGGAACAAGAACGTGGCAATATGAACATTCCGTGCCTGTACAGGTGGAGCGTGCCCAGCCTTCAACATTGCGAAATGCGTTCGGTGTCTGCTAGATGGCAGCAGATTCTACACACGGTCTGTACAGTGGTGTCGAATGTTTCAAAAACACATCAGTTTTCTAAATATTTCTTTTTTTAGCCTGGCAAGTGTTGTCGTTCGGCCATGATAACAAAGAATTCTTTTTTTCTCGTGCTGTTGACCTGTGGTTACCATTCAAAGGCTTGTTTAGGGCAGTTTATCGGCTATCGCTTGGACACCAGTGCTACGACAGAGTGGCAAGTTTTAAATGGTATTGTAAGTGGTTTCTATTCATAGAAACCAGAAAAGCTGAAGTCTCAAAGTGGCGCTTCCCTTAAGTGCTGAGCTCCTGGTAGTCACTTGCTGTTTAAACCAGAGCATTTTTAGCGGACTAAAAATACGTTAATCATATCTGTCTGTCAGTCGGTCTGTGTAGTATATATCTACCTGATCGATAGATTTAATCTAGCCTATTAAGTTTCGGCACTCTGTGATCGTCTCCTTACCTTGAAACCTTAGATCAGCAACTCACTTATGAGTGGACCTAGTCGAGACTCGCTCATACTCAAATTAAGCCATGTGCTCGAGTGAGTAAGAGTGAGTAATATTTTAGCGAGCTTGAGGGCGAGCGTGTCTGGTTTAAGAAAATTTTGGTGGATCAAAATGAGCCATAGGCACGAAGTATGTATAAGTGAGTTTCATCGAGCTCTAATGTTTTGCCAACTAATGTTTGGCATGAACCAAAACTTCCATGACAGGACAGAGTATGTTATAAAAGGGTTTGATTCAGCAATTCACTGACATTTGGTTTCTACATTATACAAGATGTTTATTTACACTACTTACAAATGCATTGGAGAGCCAAGTATCTATGGTTGACTGTTTTCGAAAAGTCTCTTGTCACTGTCTTTTCGACCACTGATTCACCCTGCACCGACCACGCTTGCCTTCCTCTATTGCTTGCTGCACCATCCAGTGTACCAAGGGTCGGTCATGCAGTTCCCCTAACATATTGGGTGTGAGGCCCACCACCGGAGGCGCGAGTGCTGCAATCGCTGTGACGTGCAGGGTTGGGTCTCGTGATCTTGCCTCGCACTGGCAAAGAAAAGCTGTCAGTTGCAGGTGTGCTTTTACGGTGACTTTGCAGTGTCTTCATTTTCGAACAGCGTTGTTTTGCTCTGGCTTCATGTGTGCAGACTTCTGCAGTCTACACAATCTGGGTGGGGGGGGGGGGGTTAACAACAAGAGGGAAGGCAGGGAGGTTAACCAGGCACATGCCCGGTTTGCTACCTTACGCTGGGGGAATAGGAAGGGGGCATAAAGATGAGAGAGAGAGAGAGGAAAGAGAAGAGAAAGAGAGAGAGAGAAAAAAAGAAGGATTGTCAGTCAATCGGCTGGCGCGTATGCAGCGGTGGCACTAGACAAAAGTTAAAGGTGGTCACATAGGCCTGTAGTCCTCAAAAAGCACAAAACAGCTTTGACTGCTTTTTGAGCCGACGAAAGGCGATGACGGTGTTCCAGTAGCATCTGCACAGAGAGTGGCCGATCATCCAATTGTCGCAATGCGTCCGAAAGCTTCTGTCTTTCAGAGGCAAATCGAGGGCAATGGCATATCAGATGGTCGATGTCTTCTTTGGTGCAGCAGACGTCGCATTCCGCATTGTCGGTCAAACCGATGAGGGTTCTATATGGTTTTGTGAAGGCAACACCCAAACAAAGGTGACAAAAAAGTGAAGCTTCACGTCGACGAAGTGCGGATGGAGGTTGAAGTTCCAGTCGAGGGTTTATTTGGTATAGTCTCGTATGTCTTATGCTTGGGGTGTTCCACTCCTGCAGGCTCAGACTACGTGCCAGGTTACGAAGTTGATTTGCAGCGTCAGTCCTTGACAAAGGAATCGGAAGGGTGTGTTCTTCTTGGTGCGATGTGCGAGCCGCGTAGTCTGCGGAGTCATTGCCACTGATCCCACAATGGCCAGGAAGCCACGGAAACTTGAACTCGTGGCCTGTTTCTGTGACGTGGTGAACGAACTTGACAACTTCGTAAGTTAATTGTTCATGGCAACCTCGTCGAAGGACTGACTGCATGCTCTGTAGGGCTGGTTTTAAGTCGGAAAACACAGCCCATTTACTAGGTCTTTGGGATTTGATGTACTCTATGGCGCCACGCAAAGCCCCAAGTTCGGCCGCTGTGGACGTAGTGACATGTGACAGTTTGATTCGCAGAGTGATTCCTCTAGCTGGAATCACCATCGCACCACCACAACCAGACGCTGTGGTTGAACCATCGGTGTATATGTGCACGTGGTTGTTGTACATTTCGTGCAGATGGCTCAAGCTCAAATGTTTTAGGGCTGTTGAAGGCAAATTTGATTTTTTCTGTATTCCTGGAATTGAAACACGTACTTGTGGAAGTGTCCGGCACCACGGAGGATACACCAGTTTCTCAGCAGGCGTAAAACCTGACGTAAATGACGCACGATGAGCGCAGACAATTGCACTAAATTTCGTGCGGGGCCTCTCAGTAGCGAAGGTTACCAAGTGGTGGGAAGGATTCCTAGCATGTTGCGTGAAGTACGTACGCATCGTTTCAATGGTGATGTGCGTCATGATCGAGTAGTCCTGTGCAATGGCAATTGTTTCAGCTGTAGATGCGCAGCGGGGTAAACCAAGGCATATCCTAAGCGCTTGGGCTTGAATATTTTGGATTGTGCGCAGGTTCGTTTTGCACGTGTTAGATATAACAGGTAGGCTATACCGCAGGAATCCAGTAAATAATACCTTGTACAGCTGTAACATAGACTCGACAGACATTCCCCCACTTTTCCCAGCAAGAAACCTGAATAAGTGACAAATGGCAGTCAGCCGCTTTTTCACGTAGTTTACGTGGGGTGTCCAAGACAGGTTTCGGTCGATTACGACTCCCAAGAACCTGTGACTCCGGCTGCATGACACCAACTGCCCGTTAATTGATATGCCGTAAGCTGACATTGGTTTTCTGGTGAAGGCCACGACTGCACACTTCTCACTTGCGATTTGAAGCCCTTGTTTGCGTAAGTGGTACGATGTCACTGATGCTGCCTTCTGAACGATAGTTATAGCGCGAGAACAGAACGACGACACAGAGACAAGAAGGACACGAAATTCACGAGCGCTAACTTGCAACTGAGTTTATTGCGCAGAGAACGACAATATATAGAGGAGACAGTGACCATGTGATAAAAACCATATGGCACAAAGAGCCGAACATGAGTAAGAAAAACAAATACAAACAACACAAAAACAAAGGCACTGAAAAACAGCAAAGAAAAAACCTAGAAGAAAACGAAACAGAAAAGTAAAGATAAAATAACTACCTGCCTGCACCGAAACCTTCGAGGAACCTGCGTTCCTTCTCGGACAAAGCCACGGAGGGCTTGCTAATACAAGGCACCTGTTCGCGTGCCATCTGCGCGGCCTCGACAATGACCCGGGTGCTTTCATCTCTGTGTTTGTACAGCGTCGCTGTGTCCTTGAAGAGGGGAACACAATTGCACTCAGTGCAGTGCTGGGCAAGAAAACCATCTTTCCCGTTTCTAACATTGTTCGCGTGCTCTCTCAGCCGATCGTTCAGACACCTTCCGGTCGTTCCGACATAACAAGCACCACATGAAAGGGGGGTCCTATAGACGACTTCCCAGGAGCAGGCTGCATACCTGTTTCGATGTTGAACTCTGCATTCCGTTGATGATTGCGTTTTCAGGGGGTTGGTAGATTTGGTGAGGCTGATTAATTTGAACGGTGCCGAGAACAGGACACGAACTCCAACACGTTTTCCAATTTTTTTGAGCCTGTGTGATATCTGGTGTATGTATGGAATCACGGCTATCCTTTCACGTTCTGTATCCATGTTGCTCAGACTCTGTCACTTCCTCTGCTCTGCCTTATTAGTCCGCAGGATTATCTCAGCAACAGACGCGATAAACGCCTCGGGGAAACCTGAAGCCTTAAGGCGGGAAACTTGAGCTTTGCAGCTCGCTGAGATATTGTGGATGCACGACCTATTTAAAGCATTTTCAAGGCAGGTTCGTGCTATGCCTCGCTTAACTATCTTACTGTGAGCAGAAGAAAAGGGAAGTAGAGGTTTCTGCACACGTGGTTCATAACACCAACAGATGTGCTGTGAGCTAAAAACCAAATTCAAATCCAAAAAGCGTAATTTGTCATTATCGGCATTTCATGTGTCAACACAAGAGGTTTCAAAAAATTTTCGAACACACCTATAGTTTGAGTTGCAAACGAGTGAAACATAGAAGAATTACAATTTGGAAAAACCAAGAAATCATCCACGTATCTGAATATTTTGACGACATGTGAGCCTTCTAACTTTTCCTGCAGTTTTTTGCCTATTTTGCCAGTAAAATATCACTGAGTAGAGGTGCTATGCATGAACCAATTGAAACAACCTTTTTCTGCAGATAAAGGCACTCATTCCATTGAACGAAAGTAGACGTAAGATACAGCAAAACCAGGTCGAGAAAATCTCGCGAACTAATGCCAGTTTTTAATTGGAAGCTCAATTCTCCGAAAATTTCTATGTTATCCCTTATACATTCTAGTACCTCATCGTGAGGCAGAGAGTAGTATAGGTCCTTTATGTCAATTGAAAAACCGAAAAAATTAGATTGATTTGACTGTTTGAAAAATTCTATCAGAGCCTGCGAGTTTTTGATCACAAATGGGTCGTCAAATCTTAGACACTTTAGATTGGTCTGAATAAACAAGCCGAGTTGCTTTTGCCACGTACCACTTTCTGTCACAATGACAAGGAAGGGCATGTCAACCTTTTGTGTTTTGGCAGAAAAAAACATGCTGAGCCCATTTTTGTCACTTTTGCTAATGTGCTGCGCTAACTGTTTTAACTCTAGTTTACGACACATTTCTCTGGCCTGCGTTTTTACTCTATCTATACGAATGCCGGTACAACATTTGAAAACAGATTCGATAGCTGTGACCGCCTTCTCCAGGTACAAGCAATTAGGAAGAACGGCGAAACCACCCTCCTTATCTGATGGCACGACACTAAGTTCATTGTCTCTAAGAAACTTGGTCGTCTTCCGCACCGGAAGGCTGTTGCTGGTAGGCTTACTCCGTAGAAGCACGTCGACGCCTTCTGAGATGCACCTGTCTGAATCCTCAGGTGAAGCACGGCCAGTCACAAAGCACACCATTGAAAGAAGCTCGGGTGCGGACCTCCCTCGGTCAACGGCGAACTTCGGACCTAGAGCGAGGGTGTTGTGACTCATCGTGACAATATATTGAAGCGAAATTTTGACGTCATTCGTCGACGCCATGTTGGAACTAATTTCATCGTATAGGAGGGTTGCACGTGACGTCATTCACTTGAGGCGCTAGCAGCGTTTGCCTTAGCACCGTCAGTGGTCTGGGCGCGCCCTTTTTGAAGCGGCGAGCGGCAGTGAGAGGTTGTGTGCGCTCCGGTACGCATGGTAACAACATGGTGAAATTCGACTGAGTGCTCACGCGCATGCCTTCCAAGGTCCGGCGAAACTTCGCTGCGAACATAAGGTTCACCTTTGCGGTGGATATCGACATGTTCGACTTCAGCAGCGATTAAACTGTGTGTGATGTGAAGTGCTATTCCCGCATCGATCTCATGCACTATAAAGACCACTTTGTTGGCGGCAAAACCTTAGCAACAAGGGACGAGCTTAAAGCCTATAAATTGATTTACGCCCACAACTACGTGACCAGCAGATGGGTCTAACAGCACCGAGTTAGAGACATCGGACACGGCCGCCGCGTCCTCGTCGGAAGCATGTCTGGTTCCCCTTGCTCAGTGCTCGGACGAAGTTTTTTTCACCGCGGTGGTGTCGCTTCACGAATTCTTTGTGTGGAAGGGGTTCACCATTCGCAAGAGCGTGTGAGGTGATACAATTGGCATAGTCGGTTCGTGGTTGAGCTGAAGCCGCTTGCGATTAAAAATGCTCTTTGCTTGAGGCTCCAATGACGCGCGTCGGGCAGTTGCGCACCCAGAGATCCCATACGGTCTCAATTGTAACTGATCGACGTTAATGTGGTATCACCGTTTATGTGCTCAGCTCGTCAAATCATGGGTATACGGGAGCGCACTGGCCGCTGACTGTTTACTAACACGCCGAAATCCGTGACACGCCGCAACTACATTAATGATACTGTTGATAAGCAGCGATCACTGAGGTAGTGCGCGCGCTCGTCTCCTGCTGCGTAAACGTAGCTTCATAGCACGTCGCGAAAACTGTTTTTCACCACAAAAACGAACCTCTATGATGTTGCACAGACTATGAAGATTTACCGTAAATTAAATGAAATGTTTAACGCACACGTGCCATAGTGTGTGGCTGAGCCATGGAAACCTTTTCGATTGGTTTACGATAATTTAGGGTATGCAAAAAAAGGCCGACATCAGACGGATTTTCATGACCAGCCTTCTTACTCAAGTGGTTGTAGCAACCAAATACGGCACAGTTTACCATTAGGAGACCTAATGAGCAGCTATCCTACACTGCGGTTTAGGGTTAGTGTCTGCCCGCATAGATTGATGATGCAAACTACAAGTGGTTAAGCGTGGTCTTCATTTCTCTCTCAAATTAGGGCAAATGAGAAAATATTGAGGCCGGTTGGACGTTTTGGCGCGGCATGGCTGCAATTTCGGCAAATTTCTTAGCTTTCGCACAGCTCGACACACAAATGAGAAATTTTATCATGCATCACGTAGGAAATTTTGAAATGTCTATTTCGTATTTTCACTACATTGGCTCAATGAAATTTTCCAACCATCGTATGCTAGGTCTAGCACCCACTGAACTCAATGTGCTTCATTTTTATTGAGTTGAAGCTATGTGGGACTCCCCCAGTAGACGCCTTCAATATTCGTACGTCATTGTGTTCGGCACGGCAATCGCAGTGGAATTTCCATCCAAATTTTCCTCTTGCATGTTTTCTCTGTTGCCGAGCATCATGTTGCGGCAAGAGAGGTGTTTTGAGAATAGTGAAATTACAGTTACTATTATGCAAAAAATGTTTTGCTCTTTGTGTCTCTTTAAACAAAATGTAAACGTACTTGACTTTACGAGAGACCTGCCGCAGGAATTAAACCTTCAATTTTTGGACTTAAGGCTAACGCTTTACTCAAACTGCGTTGAGGCGGCTAAAACTGAATTGGGAGCAGTTTTTGGAGCAGCGAAATTTTAATTTTGGGCCAGTTAGCAGCCTTCACTAAGTTGTCCTAGGAGCTTAAAAATACCACTGCTTAGCAATGTGGGAGCACCAGTGCATATTTTATTTGGCTTATAATACACATTCCACTGAAACGGATTTTGAAGGAAGTTTTTAACAGATTATTGCTAGGTATGAACTGCCCTACTTTTTTACATACCACACACGGGACCTATCTAACCCTCGTAACACGTGAAATAAAAGTTTGTGGGCAACTGTGGGCGCAGGCTAGCCAGATGAGGACAGAGGACGTTCGAGGACAACGAGAGACTTTTATACACACGAAGACGGACAAATGGATACACACAACATAAACTCACACAGATATACACGCGCTAACAGTCCTACGCGAAGAGAGTTATTGTTCTTGTTCATTCACTCACATTCTACGCTTGGGGCGTGAACGTTGCTCTTCACCTTGAGCTCTCTGGTAGTCAGGAGGCGCGATGCCTGGTGCTTGCGGAGTTCCTACCGAGGCGGGGCTCGGTCTAGAAGATAACCGCCAGGGCCATCCCAGTACGGTGGTTAACGCCTGGGCTTGCCACCGAGAACAGCGTACCGCCGACTGCCGCGAACAGAGCTGGGACAGCGTCTCGCTCCGAGACCAGAACAGCAGCTGGCCGTGACGAACGCCGCTTCAGAACAACGTGGGTGGCGAGGTGGGGCGACGCCCAGTCCAGGACGCACCCGAGGACTTCAACGCCGGGACGAGGCCCGGGCACGGAGGGTCAGAACGAGCAGCCGGGGCGTGGCCCGAACCTGCCCTTGCTCTCTGCTCTCTGGCGAGGTGGGGCGATGCCCAGTCCAGGACGCACCTGAGGACTTCAACGCCGGGACGAGGCCCGGACACGGAGGGTCAGAACGAGCAGCCGGGACGTGGCCCGAACCTTTCCTTGCGTTCTGCACTCTGGCGAGGTGGGGCGACGCCCAGTCCAGGACGCACCCGAGGACTTCAACGCCGGGACGAGGCCCGGGCACGGAGGGTCAGAACGAGCAGCCGGGGCGTGGCCCGAACCTGCCCTTGCTCTCTGCTCTCTGGCGAGGTGGGGCGATGCCCAGTCCAGGACGCACCTGAGGACTTCAACGCCGGGACGAGGCCCGGACACGGAGGGTCAGAACGAGCAGCCGGGACGTGGCCCGAACCTTTCCTTGCGTTCTGCACTCTGGCGAGGTGGGGCGATGCCCAGTCCAGGAGGCACCCGAGGACTTCAACGCCGGGACGAGGCCCGGACACGGAGGGTCAGAACGAGCAGCCGGGACGTGGCCCGAACCTTTCCTTGCGTTCTGCTTTCTGGGGTCAGCCGAGCTGTCCCCGTGGCTCGGGAGCTTTTCCACGTGGTGCGCGCACGAGCACGCGCATGGGCGCGCTCATAGTTTTAGCGCTATCACCATCATCATGATTCCCGCGCACCTTGAATTACTAAATCGGCCCCGCACACCGATTTTCTACGTCAAAGCATGACGCACACTCTCCAGGGCAGCGTTTTATACCACATCTTCCCCCCAGTTCAAGAACAGCGAAACGCTGGGTTAAGAAGGGTCGACATGTTTATAGAGTAGACAACTGTCACAATACGCATAAACTGAACACATTCAACGTTATAATGTTTTGTCTTTGACGATGTACCAAGGGCGTCCACACACGGAATGCACGGCACCGTACGCTCGTGACCCGATGCCTAGGCCAACGACCACTCACTCATGCCGTTGCGGGGAACACATGAACTTTCTGGACACCCCACACGATGGCGAGGCATTCCGCAGCTCGTACTTTTTGAGCATGTTGATGTGGAAGACAGTTGTTCTGTGACCAAGGTCCACAGCATAATCCACTGGGCTTTTCTTGTCTGTCACAGTAAAGGGGCCCTTCCATGTTAGTATCAATTTGTTGTGATCGGCGGGTAGCAGCACGAGAACTTTGTCACCCACGTTTAAGTCCCGCTTCTTCGCCTTGCAATCATAGTAAGTCTTCTGACGAACATGTGCCTTCGCAAGTTCCTGAGATGCTATTTCACAGGTTCGTTGCAGACGTTCCCGCAGTTCTACGATGTATTCATAGGTTGACTTGGTCGCGTCATCCAACTTTGGGTTAGTCCACAAGTCTCTCAAAATCGTCATTGGGCCGCGAACGTACCGGCCATAAAGCAACTCGAATGGTGAGTATCCCGTACTCTTTTGTGGCATCTCCCGATACGCGAAAAGGAGAGGGCCGAGGTAGCGGTCCCAATTTTTCGGGCTTTCCCGACTCATTCGGCGGAGCATTTGCTTCAACGTGCCGTTGAATCGTTCGACTAACCCGTTTGC
This sequence comes from Rhipicephalus microplus, assembly GCF_043290135.1. NCBI lineage: Eukaryota > Metazoa > Arthropoda > Arachnida > Ixodida > Ixodidae > Rhipicephalus > Rhipicephalus microplus. Next base: position 101,490,677 of record NC_134700.1, on the reverse strand, counting down.
CATCGGATGGTAAGGGATTGTCGGTAATTGCCTGATAGATAGTAGCCGGCTGAACTCCTTCATAACCGACGACATGAAGCTTGTCCCGCGGTCGCTTACAATTTCGCGTGGTAGACCCACTCGCGACAGCATTTCCATTAGTCCTTCTGCCACGACCTTGCTTTCACTCGAAGGAAGTGCGATGGCGTCTGGATATCTCGTTGCAAAATCCACCATGGTAAGAATGTACCTGTTGCCCTTGGAAGATGTCGGTGACAAAGGACCGATGATGTCGATGCCCACACGTGAAAACGGGGTCTCAATGATTGGCATGGTACCTAGCGGAGCCCGACCAACCAAATGGCGCGGGACAGTCCGCTGACAGATATCGCAGGACTTCACAAACCTCTTGGTTTCTGATTGAACACCTGGCCAGAAGAATTCGGCAAGAATACGGTCAGTTGTTCGGGATATCCCCTGGTGTCCGGCGAGGATACCTTCAAGGGCTAGTTTGAGCACAGTCTCCCGCAGTTGTCTCGGTACGACTAGTTGTTCGAGTTCCTTCTCCGAGAGTAGCTTGTGCTTCCGATACAAGATACCATCTACAAGAAAGAAGCAGGTTTCGCGATTCTTTACAATTAACTTTTTACCAAGACTCTCATAACAATGCCGTAACGATGGGTCATTTCTTTGATATTCCTCAAGCGTCACTTTATCTATGATTGGGGTAGTGGCTTTCAGAACAGGTAGCCTGGCTGTGGCGCGTGTTTCTTTCACTGCTGCAGCACTATCACCGAGTGGTACTTGATCTGCGGGTCTATGAGGTGTGCAAGTTGTCTCTACTGTCATTGGTAAGTAGCCTGAATCGTTTCCGACATCACTTTGCGTGTCGTCCGCGATGATGGGCACGGGCGAGTTAGCGAGTTTTCTGACTACATTCCCTCCGCTGTAATCACGATGCTGTTGAGGCTTGTGCGAATATTCTAGCTCTGTAGATCGGGCACCTTCGATGTTGCCTAGCACGACATCGTATAGAGGGTTCTTCATGCATTTAACTCGCACGACACCGGTGAAGAACGGTGTGTCAATAGAAACGATTGCCTCCGGCAAGTGGTGCACTGTTCTGTCGAGCAGAAAAACCGGACTTGTAGTCCCCGTAAACTTCTCTTTCGGGACAAGCCCTTCTCGTACCACTACCGTGTTGCATCCCGTATCTCGAAGTACAGATACAGTTTTGCCCTCAAGCAATCCTCTCACTACAGGCAGAGTTCCGACATCAGCCACAGTTGGGGTATGCGTCGACGTCATATTCACGACCGGGATAGTCTCCCCAGTCTGGAGTACGACGTACCCTTCATCCGGTTTCTCCGGTGTCTCGGCGTTGTCTCCTTCTTTGGGTGACAGCGCGCACGACGCCAACTGCTTTTCGTGGGTTCGAGTTGTCTCCACAGACGAACCGTTTCTGCCACTCGACCAGCCTGTTGCTGACTGGTTATTTCTTGTCCGAGACCAACATTTAGACGCACGGTGCCCTGTCTTATTGCACAAGAAACAAAGACTTTGGCCCTTGAACTGGCGCTTAGCAGTTTCTGCTTTACGAGCATCTGCTGAGCTCTCCTTAGACAGCTTATCCTTGCCCAAATTGAACAAATCTTGGGCTTCCAGAAAGCAGTCTGCGTTCTGCGCTAAAGAGTGCAATTTCTTACAGTTCCTCTCCTTCAGAAATACCCTCAGGGTGGGTGAGCATCCCTTCATGAACTGTTCTGAAATCATTACGTCGCGAAGAGCGTCATATGTTTTCTCGACATTTGCCAGCTCCATCCAACGGTCGAAATGACCTGCTATGCGACAAGCATATTGGAGCCCCGTCTCCTTGTCCTCTGGTCTCGCCTTGCGAAATTTCTCGCGGTATCCTTCAGCCGTATACCGGAATCGTAACAGCAATGTTGCCTTCACCTGATCATAGTCGGTGGCGGAAGCAGAGTCAAGTCGACTAATCACGGATAACGCCTCTCCCGTCAGGCACAAGCTGAGCGAAAAGGCCCATTTGCTCCGAGGCCACTCCTGAGACACCGCGACGCGCTCAAAACGCTGCAGATATGCGTCGAGGTCATCTCGCATCTCGTTGAACGGTGGCAATAGCTTGTGCGGGCCACAGCTATCCATTACAGCTGGGGACGCTGCGTCATCGCTTGCCGGTCTTCCTATCTCTCCCGCGTTCGAACCAGTCTTCTGCTCTTGCAACTTTAGCTTCAATAGCAAAACGCGCTCCTCGGCTTGCAGCCGTCTTTCCTCCAGCGCTATCTTTTCTCGCTGCTCGTCGCGAACTTGCGCACGAAGGTCCCTTTCGATAACGCGCTCCGCGTCAACCCATTCCTGCAGTGCCGATCCTGTTAGACCCATGTCCGTTCCGATCGCGTGCAATTTCTCTAAATCCATCGGTTCGTCCCGCCCGTCTGGCTCTCGGCAAGAAGGTAAGGCCGATCTATCCTGGCAAGGCTCGCCAAAATTTGTGGGCAACTGTGGGCGCAGGCTAGCCAGATGAGGACAGAGGACGTTCGAGGACAACGAGAGACTTTTATACACACGAAGACGGACAAATGGATACACACAACATAAACTCACACAGATATACACGCGCTAACAGTCCTACGCGAAGAGAGTTATTGTTCTTGTTCATTCACTCACATTCTACGCTTGGGGCGTGAACGTTGCTCTTCACCTTGAGCTCTCTGGTAGTCAGGAGGCGCGATGCCTGGTGCTTGCGGAGTTCCTACCGAGGCGGGGCTCGGTCTAGAAGATAACCGCCAGGGCCATCCCAGTACGGTGGTTAACGCCTGGGCTTGCCACCGAGAACAGCGTACCGCCGACTGCCGCGAACAGAGCTGGGACAGCGTCTCGCTCCGAGACCAGAACAGCAGCTGGCCGTGACGAACGCCGCTTCAGAACAACGTGGGTGGCGAGGTGGGGCGACGCCCAGTCCAGGACGCACCCGAGGACTTCAACGCCGGGACGAGGCCCGGGCACGGAGGGTCAGAACGAGCAGCCGGGGCGTGGCCCGAACCTGCCCTTGCTCTCTGCTCTCTGGCGAGGTGGGGCGATGCCCAGTCCAGGACGCACCTGAGGACTTCAACGCCGGGACGAGGCCCGGACACGGAGGGTCAGAACGAGCAGCCGGGACGTGGCCCGAACCTTTCCTTGCGTTCTGCACTCTGGCGAGGTGGGGCGACGCCCAGTCCAGGACGCACCCGAGGACTTCAACGCCGGGACGAGGCCCGGGCACGGAGGGTCAGAACGAGCAGCCGGGGCGTGGCCCGAACCTGCCCTTGCTCTCTGCTCTCTGGCGAGGTGGGGCGATGCCCAGTCCAGGACGCACCTGAGGACTTCAACGCCGGGACGAGGCCCGGACACGGAGGGTCAGAACGAGCAGCCGGGACGTGGCCCGAACCTTTCCTTGCGTTCTGCACTCTGGCGAGGTGGGGCGATGCCCAGTCCAGGAGGCACCCGAGGACTTCAACGCCGGGACGAGGCCCGGACACGGAGGGTCAGAACGAGCAGCCGGGACGTGGCCCGAACCTTTCCTTGCGTTCTGCTTTCTGGGGTCAGCCGAGCTGTCCCCGTGGCTCGGGAGCTTTTCCACGTGGTGCGCGCACGAGCACGCGCATGGGCGCGCTCATAGTTTTAGCGCTATCACCATCATCATGATTCCCGCGCACCTTGAATTACTAAATCGGCCCCGCACACCGATTTTCTACGTCAAAGCATGACGCACACTCTCCAGGGCAGCGTTTTATACCACAAAGTTAAAAAAGGTTTTGTTGAATGCTAGGTTCCACGGAAACATTAAAAACACATCACACTCAAAAAGAAATGAAAAAGTTGTGATTGCACAACAATCTTAGTGACGTAACAGTGGTCGTTCGCTTTAAAAAGACTGACATGATATCCTCGAGAGCTTTTAACAAACAAAAGCATGCTGCACTACTGTTCGCGACCACCTGATGCAGAACCACCTATAAGAGTGCAATGCGAGAGCCTAGAAATCTCGCCGCATAGACTATCTCGTAAAGCACGTGCATATGACACTAAGTGATACTGATAACGCCTCTCCACATGAGCAATCACGCGCTATTATTATAGCACAAGTTGGCCAGTTTTATATTTTTTCAATATCTATAGGTCATCACTGTCGATGAAGAACTCCAATAATACATCGACTTGCCATTGCTCCTTGTGATTGCTGCTTGGGATTGCTTGCGACTTGCGATTGCTGCTCCGTGATTCGCGTAAATTGCTCACGCACCACAGGTGAAAAAATCCCTCTCCACGCAAACAAACCGCTGATCATAGAGAGGCAGGTTTTGTTGCAAAAAAAGAAGAAAAGAAAGAAAATTAAGTCACACTGCTACCGTCCGAAACACTGATTGAGATAAGCCAAAAGCTCGTGCAGCCCAGGGCCGGCATGCATGCAGTGACACCTCTTTAGGCACTTGTTACGAGTTTCGATTACAAAACGGGGCAGCGGCGAATCGCCATTATTGAAAACTGTGCCAAGTGATTGTCGATGCGTAATGAGTCACGCATAAAGCGCCAAGGTGCACGTTAATATTGTTTACAATGGTTTGAATACTCGTTTTGTCACCGCGGCTTCGTATGTGACCGAGTGTTTCTCTCTACCTGCAGACACTGATGTGCGGATTTCACTTGCGATGGCTTTTTTAAATGCAAAATGCAATGACAACTCGCCAGTCTGATTAAAATTTGTAGCTAATGGGTGTAAACAGGGAATGAGTAGTTGCACACGTTCTGCCGCTCATAAAACCCATTCTGAGAACCCATGTGCATTGGCCAGAGCATCTGGGAGACGTGTAGAATGCAGGGGAAAAATGACTGCACGTTTACAGTTACTCGCTAATAGCAAACATGTACTCGTAGGTCACCGCATGCAGCAGCGTCAGCATGAAAGCCACAGTGACTGGAGGAACGAGCTATGTACGACAAAGAACCGGAGAGTCAACCCCGCTATGCTTGCCACCCAACTCGGTGGTTTTTAAACAGCTAGCCAACAGTGGCACTAGAACACACAGCCTAGATAGTAGAAGCAGCACGCTCGATGCACGGTGGCACATTTCCGTGGGTTCACGCATATTTGCTAAAGTTTAAAGATTATGGCGGCACCATGGGAGCCTTTGTCACCATAAAGATGGAGCAGAAAAAAAAACACAATTGGGTGCGTCCTATTAGTCAAACTCGTCATTTTTTCCCCACAGAAGTTGAGATCGGCATCGAAATTCTAGCTTTCGAGGCTGTTTCGGAGCAGTTCGGTGCAATTTTATTGATTAAAATGCTTTTAGAGCAGCTTGGCACAAAAAAGACGGAAATGTACCAAAAATGCGCATTGTGAGCAGCTGTCTCACTCCTTACCAATGCATGTGTGTTGGCAGTACAGGCCCAGGTTGCAACAGCTTCTTTCGCCTAACACATTAGCTTATTCCAAAGCGATCAAAGATGAATTCGCTGCATCTTTGGTACAGGAGGCTGTGTGCAAGTCATGTGTGCACAAGGTATTGAGCAGTGTTTATGCTCAGATCCAGAGGTTTCCAACAGCAGGATTTCCAGATTATGCGGTCATTAGATCCTGCGAAAGGTGGCGAGATGGATCAAACATTTCAGCAAATGCGAAGTCTGTGAGAAAAATCATGAAAGCCTCTTTAGCCTGCTGCCCTACATTCAAGTTATTTATTGATACAAGCTCTTATTAGTACATGAAAATACACAACACTTGTTAGACTTGCTCACAAGATGGCGCTCAAGTAAGAGTGTCCCATCCAGATATGACGCCGCCGTGGTATGTACGGCTCTCAAAAAGCTGGGCAGCACTTGCACACTTGTTAAGCTCGGGGCCAAAGGCAAAACCAAAAATAAAGGGGAAGGTAGTCAGAAACCCCGAAGCTCCTCCATTTCTTGTGTTACAGGAGTAGTGTACAAGATTCCTCCGTCATGCGCCAACAGTTATATTGGTCAGACTGGTAGGTGCATGTTAGGTTACGGGGCTCCAGAAAAAATGCGAAAAGAGTATCCAAATATCAAACTTATTTGCTTATTGAACACACTGTCACTGAAAGCTACTGCTTAACAACAGCAGGGGTGCAACAGCCGAAATACAATTTGGAGCAATTTCAGGAGCAGCAAAATATTACTTTTGGAGCACTGAAATGTAAATTACGAGCAGGTTATAGGGAAAAAATATGCAATTTTCATCACTAGATACCAAGTTTTGAGCAGTGTAAAAAATAAGGCTTACATATAGATACAAAATATGCATAAACCATTCGACATCACCTAAACTGTGCAGTGTAAACATAAGCACTGCTATTTCAATGAAAGTGGTATTTTGAACCACCCCACTGAGCCAATAACGATAAAGTCCATATTAGCATTTTCTGTGCCTGTAAATTTATTTGAAAGACTGTGCGAATATAAATAAGGATCTGCCAAGCTTGCGACTATGAAATTTGGGAGATTTCTGAAACCGAAGAAAACAGGTGGTGAAAAAAAAACACTGGTGCACAATTTTGTTTGTTTTTTTGGGGGGGAAGAAAAAGAAGTTTGTTTTTTGGGGGGATTTATTAAACCACCGGGTAGCAATCTCTAGGACGATGAATCAGTCGCGGCTGGCTCTCGAGCAGAGAAGAAGCACGCGATCTTCTTTTTTCTACAGATTGAGAGCCGCTCTTGCTGTCGACCCACTACGTGCTGGTGGCATTATCCCCCCTTCCAAAAAGAAAAAAAACAAGTCCCAAAAAGAGGAAAGAAAAGTACATAGCAGCACCGCGATGCTACTACATGGGCACGTGAAAAAGAAATAGGAAATTCGGATAAAGTGAAAGTAAAAATTGAAGAGCGTGCCAATATAAGAAACGTCGATGAACGAGTAAAAAAGTTCACAAAAATAAACAAAAAACAGAAAGAATGCTGTACGGTAAAGAAAAAGTTACGAGCGACGCACAATAAATGGTTTCATGCGCAACATATGAACGACGTCCGGCCTCACTCATGTCCTGCTCCGTGCATGGGGTGTTGAGTCTGAAAACACTTCGTAGTTCACGTCACTGACGCGGCGTAACACTTTATATGGGCCAAAGTACCGGCTCAGTAACTTTTCACTAAGGCCATGGCGGCGGACGGGCGTCCACACTCGAACTTGATCTCCGGGTTGTAAAACACTTCTCTGTGGCGGGTGTTATAGCGTCGTGCGTCTGCCTGCTGTTGCTGACCGATGTGCAGTCGCGCGAGTTGCCGGGCTTCCTCAGCACGCTCTGCGAATTCTTCGGTGTCAGTTGCCAACTCATCTTCGTCTTGACACGGTAGCATAGAGTCTAGCATGGTCTGCACTTCGCAGCCGTAGAGAAGCCGAAATGGCGTGAATTGCGTGGTCTCTTGCACGGCGGTATTATACGCGAAGGTCCCGTAAGGTAAGATGTGGTCCCATGTTTTGTGCTGTACGTCGATGTACATTGAGATCATGTCTGCGAGGGTCTTATTCAGTCGCTCGGTAGGTCCGTTGGTTTGCGGGTGGTACGCAGTTTTCCTTCGGTGTCTGGTGTTGCTCAGTTTGAAAACTTCGTCCGTAAGCTGCGCCGTGAATGCCGTCCCTCTGTCCGTTATTACACTGGAAGGAGCACCGTGTCGTAACACGTTGTGGCGCATGAAAATTTGTGCTACCTCAGAAGCAATGGCTCGTGGGATCACCTGCGTCTCAGCGTAGCGTTTCAAATAGTCGGTCGTGACGATCACCCATTGGTTGCTGTCCACAGACAGGGGAAACGGCCCGAGAAGGTCCATGCCGACTTGGTCGAACGGCGTGCAGGTTGCTTCGATGGGCTGAAGCAAACCAGCTGGCTTAACAGATGGTTGCTTTCGGCGCTGACATCCCCGACAGCTCTTGACGTACTTCTTTGTGCTTGCTGAAAGTCCTGGCCAATAGTAGCTCGCGCTCACTCTGGCAAGTGTCCTTGAGTAGCCCAGATGACCGGATGTGGGTTCGTCAAGGCAAGCGAAGAGGACGTCGTCTCGCATGTCTCGAGTAACCACCAGGAGGTAAGCACGGTTGTTCGAACGAGCGTTCTTTTTGTACAGCACACTGTCTCGCAGGCAGAACGACGTCAACGAGTGGGATAAATGACGTGGTATGATAGCGCCCTGGCCCTCTAAATGATCAGTGATTGGACGAATCTCTGCGTCTTCTCGCTGCCGTTTGCTCATGACTGATGCGCTAACGGCGCCCAGGGAGCCTTCGTCTTCCTCTGCTTCCTGATTGACGACATGAAGGGGTGCGCGTGACAGTCTGTCAGCGTCTTCATACTTACGGCCAGACTTATGGACGATGGTGACATCAAATAACTGCAGCCGCAAGCTCCACCGCGCTAGCCGTCCTGAAGGGTCACGCAGGCTTGTCAACTAACAGAGCGCGTGATGGTCTGTCACTATCTTGAAGGGACGACCATAAAGGTACGGGCGAAACTCGTGTGGGCGTGATTGCCCACACGAGTGCCAGGCACTCTTTCTCCGTAGTGGAATAATTCACCTCGGCACGGGATAGAGAGCGGCTGGCGTAGGCTATGACTCTCGGTGTCCTCTTTACGCTGAACGAGCACTGCACCGAGCCCAATGTTACTAGCGTCGGTATGGACCTCCGTGTCAGCATCATCATCGAAATGAGCGAAAACGGGCGCTGATTGCATGCGCTGTCGCAGCTCATCAAAAGCTGCTTGTTGCTCGTTTTCCCAGACAAACGGCGTGTGGTCCCTTGTGGGACGAGTCAGAGGTTCTGCTATCTGTGAAAAGCTATGAATGAACCGACGATAGTAGGCGCACAAACCAAGGAAGCGCTGGACGGCTTTCTTATCGACAGGCACTGGTAATTCGGCAACAGCGGCAAGCTTCTCCGGATCGGGCCGGATTCCTTCGGCGCAAACTACATGTCCAAGAAATTTTAGTTTTTTATAGCTGGAGTGGCACTTCTGTGGCTTTAGTGTGAGGTCCGCCGATCGGATAGCCTCCAGCACGCTGCGCAGGTGGTGAAGGTGCTGCCCGAACGTGGTAGAAAAGACCACCACATCATCAAGGTAGACAAGACAAGTCTGCCACTTGAGCCCTGCGAGGACAATGTCCATCATTCGCTAGAAAGTTGCCGGTACTGAACACAAGCCAAAAGGGAGCACTCGAAATTGGTATAGGCCGTCTGGAGTCACGAAGGCTGTTTCTAAAGGTCTCGCTGATCTACATCGATTTGCCAATACCCGCTTTTGAGATCGAGAGAAGTGAAATAAGAGGCACGACGAAGTCTATCCAGCGAATCGTCGATGCGTGGCAGCAGATACACATACTTTTTGGTCACGTTGTTAAGCTTTCGGTAGTCGACGCAAAAGCGTAGCGACCCGTCCTTCTTTTTGACAAGTACGACTGGAGATGACCACGGGCTGTTAGATGGTTCAATAACGCCATCGCCAAGCATCTCGCTGACTTGCGTACGTATCACTTCACGTTCTTTAGCCGACACGCGGTAGGGGTTCTGGTGTATCGGGCGTGCGTCCTCGAACGTGATGATCCTGTGTTGAGTGATAGACGTCTGGCGGATCTTTGAGCAACTTGCGAAGCAAGACCTGAACTTGAACAAGAGCGCTCGTAGCGCAGTCTGGTAATCGGTGGACAGATCAGGATTGATGTCAATATTACTCATTGACGTGTTGGTGGTGTCCACTAGTTCTGACGTGAGACAGTTGGTGACGTTTGCTACTTCGTGGGCAATTGCTATCGAAGTGCCATGGAACAGATGTCGATGCTCGTTGCTAAAGTTGGTTACGAGCAATTCAGATCGGCCGTCACGAAGGTGTATTACACTTCTAGCTACACAAATGCCTTGCTGCAGGAGGTGTTCTAAATTTGTCTCGGCCATCACATTGCCATAGCCCAAACCACAGCATGTTACGTCGACTAGAACACTTGCTCGTGGAGGAAGCGTCACGCTCTGTTCAGAAATACGGAGTACGTCGACACACTTTCCGTCATCCTTCACGTTGATTGCTCGCTGGGCTGAGAACGTGACACGGCGCTCTTGCAAATCAATGATAGCTCCATTTTCTTGTAGAAAGTCAACTGCCAGGATGATGTCACGGGAGCATTCGCGTAGAATGAGGCAGCTTACTACGAATGTATACCCTTGGATCTGTACTCTAGTTGTGCAGGCACCCACTGGTGTAACGACGTGGCCACCAGCTGTCCGAATCTGTGAGTTATGCCACGGCGTGATGACTTTCTTCAGCTGAGTTGTCAGTTTCCCGCTCAGTATGGAATAGTCGGCGCCGGTGTCCACTAACACATTAACTGCACAACCATCAATTGTCACTGCTATGTCGAGTGAAAGTCGGCCATCTTTTGCAGCAGTATGTGATGTCGGACTGGTTTCTGTACGGCTCTGCGTAAATAGGAGATCTTCAGCGCTTCGACGTTCAGCGACCCCACCCCCTGAGGTCGCTTGGGCAAGTTTTCCCGGCGGGGGCTGGGAGATCGTGTGGTAGGATACCGCTGGGGCGTTTATGAAAATCGCCTCGGTGATGGCGAGCGCGACTGGCACCCGGCAGACGGTGGTGCATGCTGCTGGGCAAGGTAGTTTTCCATTTCGCGAGGTCTCTGGCCGTAACGGGGTGGCGGTGAGTATGCAGAGAAGCCGCGAAGCCCAAGACGGCGATATGGGCACTGGCGGTACAAGTGATCAGCTTATCCACAGTGAAAGCACAGAGGCCGGTGATCAGGTGTGCGCCAAACAACAGACTTCCGAGGAGACGTGCGCCGATCGTCGATGTACTGAACTGGTGGCACCGAACGATGGGTGACAGGAGTGCCAGGGACAAAGGGCAAGGGCGGTGGCGTGTACGTGCCTTCGTAGTACGGTATGTGCTGCGCTGACTGGAGTGCAACAGCAGGAACAGGGTGGAAGAGTAATGGCGGCGATGCAGCAGGGCGTTCCAAGGCTTCCGCGTAGGTTTTCTCACGGCGGTGTTCAGCAGGAGCTGGTGCAGCTGTATCAGGAGGCAAGGTGTTCCGGAGGGCCTGGTGCAGCCCATCCTTGATCACAGTTGCAATAGAGCTAACCATAGGATGAGGTGTTACACCAGCCTTTTGCAACTCTTCACGTACTATATCACGGATGAGTTCACGTAGATGGTAGTTGCTGGTTCTAGTGATGGTGAAAATGTCGGCAGTACACAAGCCACTGACTTGCCTGTCGTATTGGTTGGACCACTGCTGCAGCATTTTTCTATTGTCACGGCCTCGGACAAGAACTCCGCGACCATCATCGGAGGGCTGCGCACGAGGCCGGCAAAAGCTGGTCCTTGACACCGCGCATCAAGTGACGCAACTTCTTGTCCTCCGTCATTCTTGAATCGGCCCGTCAAAAGAGACGCGTCATGTCTTCGACGTACGTGGTCACAGTTTTGTTTGGCAACTGGACGCGGGCCAGAATAGCTCGTTCAGCTCGTTCTTGGCGATCAGCACTGGCATATGTCTGCAAAGTCTACGAGAGAATTCGGGCCACGCCGTCAGCTGCTCCTCTCGGTTTTGATACCACGTACGTGCCCCGTCTTCGAGATAGAAATAGACACGACCCAGTTTTGACGCGTTGTCCCACTGATTCAAGGTGGCTACGCGCTCGAAGTCCGCCAACCAGTCCTCAAAGTTCTCGTGCTCCGTGCCATGGAACGTCGCCGGTGCCCGTGGGCTTTCCAACGTATAGCGGTTCGACGTCCTGCTTCCCGTGCCTGTTGAAGAGGTTTGCACCGAAGCGCTAGTCATGTTTGTCGACGTGATGGGAGCAGTATTGTCGATTTCCGCAGGCAATCCCCTGATTCGGCGGCTGGTCATATGCATGGGAGTATTGATTGGCACTGGTCTCGTATCACGGCTTCCTGCGGGGGTCTGCAGCATCCGTGAGACTACCTAGCACTTCCACCAGTTTGTCACGATGAGTCACAAGTACTGGGCTATTTATTAAGCCACCGGGTAGCTATCTCTAGGACGATGCGTCCGTCGTGGCTGGCTCTCGAGCAGAGAAAAAGATGATGATGATGATGATGATTAAGATGATGATGATGATGATTCCAATTCCATGGCTCGTACCCACTCAGGGGGATCGGCCAAGAATGGATGAATTAATTCAAAAAGATTTTTTTATATATCGAAACCACCCACCAGAAAAAAGAAAGAAAAAAGAAAAGACACCCCAGGCAGAAAGAAAGGAGTGCAATAGCTGTTTGTCACTCGTTCAGATAAGACAATTATACATTATCTTGAATAAGAATCAGCATGGTTAAAATATGCTTCTGTTTTTGTTGGAATTTCTTTTTTTTGCACAAATAATATTCACGCAATTAAATACTTAATTCTTTTACTTTCATTAAGGTACTTGCAAACTGCATAGAAAACGTTCTCGTGGCTGAAGCCCAGGTCGTAAGCACCGAAGGAAAGTTTGTTTTCTATAGTGAAATTCAGCCCCAGGCTAGCGAATGAAAGGACTAAGAGTGTTTTCCTGAGCAATTTGTATCGGCGACATGATAGAAAATAGTGCGCTATTGTTTCCAATTCTGAACAAAAGTTGCATAGTGGTGATATCGCCGGACCAGCCCTATGTGAATAGAAATTTATGGGGGGACACGACATCGAAATCTGGTTATTATAGTTTCCAACTGTCTTGTAGGACACCAATGAATTTTCCATGGAAATTTTAAGTGAGTAAATTCTGGTGTTGACAATATTGCTTCCACAGCGTCTGCACTAAGCGCAAGCTTTCTGTATCTTGTCGCAGTTGTAGTGGCCACTTCGGGAAGGACTGGTAGTACTGGCCCTTCCAATACTGCTCGTGCTAGAGAGTCGGTGATTTCATTTACTTCTAAGCCGCAATGACCGGGTACACATACTAATTTCAGTAGCCGCAGCTGAGGAGGAACTAGCATAAGGAGCGTCTTTAAGGCCATCGATTGTGTTGCGCAGAGAAGAAGCACGCGATCTTCTTTTTCCTCCAGATTAAGAGCCGCTCTTGCTGTCGACCCACTACGTGCTGGTGGCAATATACAACGTGCTTGTCTTGGAAGTTGATACTGTGAACACACTATTGAACGAATCGAAGCAAGGCCACCTGGGCCACCTCCATGAATGTTTTTTTTTGGGGGGGGGGGGTGGAACGGATAACTTTGGCAACTGGTGGTCTATGTGAAGGTGTATTTTAGTATCACCCGAAAAGCTAAAGCATTAAAAAAACTTCTAATAGGTGCCCACTTTTAGTTACTGTCCTGCACGTCACTATAAGCACGTTGAGAGCCTAGATGCATCTACTTGAACACCCTGTGCGCCTATATAATTCTGAGCGCACAAACAATATCCTAGGTGTGAAGGCGTCCGCACTCAACGTGGAAACCCATTTTATCAATCTAAGTGTTCTTCTTTTAGCGACATTGTCCAAGTCCCGTTTTTTGAGGCTATGCCCCTAAATCATTGTGCTGTGTATAATACTGTTCAAATACTGGTACTCGAGCGAATATAGGCATGAGAAAGGCAGTGATGGTGTCATTCGTAAATTTTCATGTGTCCTCCTGTCGTCGGAGTTTCATACCTTCTACCACGAATCGATTTCAACTAACCCGACTGGTAGAAGTGATTTAGTCATAGATAGCATGTAAAATATTCCAAAAAGTGAGATATTTCTGTCATTGATACAGTGGTGGCAGGAAGCATACATGCAAAATACGAACATGTCATTTGTAATGAAACATGTGCTGTAAATCAATATTTATGATTTATTTTGTGATGTGTCTGAAAATATAAACATCTTCAATACCAACTGTGTGCTTTTGAGGAATAAATAAGAAAATGTTTTGTTTTTTAAGTAACACAAACACCGAAATATATTGTGGGCAACGTGTGAGCATATCCCGATTCAAATGTACATAATATGCTGTGCAAATCTACAAACTCTACGTGCAAACGAAGGCAAATGCCAAGATCACAACAATACAAGGCACGTATATGCATGCGCAATATGCAGTTAAATAAGCACTGTGGAGATATTCAAAACAAAAAAAAACAAAAGTAAACTAATCAAATTGTAAGTGTAGTGGGGAATTCGCAAGGCACTGACTGGCGGGACCATCTCTCTCTGAGAGCGAAGCGCGACTGGGTGCACGAGCTGTAGACGCTGAAATGCTCGAGCAGTCCGGTGTCTACAGCTAGTGCACGCACTCGCGCTTCGCACTCAGAGAGAGATGGTTCCCCTAGTCAGTGCCTTGCGAATTCCCCACTACAGTACCCCGGCGACGAAGACGAGCCATCCTGGCGACTCAAGGTGACGAGAGGACAGGAGGGTCGTAGCAGGGCTTGAGGCGACTGACGTGGACCGTCTCACGACCAAGGCGGCGCTTGTTCGTGGACGGCTTGAGCGGTTCAATCACATAGGTGACAGAAGAAGGGTGCTGTATGACGCGGTGAGGACCAGTATACTTCATTGCAAACTTGGGAGTCAGGGCCTTTCTAATTCCCCATTACATAAGTACTTTTGTTTTTTGTCCTCATTCAGCTTTAACAACAATTTTCTTCGTGTGAGAAAGACCTTATCACCGTTACGCGACCATACATGAATAAAGCTACATCTTTCAGTTCTTTCAAGTACAGAACTCTGGTAGGGCTACGGACAGCTCCCCGCTATCAGAAGTAACTACAGCTGCGAAAATTGCGTGGACACTTCCCAAGGCAGGGGGCGCTGCGAGCGCTCGATGGTGAGGGACGCACTCCACATCGCCTCCGTAGATTTCCTGCTATTTCTGCTGTGATGACGTTTATTGAACCGGAGAAGTCGCAACGATGTCGCAACGAAAAATGGCCGTACGACAAGTCTGGCAAAAGGCGGCCCAGGTTCTCGTGCAATCAGAGCACGGGGTTTTTCCTTCTCTTTGGAAGGCGCATACACGTTAGTGCGTATGCTCCACTACAATACCCCCCGGGTTGAAGAGTAGCCATCCTGGCGACTCAGGGAGTAGGCACAATGAGGGGGTCGTAGTAGGGCTTGAGACGGTCGACGTGTACGGTCTCGCGTCCTCGACGGCGCAAATCTGGCGATTGTGTTAGGGGCTCGACGATGTAATTCACTGGTGAGGTTGCGTCAATGACACGGTATGGACCATGGTACCGGGCCAGAAGTTTAGAAGACAGGCCAGGAACGTGCGGGGGCACCCAAAGCCACACGAGGGAGCCAGTACGAAACGTAGGCGCTATGTGATGAGCGTCATCATGCCGGGTTTTTTGTAGACCTTGAGCCTCACTTGTCATAGACCGAGCCAACTGACGGCAGTCTTCAGCGTATCTGGTGACTTCCGAAAGCGGGGAGCACTCCGATACATCAGGGCGGTACGGGAGTATGGTGTCGAGTGGGTGGGATGGTTCGCGGCCGTACAACAGAAAGAACGGGGAAAAACCGGTAGTCGCTTGCGTCGCGGTGTTGTAAGCGAAGGTAACAAAAGGCAAGACAGCGTCCCAGTTAGTGTGGTCGGAGGAGGTGTACATCCTCAGCATGTCGCCAAGTGTGCGGTTGAACCGTTCAGTGAGACCATTCGTCTGTGGATGGTATGCGGTAGATTTCCGGTGGATGATGTTGCATTCAGCGAGAATAGCTTGGATGACCTCCGACAGGAACACTCGACCCCTATCACTGAGTAATTCCCGTGGAGCCCCATGGCGGAGAATGAAGCTGCGGAGAATGAAGAGTGCAACTTCGTGGGCGGTCGCTGCTGGTAGAGCTGCAGTCTCAGCGTAGCGTGTCAGATGATCGACGCCGACAATAATCCACCGGTTTCCAGAGCGACTATGTGGGAGGGGGCCATAGAGATCGATACCCACGCGGTCGAATGGGCGAGCCGGGCATGGGAGCGGCTGTAACATGCCAGTAAGGTGCCGCGGAGGTGTCTTATTCTGTTGGCAAGTGGTGCAAGACTGAACGTATTTCTGCACAAAGCGATACATTCCTCGCCAGTAATATCGTTGGCGCAGCCTTTCGTAGGTTTTCAGGACACCTGAGTGAGCACTTTGAGGGTCTGCATGGAAATTCATGCAGATGTCAGAGCGCATATGAGTTGGGACAGCAAGGAGCCACTTCCGACCCCCAGGCATGTAGTTGCGGCGGTACAGAATGCTGTCTCGCACGGAAAAGTGGGCTGCTTGTCGGCGTAGCGCTCTCGTGGAAGGGACAGCAGACGGATCGGTAAGGTAGTCGAGTAACAATGCAAGGTATGGATCTTTACGCTGCTCCGAAAGCATGTCAGTGGTGTCTATTGGTGACAAGGTGGTAAAAAGTGGTGACAGAGAAGCCACATCTGGGGTCAAAGGCGATCGCGAAAGTCCATCGGCATCTGCATGCTTGCGACCGGAACGATATACTACACGGATGTCGTATTCTTGCAATCGAAGTGCCCAACGTCCCAGGCGTCCGGACGGGTCTTTCAATGTGGACAGCCAACATAGAGCGTGGTGGTCTGTGACCACGTCGAAAGGGCGGCCGTAAAGGTACGGGCGAAACTTCGTCAAGGCCCAGATTATGGCCAAACACTCCTTCTCTGTCACGGAGTAATTCAACTCAGCCTTCTTGAGAGCGCGACTTGCATAGGCGACTACGTATTCGGGTTGGGTGCCTTTCCGTTGTGCCAAAACTGCACCAAGACCGATGGCACTTGCATCGGTGTGAATTTCTGTGGCAGCAGCGGGGTCGTAGTGACGAAGAATGGGTGGTGAGGTCAGCAGGCGGCGCAGCTGGCGAAATGCGTCGTCACATGCAGGTGACCATGCAGATATACCTTTGCTGTTGGAGAGCAGACTTGTTAGAGGTGCGATTATGGACGCGAAGTTGGGCACAAAGCGACGAAAGTACGAGCAGAGACCGACGAAACTTCTTAGAGCTTTCAGTGATGTGGGCAACGGGAAGTCAGCGACAGCCCGAAGCTTATCGGGATCCGGAAGAACACCGTCTCTTGTGATGACATGTCCCAAGATGGTTAGTTTTCGTGCTGCGAAGTGGCACTTTTTGGAGTTAAGTTGTAGGCCCGCAGAAGTTAGACACGTCAGAATCTCGTGGAGGCAAACAAGATGTGTCGGGAAATCAGACGAAAAGACTACGATGTCGTCCAGGTAACACAAGCAAGTTTTCCACTTATGGGCACGCAAGATGGTATTGATCATGCGCTCAAATGAGGCAGGTGCGTTGCAGAGCCCAAATGGCATCACTTTGAACTCATATAGACCATCTGGCGTTACAAAGGCTGTTTTAGGGCAATCACATTCAGCCATTGGCACCTGCCAATACCCAGAATGCAGATCCAAGGATGTAAAGTACTCGGCGCCTTGTAAACAGTCAAGAGCGTCGTCTATTCGTGGTAGCGGGTAGACATCTTTCTTCGTAATCTTGTTTAAGCGGCGATAGTCCACGCAAAATCGAACGGTGCCATCTTTTTTCTTGACCAGAACGACAGGTGATGACCAAGCGCTTTGAGAAGGCTGTATCACTCCACGTTTAAGCATGTCATCTACTTGCTCCGTAATGACGCGGCGCTCTTCGGCGGAAACGCGGTAAGGACGCTGTCGCAGAGGCAAATGTGAGCCGGTGTCAATAGTATGAGTGATAGTCGTGGTGCGGCCCAAAGCAGGTTCTTGAAAGTCGAAAGAAGAGCGAAACTTGTTAAGGAGAGCAACAAGTTGGCGGCGATGCGAGAGGGGAAGGTCTGCGTCAATAGCATTGTCGAAGGCTGACAAACTTGATGGCTCAGACGCATGAGTTATTGCGGCAATGTGACATGGCGTTTCGTCGGGAGGAATAATATCATCGATATGGTCGACAGGTTGCACATATCCCAACGTTTCACCACGAAGTAAGCTGATGGGGTAGTTGCAGTGGTTGGTAACCAGCATTACGGTTAAACCAGATGCAATTGTAAGAACGGCAAATGGGAGAACGATGCCCTTGCGTTCAGTAAAAACAGGAGATGGCGTAAAGACCACCGTGGCGTCAGGTTGCGCCACACATAAAAGGCTTACAGGGACCGAAGCTTCCGGGGGCAAGGTGATGTCGTCGTCAGCGATGAGTTTGCAGAGCCGAGGAGACCGGTCGGGTGGTGGAAATTCATATGTTGGCACAAGGGACACTTCGGCACGGGAACAATCGATGATAGCTTCATGACCTGATAAGAAATCCCAACCGAGGATAAGGTCATGAGAGCAAGATGGCAGAACAAAAAACTGTACGACGTACAAAACATCTTGGATGACGACGCGCGCCGTACACAGAGCCGAGGGATGAGTGCGTTGCGCGCTAGCCGTGGACAGCTGACACAAAGAGATGTGGTCACTTTCTTCAGTTTCCGACAAAATTTGACGTCCATCACAGAAACGGCGGCCCCGGTATCAATTAACGCTAATGTGGCGACTCCCTCAACATCGACATCAACAACATTTTTCGGCGAAAACGGAGGCCTTGGGAATTGCGCACAAGTTGCAGTTCTTGCCTCCGGAACTGCACTGATTAGTTTCCCTCCTCAGGAGGTGGTCGGCGACGCATAGGCGATGGCGACCGGCGACGAGGGGATGGGAAACGAGCAGTCGATGGGCGGCGATCCGAGTCTGAGTGCCTCTGTTCATATGCAGATGCGGTGGCCTGCTGCGGCGCGTAGGTAGGAGTTCCGAAGTATGCGTTTGCAGGTGTGGGGCGACGGCGGCAGAAGCGTGCAATGTGGCCAGCGATGCCACAGGCGAAGCAGATAGGACGATTGTCTTGAAAGCGCCACTCATTAGATCGATGGAAAAGGCGAGGTGAGGGCCTGTAAACTGGAGGCGATGCCGGAGGAGGTGGAGCTGATAAGGCGACTGGATGCGGTGGGGGCCGCGCGACCACAGTTGCGTAGCTGAGAGGTGAAGGTGGTGCAGGTGGTGCGTAGCCGACAGCTGAGAGATTAGGCGCTACTGAAGTGCACGGGTAAGGGGCCTGCGCTGTAGGGAGGACATCACAAATTTCCGTGCGTATGGCCTGCTGCAGTGTCGTAGGCAGGCTTGCGGTGGGCGCGTCGCTATGCGGCAGCAGGGAGAGCTGTCGGGCGAATTCCTCCCTGATGAAGTCTTTGATCTGGTTGGACAGACTTTCTTTGCAAACGTTGGCATTTGTGAGTGTGACGGCCGAGATCGAATTCGGCGGTAGGACACTCTGTCGGGCGATGGAACGCTGACGGCGCAATTCATCAAAGCTCTGGCAGAGGCTTACGAGGATTGCCACCGTGTTCGGGCTTTTCGCTAGCAACATCTGGAATGCGCCATCCTCGATGCCCTTGAGAATCTGCCGAATTTTTTCTTCTTCGGGCATAGATGGATTCACACGCTTGCAAAGGTCGAGCACGTCCTCTATGTAACTAGTAAACGTCTCGCCAGGCTGCTGGGCTCGGTGGCGCAGGCGCTGGTCAGCGCGGAGCTTGCGGACCTCTGGTCAGCCGAACGCTTCAGTGACGAGTGTCTTAAAGGAAGACCAGTTGGCGATGGCGGTTTCGCGGTTCGTAAAGCAAAGTTTAGCTACGTCTGCCAAGTAAAATATAACGTAGGCGAGCTTAGAGTCGTTGTCCCACTTGTTACTGGCGCTTACGCGTTCGTACAAGGAGAGCCAGTCCTCGACGTCTTGCTCGCCACTGCCGCTGAAGATTGGTGGGTCCCGTTGGCGAGTAGCGCCGGGGCAGGTAGACGGGACAGCCGGTGGTGCTGGCTGGGCTGGGATGGGCTGGTTGGCGACTGCGTCAGTCATGTTTTGCAGTGGTCTCTCGGGCAACTTGCGAGAGCGGAGCTCCAGGTCTGGTTGGGGATCTCAGCAGCCTCCACCAAATGTGATGACGTTTATTGAACCGGAGAAGTCGCAACGATGTCGCAACGAAAAATGGCCGTACGACAAGTCTGGCAAAAGGCGGCCCAGGTTCTCGTGCAATCAGAGCACGGGGTTTTTCCTTCTCTTTGGAAGGCGCATACACGTTAGTGCGTATGCTCCACTAGACTGCGGACATCCACCTTGGTACCCCTGAAACTTGGATTTATCGTCACCGCCAAGATCTCCGCTTCGCCTAGACAACACCTTCGTTCAGGTGGGTCCAGTTGACAACTTGAGGGACGTCCTTCACTTCCGGCTACAACGCCGCCTCGCTAAGGGCTCTCAGCCCGGCGATGGCGGCCGCTAACGTGGTTACGGGCTATGATCCTACCTCAAGCCAAATGCTGTCCATGGAGATTTCATCCTCCGAAAACACTATGCCATCAGAAGATGAATACCTCTACGACATGGTGAGGCTGTGGCAACGCAAGCAAGCGAAATCGAAGCCTGCGTCTCAACAACAACGAGACGCCACAGCGGGCCACCATTCCCCAGCCTTGCAAGGAACGCCGGCGCGCCTTCCCTCCGGTGGTGTGCTTACCTCTGCTCCGTCCTCGCAGCCAGCGAAGCAACGCAAGTGGCGTCCGCGTCAAACTCCTCGCCTCTCTCGTGACGACTACATCGTGGTAGTGAAAACTCGCGTTCCCTGCGAGTTACGCACATTTGTCCCGGCCGATCGCGCGGGCCACGCCATCCGCAGCTACCTCGGCGACCGGACTACCACGCAAATTCAAGTGTGGCCAATCTGGGAACAAAACGTCTTAGTCTGTAGCACCACCATTTTGCCTATGGCACAGCGACTCCTCGGGGACTGCCAGCTGCAAGTGGGGGATCAGCAGCTGCCCGTTCGAGGCCACGCCAAGGCACCAGGGGATACATGCAGGGGCGTCATCAACGTAAACCCTGCTGAAAGCCCGGAAAAGATAAAGTCTGAACTGTATTGGCCTCGAGGTACTATCCTTGCGGTCCGCAAACTCGGAGATTCCGCGGCGGCGGTGGTGACTTTCGAGGGCACGAAGTTACCCCGCTTCCTCTTCTACCACTGCGTGGCGACGTACATCCGCGCCTACAAGAAAACGGTCGCGGTTTGCACCAAGTGTGGTACCATCGGCCATCGACCACCTCAGTGTCCTCACCCCGCTCCAACGCAGTGTGCCAAATGTGGAACCCCCGCACCTGCAGGTCTCAATGCCCACGACTGCCACCCCAAGTGCCTCCTCTGCACCGGCGCCGATGAGACTGGGACCAGTGGCTGCACGGCAAAATATCAAAAATATCGGAAACGCAAGCAGCCCTCAACATCTCCTCGAGGGACCACCTCATGTTCGTCACAGCCAGACAGCGGCACCAACCTGCATCAGTCGGCTCCACCACTCCACGCCGACACTCAGGCATTCCCACCGCTCGAAGCACCAGCGGCGGTACCTCAGGTGAGCAGTTGGGCAGGGAAAGCTGCTTCTAAGCCTCTCTCACCCCCTTCTGTCGATCCTCCTTCTCCCGAACTTGCGGCCCTTCGCCAGCATGTTGCGGCACTTCAAAAGCAAAATTCTCTTTTAACTAAACAACTCGAACTCTTAAATAAGCGACTTCAACCCCAACAACAGTGTACTGCAAGACCATCCGGTATTGCCTCCTCTGTCCAGGCGGCTACGCCAGCTACGTCCAAGCTTAGTCCTCGCGCTAAGTCCACTCCCATTAAACCGCCGGTTCAAGCAACCATTTGTACTCCAGCACTCAGAACCGGTGCCACATCTACTCCAGAAGCTCTTGAGGCTCCTGGGGCACCTCAGGTTATCTTGCCCGCTAACCAAACTCTCCCTAGCGAAGAGAGCACCCCGCGCGTAGAGAAACGCCTCAGGCGCGTCGAAGCTTCGATTAATCACCTCCTCACCAGCTTCTCGATCCAACGCATAGTAGCAGAGGTTACCCAGGCTATTCAAGCCTGGGCAATCACCCAGTTTCAACCCAAGGCATCGCGTTCCCGCTCCTGCTCGGTGAGCAGTGAGGGTACAGCTCCACGGCGTCGTCGTAAGGTGGCTACCACCACCCCGCCGTCGGACAATCCGGCCTCCGTGCCCCTTCCTGCCTCCGAGGAATCCTAGCGGGACATGGAGGACCAAATATAAAACCTAAGACAGTCACGATGGCTACCAATCGTACGTCCCGTTCAAACATTGCGTCTAAATTCGAGATCATACAGTGGAACCCTGGAGGCTTCGGGAACAGGCAAAAGCGTTCACATCTTTCCCTTTTCCTCAGCTCACTTGGCTCTCAGCCGGCCGTCTTGGCGCTCCAAGAATCTGGCCCTGCTCCATCCCTTTCTGGATACTGCTCCTATGTAGGCGGCACCACCACATGCCTCCTCGTGCATAAAGCTTACACGGCGGTACAGATTGACCTCGATCTGGATCTTCCTTACGACTACTGCATGATATCAGTGCTGTCTCAGCGGAGGGGCCAACCATCAATACATATCTTAAACGTGTACTGTCCCCCTCGCCTTGCAAGGGCTTTGTTTGCGCATCTCTTCCATCGGGCGCTGCGTATAGCGGCCCGACAACCACTGGTGATTGTCGGGGACTTTAATGCCCCCAGCCCTCACTGGGGTTACCACTACGAGAAGGCCCGGGCAGAGAGCTCAAGGAGCTCATTTCCTCGCTGAGCCTGACGCTTCTTACTGATCCGGCACAACCCACACGTTCCGGCAACTCGGTCACGCGAGACACATGCCCCGACCTCTCCCTCACGCGTCACATCCGCGATGCTACATGGGAGAATTTAGGCGAAACCCTAGGCAGCGATCACTTTTTACTCCGCATTTCGTTCACACCGCGGCAGAAAATGCGCCAACACTGGGGCCAAGCCCGTCTCACCGATTGGACTCAGTTCAGAATGCAACCATTCCCCGCCGGCCTCTCCTCGACCGAATATGCAGCGTGGGCATCATAAGCTCTCCATATAAAACAAGCGAACACTCGCACCCTTGCAACCTCTAATTTGACTCCTGCAATTGATCCACACCTCCTACATTTTTGGCACGCTCGCCGCGGGCCCATAAGGCGCTGGAAATGCAACAAACTTAATCGGAAACTTCGCGCTCGCATTGAGGCGCTCACTGCAGAGGCGGCCGCATACTCCGCACAACTTTCCGATGCTAACTGGGCAGACACCTGTTCGAAGGCTGCAAACCAGATGAGCTCTAAGAGTGCGTGGCGACTCTTTAGAAGCCTTCTCGATCCCTCCACCACCAGGGGAGAAACGCAACGCCAGCTCCACCGTGTTCTGCATGCCTTTCAGGGCACTACGGATGAACTCGCGCGAGAACTTTGTGACCGCTACATCTGCCGCACAAATGATCCCGTAGGCCCAGCATATACGTATTCCGGCGCCCCTAACACCGACCTCGACGCCCCATACACGCTTTCTGATTTACGATTTGCACTCACGAAAATGCGACGGGGCACGGCCCCTGGACGCGACGGAATCACAGTATCGCTCCTGGCAAATCTTCCCGACCAAGCACACCTCTCACTACTCCACCTTATAAATTCGATATGGGACGGCTCTCCGCTTCCAACGGAATGGACCACATCGGTCGTGACATTCATTCCCAAATCGGCAAAGTCCGTTAGTATTGAGGCACTGAGACCCATCTCACTTACGTCTTGCGCAGGCAAACTCATGGAAACCATGGTTCGCGAACGCCTTTCCGCCTACTTGGAGGCCAGGAGGACCTTTGCCGACACGATGTTTGGCTTTCGCCCCCATCTGTCGGCGCAGGACGTCCTGCTCCAGCTTCAACACGATATCATAGAGCCGACTACTATGCGCCATAACGATAAAGCCGTGCTCGCTCTCGATCTCCGCGGGGCGTTCGACAACGTCAAACACAGCACTATACTCACTCACCTGTCTACCACAAACTGCGGGCAGAAGACTTTCAACTACATTCGCGCCTTTCTATCACGTCGCACCGCCTTCATTCGCCCTAATTCTACCGAACACGGCTCGTACTTATTAGGCACGCAGGGTACACCTCAAGGGGCAGTCCTGTCTCCTCTGCTTTTTAACCTGGCGATGATGAACCTCCCCTCTCTTCTAAGCGAGGTCGAGGGAATACAACACGCACTATATGCGGACGATATCACAATCTGGACCAACACCGGCTCCTTAGCGCAAATTGAAGAACGCCTGCAAAAGGCTGCCCTTCTGGTGGACACCTACGCAGGTTCATGTGGCCTGGAGTGCTCTCCAGCTAAATCGGCTCTTCTTTCAGTCTCTCCGCTACCGCCGCCTCAAATTTTTCTTCCGTCCGGGCCCGTCCCGTCAGTGCAAAACATTCGGGTTCTTGGCCTTCACCTCACATCGTCCTTGGATCCAAAGGGCACAATAGCAGGCCTCAGACGCACCAGCGAACAGGTGAGCCGCATGATACGGCGAGTTTCTACCAAGCGCAGCGGCCTCCGCGGGTCTCAGTCCCTCCGATTGGCCCACGCGTTTGTGACCAGTCGCGTCCTCTACGCCTTGCTTTACCTTCGCCTGCGTCGTCGACACGAGCACCAGCTGGACGTCCTTCTTCGTTCAGTATACAAACGCGCTCTGGACCTACCTATTGCAACTTCCAACAGCCGATTCGTGGCTCTGGGGGTACACATTACCTTTGCAGAGATGCGCGAAGCTCATCGCGTTAACCAAATCAATCGACTGTCGCAGACGCCTTCAGGGCGCCGTCTTCTACACAGACTTGGCCTTAACCCGATATCTGACCAAAACCCTCTACAACCGGTACCAGAGCTCTGGCGTCAAAAGCTATGGGTGGAACCTCTACCCCGTAATATGAACCCCGACCTCCATCCTGGCCGTAGACTAGCACGTGCCGCGGCCCTTCATACGCGACACTCCGATCGTCCTGGTGTTTTCTACGTGGACGTCTCGGGTCCCTCCCCCTCGGGTCACTTCCCGGCTGCCGTGATTACAGAGGGCAAACACGTAGATGGCCTCTCCTTTCGAGCAGACACAGTAACGCACGCTGAAGAGGTTGCCATAGCTTTGGCCGCCTCTCACCCTGCCTCACGCACCATCCTGACGGACTCGCGCTCGGCCTGTTCTCAGTACCTTCAGGGTTCCATTGCCCCGCTGTCGGCTCCGTCCCTTTCTCACCCCCTTTTCCTATCCAAACTAGAGAGGCTTGGGAGGAGCACCTGCTCGGCTGCTCTACCTTGGCTGCACAACGCTCCTTGGTGGAGCGCGCACGGGCAGCTTCCAGCTCCACTGGCGTCCCGGAATAGGGTCTTGCCACTCTAGCACGCCGATGGGCCACGTCGGCACTCTCTAGTATACTTTTTCTGAAATAAATTTTTTTTACCACCACCACCACCACCACCACCTTCCCAAGGCAAGGATGCGTGTGCTTACACGCACACATACAAACCACCTGTTTAAACCTAATAAAGTATGGTTAAACATGTGTCACACCCCTCCCCTCGCCATTTGGAAAAAAGTGCCATACATGCTGCTGGCCCAGACAAAACAAATTTGAAAAATCAGCCTACAAAAAAATACGAAGTGCGTATAAGTAGATGCTGACGGAAACGACCTAAACACCAATATGATAAAAGAAATGGTCATCAGCATTACTCATATTCGTTAGAGTCAGGGCTGCGTAACAGTTTGTTACGTGCTTTCAAGGAAATAACACCACATGGAACGAGAAAGTTGACTTTAATAAGCTATCCTGGTATATTTTTAAAAGATGTTCATCTCTGACCACTCACATTTCTGACTCACATCTCTGACTCATTACTATGTGCGTGCGCAATGCCTACGCAATTAGCACAGGAGGCAATTACATTTCTAGTAACTGGTTCGTTGGCGTGTTATTGCGCGGCTCTTTGTGAATAATTTGGCTCAAATGTGATACTGATTTCACTCTGATAAAATACCAGTTGCGAGTTGGATATCAGTAGGCAATCAAGACCAAGATTTCTAACGAACCATGCAAAGCCAAGAATATTAGTATTGCACACAAAAGGTTTGAAAACCTTGCATGGTGTCCTACTACGCATACGTCTAGGTAATAAACCGCAAAAGTGGCTACTTGGGCTGGTTGGTAATGCATTTTTAAAAGTGATAAGCTTTTCTTTCTTCGCAGAATTTTTTTAAAAATCCTATCTGTCGTCTTCCTAAAAACGTTGCCTGTGCACTAAGAAAAGTGTAACTCTTTCAAATGAGTAACACAAATTTAATTTACACGTGTGAACACACGCCAGCTGTTCCGGAATAATTTTCATAATAGATTTATATGTAGGGTTTAACGTCTTGAAACCACCATATGATTCTGAGAGACACCGCAGTTTTGACCACCTGGGGTTCTTTAACGTGCACTCAAATCTGAGCACACGGGCCTACAGCGTTTCCGCCTCCATCTGAAATGCAGCCGCTGCAGCTGGGATTCACTCCCGCAACCTGCAGGTCAGTATCCGAGTACTTTAGCCACTAGACCACCACGGTGGGGCATAATTGCCCGTAAAAGAACACCTGTACATCTGTATACATATACCATAGAATATCTGAACTATCCCACGATCACCGTGTGCCTCAAGAAAAGGAAGAAAATCATGATCGGGAGTGCGCTCAAAGAGTTAGAATCTCTTCAATAGGATTGACGGCACTTTCCTAATATTAAAGACGTAGAACGAAATAAATTAAGGAATAACGCAAAATATCTTTTCTATCTCAGTTTTGTTGACGATATATCGCGCTTTTGAATAATGTCGGTGATGATTCATGGAAAAAAATTTTCGACGTAAAACGTAAAAAAACGGCTAAACTAGGACTAAAGAGTGGCCCGAAGAAAACAAAGATATTGTTGGTCGGCCCGGCAAAAAGGCGAGATTAAGATTAACTACAGTAAAGCCACCCCTCAAGCTATTTTTCTCGCATTCACAAAACATATAAGGTTACTTGGTTTGCAAAGGTTTCTCATTTGCAACGCATGCCCGGCAATCATATTTTCGCTATACTTTAAGCGGCAATTCAAAATTTTGTAGTAATATCTTGGGGGCCTAAAACACGAGTAACCTACTGCATGCAGCCTGAAAAACATTACGAGTCTGTATAGTGGTACCACAATATCCAATAAACTCTAAATTTAAACAAGGTAGACACGTCTACACGCACGCATTGCTCATGTCGCGGTAACATTGTAACGGAAACAAATCGTGCAGGGAAACTTCTCACATGGGCCCGTTTTGTGTGTACGCATACGAGTGAATAGAACATCCAAGCACACCATAGCAAGGGAATACACAAAAAAGAATGTTGATTAGCAAATGCGCAGTAAAAGCAGAACCAAAAGCGGATGAGACAGATCAGTCAACACAAGGTCATATACGAAGCGAGCGAGTCCACTGACTGCTCACTGTGGTGATCTCTGCCGAAACAGTGCCGGAATCCTGCCACGTATCCGACTTGGACGCTATTTTGACTCCTCCACAAACCAGCCCTTCAGTGAGGATAACCCGCTCCCACCATAATGATTACCCCTCTGTCGAGCCGACCACTGAGCGAGGAAATTGTGGGGTAGAGTTGGCAGACAGAAAAATACACGTTCTTTCTCGTTGGGAGCATGGCTGACCCTCTTACAATGTTTTGCGTCCACCCCACTCCCTTGCCCCAGCGTTTCAGCTGTGGGGACATAGTTTGAGAGAAGACGTTCGTCAAATTTTCATTGTGCGGATGACGACGCCAGAAGACCACGCTGCCTCTGCAGTTCACATACCTCGAGGCGAACCCTTGCTCGTGTTCAACGAGATAATAAAATACTTCTGCCTCTCAAGATGGGTATTCCCCTTCCCACACCCTGGCTTGAGTAGGGCACCGGAAAGTTAGCATTGCTCTATTACTAGCCCGTACGTATCCTAACTCTGTGACTCGCTTGCTAGATTCCGTGCCGACTGGTTGTGACCTCGCGATCTCCGACGTCAGCGTAGCTCTGGCCAACTGGGTTTGCCCTACGCCATCTTCTGACGTCGATCTTCGACGACAGCGTAGCTCTGGTTTAATGGACTTGCCCTACGCTATCTCCAAATGCCGACAAGAGTTCTCGCCAGTGGTGCCCCGTCCTGGCACTCCTGCAACCATGTCCATCTTTTGGGAACGTTACGAGCGCGCGACGAGAGTGGACGCCTGTCAAATCGGCTCCCGCTCTGTTCGTGGGTACTGGTGGAACTCTGCTTCACGCTTCATCAAGATCAATCTTATATTCTTTGTAACATTGTTCTGTACTAGAAGACACCTCTCTCATCCAAGTGGGCCGATTTCGAGGCATTTTACGTCCATTTGTTGACCTGACCTCGTGGAAGCTATGCTTGCCCATCCGATCGTTGCACCGAACGTTGACTGCGTCGGAACTTCTCCACGGCCGCAGCCACAGATGGCGGCCACCACTCTCCGTGGATATGATTCCATGACGTTGGCCTGGAGCGAAATTTCTACCCCAGTGCCCGAAAACTCCGTTCCACCAACGGACATCGTAGATGAGTGACTGTTCACCGTGGTGGCCCTCTACAAGCGTCGCCAGCAATCAAAGCTACCAAGGCATCGGCTACCAATAAGGCCGCGTCCGCGAACATACCACAAGAAAAGAAGACATCCTGTGTATCGTGACGGCCTACTGCTATGCCCCACATTGCTGCAGAAGGCTTCACCATCGTGCTGAAGCCTCGTGTCACGGTGGATCTCAAAGCTACTTTTCAACCAGGTGAACTAGGCACCAAGCTCACCTCATACGTGAACGCTACCTCGAGTGACTCTATCAGTGTATGGCCCATGTGGGAGGAAAATATCATTGTTGTCTCAACCGAAAACATCAACTCTGCGAACCTTCTCTCTCAAGAATTCTCACTCGAAACATCACAAAGTCCCCTACCGACGATCTGCCACAGCAATATCAGTGGGGAAGCGTGCCGTGGCGTCAATACGATGCACGAGCAGACCTCCGCCTCCTTGAAAGCAAAGATCTATTGGCGTGGTGGAAGCATCGCTTTCATAAGAAAGCTTGGCAAGACTTCAGTGGCCCTTATAACTTTTGTGAGCCGCCGCGTGCCATGTTTCGTGCTCTACAACGGCGTTGTGACACCAGTACGCGAATATAAACGCACCATTCCAGCCTGCTACCGCTTTGGTACGGTCGGCCACTGGGTGAAGCTGTGCTCCTACCCGAACGACCAACGCTGCAGCCATTGTGGTCAAGTTGTGGGTGCCTCTGAGGAGAAGATGGCACCGCACGAGTGCAAGTCATCGTGCCTGGTGTGCGGTGAGGGACACCTCACCGGATCCCAGGCCTGCAAAGCAAGGTTTCGCCGCCTGCAGCAGCCGGGCGGGCTTCATGGCAGTCGCGGCTCGTCGAAGCAGCGGTCAACGCCCAAGACATCTGGCGTCGTGCCAGAAGGACGTCAGCCGGAAGCTACCAACCAAGCCATGAAGAACCCTGCTACTGGAGGGACCAGTCAACAAGCAACCCCTCCAGCTAAGACACCGCCAAAGCGAACGTCATCCAAGACGCCTAGCCAGGGTGCCCACGTACTCCAATCTATGGACATTCCACCTGTGACTGATCCCGGTGCCCGTAAGGGGTCGAAGAAGAAAACTGCTTCTCAGGTAGGCAACGGGGCGAGGGCTGCCTCCTCTTGCTGCTTCTCTGGCTCTTCCTTCCCCGCCTCCTGCCCCGAATTCCTCGAGCTCAAACAAGAGCTTGCTGCGCTGCAAGCACAGAACGCGCAGCTTCAAGCCGAACTTGCAGCCTTGGAGACAGGTAGTCCACCAGTCCCCCCCTTCCCGCGTCACTTCCCATCAATGTTACCACTCCCGCTCCAGAACCGATGCCCTTGTGCACCATTCCTTCTGTTTCGGAGCCTTCTGACACTGAAGAGCGATTTCAGGCTATTGAAAGTACTATGACCGCTTTAATGACACAACTCACCGTCATAAACAGATGCCTGGAAACTCTTTCCAACACTGTTACCCAACAGGTGAAAAGTAACATTAAATCTTGGCTCCATGGCGTAAACCCTTGAAGCCGAAGGGTTACTGCTCTGAAGGACGTTAATTTCGCTTTAAGTTTTCACACCCCATCAGCCTCGCTGAAACCTCCGAGGACTCCGAGCTCCCACTTGCACAGGGCGCCGAAGTAGGGGTAGAGTTCCTCCCAGCCACCCAAAATTTTCAAGAAGGCGACTCATCTTGACTGCTCCACATCGCCACACCGAAATCCTCAATTACACTCTTTAATTTAATGGAACTGTAGAGGCTTCAAAGATAGGGCCAAACGGGCCCATTTCCGCCTCTATTTTGAAACATTTGAGCACCTGTGTGCCGTTATTGCCCTTAGGTTATAAAAATTTTCTACGAGACCCATTCACCTGCCTCCTTGTTCATAAAACCTCAACAACTCAAGAGGTTGACCTCAAAATTTCAATACCGTACTCGTACACTATGGTCACGGTTCTTCCCCTGCGCAGAACCGACCACAAAGTGCACATCCCCAATATTCATTGCAAACCTACTCAAGAACATCACATTCGCTGACATCTTCAGCAGGACACTGAAGCTCGCCGGGCATGACCCCCTTTTAATAGTGGGTGACTTCAATGCCCCTAGCAGGCTTTGGGGCTATCGTAAGGAAGAGGCGCGAGGAAAGAAACTTGTGGAGCTAACTTCCACGCTGGGCATGACTCTTCAAATAGACCCCGCGCAACCTACTCGCGTAGGTAACTCTGTAAGCCGGGACACCTGCCCCGATCAAACATTCACGAAAAGCATGAGACATACAGACTGATTGAATACCGAGGAAACCCTCGGTAGTGACCACTACATTCTGAACACTACTTCTACACGACCCCTACAACGCCCCATCACACAGGTCACCTGCCAAACTGGGAAGCCTTCCGGCGGACCATACCTGACTCTCCCATCCTGAAAATCGGTTGTTCCCAGTGGGCTCACTCTGTGCTCGAAACACTAAGAAAACACAAGACGAAAATACAACTCACGGATAGCCATCCGGATGTAGATAACCATCTCATTCATCTTTGGGAGACCTGCCGCAGCCTCACAAAGAGATGGCGCCGACAAAAACACAACCACAAACTCCGCATGCAGATACTAGATCTCACCCAGAAGGCAGCCGGGTATGCTGCCCAGTTCGCTGACTCAAATTGGGTAGATCGCTGTAACACTGCCAGCAGGCAAATGTCCAGTCGTAATACATGGAAACTCTTCCGCAGTCTGATTGATCCCACTCAAACGCGAGGTGAAACGCAAAAACAACTGCACCGAGCCTTTCACAATTTTCACGGCTCCACAACACAACTAGCCCTGTCACTACGGTACCGATATCTTTGCACTCAGCAGGACACGCGAGGCTCCACGTATTGCTATGCAGGTATAAAGAACTCTGCCCTAGATGCTCCTTTCCAGTTTCACAACCTTCGCATCGCTCTTGCCGAATTGAGGCGAGGTACGGCTTCCGGGCGAGACAAAATTACCGTTAAATGCTGGCAAACCTACCAGATGCCGCGCACCAGTCGTTTTATGACTATAATAATGCGATCTGGTTCGGAAAAACGCCCCTCCCACCAGACTGGAAAATGTCTCTAGTAACCTTTATTCCAAAGCCAGGAAAACCGATCAACACTGAGAATCTCAGACCCATTTGTCTAACTTCTAGTACGGGGAAGCTAATGGAAACCTTGATCAGAGATCATGTCTCTTCCTTCTTGGAAGAGCGCCACATTTTGCTGATTTTATGTATGGCTTCAGGTCCAAGAAATCTTCGCAGAACATACTCCTACAGCTACACCACGAAGTACTTAATCCCGTAGAATACCCCTACAATGACAAGATCGTTCTAGTGCTTGACCTTGAAGGGGCCTTCGATAACGTCAAGCACGAAGTAATCTTAGCTCACCTAAGTGCCAGCAAATGCGGCGAGCGCACCTTCAACTACATCCAAAATTTCTTACTGACGAAGCTGCGTACATTTGCATCCACGATCAGGAATACGGCCCCTATCCCCTGGGCACGCGAGACACACCACAGGGCGCTGTGTTGTCACCTCTGATGTTCAACTTAGCTATGGCACAGCTCCCGGCCCGCTTGGCTGCTGTCGACGGGTTAAAACATGCGTTTATGCCGACGATATCACTCTGTGGGCCAGCGAAGGATGCCTGGGCAGCATAGAGGACAGCCTGCAAACCGCATCCCATATGGTGGACGAATGAGCGGCGAACTGCGGCCTCCAGTGTTCCCCACAGAAGTTCGAATTCATGCACCTTTGGCCGTTGGTAAAGTGCACTTCATCTATCAACCTTTCCCTGCATAGTGGACCTATTAATGAGGCACAGGAGATCCGTGTCCTTGGACTCCACATTCACAAACACTGCAGGGTCGAGACAACACTTCACTAGCTGCGTAAGTTTGGCGAACAGGTGGCCCGCATGGTCCGCCGAGTCTCCAACAAGCGGGGAGGTCTCAAAATCAATGATGCGCTTCGTCTCGCACATGCTTTTCTCACTATTCGCATCTTGTATGCGACTCCGTACCTGCACTTACGGAAGCACGATGAAGATTCCTTGGAGGTCACCCTTCGCAAAATTGTCCAGAGAGCCCTAGATCTCCCGATCACTAACTTCCAATGCAAAACTTTTTGCGTTGGGAGTAGTAGACACCTATCGGGAGCTCCGGGAGGCTCGCCTAATAAATCAATACACGCGTCTGGCACAGACCCAGTCAGGCAGACGACTCCTAGATCGCCTACACATTCGGCATGAATTCTACACAGAGGAGCGGGTACGAGTGCCTGAACATTGGAAATACGCGATTCATGTTTGACCCCTCCCCACCAATATGTCATGTTAGTCGCACGCTGGCCGTCGAGAGGGGTGGGCTCTTGCTCTCCGGCGCCAATTAGGCTCTAAACAAAACGTATTTTACACGGACATCACCAGCCCTTACCGCGGGGGTTGGTATACGGCCGCCGTGGTCCAACAAGACAGGCAGTTGGATGGTCTGTCCTTACGTGCAACCAATGCTACCCATGCTGAAGAGGTGGTCATAGCTGTAGCGATATCACACGACAGTTCTCAAATTATAATATCAGACTCCAAAGGAGCTTGCCGAAATTTTCAACAGGGATTGATCACTCCCCTAGCTGCCAAAATTCTTAAATCTGGTCCGCAAGTAGGTTACCTCTCTTCACGTTCAATAATTTGGACTCCTGGCCATCAAGGCCTCGCAGGCAATGAGACGACGCACGCTGCCAACCGCACACTCATTCCCCGGGCAACTGCCTCACCCACCGATGACCCCTGTGTTTTAGAAGAAAACGCTCCTCTCCTAACTTATAGAGAGATAATTACATATAACCGGGACTCCCACCACTGTTTTCCTCCACCCTGCAAAGGACTTAGAAAGACAAACGAGAGAATTCTACTCCGGCTATTTACCAATACTTCACTATGCCCGGCAGCGCCTAAACAATTTGACTCTTTCTTTTCCGGCCTCAGCCAGTACTGTGCCGAGGTGGCTGACACCTACCACATGGTATGGGCATGCCAGCTCAATCCTTCTTTACCCCCGAACCCAAATCCAACAAGAGACTGGGACTGGGAGGGACCCTGCTCGGTTGCCAGGACCTTGCGGCCCAACGAGCCATAGCCCAGCGTGCCAGGACAGCGGCCACGACCAATGGGGTCCCTGACTAGGGACTCCACCTAGTACTGCAGGGATGCTGACCCACTAAAGGCTGGTCTCCCTAGCAACTTCTGTTTTATTTTTCTAAATAAATGTTTACTACTACTACCACTGTCCATCTTTCCTGTCTTCTCCTTAATTCTGCCGTTCGCTGTCCCTGCGCCTCGCTCTCTCCTTCCTCTCACTCTATCCATTTACCTTTTAGTCCTATCTTTTTAGTCTCCTCTCTACCCCTCTCCCTCATTAGCTACTGTTGAGGTGTCCTTCGCCTCAGACAAAGTAACGGAGCTCACTTCTTTCTTCTTTTCATTTAAAATCACTCCCCCCCTAACTCTCCTGTTCATCATTGTAATTTACTCTCAACGGTATCCAAGTGCGGACTGCCCTGCCTGTGGGCAGCGAGCGCTCTTGCGCAGCGCCGGACACAACGACTAAACTCTGGCTGTCCAGAGTACTCGCGAATGGGCGGCCGAGCTCAGTTTGGCGGTCCCAGCGCGGGACTAGCTGGGTGGCGCAGTGTCTCCTCTGCGTATTCATCATCATCGCTTGTTGCAACATGCTGCTATATTGCTGCGACATAGTGCCTGCATTCACACAATGCGCCCATCACCACGAGCACAGGGACATACATGCGTGCCGTCTAAAGTTGCACAGAGACGATGATGATAGCACGAGAACCCAGCTGGCCCCTGCTGATGTGCGCCGCGCGCTTGGGACTCTCCTTGAAGAAGTAGAAGAAGAAGACATCTTTGGTGTTCTGCTGCAACGTGCTACGACCATAGTCCCTTTGAGTTTGTGGGCACGGGATCGCCCTTTATTAAATACATTTTATTATACCCCGAGTCCTTCAACATCGTTACATTTCTGGTGGAGGTGATGGGTAATGAATCAAAGCCCTACGAACACAAGACAGCATAGCCTCGACCACCAGCGAGTTGATCCTGGGGAGCCGACACCTGTGCATCAGAGGACCAGTCGCCGTCTTCGAGGTGATTCACCAGAATTTAGTCCACTCCATTTCACGCCAAGGGGAACTCAGTCAATGGACGCCGCCACCATGACAAGTCTTGTAACACGAGCCCAAGTGGTGATAAATCAGCCTCACCAGCCACCAGTATTTCATGGCGACTCGTATGAAGACGTAGAAGATTGGCTGAACCTCTTTGAGAGAGTGGCACGTTTGAACGGTTGGGACGAGAGAGAGAAGCTCCGCCGCGTATACTTTGCTTTGGAGGACTTCGCGAAGACGTGGTATGAGAACCATGAAACCTCCTTTACGAACTGGGATGAATTTCGGCGACAAGCTCTGGCGACTTATGCCAGCGCGGATTGCAAAGAAAAGGCGCAGGCTCCGCTCGAATCCAGGAACCAACTCACCAACGAAAGTGTCGCAATGTATATCGAGGACATGATCCGCCTGTTCAAGCGCGCAGATTCTCATATGACTGAAGACAAGAAGCTACGCCACCTCATGCGTGGGGTGGAGCAAGAGCTATTCGCTGTTCTCGTCCGCAACCCACCACGAACAGTTGCGGAGTTTCATACGGAAGCGACAGCCATCGAGAAAACGCTAGAACAGCGGGCTCGACAGTGCAATCGAGAAATAAACTACACACCTGCCAATGTCTTCTCTGGAGGCCAGCGAAGTCACATGGACGCCCTGCGAGAACTCATCAGGTCGGTGATCAGGGAAAAGCTCAGCAAGTTGCAAGCACCTCACACTACAGCAACACTGTCTGTCGTCGACGTAGTACGAGATGAACTGAGGCAGATGATACGTGAGCCGGAGCGTGCGCTACAGCCGATCCAACGCATCCCAACGTACTCTGAAGTACTCGGACAACCCACGGCGTACACCAATGCAGCAGTTGCGATGGCCTCTCCTTGCCCACAAACGGTACGCAGCGCACCTCGTCCACTGGAATCGACGGCTACCTACCTGCCACGAGCCCGTGGGGTAGCTCGCTACGTGGATCAAAGGCCCCGGAAAAGTGACATCTGGCGTGACCATGAGCGCAGGCCTTTGTGTTTCCATTGTGGGGAAGCAGGTCACCTGTATATGTTCTACCCTTACCGACAGGCAGGATTAAGGGGCTTTCCGTTGTACGCATCATGCCCTCGAAATGGTGAACGGCCAACGGAGATCGAAGAGTACTTGTCCGCGTGCCAGAGCCCACTCACTTCACGCCAACATCAGCCAAAATTGCCGTCGCCTAGGCGTTACCGATCACCCAGCCCACGTGCTTCTTCCGCACGGTCTGGGCACCGTTCTACAAGCCCACACCCGGAAAACTTAAATAAGCGACCTGTGGAGGTGACGCCGCTGATAACTACAGTTGCGAAGATCCTCCATTACGGTTTCAAGGTGACGATGCTATGTTTACAGAGGATAAGCGTAGCAGAGCGAAGGTTACTTCAGATTTGCGGTTGATAATAGACGGATACGAGCTAAATGCTTTAGTTGACACCGGCACTGACTATTCGGTAATGAGTCACAAATTGGCAAAGAAACTGAAAAAGGTTGTGACAAAATGTAGTGGGGCACAGATACGCACGGCAGGTGGCCACACTATTACACCGCTCGGCAGATGTACCTCAAGGCTCGAAATAAGAAGCTTTACTTACGTTGATGACTTCATCGTGCTGCCGGACTGTTCAAGGGAGCTTATACTAGGAATAGATTTTCTGCAAGCCAGTGGAGCCATAATTATTCTGCGCAGATCCAGTTTAACGTTTTCGACCGAACAAGCTATGTCGGTGGAGGAATCGGAAAAACGACGTCTTACTGCTCTGCGCGTTGTTGATGATGATGTCACAGTGCCACCACGCTGTAGTGTGATGGTGCTTGTTGAAAATAAAGCATTTTGTGACCACGAAGGAATAGTGTATAGAAACGTAGAGCTCTTTTTAAACAAAGGAATTTGCGTGGCGAGGGGTGTTGTTCACTTAAGCAATGGCCGCTCAGTTGTCCTCCTTACGAATTTTGGGAATGAATGTCAGCACATCGCGCAAGGTATGACTATCGCCTATTTCCACGAGTTCTGCATGGCGACTGAACTATGCAGTTTAGCGACAATGCCAACGACTCAACAAGAGACCTGCAACGTCGACGCATCAGTTAACGTCAACCATAGGCTCCCAGAATATCAAAAGAAACGATTGCTCGCCCTTCTGAAAGAGTTTTCGGACTGCTTTTCAACGTCCTTTAAGGTGTGATGCACGGCTGTTGCAAAACACAGGATTATAACAGAAGAAGCCACGAGATCGATTTACCAACACCCATATCGAGTATCGCAAAAGGAAAGGGATGTCATCAAGAAACAAGTGGAGGAGATGCTTTCAGATGGCGTGATCCAGCCTTCCAGCAGTCCATGGGCGTCTCCCGTAGTGCTTGTTAAAAAGAAAGATAACAGCTTCCGATTCTGCGTCGACTATCGGAAACTGAACTGCGTAACGAAACGGGATGTATACCCTCTGCCGCGTATGGATGATACACTCGATCGACTACGGAGTGCGAAATACTTCTCCTCCCTTGATCTCAAGAGCGGATATTGGCAAATTGAGGTGGATGAGCGCGACCGTGAAAAGACGGCATTCATAACCACAGACGGCCTCTACGACTTTAAAGCGCTTCCATTCGGCCTGTTCACAGCGCCATCTACGTTTCAGAGAATGATGGATGCTGTCATCACGGGACTGAAATGGCAGTCCTGCTTGGTGTACTTGGATGACGTTGTCGTATTTTCCGCTACTTTCGACCAATATCTAGAGCGACTCCGCACAGTATTAGAAGCCATTCGTTCCGCAGACTTTACCATCAAGCCAGAAAAATGCCACTTCGCTTTTGAAGAGCTTCGATTCCTCGGACACGTCATCAGCTCCGACGGCGTTCGGCCAGATCCCGAAAAGACAGCTGCCATTGCGAAGTTCCCGACACCCAAAGACAAGAAGTCAGTACGTTGCTTCCTGGGTTTATGCGCGTACTATCGGCGATTTGTGGAAAATTTTTCGAATATTGCTGAACCACTTACTAATCTGACAAAAGACGAGGTGCCCTTTATGTGGGAAAGTGAACAACAGGAAGCATTTGATGAGTTAGGAACACGGCTGCAAGCCTCTCCAATTCTCACCCACTTCGATGATACTGCCGAAACTGAAGTTCACACTTATGCGAGTAACGTCGGCCTCGGAGCCATTCTAGTCCAGCGGCAAAACGGCCAAGAAAAAGTGCTAGCGCATGCCAGCCGCAAGCTTTCGAACGCTGAGACAAATTACTCTGCCACCGAAAAAGAGTGTCTCGCGGTCATCTGGGCCATAAGTAAATTTCGGCCGTACCTCTATGGTAGACCATTCCGAGCAGTCAGTGACCATCATTTCCTGTGTTGGCTGGCGAACCTTAAGGATCTATCTGACCGACTAGCAAGATGGAGCCTTAGGCTACAAGAGTACGATGTTACTGTGGTACACAAATCTGGGAAAAAGTACAGCGATGCCGACTGCCTGTCACGCGCACCAGTGGAGACGAGTGAGCCGGAGAAAGAAGACTTCCCGTTTCTAGGCGTCGTCCAGTCATCAGAAATTGCTCAACAACAACAAAATGACCCCGATTTGTGCCGCTTATACAGCATCTCCAAGGACTCAACGTTAAAGTCCCGCGCCCTTTATCCAGAGGGCTCCCTTCATTCTGTCTTCGAGAAGGGGTCCTTTACAAGAGGAACTTCAAGCCTCATGGTGACAAGTTTTTACTCGTTGTACCTGCACCTTTACGAAACGAGGTTCTGCACGCATGTCATGATGAGCCAACATCTGTACACATGGGTGTCAGCCGTACATTCGCCAGAATTCACCTAAAATACTACCGGCCAAAACTGTTATCATCAGTTCAGCGCTATGTGAAAACTTGCCGTGAGTGTCGAAGACGCAAAACTCCGTCCGTGAAACCTGCAGGCCTCCTCCAGTCAATACATCCACCACATGCCCCATTCAAACAAGTCGGTATGGATCTCCTAGGCCCGTTTCCGACATCGACTGCACGCAAAAAGTGGATAGTCGTAGCCACGGACTATCTCACACGCTACGCTGAGACTGACTCGCTCTACACTGCAACAGCTCTTGAAGTTGCCAAGTTCTTCATCAACAACATAGTCCTCAGACATGGTGCACCCAGCGTCGTAATTACAGATCGTGGCCCAGCTTTTACTGCAGACCTAATGAAATGTCTGATGCGAGAAGAACTACAACATACCATCCTCAAACAAATGGCCTAACGGAGCGCTTGAACAGAACTCTGACTGATATGCTTTCAATGTATATCGACATCGAACATAAACTGTGGAATGAAATATTGCCCTACATCACGTTCGCATATAATACAGCTGTTCAAGAAACAACGCGAGTGACACTATTTGAACTTATATTCAGCCGAAGAGTCACCACTCCACTGGATGCCATGTTACCAATGAATGATGAAAGCAGCAATCCACCTGGCCTAGATGACTTCCTGCAAAGAGCCGAGGAAGTACGACAGGTGGCGAGATACAGAATACGCCGCCAACAGCGTATCGACTCCTATCGGTACAATCAGCGTCGTACCGAAGCGCATTTTCAACCAGGTGGCAAAGTATGGATATGAACCCCAGTGGGTCGCCGTGGACTTTCTGAAAAACTTTTTAGCCGCTACTTTAGGCCTTATGAAGTACTCCATCGTGTAAGCGATGTAACTTACCTAGTCAGATCCGCTATACACGGGAGCTCAAAACGCCGCAACCCTATAAAGGTTGTACATGTAGTCCGGATGAAGCCTTACTATGAAAGATAACCGGAATACCAGTGACACCTTCCACGAATCTATTCATTGCCTGACGCATCAGGACGATGCGTATGAGGAGGGGGATTATGCTGCGACATAGTGCCTGCATTCAAACAACGCGCCCATCACCACGCGCACAGGGACATAC